>NW_027223763.1:30080146-30687854 GCF_028538775.1 Myotis yumanensis | reverse complement strand
CAAGAGGAGCTCAAGAGAAAAAAAGTGAGGCCAGGTAGCAGGAAAGTACCCACCAACCAGCAGGTTGTCATACATACTTTGTACGCTAACTCCATGTCTGAGGTGGTAATCAAACCGTTGCCTTCATTATGACCTGACATTTGGTAATTTTCCACTTTTCCCCACATTGCCAATGGAATGTAATTCCCAAGGGAGTAAGCCAGATGTCTGGATGGTCAACCATCATATTCTCAGGAATTAGAAGAGAACATAGCAGGCAACAGATACTCAACAAAGGTATGCTGAATGAAAGGAAGGGATGCCTTCCTTTTCTGTCTTAGCAACAATAGAATTCAATGATTTTTAAGAGTTGTGAAGCTATCACCATATCTAATTTTGGTACCATTGTAATTAACCTAGTATTAGTAACAACAACAAAGGAGCAAAGAAGGCCAAATATTACAGGCATGTCATTTGGGCAGCTTCACCAGGAAGCTAAAGCTTTACATTCCCCAGGGAGCCACCGATCTGTTCCCCACAGATTGCAGGGGGAAGGGACTGGACAGGGAGAATATAGGGACGCATGCCCAGTGAAGTACCCGGGAAGGTACTTGTCTGTCAGTCACACCTGGGAACAGATCACTGCAAGAAGGAAGACATCTGGGACAGTTAATTCCCTGAACAAAGAAGCTCTTGTACTCTTGGTTCCTCTTATGCTTTTGGGACTCTGATTGTTCGAGGTGTGCTCCCCAGTATTCGCCCTCATTAGTGTTTCCACTCTGACTGAATCCTGACTGATAGAATATACTTGTCACAATTAAGGTTGACCCATAGAATCCAGAGCTCCCAAGAGAAAAAATAGGCGATACAGAAACTTTATCAATCTAATAAAAAACAGAAAAAGATGGGCAGAAAGCAAAAAGTTTATGGACCCATGTATATGAACTGTAGGGGTGGGAAAGAGATTAACCAGGAACTTCTATGCACATATATGCATAGCCCATGGACACAGACAGTAGCTGATGAAGGCCTAGGAGGGGCCGGTGTGGGGTGAAGGGGGTCAATGGGGAAAAAACCAAAGGAAATATCTGTAATACTTTCAACAATAAAGATAAATTTTAAAAAAATGAACAGTAAAGATACAAACCAACTAAATGATAAAAATTGCCTCTGGTGAGGGACTTGAAATAAAGCCTCTATGGTACCTTTAACATTAAAAATGAAGATAATATACATAGTGTTCTTCAGCTTGTTTTTTGTTTTACTTATCTTTAAAAACAATTTTTTTTTATTGATTTCAGAGAGGAAGGGAGAGGGAGAGATAGAAACATCAATGATGAGAGAAAATCATTGATCGGCTGCCTCCTGCAGGCCCCACACTGGGGATTGAGCTTGCAACCCAGGCATGTGCCTTGACCAGGAATCGAACCATGCCCTCCTGGTTCATAGGTCAATGCTTAACCACTGAGCCATACCAGTCAGACTAGAATTTTTAAAGATATTTTACTTACCTTTTGGTTATTTTTACTGTGGTTGCATTGTAACTATAAATTAAATCTAACACGCATTAAAAACTATCCTACCTATGCACTCCCACAGCATACTATGGTTTTCCATCAAAGCACTTGCCACACTTTATTATCTATTGTTTATTTAGGTACCTGCCTTCACATATGCACTCTAATCTCAGTCAAGGCAGGGACCATTTCTATCTCGTTCACTATGAATTCCTTAGTCCTAACATGATGCTTCCTATTAGGTTATATATGCAGAAATATGGGTAAATTATCTCCAATGCTAGCATAAGGCCTGACATGTGAGTTATCTGTTTATTGAATCAATATGAAAGAATGGAATTCACACCAGTTTGTTAGTGTTTCACCCATTCCAGGAAATTCTAAAAGAATGTCATGCACCGGCTTACAGTCTTCAGGGGCGGAAGCTACTCTGTGGTCACTAGGATGTTATTTTGTGACTTCACTCTAAGCACAACTAGAAAGTGGAGGTTCACTGTTGGTGGTATACTCTCACTCCTCACTCCACAGCCTGTGGTCTGGTTTTGCAGACAATTAGCAGAAAAGTTATCCAACTGCTTTTTTAAAAAAATATATATTTTATTGATTTTTTACAGAGAGGAAGAGAGAGGGATAGAGAGTTAGAAACATCAATAAGAGAGAAACATCGATCAGCTGCCTCCTGCACACCCCCTACTGGGGATGTGCCCGCAACTCAGGTATATGCCCTTGACCGGAATCGAACCTGGGACCCTTCAGTCCGCAGACTGACCTCCATCCACTGAGCCAAACCGGTTAAGGTGGTTATCCAACTGCTTTAATGCAATTTCCAAAAACTGACTCACATCAGGAAAGGCATATAGGCACTTGGAGTTTGAAAAGAAATTGCCAGATCCACTCAACTCAATTCCCTCCCAGTACCATCTCCCTTCTGTTCCCAAAGTCTGCGCTTACCTCCAGCACAAAGCACTTCAATACAGGGGGGGTAGAGGGCAATGGGGGGATAAAATACCTTAATCAATAAAGAAAAATATCAGTAAAAAAAAATAACATTATTCACTGTAAAAATAAATAAAATATACCATGAAGTATATTTTTAAAAAGGCATTTCAATACAAATGTACCTAATGGCCATTATCCATCATCATATGCATCAAAAGCTGAATGGAAACACCTGAATTAAAGCCTAAAGTCATTCAGTCCAAGTCTCCTTCGCACATTTTCAGTTATTTTGGAAGTGACCTGCAGAGTCAGCATGAACTTTTTTGCAGCTCTGAGTGTTTTGTAATCATTTGTGTACATCTGTCCTCACCCGTGTCCCACCACCAGCACCGTGGGCTGTAAAGTATTTAAAGGCAGGGCCTGTATCTTATTTCTGAATCGCTGATGTCAGCACAAAACAGTAGACATAACTACTAATAGAAATAAATGGACAGCGACTTGTTTCTTCAACTTTGAATCTAAATAGATGTGTACCCCTAAGTAAGTCATTTCACCTCACTGAGACTTAGTTTCCCCAGTTGGGTCCTCAAGGTCACCCTCAAACTCTGACAACCACTAGTCCAGTGGTTCCCAAACTTTTTTTGGCCATGCCCCACCTAAGCATCTCTAAAATCCTGATGCCCCCCGGTGACATATAATTCTTATTATTCAAAAAGTGGACTTCTATTCACATGGAGGAAGCCTAAAAGGCCATTAACTTGGTCTAAACAAGCTTCCAAAGAACATGACATCCATGAAAGAGAAAAATAAAAGAACAAAAGGGCAGTTGAAGTACTGAGGAAGAAATTGTTAAATAATAATAATAATAATATGAAGTGATATGAAAAAAATAGCAAATAAAGTTTCAAAACTGGAATGCATAAATATATCACAATATATATTTATATACTGTATATGAGGCCCTTAGAACCACAAGAAATGCAAAAACTTCACTGTTAATAACTCATTCTTGAATTGCCCCCTTCAAAATCAAATTGCCCCCCTGGGGGCGTGTGCCCCACGTTGGGAACCACTGCTCTAATCTGAAATGCTGTGGGGATCTTGCCACAAACCCCGCGTTCCCAGCAGGCTACCGGTGTTGATTAAAAGAAGGGATAAAAAAAACCAACGGGAAAACACGTCCTGAACAGGTTTCCTGTCCTAAGGGGGGGCGCCACTGCCGACCACTCACCCTCCTTAAACCAGGGGGCCATGTAGCTCAGGATGTAGGTAGGGTCCAGGATCTTGGTGACATAGTCCCGGAAGGCGTGCAGATTCCGCCGCTCCTCGGCCGTCATGCCTGCAGCTGGGCTCCCGCAAAGACCCTCCTCACCAGCGCCCCACTTTTAAGGCGCACAGCGAGCAGGAGGCGCTTTTTCAGGATGCCGGCGGGGAGAGGCAGAGCTGCCGGGGAAATCGAAACCGCAACTAGCGGAGAGGGGCAGGGCAACACCAGGGCGCAGCCTCCCCGCCCCGCCTTCCCCACGCGGTTTCCCTTTCCTCTCCAGCTCCCTGCTTTTCCCACCTGTGGGGACCCGTGGGGATTGCTTTTTAGATTTTCATTTTATCTTATTTTTTTTTGTTTTGCTAATATAGGGGCAAAGTTTAGATTAAATAAAGTGCACAGATTTGAAGGGTACAATTCTGAGTTTTCAAAAACGTTTACAGTGGAACCGCTTCCCCCGGGTTGTGCGGGCGTATGTTTAACTTCACAGGAAACTGCCACCTGTTTTCCCAGATCCTTACCACTTGCATTCCCACCCGTAGAGTAAGAGGAAGGAACTACATACACACCCAGTAAATACACACCCTGGCCAGTTTTCTTGTTTATGTAACTTGGTGTTTGTGGTTCTAATTTTTAACTCCTCGATAATTAATGATGTTGGGCACATTCTCATGTACTTATTGGCCACTTATCTTTTTGTTTTTTTTGGTGTGTGAAGCATTTGCTCCTCGGTTTTGCCTGAGTGGTTTTTGTTTGTATTATGGATTTACAGGTTTATTTATTTATTCTGGAAACAAGCCCATTGTCAAATATATGTATCCCAAATGTCTTCTCCTAGTCTGTGATTTACCGTTTAATTTTCTTAAAGGTGTCTTGAGCAAAAGTTTGTTTTGGTGAAATCCAAACTTCAGTTTTTTCTCTGTGTACTGCTTTTTGTGTCTTCTAATAAATCTTTGCCTACTCCTAGGTCATTAAGGTATTCTTTGTCTTTTATTTCTTTGACATTTAGGTCTATGATAATTTCAAATTAATTTTGTTGTGCTAGGAGGTAGGGCGGGTCAATGTTTCATTTTTTACTTCTAATTGTTACAGCACAAAGTATTTCATTTGTTGAAAATTTTTTCTGCTCCCATTGAATAGCTTTGGCACCTTTGTAAAAAAAAAATCAATTGAGCCGTAACCGGTTTGGCTCAGTGGATGGAGCGTTGGCCTGTGGACTGAGGGGTCCCGGGTTCCGGTCAAGGGCATGTACCTTGGTTGGGGGCGCATCCCCAGTGGGGGGTGTGCAGGAGGCAGCTGATAGATGTTTCTCTCTCATCCATGTTTCTGACTCTCTATCCCTCTTCCTTCCTCTCTGTAAAAAATCAATAAAATATATTTTAAAAAAATCAATTGACTGTATGTATGCAGGTGTATTTTTAACTCTAATTAGTTCCATTTGTGCACTGACACTGCTTTATTCTGCTTTGTAACGATTATACTGGATCTCTGCATTTTGTTATGACATAAGAATAAATGTCAATTTCCCCAGCTTGCCACACACACACACACACACACACAAGTGATTAGGATTTTGACTAGGGCTGCATTGAACCTATAGATAAACTTTGGGAGAATTGACATTTTAACAACATTGAATTCTAATCTATGAATTTGTTTTCTATACTTTCTCTCAGTAGTATTTTACGTTTTAACAGTACAGATTTTGCCCTGGCCAGTGTGGTTCAGTTGGTTGGGGTGCTGTCCTGTATACCAAAAGGTGGCCAGTTTGATCCCCGGTGTCAGGGCACATACTGGGTTGGGGTGCTTGAGGGAGGTAGCTGATCAATGTTTCTCTCCCTTAACTATTTTATGTTCTTTGATGCTACTCTAAATAGAATTGTTTCTAAGGTTTCATTTTCAAATTGTTTGTTGATAGTAGATAAAAATACAAGGTTTTTTTTGTGTTGTTTTTTTTTTACCTTGTTTTATGCAACATTGCTAAATTCACTTATTGGGTCTAGGAGTTGTTCTGTAGATTCCTTAAATTTTCCTAGGTAAATAGTCATGTAACTTATGAATACATGGTTTTTACTTCTTCCTTTCCAATCTTTTAAAATTTTTTAAAAATATTTTATTGATTTCAGAGAGGGAGAGGGAAACGGAAACATCAACAATGAGAATCAGTAATCAACTGTTTCCTGCACGCCCCCTACTGGGTATTGAGTCTGCAACCCGGGCATGTGCCCTTGACCAGAATCGAACCCCAGCACCCTCAGTCTGCAGGCCAACTCTATCCACTGAGCCAAACCAGCTAGGGCTCCTTTCCAATCTTTATGTCCTGTATTTTGTTCCCTTATTACACCACCCATGACCTCCAATAACAAGTTGAATTAAAGTGGTGAGGGGGTGACATCCTTATTACTAATTTCAGCGGGGAAATGATCTGTTTCACTTTAATTACAATGTTGGGCATAGGTTTTTCTCAGATGCCCTTTATCAGATTGATATTTTATTCCAGGTTTACTCTGCTTTTATCATAAATGGGTGTTGAATTTTTCAGATTTTTTAAAAATGTATTTTTGATTTCAGAGAGGGATAGAAACATCAACGATGAAAATCATCCATCAGCCTCCTCCTGCACACTCCTTAATGGGGGTGGAGCCCGGAACCTGGGCATGTGCCCTTGACCCGAATCAAACACGGGACCCTTCAGTGTGCAGGCTGATGCTCTATCCACTAAGCCAAACCGGCTAGGGCCAAATGTTTTTGTGGTTTTTTTTGCATCAATTGAGGTGCAAAAAATATGATCACCTCAATATATGATCACCTCAATCATATATTAATTAACAAAGTGAATTTCATTGATTTTTTAAAAATATATTTTTATTGATTTCAGAGAGGAAGGGAGAGGGAGACAGAAACATCAATGATGAGAATCATTGATAGGCTGCCTCCTACAAGCCCCCCACTGGGGATTAAGCCTGCAACCCAGGCATGTGCCCTTGACCGGAATCGAATCTGGGACCCTTCAGTCCTCAGGCCAATGCTCTATCCACTGAGCCAAACCAGCCAGGGCGAATTTCATTGTTTTAAAAAAGTATATTAAACCAACCTAATCTCTGGGATAAATCCCATTTGGTCATGATATAGCATTTTTAATTAAGTAGCTATTTTTTTGTGTGTTAATAAAAGATATTGGTCTATTTTTCTTATAATGTAAGGATTATGCTGGTCAAGAGTTTGTGTAAGGTTGGTACCAATACTTCTTAAACATTTAAGAGAATTCACAACGAAACTATTTGGCTTGGAGTTTTCTTTGAAGATACCTTGATTCAATTTCTTTACTAGATATACAGCAATTCTGATTTTAAATTTTATCAAGTCAGTTTTGGTAAGTTGTGCTTTTTAAGGAATTTGACCATTTCCTCTAAATTATTAAATTTATTAGCATATTTTTAATATTCCTACTGATCAAAAAATCAGTGTTGCCAAGAATTTAATAACTTTTTTTCAAAAAATCAACTTTGACTTTGATATTTTAAAAAAATTATTTTGTTTTCTATTTAATACATTTCTAATCATTATTCTTTTCTCTTACTTCCTTTGGGTTTAATTTGCTTTTACTAGTTTGTTAAGGTGTAAGTTTAGATTACCAATTTTATACATTTTTCTTTCCAATATAAGTATTTGAGGCTATAGATTTCCCTTCTCAGCTGAGTTCTAGCATCCCCATCACTTGATATTATGCTGTTTTCAATGTCATTCCTTTTTAGTGTATATTATTCCTGTGATTTCTTCTTTAACCTATGAGTTTATAGAATTGTGTTTATTTTTCAAATATTGGTAATTTCCTAAACATTTGAGGATTATTGACTTCTGATTTTAGTGTTGAGATGTTCATTATGTTTTAAGACTTTGATCTTTTGAAATTTATTGAAACTTGTTTTATAGCCCAGCAGATAGACTGGATCATCATTTAAGAATATTTATGTTGTAGTTCTTGGGTATAGCTTTATAAATATCAATTATGTTAAGTTACAGTTGGCTCTAGTCTCCTACATTAATACTTACTTTCTGTCTACTTGTTCTGTCAAGTACTTGACAGGGGGTGTTAAATCTCCAACTATGGATATTTATTTGTCCATTTGTCCCTTTCGTCCTATTGGTTTTTGCACCATAATTTGATAGCTGTTATTAGATGCATAACATTTAGGGGTGTGATGGTACCATGTATTAAGATGGGGTTTCATTGTGTTTAACTGAAAACATCATGTAAAATCAGAATGTGGAATAAAATAGCATTAAGTTTGGAATACTTAAGAAAAACTACAGTTGGGCGGGGCGGGGGGGGGAGGACACATATGTAATACCCTTTGTAATACTTTTAGCAAAAAAAAAAATAAAAATTAAAAAAAAAAAATAAAAACTAGTCATTTTATAATTTTAAAATATAGTCCTTGGTCAACTAGTCTTCCCATAATTGGTCATCAATTTCTGAACTTATTAAAAATTGTCAAATCAATGTTAGATTCTTGTCATTTTAAACCACTTTCCTACTGCCCTTAAGATAAACACAAACTCTAAACATGGCCTACAAAGCTTGGCCCCAAAGTCTTTGTCCTTTAGCTAACCCAGTCTTGGACCACTTCAGGCTTCCCTTCTGCCTTTGGACCTTTGCATATCTTTTCCTTTCATAACAACTCCATGTCTACCTATTTACTGGATTTCAGTTCAATCATCACTTCCACCTGAGAGTAGAGCCCTATTGTATGCTTTTAGAGCAAATTATACTTTCTCACCAGAGAACTTAGTTATATGTCGTCTGTTTTGTTCTATCACTGAATCCCTAGTACAGAACCCATCACACAGCAAGTATTCCAATTTCTGTTAATAATGAATGAACATGGTAGCAAGGTAAATTTGAAGGCTAAATTTAGATTTAATCCAAGTTCTGCTATTCACTGGCAATCCTACATCACACTATAGATGTAGAGCAATTTTTATCTCTAAAACTGGATAAAACATAAACACAGTCACTTTGTGTAAAAGAACTACCAATGTAAAAGTCTGGCAAGGGTTTTTGTTTGTTTTTAGTAAGCTAAATGCCACATAACTGCATTTTTCTGTAGAAGGCAAAGAATATACTTTTCACAATCAGGTTAAATAACTAAAATAAAATTGTGAAATGCACCTCACCTGAAATTCAGAATTTATAACACAAGTATATCCTTAATTATTTTTCAGTAAAATAGTTTGACTTAAAAATTTATCAGCCACTCACTATATAGGAAAATTTCTAGATTTTAAAGTGTTACTGTTTATTTTTTTCTTTTGTTGATTATACACTTTTTTACTGGCAGATCAGATAAACAAGTATATAAAAGAAATATTTAAACTATTCTTTTGGCAGAGGATAAACTGTGCAGATTAAATGTCTCAATTTAATCTTAAATAATGGTTTGGAATCATACAAATTTTTAAGAAGAAAAATAAAGACTATCTAAACAGATTCTCTTAGTTTATAACACACTTCCAGAATAACTCTCAGAAAAAAAAATTCAAAAATACTCTACTTTAAAAATGTCAATACCATATGGCTTTATGAAATAACTTCTAAAATTATATATTTTTATTTAAAAAGGATCCCAAGTTTTAAATAAACTGCTAGCAATAACAATTTCTTCACTTAAAAGTGCATATTTGAGGGTGCGACATACTTTTTGAACAAATAATTTTTACAAATTTTTAACACATAAAAAAAAATAAATCACAAAATATTTTTAAGGGGGAAAAGTTTTCACCAAAACTCATCTTTATATAGATTGCAATAGATGACACTTTTCCTTTTTCTTCTTTTTATAGCATCAGAATTCTCAATGAGGTGCTTTGGCAATTTTAAGATATATCACAGTCTCCACCAAGACATACTGGCATTAATGATTTCCGTGGAGATGACAATTGCCTTGATGACTCAGTGTGAATAGACACATTTCTGGGCTGGTTCTCCAAATCAGCAGCAAAGGTGCTCTCTTCTCTTACATTGAGAGTTTGTTCAAGTGAAGCTGGCTGGAGTGGAATATTATCTACAGTTTTGTTGGCATTATTTAAGTCGTTAAGAGTGGTAATATCACACTCTTTGTCCAGAACACTGACTTCATCTTCTATTGTAACTATATCTTCAGTTTCAAATGTTTCCAAAGGAGCCAAAAATTCACTTTGTAGAGGGTCTTGAGGACCACTATTGTCACATTCTGTATCCTCCTTTACTTCAGAATCCTTATCACTATCACTGTCAATGGTAATTACAACTGGGGAATGTGAAGCATTATCTCCATGGTGTTTCTTATGCTTCTTCTTATGTTTCTTCTTTTTCTTTTTATGATGCCTATTTGTATCAGTAGCTTTCCCTTCATAAATTATCTCTACACTTAGGCTCCGGGTCCTCCTTTTCCTCTTCTTGTGTTTTGTCTCTCTGTCTGATCGGCTATCTGAAAAACTATCACTCTCATTTTTATAATTTCCATCCAATTTTAATGAAGATTGTTGGCAATGACCTTCCTTTACTTTAGAAGTAAACTCACGAGATGGTTGAGCCACTTCGTTAGTACCCTCCAAATGCCGTGTTTTGTATTTTCGTTTCCCTCCAGGCTTTTCATTTCTCACCCGGTCCGGCCCTGTAGATGCAGTCTTTGATCTATTACTAGATAGGCTCCTTGACCTGCGCCTTTCATAGTAGTAATATTTTCTTTCACTGTGATTATTTTTTTTCCTAGCATTTGTTCTTTCAGAAAAGGATTGAATTCTAAATTCTGGACTTGAAGATTGTCTGGAATAATGAGCTCTAGACAGAGTTCTCCTTCTATACGATGATTCATAGCCATCTCTATCCTTGTTTCTACTATAGTAAGTATACTCCCACTTATATCTCCTTCCATAATTATTTTTTAAATAATAATGATCTCTAGTTCTACTCTGTGATCTTCTTTTACTATGATCACTGCTACGAGATCTTGATCTGCTTGTGCTTTCACTACTTAGAGAAAGAGTTTGGCTTTTTCTCGACCAACTACTATCTCTAGTTCTTGATCTTTTTTTGTCTCTTCTACTTCTAGGTTTACTACTTTCCCTGCTTCTGGATCGTTTTCTTTTCATTCTTTTCTTTCCATGATGCCTTCTACGATTCTTCTGATCATGCCCACTTCTACTCTGGGAACGTGAATCTGAACTTCTCGATCTTCCTCTCCTTCTGTGTCTATGGTTATATGGGGAATATACTCTGTCTCCTCTGACAGATGAGCTCAGGTCTCTGGGAGAGGACAATGATGTACATTGTTTCTCTTCCTTCTTTGACTTGATTCTTGTACTGGAATCACAATGATCTTTATTTATTTGCTCATCCTTTCCAAGGACATAGCGTGGAGATGAACATCTGCTAACATCACTATCACCAGAACTGTAAGATTGTTCTTGTTCTTGCGTCTTCACAGTCTCCATTTTCTCATAAGAGCCTAATTCCTCAGAATCCGAGGACAGTTCAACAAGTTCTGGAGTCCTCTCAGCTAGTGGCTTAACAAACCCAACAATGACACAATTATCTGAAGAAGAATCACTGTCATTATTTAGGTCCTCATTGGTTTGTACTTCCTGTATCTGAGATGTGGCTCTCTCTGTTACAAGTTCTTCATCTGAACTATCAGAAGTATTTAAAAGGGAAGACATGACAGCATGTACTTGCTCTGAGCTTGAGTAAGATGGCCCTGGCGTCTCGTCATCCCATGGTGCCCGACTGACAGTGGCCACATTAACATCCATCTCTCGGGTCTCAGCCTCATCTGGAGAGATTGTTATGACAGAAGAATCCGAATGGCTACCTTCTTCGTAGGAAGGAGCAGGGCAATCATAATTAGCATGCTGATCAAAGGCTGCCATGTTAAAAGGAGACCTAGCAAAACTGATGAATTCATGTATAAAATGCTCAGTCCGATTAAGTAAAAATGGCCTTAAATCAGACACAAATGCCTGACTCTCCAAGTCATAGCGAGTAACATTACTCATAATGATGTGCTGTACTATATTTACTAAAGATCCATGAGCTCCAAAAAGAACTGTAAGTTCGCGTTTTAACCAGGGGACTAATCTGTGAAGACAAGCTGGATTTCTACGGAAAAATTCAGCTGAAATATCCCTGTAGCGACCACCATCTTCAATATTTCTAACACGAGCACCAGCTCGATAGAGAGTTCGCCTAAAATTAATAATATCTTGTTCTTGAATTTTCCGCAAAGATCTTTCATCTGTAGTAGTTGGCCTCCTTGGAATCTGCCTCATAAATTGAGAAATTTCACCATCTCTGGGTCTTGTAGAAATGCCTAACCCTTCAAATAATACTCCACTATCTGGTGGAGTTGTTGTTCTTCTATTCATGGTTCTACTGGGTGAATAAAAAGAAGCACTTCGTTCTCTTGTCATAGTTGTACGATAGCGAAATCTTCGACCATCAGGGGTGGCAAAAGAACCATTACATGACGAAGGCCTTAGGACGTACTCTTTGAAGTCATCTTCTGCCCTCACAGAATGGAAAATAGAATCAAAGGGCTGTTTACATAGCGGACATTCAGCTTTGTTTTTAGACCACTCTTGTACACAGCGAAAACAGAACTTATGTAAACAGCGATCTAAGTAAGACACATTATCAAATCTATCCAAGCAAATAGGACACTTAGAATCAGGAGATGCATCAGCTGGTACTGTCTGTTGCAATTTGCTAGTGCCAGCTTTAGGTGAAAAGTTGTCCATTTTATATTCCTTAGCTGCTGATGCCATTACCTGTAAAAGGGAAAAATTTACATCAATAATCCTGTAAAAGAGAAATGACCAAACTTGCAAAAAAAATACAAACATACTTTGGTGAAAATAGTTCAGTAGTTCATTATCTTTAAAGGGGCAGTGTCACCTACTAACATAATACTTAAGTACAAGTTCAAAAGACAAATTGTCTGGGTTTGAATCCTGATTCCATACTAGCAGTATGCCTGTACAAGTTACTATCTCTATGCTTTAATTTCATCTGTAGATTACTGCATCACAGGGTTTGTGAAGATGTAAAAAACCCTTAGAAAAAGGTGCCTAGTACATAATAAGCTCTCAAAATATTATATAACACTCTGTTATTTTTTTAAAAAATAATTTAGCCCTAGCTGGTTTGGCTCAGTGGATAGTGTCAGCCTGCGGACTGAAAGATGCTGGGTTCAATTCCAGTCAAGGGCACATGCCCAGGTTGCGGGCTCCGTCCCCAGTAGGAGACATGCAGGAGACAGCCGATCAATGAGTCTCTCTCATCACTGATGTTTCTATCACTCTCTCTCTGTTTCCCTTCCTCTCTGAAATCAATAAAAATATATTTTTAAAAAATAATGAGAAATACTTGATATATACAAAAAAGTACAAAGAAAAATATTCCAAGTATCCATGTGTCTACCACTCAGATTTAACAGCATTTTCTCTGGTTAGTCCAGATTTCTAAAAAAATCTCCCTTATGTACCCTTCTATCCTCTGTAGAAAACAAAGACCCCAAAACATCAAAGTCCTCAGTTAGTGTTATTTCTATGTATAGTTTTATATCTTTCATATACATACCACAAATAATATAGACTATTGATTTATTTGTGGTGTTGTATATGCACCTTTAAAAATAGCTTTAGTAATAACTTTCTATGGTGACAGGTGGTGGTTACTAGACTTATTGTGGTAATCACATAGTAGGTATATAAATGTTGAATTACTATATTGTACACCTGAAAAATAATATTGTATGTCAACTATACTTGAACTTAAAAAAAAACATTAGTGAGATAATTTGCATACCAGAAAGTTCACCTGTTTAAACCAATTCTGTGTTTTTTAGTGAAATATTCTTTTAAATACAAAAAGGACTTTTAGTGAAAATTAAATTAAATACTAAATGTAAAACCACAAGGGCAGTACATGGCTCACAGCAAATGCTCACTAAATATTATTATTATGTTGTGATTATTATTACTACACTATTGTTACTATGCTATTATAGTCAGTTAATCACTGATTTCCTTTCAACCCCCTTAAACAGCCTTTCTTAGCCTTTTTATTTAATCTAAAGTCAGCCAAAATGTATCCTGAATTATGCTTTCAGTCCCTTTCCCTTATTATCTTTCCCACAAGGATCATTAGAATCTTAAAGATTAGTTTTATTTTAAATTCATCAGTTTATATTGCCTATAACTTAACAAATGAATTTGCCAGAGCTGAAATCTAATTTGCATTACATTTTAGCCTTATCTTATAAAATTCATCTAGCTGCATTTTACACAAATCATTTTATATATGTTAAATATTAGTTTCTTCCTTTATGTTTTCCTGAGCCTATTATTAATCTTTAAAAACTTTTTTTAATTGATTTTAGAGAAGAGTAAGGGAGAGGGATAAAGAGAGCAGCATCAATGATGAGAGAGAATCATTGATTGGCTGCCCCCTACATGCCAGGAATTGAACCTTAACCACCTAATTCATAGGTCGATGCTCAATCACTGAGACAAATGGCCTGGATTATTACTCATCTTTCTCTACACCTCTATCACAGGAACTCCCACCACTAGTCAACTACTGACAAGTTAGTCAAATAACAGAACTGTGATTTTCTAAACAATAGACTCATTGGTTACACCAAGTTCTACCAAAAACAAACAAACCCCACAACAAAACTCTGAAATTGTAAAGTAAGTATTTCAACATAGATTTCAAATTAAATGTGCTCATCCTAGGGCATCTTAACTTTCTCAGAGCAGTAACTCAATAGGAACTCAATGCTGAACAAGTTTCTTCAAGGGGTCCAACTATTTCTAGTTTTCTATTTTCTACAGTGGAAATGCAAAAATCACCATTGTCCTTAAGAGAATAGAATCATAAATATAGATCACCAATCGTTTTTCTGTCAACATATTTACATTCTGAAACCTTAATATTGCATACATTTCTCAGCATTTCCTCCTATGTCTATTTTTTATTCTCCTACTCAGGAAAAAAACCAGACAACAAACCTTTAGGATAAGACACAACTAAAAAAATTAGCCTGCTATATTTGGTCAAACATTGAATTAACATACCCCTAATGCCTTGGCAGAGACAGACCAAATGATTCCGAGGGGCTTATAGGAGAGGTTCCCCACCCCTGCTCTCTATATAATAAAAGGGTTATTAGACTTTTAAGTACATTGTTTCTAATTTTTTATTTATTGATTTTAGAGAGAGGAAGGAAAAGAGAAGCATCTATTTGTTGTCCCACTTATTTATACATTCACTGGTTGATTCTTTTTTTAAAAGATTTTTTAAATTGACTTTTAGAGAGAGCGAGGGAGAGGAAGAAAGAAACATCGATCAGCTGCCAGGTTCGAGACGAAACCTGGGCATGTGCCCTGACTAGGAATCCAACTGGCAACCTTTCGGTGAACCAACTGAGCGACACCAGCCAGGGCCATTGGTTGACTATAGTTTTGCATGTCACTGATTAAGTACAAACGAATCTCACCCCCAATCTTCACCACAATTAAATTACCTACCAAAACTTCCATTCACTTTTCACTTCTATTCACTAAGTCACTATTTGCCTCATCTCAGTCCCGCCCCCTTCCAGTGTAGGAAACTTCAGCCCACGAGGAAAGCCACACTGACTGACTGGGCGAGCCCGGCCCACAGTGCCTAACACCGCACGGACAACTCCATCAGTCACGGACTATGTCCACGCTTCCTTTGGTTGAGAACTGCCACCGGCCAGGATCTAACACAATCACCACGTGCATTACATTATCACAACGAACTAAAATACTGTTATTCCCATTTTACAGACAGGCTTAGAGAGGGTAGAGTGGTTCTCAACCTTCCTAATGCGCGACCCTTTAATACAGTTCCTCATGTTGTGGTGACCCCCAATTTCATTGTTACAAATTGAACATAATTAAAGCAGAGTGATTAATCACAAAAACAATATGTAATTATATGTGTTTGATGGTCTTAGGCGACCCCGGTGAAAGGGTCCTTCGACCCCCAAAGGGGTCGCGACCCACAGGTTGAGAACCGCTGGTTAGAGAATCCATCCGTCACACCTCTGAGAGTGGAAACGCCACGGTTCAGACTCGAACTTTTAGTGCTGTTCCCCCCATCCCTCAGAGACCAAGGTCTTTCCAGGACGGCTTGTCGCCCTCCCCACCCCAGCACCGATCCACAGGTGCGCTGCAGGTGTCCGTTTGCCCGCCGTGCCCGCCGAGGCCCGGACGGCCTCTCAGCTCCCGAGTCTACGGAGTCTACGGGCCTCCCTCTGGAAGGGAGCTCCTGCTCGCCCTGCCCTTCCGACCCCCGCGCCCCATTGTTCCCGACCTCACTCACCTCGGAGAAGGTCGGCGAATGCCGCGCTGGGGCACTGGTGGCCAGCTCCCGACGGCCGAGGAAGCCAGGTCGGTGACGGCAGGATCCGCGAAGGCGTACCCGGCGACTTCTCCGCGGACCCTCCGGCGTCGGAGCGTGCGGGGGCGCTTCACCCTCCTCGCGAGACAGCGGAGACCCCGGCGGCTGTTGCGACCCCTGTGACGTAAAGCGCTCATCACCAATGGTAGCTGGGAGGCGGCGGCAAGAGCCCAGCTCACCCCAAGGCCCCCCGCGCGTCAAAACAAAACACCCGCCCGCGTGACGCATGCGCAGTAGGAGGGCGCCGGCACGGTGCCAGGTGCGCTCGGCCCTTCGCCCCGACCCGCCGAGTTCCTCGGAGAAGCGCGCCGCCGACCCTCCCGGGCAGAAATCCCAAAGCTCCCTCCCCATCACCGACCTCGATGTTAATCTCTGGAGGTTACAAAGGCAGTAACTTAACGTTGGCTCCTAACTTGGCAGGGAAACACGATAACTAGCTGGTCTCCTCCAAACCTCACCAAACTTTGCGAGCCGTTATTAAAAGACTCTAGAGCAGCGGTTCTCAACCTGTGGGTCGGGACCCCTTTGGGGGTCAAACGACCCTTTCACAGGTGTCGCCTAAGGCCATCGGAAAACATATAATTACATATTGTTTTTGTGATTAATCACTATGTTTTAATTATGTTCAATTTGTAACAATGAAAATACAGCCTGCATACCAGGTATTTACATTACGATTCATAACAGTAGCAAAATTACAGTTATGAAGTAGCAACGAAAATAACTTTATGGTTGGGGGTCACCACAACGTGAGGAACTGTATTAAAGGGTCGCGGCATTAGGAAGGTTGAGAACCACTGCTCTAGTGTGTAAAGGAACTGAGTGGCACGGAGGTGAAGTCACTTGAACTCCTAGGTCTAGGTCCTCCTACCTAGACTCTAGAAAATAACACGGAGATGTGACTGGAACCCAAAGCCAGAGCCCAACCAGCAGCTACCGTCTTCAGACAGAAAGCGCTGCTCCAGTCGGGATACACAGGAGCCAGCTTGAGGACATGGCCTTGAAATCTCCGCCAAATAGACCGTTTTCCTATCAAGACGGCTTCCCCCTTTCCCGACCCCCGGGTCAGGGTTAAGACCCCATTGTTGGATGAGCTCCGAGATGGACGAGAGAGAGCGCTGCGCCCAGCGCGGCCCACTGCCCGGCCTCCCCCCGCCTCGGCCGCGAGCGTCCCCGACGCCGTGGAGCCGACCCGGGGCAGCCGCGCGGGCCAAACCGCCGTCCTCCCGCCTCGTATGTGACACGCGCTCACGTTCCAAGCGCAGCAAACACTTGCTGACGGGCAGGCAGTGTGCCGGGGCACGGAGGCCACGTTACTTCTGAGAAGTTACCGTTTACATGAAACCAGGCCCCGCGTTATGAAAGACTTTTTGTTTCTGGAAGAAGGGCTCAGTTAACAGGGATTCCCACAACGATTTGTCACTGTTATATACATGTGGGTGGTATTGTTTACGCCAACGATAAATATACGAAAGACTCTCAATATGAGGTGGGAACAGATGCAAGAGGAAACGTTAATCCTTCCAGAGTTAGATGCCGGTGTCATGTTTGAAATATGTATTAGTTTTTCAAATACACGTTAAAATGCACAAGACGGTACATTACCTTGCATTAAAACTGCACTGCAACTGAAAGAACCCGCCGACAAGGTGCGCCTAACTCTCTAAACGGCCAAAAAGGCCATTTAAATCATGTTCTCGTTGGTCTAATCCCGGCCGGAAAGGCGGGCAAGGCCCGCGGTCCCGCAAGCCCGCCCCCGCTCCGGGCGGAAGAGCCGCCCAGCGCTCGGGAAAGGCTCCCGGAGGCGAGGGGGCGGGCGCTCGTGCCCGGATGTAGGATGGCCGCCGCCGCCGCCGCCCGACAGCCACGGCCCCGGAGGTCACTCTAGGCCGGCAGGCCTGCCCGTTCCCGCGGATCGCCGTGGTCTCCTTACCATGAGGCCAGTGAGTCGCCGCACCCTGGACCGGATTTATTCCGTGGTAGGTCCCGGGTCTGGCGAGGCTCCACGGTGTCGGCTCCCTCGCCCCCGGGCGGGAGCCCCCGTATTCCTTCAGCGCCCAGAAACCCAAAAACCCATTCCTGAATTAAGCTTTCCACTCCCTCCCCGGACTCCGCCTCTTCCTGGAGGACACGCTCTTCCGCTTCTTACGTCAGGACAGTGGGTGGATTCGCCTCCGGAATTCCATTTATTCGTTGGTTACTGTAATTTCCACCTTAGCAACGTACACGGCAACCAATGGGGAGAGGGCAGCGAGGAAGTACTACCCACAGTGAAATTTTTGCTGTTACTCCCCCTCTTGCATTTTTATTTAAATTTTTATTTATTCATTCATTTTTTTTAGTTGCTCCTCGCGATCGTATTACTTTCCTGGGGATATGTTATCTATGCATCGACAGTAGCCGCTCGACGACAACTAAGGAAGAAATACCCAGACAAAATATTCGGGAATGAATGAAATTTGTAATTCCTCTAGATTTTATTCTATGCAAATACTTCACTTTATGCTTACCTGACACATGGCTATATTTAAAGTAAAATCCATAATATAAAGTTTTCAAATTTATTATTGCATACAGTCCTTTATAATAAACCATGAATGTGCTAACTTTTCCAATACGTGTACTTTTAAGTTCTCATATAACAAAGCAACCTAGATCTGACAGCCTTTGAGTATCAGATCATAGATGAAATGACATGATTTTCCATTTAGAGTTCCCAAAATACTTCTTTTAAAATGCCTCAGAAAGCCACCTTTAAAACAAAAGTGTGTGGAATTTCTAACCTTATATTTGTTTATTACATTTCATTCTGTTGCATACCTACACAACAGACTAAGTATTATGTAAGAAAAAAAATATCGTGTGACTAATTTTCTACATTTTATTTTCTGACTCAAGAATGGCCAGAAAAAGGTGATCGTTCATATCATTTTTTTAAGCAGGTCCAGTTTGTACTTACTGTTAAATAACTAAATAACTAAAAAAGTCTTAAATTGTACAGTGTTTGGGAAGAAACAGGCAACACATATCTGAGAGTAAACTTTATTAAAGTTACTTTTCCAGAGAATATATTCAGTAAATATGGTAATGTAGCAACAAAACTTAGGCTCATATGCCTTTGAAATTTTAAATTAATCTTCAATGATGTTGATCAGGAAATTCTTTCATTGGTGGAATTACTTCTCCAGTCTCCAGAATTATATCACCCTAGGAAAACAAACATGTATTAGTAGAAGGATCTTGTCTGCAAGGTATATCCACTCAGTCAGACCTCACACTGAAAATCTAGTTCAGCTTTGGCATTCACATTATAAAGGGACCTAGACAAAGCAGTGTCTGTCTAAAGATGAGAAACCAGTAATCAAAATCTTAAGGTATAAGTGAAAGAATAGGGGAAGTTTCACTCAAAACAAAATGACCAGAAAGAGCATAAAAGTGGTCTTCACAAAGTGACACAGGAATAATGTTTACTTGCAAGGCCCCAAGAAATAGAAGAAGCCCTAGAAAAAAGTTACACGGAAACACCTTCAGCTCAATCCTGGAAACTCCATGGACAAACTATATAATTAGTTAACATAATTTCAGGCAAATTACTTAGCTTTAGTTTCAGCTTTGTGTTCAAGATAGCAGATTCTATCAACCTGACAGTCCATGAATGACTGGGTAGAGTAGAATTATTCCTCATCCCCACCCCAGCCTTTTCCTGACCTGGTACTGCTCAGGATTGTTATTTAATAAAAAAATAAACTTTATGTTTAAGCCATTATACATTTTGGGGATAATTTATTACCACAACTAACATTACCCTAACACAGACATTAACATTCTGAAGTGGTACTAATGCTGCCGTAATAAAAATTAAACCACATGGCGCTGGCTTAGCAGTCTGGAGGCAAGGACACTGGCATTGGAAGGTAAAAATAATATGAAAGCCAGTAATAACTTGGAAGCAGACTGTCTAATGAGCTTGAGGTTCTAGGAGAGGAAGCTGGAAAAAAGTTAGGAGTTCAACTATTAGTTGTCTTGGAAAAGTACCTTAGGAAACATAAGCTCTGGCAAGAAGTAGCTGATTTGAAAGCAGAAATAAAAAGAAGATATCCAGGACCTTTCAGGATTGGAAAAACAAATTACTTCTGAATCTTTAAATAGTAAGGGTTAACAATGAAGACAGTCTGAGAAACAGAAGCCCAATAAAGCTCAGTAAACAGGGACGCAGCCCTTTGTCAAAGATCAGATTGAAGTGCAGTCTGTTTCAGATAGCCTCCGAATAGCTGCCACTGCGTTGAGAGGCAGCTGCATGACAGCGAAAGGAGAGAGGAAGGCCGCCTCCTCCTCCCCCCCCGCGCCGCGATCTCCGGAGCTGCTCGGGCAGCGCAGCGTAGGAGCTGGAGGTTCGCTCGGCCGCCCCGAGCCGCAGGGCGCCGGGTGGGCGGCAGCGGCCCGGTAGCCCGGGGCTCTGCACGGCCCCGTAGAGTGGCATGGCCGCCCTCGCCCCTCGCCATCCCTGCCGCTCGCGCCCGCTCGGGGACTGGCGGGCCGCGGCGCACCTGCTCTCTGGGCGCGCAGCCGGCCCTGCCCTGCCCTCCGGGTGTAGCAGGCAGTCATGCCGCGCCCCACGCCCGGCCGCGCGCGTCCAGCCCGCTGGCCTTCCCTTAGGGCAGCCCAGCCCCGGGGAGCCCGGCGCGCCCGGCCGGCGGCGAGATGAGCTTCTTCGGCTTCGGGCAGAGCGTGGAGGTGGAGATCGTGCTCAACAATGCGGAGAGTAGGAAGCGGGCAGAGCACAAGACGGAGGACGAGAAGAAGGAGAAATATTTCCTCTTCTACGACGGCGAGACGGTCTCCGGGAAGGTGAGCCTCGCGCTCAAGCACCCCAACAATCGGCTGGAGCACCAGGGTATCAAGATCGAGTTCATCCGGCATCGGTCAGGAGCAGATGTCACAGTGAACACCCCCTTGTGGGTTGAAAACCTCTTGCAGAGAATTCATGCCCTATACCACATGCTGCGTGTTTAACTCTGTTTTTAGACACTTCCTGGGAAGGCTTGTTAGATGCTCTCTCGGGTCCTCAGGGTTCAACGAAGAATATCTGGCCTTTTGCAAAGGCCAGAAGCACTGGCCCCAGGTAGGAGGGGTCTGGGGAAGGGGAGTCCCTGCGCAGGTTTCTGCAGGCAGTGCTCAGCCTGAACTGTTCACCTCTGGCATTTCAGAGAATGAAATCAGGTGGAAGACCAGCTGATCCCGCAGGAACCTCTGTCGTTATGTCAAATCCAGAATGAGTGTGGCCTTTTATGTATCAGAAATAGGTCTAAAGAATGAGTTTCATACCCTCTGCTCTCCGGCTTCTAGCTTAGATAGGATTTCTCAACAGCATGCTGTTGACATTTGGGGCCCGGTCATTTCTTTTGGTGTAGAATGTTTAGCAATGCCCCCGTTTCTACCCACCCAATACCAGAAGTACCCCCCAGCTGTAACCTCAAAAATGTCTTGAGATACTGCCTTACGTACCCTACAGGGTAAAAATCCCCCTAATAAAGACCCACTGAGTAGATAGGATGAATCCAAAATATTTTCAGCTGAGTGTAACATGTGAGGTAGGGAAGTCCTTGCCTGCTTCAAGTAGCAGCTTTAACACGGTTGCATGGATTCTTTGGCTCTGTCATAGCAGTGTAGACAGGCAGGGTTAGCCTGTGTCTGAACCACCGTTCCAGGTGGCAATACAGAAAGATAACCACAATGTCTGCTGCCCCAGTGGGATTGACTGAGCTGCCCTGGGGGGGGGGGGGGGGGGGGGGGAGGGTGTGTGTGTGTGTGTGTGTGTGTGTCTGAACGCAGAGGCTGCCTGCTGTACCTGCCCTGACTGGTTTCTTGTCTAACTCCTTGGATCCCAGAATAGCGTCACTGCTGAGTTTTCTCAGTATGTTTTATTGCTTCCATTGATAACTCTTCCTGGGCCCCTGAGCACTCTGGGCTGACTTGACCTTGTGCCTTTCTCTGGGCTACTTTCTTCCCTGTAAGACGAGGATAACAAAATCACCCCGTGAGAATGTTGTGATGTCCAAGGGTTGTGCTTCATGCAGCGCGTGGCGTATCTGTGCCATATACCTAAGACGGTGTGCCTGCTGACTGACTGCAGGGCACCACAGCCAGGCATTTTGTTGAAGTTGTGGTCTTGTGGTTTTCTCCTTCATTGCACTCTTTGGCTATGTATGAAGTGGGTGGGACTCGGTCAGATTCTTTCTGAGATCTGGCTGTATGGTAAGAAAGTTGATTGATATCATTGTGCTCTGTCCCCTTCCTCATTGATTTCCATTTTAACTCAAATTTTTTCTTATAAACAGTAGTCTCTTTGATTTGGTTCTTTTCTTCTCTCTCTCTCTCCTTTCCCGTCCTTCCTTCTTTCTTTCCTTCCTTCCTCCCTCCCTTAGAAGAGTTAGTTCTGTATCTTGAAAATGAAGTGGTTTATGTAATTAACCTTATCCTTATGACTAATTTATTTTTTCTCCTGATGAAAGTGTATTTGTCACTGGCTGGAGGGGGTCAATGGGGGGAAAAAGGGGACATATGTAATACTTTCAATAAAGAATTGTTTTTTTAAAAAAAGAAAAAAAGAAAGAAAGGAGAGAACTTGGTAACTGTATAGAAAGGTGCCACCTCCCATTTTCAACTGTAACTACTACCTTACACTATTACACTATTTCCTCCTCTTTTTCTTTATTTTTGTACAAGAATATACAAAATAGGCACTTGAAGTGACAGTGAAAAAAAAGGAACATTTTAGTCAATCACTTAGCAAGGGAAAGGAGAAAGAAAAATAGTGGGAAAAAAAGAAAGAAAAATCAGATGTTTTAAGACTTACTGGGAATATTCTGGGCTTCCTTTCAACCATGCCATATGGTTTTGTCTGCAATGAAAGTAATGCTCTGTTAATTATGGTTTTAGAGTTTCTTCTAAAGAAATAGATCATATACCAAATGTTTAACTTAGTCCCAAATTTCCACCAAACTCCAGACTCATACAACTGTATACTCAATATCGCTAGCAGTATTTGGCTGTCAAGCAGGCACCTCAAACTTAACCATGTCCAACACTTAAGTTTCCCCAGTCCCTAACTTGCCCCTATCTTGGTACAAGACCCTTTCATTCTCCCAAGTAAGTAGGACAAAAACTTTGACTTCTCAGCAAATCCTGTTGGTTCTACCTTGAGGTTATTTTCTGAATGTGCTGCTCACCACCTCTAGTACTACTATCCTTGTCCAAGTCTCTATCATTTTTCACTACAGTCTAATCTCTACACTGCAGGCAGAGTCAAGTAATTCTTTTATCATGTATCACTCCTCTGCTCAAAGTTTCTTAATTCTTTGAGACAAAGCCAAAGTCCTTGCAGTGTTCTCTAAGACCCTGCACAATCTGGCCCTTGGCTACCTCTCTGAACTCCTACCTCTCTCTCCTGTACTATAGTACTTACACTATGGTAGCTCCTTTGCTATTGGTCCCATCAGTTGGGCCAGCTTGAGCCTCAGAGCCATTATACTTAACTAGAGGCCTGGTGCACGAAATTCGTGCACTGGGGGTGGGGGAGGGTGTCCTCTCAGCCCAGCCTGTGCCCTCTCGCAGTCCGGGACCCCTCACTCCTTACCACTCGCCCGCTCACTGCTCCTTACCACTTGGCTCGCTGCTCCTTAGTGCTGCCACGGAGGCAGGAGAGGCTCCCACCACCGCCACTGCACTCACCAGCCATGAGCTCAGCTTCTGGCTGAGCAGTGCTTCCCTTGTGGGAGCGCACTGACCACCAGGGAGCAGCTCCTGCATTGAGCGCCAGCCGCCTGGTGATCAGTGTGCATCATAGCAACCAGTCATTCTGGTCGTTGCACTGTAAAGGTCGCTTAGGCTTTTACTATATAGATGATTCCTCTACCTGAAATGCTCTTCTCCTAGTTATTTGCTTGGTCCATGCCCTCAAGTCATTTATGTTTCTCTTCAAATAATACTTCCTTAGAGAGGTCTAATTAAAAAAAAACAACCCAGCTCCTATCATTCTCTAGTCTTTTACCCTGCTTAGTTTTTCTTCTACAGACTTATCACCTCCTTTTATACCTCTTTGTTTATCTATTTATTACCAGTCTCCAAGACCAGAATAAACATTTCATGAGGGCAGGGATTCATCTGATTTGTTCACTGCTGTATCCCTGTTTAGAACAGTGCATGAACACAGGAAGAACTAAATAAACATTTGTAGAGTAAATGTATTGATTAAGCATATACATCTTCATGAAATACCAAACCAAAAAATGTATGGCATGATATAAAATTCAGAGAAACTGAAGCCAAAAGCAGGAAACTTAGAATTCAATTAGAGGACGTTAAAGTGTTTTTAAAAACATTTTACATAATACAATGTGAAAACATTAAAATGTCTTTAAGAACTCAAGTCTGGCTGGTGTGGCTCAGTGGTTAAGCACTGACCTATAAACCAGGAGGTTATGGTTGAATTCTCCATCAAGGCACATGCCCTGGTTGCAGGGCACATCCCCATTAGGGGGCATGCAGGAGGCAGCCGATCAATGATTTTCTCTCATCATTAATGTTTCTCCCTTCCTCTCTGAAATCAATTAAAAAATATTTTTTAAAAGAACTCTGACCAGAAGTAATAAGACATTGAAATGTCATCAGAGAGAGATGGTAAAGTTCAAATAGGCAGTAAAGGTGTTAGCAAAGTGGCTGCAAGGGTTATTAAGAATGCAGTCCTGCCCAAATCAAGAAAAAATAAGGTAAGAGAGAGGCTTACGGACCTCTACTGACACATAATCTTTAACTAATTATGTCCATCTTTGACCCAGGAAAAATCACCTGGAAGTACTAATCCCTCAAATAAGCAACCATATTAATGTCTTGAATTGTTGATCCAATAGCTGCAGCTTGTTAAATTCACTTCTTTTAGGATATAAGTGTCTTTTCATTCCTAGAAAAATTGTTAAATATAGGTATTACAAAGTAAATCAAATCCAGAGTATAAACCGGTGAATGTCAAATTTAGTAAGTTCCAAACACAACAGACAATCCATATATTGTTTACAGTATTTGTAATGCGTAAGGTAACCTGGCTATTAGAGGTTTTAAAATACTAATTCTAGAATTCTGGAATTAAAGAGCATAATTTATTTAGACTTGTGATTTTAAGGTTTTTTTTGTTTGTTTGTTTTTTAATATATTTTATTGATTTTTTACAGAGAGGAAGGGAGAGAGATAGAGAGTTAGAAACATCGATGAGAGAGAGACATCGATCAGCTGCCTCCTGCACACTCCCCACCGGGGATGTGCCTGCAACCCAGGTACATGCCCTTGACCGGAATCGAACCTGGGACCTTTCAGTCCGCAGGCCGACGCTCTATCCACTGAGCCAAACCAGTTTCGGCGTGATTTTAAGTTTTAAATGATTTTGTTTCTTAAGATCATTAATTTGCCCTATAAATATTTAAAAATAAAATGTATAAATATAGTTTGAAACATTTAAGAGAATTTGATTATGTTTGTAGGTAGAATTGTTTTAGGAAAGTTCAACTTGAATTAATCCAAAAATAATGAGAACAAAGAAAGGAGACTGTTCATATTTTCCTAGCTATAAAAGTATTTTAACAGAATTTAGAAAACAAATTCAAAGAATTAGAAAAATGTTTTTTTTAATTTGAAACTAACAAACTGAATATTAATTTATATTCCAGATAACTGTGAACAGTTCTTTCTGCACATAAAAACCACTCTTGGATGTTAAAAACAAAACTGACAGAAAATAATATATTTTCTTTTCTAGGGTCTTGCATGTTAAGGAAAAAATACAGACCTATAATCATATGAAGTGGCCTGTATACTTGTAGGTGAACATAAATACAAAAACTTTAAGCCCATCAACAATAAACATTTAAAATATTCTCTGAAACTTAGATATATAAATTGTTAGTACCCTTTAATGGTTGCAGAAAGATTTTCTGTGGGGGTTTGTGTGTGTGTGTGTGTGTGTGTGTGTGTGCACCTATAGTGAAAACACTAAATCCCAACTCTAATTCCTACATTAACCTCAGATTTCTAAACATAAGACACACCCTGTCCACTGGGACATCCAGAGAAACAGATGTGATAGCTCATGTTCCTAAACAATTTTACTTTCTCCCCAGGACCAGAAAGCCCTCCTTTCCAAGGCTAGAAATTTTAGAATCATAAATGACTCTGAACCTTGGTTTCATCCCTAACTTAACTTGGCCTGTTTCTTCCTTTGAAAGTATCTCCTGGTTTCACTTTTCTCTTCTATTCCTGCTGTCTTTGCCCTAACCATATTCTCATCAACGAACACCTACTAAACCATGACAACGTCCAGCTGATTTGCTTGATGTCAGGACTTTCCTCCCTCCAATTCTCCCCACATTTTATGTTTTCCTAAATATATCACTTTTATAAAGTCACTTTCCTACTTAAAAGTGGAAAGCTTCCCACTGCCTACCACATAAAGTTCAACCTCCTCTGCCTAGTTTTCAAGACCTTCCATTAATTGGTCCCAGTTTACTGAGCCAAGAGTCTTGGGTAGATATGGCTATGCTCATTAGTGACTCCATATCTTTCTTTGTCACGGGAATAACTTGTCTCCAACATACTCCTACCAGAATCACCTATCTTCCAACTGTACTATAAACTCCTTGAGGTCAGGAATTTTGTCTTATATATTTTCTATAGCAATAAAGGTAGAGAACATAGTAGGTACTCCATAGTTGTTGATCAATGGATATAATCTGCTTAGTTAAGAGAACAAAGATGATGTCAGCAATCAGAATTTTTTTTTTAATATATTTTATTGATTTTTTACAGAGAGGAAGGGAGAGGGATAGAGAGTTAGAAAATCAGATGAGAGAGAAACATGGATCAGCTGCCTCCTGCACACCCCCTACTGGGGATGTGCCCACAACCAAGGTACATGCCCTTGACCGGAATCGAACCTGGGACCCCTCAGTCCACAGGCTGACGCTCTATCCACTGAGCCAAACCGGCTAGGGCAGCAATCAGAATTTTAAAGAGACCACACAATCAACAGAGAACAAGTCATGTTAGAAGGAATTTTTTGAGAACCTCAGTTATTTGTTTCATTCTCCTTTTAACAAGCTAACTTCAATGAGATTATCTACAATTTGTTAGGCAATCCCTAACTTTTGTTGTACCTTGAAATAATAGTTGCAAGAATTATAAAAGTAAATTTTTTTTAACCCAGTTATTTCATAGTAAATTGCCAACTGGTTTACTTTAGGTTATTTCCTACAAATAAGGACAATATTCTTTTAAGGACCATATTCTTAAAATAATTGCAATAGAGTCATCAAAATCAGGAATTTAACATTGCTATATTACTGCCTCCTGCCTAAAGGACCCATTCAGTCCTAACCGGTTTGGCTCAGTGGATAGAGCGTCGGCCTGCGGACTGAAAGGTCCCAGGTTCGATTCTGGTCAAGGGCATGTGCCTTGATTGCGGGCACATCCCCAGTGGGGGGTGTGCAGGAGGCAGCTGATCGATGTTTCTCTCTCATCGATGTTTTTAGCTCTCTATCCCTCTCCCTTCCTCTCTGTAGAAAATCAATAAAATATATATTAAAAAAAAAAGAACCCATTCAAATTTTACCAATTGTCTCCATAATTGTTTGAAATTCTCAGAAAATTCCCTTAGATGACTTTTTCTTCATTATTTAGACGGTTTAAAAATTTGACTGTTAAAACCATTTTTTTTCTTTTGACTAAACAGATTATGCCTATTAATCAAGAACTGCATTTAGTTGACCTCTATTTAGTTTTTTTCAATCTAGAAAGAATCTTCTGTCAATCTTTAGCTTTTAAGATCTTGACACTTTTGAAGTTGAACAAAGCTGAAAAGTCCCTCAATTTGGGTTTGTCTTATGTATCCTCATAATTAGATTCAGGTTATGCATTTTTTGGCAGGAATATTGCAAAATTGATGCTGTTTTCTTTTTATTGTATCCTATCAAGTAGTACATTTCTGTTTTGCCCATTATTAGTAATGTTAATTTACATTTCTTAATTTAGGTGGTATCTGTCAGGTTTTTCCACCACAAAATTACCCTTTTTCTCTTTGAAACAAATAAGTATGTTTAAGATCGGTATTTTGAGATAAATCTTAGTATCTTTTGATGTTCCCTGCATGAAAAAAATATTACTATGATGATCCTCAAATTATGACTTTTCTATCATTCCTTATCCATTTATTATTTAGCAATCTATTATACAAAAAAAGCTTTCTCTTTTACCCATTTATTATTTACTTATCTATGAGTATCGGCTTATGGATCTACATTTTATTTATTCAGTTGTCTATCATCTATTACCATCATTTATTTTGATGCTCAAACTGTCCCAATGAGAGTTCTTTCAAGCTGACTCTGTGTCCTTGTGATATAGCTCCATCATTCTTTGAACAATTCTTTACCTTCTGGAACAACAAGCTCATCTTGTATTTTCCCTGCCTCAGCCCTAGACCTGGCCATATCTCCAAAGAGCTCTGGATCCTTTCAGTGAAGAATTTTATTTAGAAAATAAGACCAGGCTTCTGGATGTGCTAATTACCATGAGGTAGCTCTGCCACCAGGCACTGTCAGTGGACAGAGCTAGAGAATATCCACACTTACATCTACATTTACTTCTATATTTTTCAATCATTATTAAAAACCATGAGTTCACAGCCATACTCCCAATTCCATTCTAGTAGCACAGGGTTTTTCTCCCTTCCCATATGTATAGCTCCGTTTTCCAACAATGGGAATCCTGATCCCATTATCAATTTTTGTACTTATCTGACCAATGTTCCTGTATATAACCAATCTCCTGTCATGATCACCATACTCCAATATAAATAACATCCTCACCTCATTCAGGTTCTGACATCTTACTCTGTGCTGCCACCTCCATCATTGCCCCAAACCACCCTTCTTCTAATATCCTACACCAGGTTGCTGCCACTGCTTCTTTCCAAACAAGTCTACTCACCAATACTTTCCCTCTACCCACCATGCAGCAACCTACCCGGGATCTAACACTTCTCAATGGGTACAAGAATACCCTCCTACTCTGTTTGGGTTATAACACTCCACACTGGGTAGCCACCACTGTTCTCCCTTCCATGCCACTCCCAAAATGCACTCCTCCCTCACCCTGCCTGGGCTCCAACACCCTACACCAGGCTATCCTTAGCCTTTAAACCACCACGCAAGATCTTTCAGTGAAAAAGTTCAAGCTTTTGAACATCCTGGATTCTAAAGAAAAAAAGTTGTGAAAAATCAAATAGAATGAAAAAAAGGGAAATGGAATGATGACAAAGATAACCTTTGACTATATCGAATTTTACCTTATACCAGATCTATGATCAAAAAGAGAAACAGAAATTCCTTTCTCCCTTCCTACTCATGATCCTGAATTTACACTAGTATTATTAGGTCAATTACATTCTGATCACTTAAATACTGTTTCTAGGAGGAAATGCAATTAAAGTTGTAAGCAATTAATATAAAGATTAACTTTTTGAAAAGCCATATATTACTTATATTTAATTAAACTTTTTACCTAAAAGGACTCAAAGGTGTTCACAATCAGTTACAAGAGGCACATTATTTCCACTAAGTAAAAGCAGGGTAAGGCATACCCACATAGGAAATAATTTTGTACAATATTAAAAATAAATTCTGAAAAACACATATTTAAAACATACTTACAGCCACATGATATTTTAAATGATAATGAATAATCCAGGCAGGTATAAGTACATGAGTAAAAATAAGGAAACCGTGTCGGTACGTCTTATAGACCTAGGGAGAAAAAACCATACACAAAATAAAACAGATATCCCATATTTTACATTTGTGGCAGAAAAAAACGAAACATCAATAATACAACAATGTCATGATTATTTTAAAATCTCTAAATGCTACAAATTCCTTATAGTCTGTAGCTAACCTCACTCATTTAAATATTTTTACTAAACATAGGGCCCGCTAGGGGATACCTAGAGTGCAGGGCAAGTTGCACTAAGACAAGTAGCATTTTGCAAAACTATAGTAAGGCATTTATAGATTTCAAAAAAATATTATTTCTAGCCCTGGCCAGGTAGCTCAGTTGATTAAAGTGTCATCTCGATACACCAAGATTGTGGGTTCAATCCTCAGTCGGGGCACATACAAGAATCAACCAATGAATGCATAAATAGATGGAACAACAAACAAATTGATGTTTCTCTCCCCCCCACCCCCCCTAAAAAAAATTTAAAAAAATACTTCCTGCCGAAACCGGTTTGACTCAGTGGATAGAGCGTAGGCCTGCGGACTGAAAGGTCCCGGGTTCCATTCTGGTCAAGGGCGTGTACCTTGGTTGCAGGCGCATCCCTAGTGGGAGATGTGCAGGAGGCAGCTGATCGATGTTTCTCTCTCATCGATGTTTCTAACTCTCTCTCTCCCTTCCTCTCTGTAAAAAATATATTTAAAAAAATACTTCCTTATTATCTTTATTATAAGTTTGTTAAAGATAAAGCATGGCATAAATGATGAAAGAATAATTTTTATTAATTTAACCAGAATGATCAAACCTACATCATTTTTCAGGTAAAGTCATCTCCCTGATTTATCCATTTCAGATACCCACAAACACCACTTGCATTATTCTAAGTGTGAGGTGAAAATCTGAGCACATCAATGCTGGAAAAAGTGTTTTACGTACTGGGATAGAAGGGTTCCAAGCTTACTTTCAGATGCCTTTATACTATTTTGAGAAAGGCAAAAGAGAACTAAAAAAATTGGAACTTTTCCAAGGCAGCCAATTTGACTGAAACATACCTATCCTTTCAGGGAAAAGATTCTAAGTGTTGTAATATGATTGTGGAAGAAAAAATTAACTCAAAGTAAGGTAAGATGGATTTCAATAAGTGATTATTTACTTCTTTACATCATGGGAGGGATGTCTATTTTCAACCAGTGGCTGCCCAAATCAACAAGTAATGTCAAGGATACAAAGGGTGAGAGAAAAGTTGAATTAGAGTTTCATTTTACCATCATAAAAAAAAGTATCTAAGCCCTAGCTGGTTTGGCTCAGTGGATAGAGTGTCGGCCTGTGGACTGAAAGGTCCCGGGGTTTGATTCTGGTCAAGGGCATATGCCTGGGGTTGCTGGCTTGATTCCCAGTAGAGGGCGCGCAGGAGGCAGCCAATCAATGATTCTCTCTCCCTCTCTCTTCCTCTCTGAAATCAACAAAAATATATTTAAAGAAAGAAAAAAGTATCTAAGACCACTTTTTCAGAAAAATTTGCACCAGACTTTGTAGCACTGTAAGAAAGTAGATACACAAAGATTTCAATGTGAACTCCTTTAATTCCTAGCTCTATGGCCTAGCTCTAAGGGTAAATCACTGACTGAGCTTTTGTAGGCCTCAGTTTGCATTCATTAATAACAGTTTTCTATCTTATAGGAGAAAAGAATTACATAAAGTAACACATGCAAAACCATCAGCAGAGAGCCATGCATAACGTAAGCACTCGTGTTACGTATTAGTAGTATTCCATTATTATTCCATTATTATCAACCAATGTCGTAGCGAAGTGAAAGCAATTCTGAGATATAGTGCTTATCACTCATAACGGATGTGATTTAATGAACGACCTCAAGAAAATGTGCAGAGACCCTGAAAATAAAGACAGCTCCTTGAATGAGTGACTTTCTGCAGAGTACAGTGCAGGAATGGCATTTTTAAATGACAACGTGTATTTCACGCACATAGTGGTCGTTCAGAAAGGTGGCTCTTGAATGACTCACTAAGCAGGGCAAGAGGATTCTGTCCGTTACGGTGACCACATGGGCCCGTACCATCAGCCGGAGACTCGCTGTGCTTCGGGATAGCGGGCTGCAGTGTTAGTTGGGTCTCTAGAACCTCAACTTTACACAAGTGTTCTCAAATACTAAAATCGTGGAATTCTAACCGGTGGACCCTTGGCTCTCCGTCTGGGGGAAGATCTGTACAATCAAGAGACCCAAACGTGCGGCAAAACCCAAGCAAAGATTCGCCCCCTCATCACACTAGACAGCAAAGGGGCATGGCTCTCCCAAAGTCGCACATGCCCTTGGACTCCTGGCGCCCAGGCCAGGACTCTTGGGACAGGGCTGCGATCCGGCTAAGCCTACGTCTCGGTAGAACTAATGCTCCCTCGTTCGGGAGGAACCACCGGGCTTGCGGGCGCAGCGCGATGTCCGCGTCCTGGGTTTGGCCACGGGAGCGGGCATCCCAGCAGACAGTCTGGGGGTCGTGGAAGGTGGTGGTGTGGCGGGCGAGGGAGGCCGGTCACTCACCAGGTTCTTCCAGGGGGTCGGGTCCTGCAGAAACTTGTTCCAGAATCTCTCCACAGGCCACATCCTCTGCGGGGGCAGCACCGGCTCCCGGGGGCTCAGCTCCTGGTCCTTCAGCCATCGCCGCCTCAGTTCTCGCAGCTGCTGCAGCCGCAGTTTCTCATCGGCCGTGTACCCCGTCATGTCGCCGCTGGTACCCCGGGAGGAAACGGCGCGCCCCCGGACCTGGGACCGGTCACTGACGCGCGCTCCCGCTGGGCAGAGCGACCTTGCGAGGACGCCTGGGAGCGGCGCGCCGTGATGACGCCGCTCTGGTCTGCGGACGCTCCAATCGCCGCGCACGGGCCGGGCATGCGCAGAGCCTGCGCCCACCGCTCTTCGGGTGGGTCCTGAGGACCAGCGGGAGGATGGGCGGGGCGCTGTAGTTACGGGATGAGGGGCGCGAGGAGACGTAGGAAGTGTGAGGTCGGAGGTAGAGGCTCTGACCGGGAAGACCTGGAGAGCTGGGAGTCGGAGGATGCGAGTATGCGATTCACTGAATGTGATGTCCAATGTAAAATTCTTGGCTTGCCTCTCACCTTGGAATTCCTCTTCTTGTGACTTCGAGTCTGTGGATTCGACTCAACAATTCCACTTTTAGGACTTTGCCCCCAAAATACGGTGGTAAAAATATGAAAGGAATATGTACGACTATTCACTGCAGCACCATTTATAATAAATACTGGAAATTACCCCAAAACTCCTCAATAGAGAACTGGTTGAAGAAATTATGGTACAATGACACAATGAAGTGTTCTATATACAACTGGATTAATCTCTAAAATAGATTGTAAAGTGAAAACAGTTAAGGGGAGAGATAATAGTAATACTAAATATATAAAATGTTTGATTAAATTTTAAAAATAATGGAAAGGAAACGATTTAAAAAATATTACCTTTTTTTTTTAGGATAGAGGAGAAATAGGATAGAGGAGACAGGGATAGAAGCTAAACTTCTTAGAATATATCTTATTTAATAAAACTGACTCTAGAACCATGTAAACATTTCATATTATCACAAAACTAAATTTACAAAAAGAAGCCTTTGAAAATTAAAAACTCACGGATCTAACTGATCTGCTTAGTGGCATAATCTCAAAAACACATACCATTTCAAGTAACTTTATTTTTTCCATTATTTTCCTTCATCCTACTAAAATTTAACACAGACATAACAAAAATACAAATAAATATCAGTATATATAGACTAATTATAGTAAAATATGTTTAATTTTATAGAACTTTGTTACTTCAGGACCAAAAATCTACATTTTAAGTACCTTTAAACCATCAAATTATTGTACATCTAAAGAGAGATATACCTCAAGGACAAAAATTCAAGCTGTTTTAAGTAATCATATTGTTGGTAGTGATGGTGATGGAGGTATTGTTAATCTGACACTGAAATGAAATGGTTTTGCTGGGATTTCTGTAATGGGAAAAAGGAGATACAAACGTAAACTGTATGAGTTTAAGTGAAAACTCTATAGTCCTGAATTTGCATCAAAAGCATCATGATCAATTTTAGGCTCATTGAATGGCCAACCTAGTAACCATGAACATCTCTAGTTCCTAGATTGTGACCTCTAATTATCATTTTTCATTCAAAGAAACTAAGACTTCTTGGAGTGGCAGTTCTCAAATATTTTGCTCCCCAAAATCTTAAAAATTGTTGAGGACTCCAAAGAGCTTTGTTTATGTGGGATGGATATATATATATATATATATATATATATATATATACATATATATATATATACACATATATATATGTAAATTAGAATAACACTAGAAATTAAAACAGATTTTAAAATAACAAACTATCCATTAACAATTATTTAGTGAGAAGAGTGCCATTGTCTTTACACTTTTGTAAATTTCTTGAATGCCTGGCTTAAGTAATAACAGCAGAATTCTTTTTTTAAAAATATATTTTATTGATTTTTTACAGAGAGGAAGGGAGAGAGTTGAGAGTTAGAAACATTGATGAGAGAGAAACATTGATCAGCCGCTTCCTGCACATCTCCCACTGGGGATGTGCCCGCAACCCAGGTACATGCCCTTGACCGGAATCGAACCTGGGACCTTTCAGTCCGCAGGCCGACGCTCTATCCACTGAGCCAAACCGGTTTCGGCAACAGCAGAATTCTTATAACCGCTTCTGCATTCAATCATATCACACAACATCACACATCATGTAGCCTTTGGGAAACTTCATACCCATTTGTGAGAGAATGAGAGTTTAAAAGGGCAAATAGCAATTCAGTATTATTATAAAAAGAATTTTGATCTCCCAGACCCCGTGAAAGGATCATAGGAACTTCCAGGGGAAGAGAATGGTCCCCAGATTACACTTTGAGGACCACTGCCTTAGAGAAATAGCTAATTCCAGGTCTGAGTTAGGAAATATAAAAGAAGCTTGTCTTAGCAAAAAGCAGGGAAGTTTTTAAAGACTAGTAAAGTCAGGTCAAAAGGATTCAGGAGCCAAGCTGAATAGACTTCCATTCGTCAAAGATTGGACAACGTGATTAAAGCATTAATAAGTATAATGATGTCAGTGGATTGAAAAATGTAAAATACATTCACATACATAAGTTTATAATGATTTTTAAAAACTCATTGGTCGCCCTAACCGGTTTGGCTCAGTGGATAGAGCGTCGGCCTGCAGACTGAAAGGTCCCAGGTTCGATTCTGGTCAAGGGCATGTACCTTGGTTGCAGGCACATCCCCAGTAGGACGTGTGCAGGAGGCAGCTGATTGATGTTTCTCTCTCATCTATGTTTCTAACTCTCTATCCCTCTCCCTTCCTCTCTGTAAAAAATCAATAAAACATATTTAAAAAAACCCCAACTCATTGGTCACTTTTAAATGGTGGTAGGGAATCAATTCCTCATTTGGAAAACTGTTAAGTAGAAGAAAAATTACGCATTTTTCTGGTCTCTATAAATTGCACCTTAAAGTAACAGAAGTTGATGAGAGGAAATTTCTTCAAAGAAGAAAAAAAACTAATAAAAGGAGGAGCGATGGCAGTTAGAATATCACTGTTTTGCAACCGTTAGTTCATTAATGAATCAATGCAGTGATCAATAGCTTCTGATATCTCAAAAATAGAGCAACTCCGCCTCCTAGTGGAAGCCTACCTCATTGCCTGTGAAGTAACCTTGCCAAACAAAAAACTGAACCTGAGTCTGATCAAATTTCTAAATCTAACTATTCATTTAATGGAAATACAGAGGAACTCCTATACAACACTGAAAGGACGTCAGAAAAATCCAGATTGTAGACGCTGCAGAGAAGCGACTGTTTCTTAAACAAATAAAAAAAAAATATCGAGCCCTAGCTGGTTTGGCTCAGTGGATAGAGCGTCGTCCTTCAGACTGAAGGGTCCCGGGTTCAATTCTGGTCAAGGGCATATGCTCAGTTTGCGGGCTCGCTCCCCAGTAGGCAGCCAATCAATGATTCTCTCTTATCATTGATGTCTCTCTCTCTCTCTCTCTCTCTCTCTCTCTCTCTCTCTTCCTCTCTGAAATCAATAAAAACATATTTAAAAAATATATGTCAAGGGAAAAAAGAGAGAGAACCCATAGATTAAAAGAGAAAATCATAACTCAATAATAACAACCTGATTTAAAAATGGGCCAAAGGCCTTAACAGATACCTCACCAAAGGAGATATATAATGAGAAATAAGCATATGAAAAGATGCTCCACATCATATGTCTCCAGGGAAATGCAAATTAAAACAATGAGATACCTCTACACACCTATCAGAATGCCCAAAATCTGAAACACTGACCCCACCAGATGCTGGTGAGGATGTGGAGCACCAGGAACCCTCATACATTGCTGGTGGGAATGCAAAATGGTACAAATACTTTGGAATACTGTGTGGCAGTTTCTTATAAAAGTAAACATTCTTGCCCTAGCTGGTTTGGCTCACTGGATAGAGCATTGGCCTGGGGACTGAAGGATCCCAGGTTCGATTCCGGTCAAGAGCATGTACTTTGGTTGCAGGCACATCCCCAGTAGGGGGTGTGCAGGAGGCAGCTGATTGATGCTTCTCTCTCATCGATGTTTCTAACTCTCTATCCCTCTCCCTTCCTCTCTGTAAAAAATCAATAAAATTATTTTTAAAAAATTAAATTAAATTAAATTAAATTAAACATTCTCTTACCGTACAATCCAGCAATTTCATTCTTTTGTATTTACCCAAAGGAACTGAAAACTTATGTTCACACACACACAAAAACTGCACACAAATGTTTATAGCAACTTTATTTGTAATTTCCCAAACTTGGAAACAAATAGTACATCCCTCAATAGATGAGTGAATAAGTAAACTATAGTACATCCAGACAATGAAATATTTTTCAATGCCAAAAAGAAATGAGCTATCAAGCCGTGAAAAGACATGGAGGTATTTTAAATGCATATTACTAAGTGAAAGAAACCAATCTGATAAGGTTATATACTACATGAATTTAACTGTATGACATTCTGGAAAAGGCAAAACTTTCGAGACAATAAAATGGTCAGTGGTCGCCAGGGCTGCTGGTGGTGAGGAGATTAATAGGCAGAGCACAGAGGATATTTAGAGCAGTGAAAATATTCTGTATGATATTGTAATGATGGCTATATGGTATCATACATTTGTCTAAAGCCATTGAATGTGCAACACAGAGTAAACCCTTAGGTAAACTAAGAACTTTGGGTGATTTTAACATGTTGGTATAGGTTCATCTTTTTTTTTTTTTTAAGTACTATTCTGGAGAGTGATGTTGATAATGGGAGGGGCTATGCATGTTTGAGAATAGCGGGTATATAGGAAACGCCTGTACCTTCAGCTCAATTTTATTGTAAATCTAAAACTGCTCTAAAAAAAAAGGCTTTTAAAAAGAGAGAGAGGCAATGAGGGAAATTTGAACACTACCTCAATCTTTTATGATATTAAGGGATTATTGTTCATTTTTGTATGTGATAATGTGTGATTGCATTTTTAAAATATATATTTTTAAGGATTTCAGAGAGGGAGGGAGATAGAGAAAGAGAGAGAAACATCAATGATGGGAATCATTGATTGGTTGCCTCCTGCACACCCCACACTGGGGATCAAGCCCACAACCTGGGCATGTGCCTTGACCGGGAATCGAACTGTGATTACTAGATCATAGGTCGACACTCAACCACTGAGCCATGCCAGACAGGTGTGTGATTGTATTTTTAAAGGGAGCTTTATCTCTTAGAGATACCTTCTGAAGTATTTATGGATGAAAGGATGTGATATCTGGAATTTACTTCTTAGAAACTGGAGAGGGAGAAAGCAGTACGGTAGAAATAGATTAGTAATGAATTGGTAATTGTTGAAGCTGTCTAATAGGTAAATGGAGATTATTTATACGCCTCTTATATGATTTTGTATATGTTTGAAAGTCTTCCAAATAAAAATTTTTAAAGATCTATGCCTTGAAGTAGTAAGTAAAGCATTTAAACTATTTTTAATCCTCATTCTGTTTTATAACCGCTACATTTCAGATTAAAATTCTGCAACCTACTTAGGCTAACTCTCAACTCTGCTATGAGGAAATCCAAACAATTGGTACTCAAGTGAGAGTAAGTCCCTGAGTGCTTACTCCTTCCAAAAAGGCCTGTATTTCAGTCCTCAATGAGTCATTTGATAACCCAAATAAATATTTCCTTTGTGATAGAGATAAAGACATCTAGTAATTTCTTGAATTTAGGGTTGGCTTTCTGACTAATTCTGGAAAATTACTACTCTTTTCCCACCTCCCACCACCACCACATTTAAAAAGAAAAAGAAAGAAAATGAATATTGTTTTGGAAAATATACTCTTATACCACTGGCTGCTGCCTACCATATTTTCACCCCTTCCCATGTATCTATGGCTGTGAAACCATGAAGATGAGTGGAATAAAGCGCAGTAGGGAGCGTGTTCAATTTAGCACCCCTGGGAAATGTGTACTCACAAAATCAGATGGTCTTGCAGTATCTGGATAACTACTGAACATTCCCACAAGGGGGCACTCTGGCTCACTGAAAAATTAATGTAATTAAATTGGGTTTTAAATAAGGTTCATTAACCAGCCCACAAAACTTGGAAAGGGCAAGGTTGGCATGACTACAGCTACCTTAGTATTCTTTTGACATTAATATAGCAGAATAAGTTGGCTTCTCAAGCACTTAGGAGTAGAAGGCAATGTTCATCTGCTCAACTTTTTACTTCTAGTTGGATCCCTGCACATTCCATGGCAAGCGATACCAATCAGACACTCTAGAAAGAGTCATTGATTAAAATTACTAACTCTAATACAGAAGGCAATGTTGCCTTCAGTACTCTATAAGAATTTCTAAATTTTTTGTTTTCATTTCAATGGTAATTTAAAACATTTAATGTGAGCATATTCTACATCATTTGGATAACCACCTTATTATAACCAAGTACCCACATTTGCATGTGCATTTACAATTGCACGGGAGCCTAGTGGAGGCCATGTGATGATATGGCACATGATATGAATAAAGTTTCACATCATTCAGAGGGTGGGATGAAATCTTGTATATATGGACTAGAAACAGTTCATTCAGTGAGATAATAAATACGCAAAATGAAAAAAATTTTAATTGTGCCTTCTTATTGTTGTAATATTTTGTTACTATTGCAATTTGGAGGGTGCTATTAAGCAGATCAGTCCAATAAAACAATGAATTGGTTAACTTTAATGTCATTGCTTAAAAGGAACAATAAAAACAATGCTCAGTGACTCAAATAATATTACAGGTTTTAAAAATAAAAGCAATACACAACAAAGCAGAAAACTCCAAATGCATCTTTCTGCTATTCAATCTGACATTATTCTTTTTGTTTTGTTAAAACAAATCCATTATGTGAATTTTATTAGTATTAGATTTTTGTTCGTATTTAGTCTGAAATTTTTGATTTTGTAGTTAAAAAAAGAATATAGAAATTATATGTGCTTGTGAATATTAAAGAAAAGTTATAATAAAAATTATTTTATTCTAGGAATATGCGAGAATTTGTTTGCCCTCCTTTAAAAGAGATTATTACATTGCTTAAACTTTAAAACACCTGATATATTTCACAGAACATCAAGGCAAAGTGTTTAAACCTTAAATTTTCTGAAATGTGCCAGAAGTACAATTTTTCTTTTCTTCCTTCCTTTTTTTTCCTCTTTTTTCTTTGCCCTCCCACTCCCCGCCCCATGAGCAACTAATTTCGTCTTCTTTCCTTCTTAATTTTAATTGGTTTTCTTGGATGAAAGAGATGGCTTTTGGATTATAACACAAATTTACATAATCATTGATAAACTTTGCTTTCACTTTTTACTTATTAAATCTAAGAGTCTTAAAGTCCTTAGTACAAGTAAAAAGGAAACACATTGTTTAAAAAATTTAATTAACATCAAAACCCTTTATCATTATGAAATGCAGCTGTTCTTTGTTTGTGTTTTTGAAATAACATTTTGTTTCTTTGCTGCTCTTAAGTTACCTTTGATCTCCACACACCTGCTTTGGTGTATTCATGGGTTTCTGTAATGATGAGTGATGGGAACATTTGAATGGCTTCTTTGTTCTCTTTTCTGTACTTATGCATTTCATTAGCATGGTGACGCAGTGGCCATCATCCGGAAGCATTATTGTTATTCTCCCCCACTTTCTTTTTATTTTTTTATTTTTATTTTATTTTTTATAAATCTTTATTGTTCAGATTATTACATTTGTTCCTCTTTTTTCCCCCCATAACTCCCCTCCTTCCAGCTCCCACCCCACCCTCCACCCTCACTCCCCACCCACTGAGTTCATCCATAGGTGCATGATTTTTGTCCAGTCACTTCCCGCATCTCCCACACCCCTTTTCCCCCAAGAATAGTCAGTCCATTCCCTTTCTATGTCCCTGATTCTATTATAATCACCAGTTCATTCTGTTCATCAGGTTATTTATTCACTTGATTCTTAGATTCATTTGTTGATAGATGCATATTTGTTGTTCATAATTTGTATCTTTACCTTTTTCTTCTTCTTCCTCTTCTTAAAGGATACCTTTCAGCATTTCATATAATACTGGTTTGGCGGTGATGAACTCCTTTAGTTTTTCCTTATCTGTGAAGCTCTTTATCTGACCTTCAATTCTGAATGATAGCTTTGCTGGATAAAGTAATCTTGGTTGTAGGTTCTTGGTATTCAGCACTTTGAATATTTCTTGCCATTCCCTTCTGGCCTGCAAAGTTTCTGTTGAGAAATCAGCTGACAGTCGTATGGGTATTCCCTTGTAGGTAATTGAGCCTCTTTCTCTTGCTGCTTTTAAGATTTTCTCTTTGTCTTTTGCTCTTGGCATTTTAATGATGATGTGTCTTGGTGTGGTCCTCTTTGGATTCCTTTTGTTTGGGGTTCTCTGCGCTTCTTGGACCTGTAAGTCCATTTCTTTCTCCAGGTGGAGGAAGTTTTCTGCCATTATTTCTTGAAATAGGTTTTCAATATCTTGCTGTCTCTCATCTTCTGGCACTCCAATGACTCTGATATTAGTCCGCTTAAAGCTGTCCCAGAGGCTCCTTACACTATCTTCACACTTTCGGATTCTTTTTTCATTTTGCTTTTCCAATTGGGTGTTTTTTGTCGAATCTTTGGTTTGATTCTTGTGCTCCTCTGGTCTGCTATTGGGTATAATATTCTTTATTTCAGTCCGTGTATGCTTACTTTCTAATTTCTTTATCGTAGCATCGAGGGTCTCATTAGTTTTCGTGAGGCTCTGCACAAATTTATGGCAAGCCCTCAAAATTGCGATTCTTAGCTCCATATCCTCCATTTCTGTCATGTTTTTTTGTCTCCGCATCTTTTATGCTTTCTTGGTGCACCCCCTTGTGGTCTCTGTGCGCAGTCTTGTTCTAGCCAAGCCTTAATTGTTGTAGTTAACTCTAGAGGGATTTGACCACCAGGCCGACTGGCTGTGGAAATCAGCTGTGGGAAAACTTCAGTCCTCAGGGGAGGCGCTAGTCCAGCCCTTGCCTGAGGCAATCGGCAAATGGCTGTGCGCAGGGTTTGGGCGGGGCGGGCTCAACAGGGCGGGGGGAGGGAGCAGCTATGGCCACTCTCAGTCCGTCCCCAGGGGCTCTGCCTCTCTGTCCCAGCAATCGCTGCAAACCTCGGAGGGGCCGTAGCCAGACAGTCCCGCTTCTCCCGTTTGAGTCTGGGTCCCTAGAGACTCGCCCGGATCTGTAGCCCAGAGTCTGAGACTCCCTCCTGATTGAAAACGACAATCGCGCCCTCAGCCGCCAGCCCGCTTTGCGCGCGCACCCTCACCACCGCACCGCCGTACCTTTAAATTTTCCACACTGCGCCTCCGCTGAGCGTCGGAATGCTGTTGTTTTTGCTTCTAGTTGAAGAGACTCTCCTCAGCCAGCCTTCCCGTGGTTCTGGTTGATGTCCGCTCCGACTTTTAGTTGTATTTTTGAAGTGGTTGTCCACGGCGGCAGTCTCCGGTGTTTACCTATGCCGCCATCTTCCCCATCTCTCCCCCACTTTCTTGTTCATACACACACACACACACACACACACACTCTGCCTACTTCAGATAACACCATAGCTACTATCATCAATTTATTTACCTGGCAAATTTAAATTAAGAAGCAGTATGTCTAGACTGGGCCCAATGAAATGGAGAGCTGAGACACAAAACTAGATAAAACCCTTTCCTTAATATCTATTTTAGCCAGAATTATACCAATGCTTGTTAGCATTGCTCAATTCATTGAACGTTACTTGAACTTTTTGTCTGCATCTTGAGGGAAAGAATATTTCATTCATTGGTTATACCAATATTTGTTCAGTGAAAACAACATGTGTTTGTGGATAAATCCGAATTGTAATACCTATTATTGGCATAGAGTTTTTTTCCAGTTTATAAAGTACTTTCATATACAAGGTCACACAAGGTCACATTGGGTTCCAAAGTATCATCTGAACTAGTAGGATGTACCTTTCAATAGCCCTGCCATGGCTGGCCTTAGTGCACCCATCATATGGAGGTCAGCTCCTCACTGGCCCATATCCCCAAGGCTACATCATCAGAAACATGACTTACTTTTTTATTGGCCTATTTACTCAGGAGAACTACTCAGAGAAGCAACAGACTAACTGCAATGGGCTCAATTTGGTTATCTTATGCAGGGAGAAAAGGTTACAATATCAAACCCCAAAATATTCCTGTGGCCAAGTACAAAGGTCTCTGTAATTTGCTTACTTCAAACAATATATCATAATAATATTCCAAATATGCTCCACTCCCAAGTCTGTGTCTTATCATGTGTGAATATGTAAGCACTCTTCTAGCAACTATTTACTTATATCATTTTTTAAGTCAAGTTTCTTCCCAGATCCCATACCACCAAATCTGTGTAATTTGTCAGTGCTTACAGCAGGAATAATCCATGCTTCCATTCATCCCATAAACATTTTACTGTGTTTTTTATACAAGCCAGACACAGAACTGTGCTGAGGATAAATTTATGAACCAGACTCAAGGAGACTTACAATCTAATAAAGGAAGACAAGTATGTAGACAGATAACTATACATAATGGCAGTGGTGGATGTGTGAATGAAGTCTCTGGACTCAGGAAAATAAACCCATCTACTTTCATTCACCCATCCATCTGTGCATTAATCATATATTAATCTTGAGTACCTAGCAGATGGCAGTCCTTGCCGTCAGTGTCAGGGATACCGAGTTAAATGAGACATCGCCCCTGCCTTCATGGAACCCACAGTTTAGTGTGAGAGCCAGATAAGTAGTAAATACTTGCAATAAGCAGGAGACCGTAGAGGCATGTACCGTGCCAGGGCTGCACAAGGAAGCCACCTGGGGAGGCATCACAGGAGAGAAGGCGATAGAACTGGATCTGGAAGCAGGAGACACTGTCATTGGGCAGACAAGCAGGTATTCCACAAGGAAGCACAGATTGGTATGTTTCATGATCTCTGCAAGTTTAGATTGAGGAGCAGGGTGTTCAGTCAGACGCTCTCCCAGCTTGATGTGCCTATGAGTGTGCCCCCGGGGAGGAGTGAATGATGGCAGGCACCAGAACGAATGACTGGGTAAGTCCAGCTTGTCTAGTATTCATATTCGATTGGCTTGGGAGCTCTGGCCTGCAGTTTCAAATCCAAGTCCCAGTGATGATTTTTAGGCTCTTAGTAACTTGCCTTCATTTTGTCTGTGGTGCTTAACTTCGCCCTTCTCTGCTACATCAGTCACACATGATAAGACCAATCGCCTTTCTACCCCTCGACAGCATCTCCTTATTTTTCTCCCCTCTTTGCTTTCTGCCACCAGTCACCCCTCCTTCCTCTCTGCCAGGCGACAGTTTTGCTCAATTCCTACCTCCTCTGCAGAACGTTGACTCTGTGGTGCACTGATTTCTATTTCTTTCGCACATTTAAAGACTCCTCGTGTGTTAAAGCTGTGCTAAGTATGACTTCCACAAACGGCTCAGATGAACAATTTTGCTAGCACCCCACTCTGCCTTGCCTGAATATACCTGGAGCTGTTACGGGGAAAGGGCACATGCTTTATCATGCAGGAGGACATCTTGGAATAGAGTTAACGGAGAAGTTTAATTAGTGTGAAACAATTCGTAAACACTTCACACTGTGCTCACCACAACTGAGCTGTGGGAAGCATCTCCGCCCACAGCTTGCCTCCCTCACCCCATCAGCTCAAACCTGTCAGACAGCGCTCCGTGGTCCCACTTCCCGCTGTTCTGCTCGGTGTTTTCAGAGTTTATCAACCACATGCTTACTCTGAAACCTGGAGAAAAGAGTCAGAATGCTCACCAAAGCCTCTGAAGGAAACAGACCTGGCTGCCTTTCTCCTACATCCTCCTCTCTCCTTTCTTCTGGTTGTTTCTTCTCTCCTGTGTTAATCATGGCAATTCCCAAACGACCCCCAAATCTCACTGGCTTAAAATGATGAAAGCATGTTTCCTGTCCACGTTACAGTCCGGTGTAGGCTGTGGGGTTTGGAGGGCAGGGCTAGGCTCCACACAGGCAAGGAAGGATCCACGCTGATAAAGGCTCCTGTGTCCCCGGCATTGACATCTACTGGATGAAGGGTGAGGAGGGAAAATGGAAAAAAGCATGGAGGGTGATGCAGGTATTGTAGGAGCCAGGACTGGAAGGGGAGTATGTCTCTTCCATCCGCATTCCACTTGAAACAACTCAGACACAGGGCCGCACCTAGCTTCAGGGGATGCTGTGACATGTAATTCAGCGATGTTTCCAGGAGGAGAACGAGGTGAGTTTGGTGAACAAACCCTCCATCCCATTTGGTTAGGGAGAACTTTTCATGCCTTTCCACAGAGGACTGTTTTCTCCAACCCGTCCAAGGAAACACACCATCTGACAGGTCACACAATTCCAACAACGTGTTTGATGGGCCGTGGAAAGTCTAGGTACATTTGTAACAAACATCTGGATCCTGTGCTAGTATCTTCTATAATTCTCAGATTGCCTCACATATACATTTCTTCATTCTTCAGTGAGATTTCATGGTGTGAGAGGAGGCAGGCTAAAAGGACTGCTTTTCATAGGAAGAAGGAAAAAGTAAACAACTTTAAACTTTTAGAAACGTAATTGAATGTGTATCCACAGATTAAGGTATTGTCAAATGATTCAGTACAGGAGTTTGAGTGGAAAGGTATTTATTTTTTGTAGACTCTTTAAAACAGGAAGAGTTAATTTGGACTTAGAAGCATCACAAAGTTAAAAACTTGGATGTTAAGAGCTGAGATGCACTCATGGCTGCATAGGTAGGGGACTCCACTAGATGGCCCTGTTTGAAAATGTTACAAAGTTGGAGATGAGAGAAACAGCTTTCTGGTCGATTGCAACTCCCATACCTTTTCAAGGATGTAGGGCACTTCATTATCAGTTATAGGTTTTCTTAAAATACCACTGATGTGGCAAATTTCATCTTTTAATATGACATGAAAACTGTTTTGGTAAAAGAATTTGGTCTAAAGTTTTCTTAACGGAGAGTATTTTGTTCTGAACAGATCATTTAAAATGAACAACCGGCAACATTGAAATGACAACCTGTCCTCCAAAGTGCAGAATCAGCAGTGGTGTCTGGAGAGTCCAGAAGCCAGCTCGGCCTGTAAATTTCCCTTGCTCCAAGGGGATTTTAAAACAAACAGGTTCCACTCCTCCTTTTGTTCCAGCTCTATTTTGAGATACACATTTCAAAAACCCAAAGGTTATTCTGTTATGTTGTATGGATTCTGACTACCCCAAATAAGTCAAAACCACCAATTAAAATTTGCTTTGAAACTGAAATGGGATGATTATAATCAAAAGCTGCAAAGCCAGTATTTAGCAACCAGAGCCTGGTAGATGGTATGAGAAGGCATCTCCAGAACTGCTGACGAGGGAAAGCAGAGGACACCAGTGTCTTTTTCCTATCGGTGCGTCCGTTAATACTGGCACCTTCTGTACCAGTGCTAGCTCTCAATGCAAGAGAGCTTATCTGATGAAAAATAAAGAAAATCAAGAAAATGGATAGTGGGCCATGAATCTATCCTTCCTTCCCTCAGTCCTGCTCAAAGGAGACCAATGGTGGGATCTCCTACCCCTTTTGCTCTCATCACTTCTCTCGCAAATCTGATCATACCAACACTGGTTTATTCCTAGAAACAAAGGAAGTCAACACCAGAGCCTTCTGCCTCCACTTCTGCCGTCCTCCCAGATTCTTCCTGTATTTCAATGGAGCCCTCACACTACACTCAACATTACTCAACTTTTCTAATACACATCCACAATTGTAGACAAGAAGTCAAAGTACTACAGTCAGGCTAAAAGGATCTCCCACCGGTACTGTGGCCATCCGTGTCATTTTAGATATTACATTGAAAACATTTCTCATCCTGGTTCTTCCCAATGTAGGCAGCCTTATATTTCCTTATCCATTAAATTGCAGACCACAAAAAATTGCACATTTGTGTGTCCAGGGAGTTGAGGGATTAAGTTTGGCCAAGTTAATGTGTATGTAATTCCCCCTCTGGCCATGATAAAGGAACAGGGACCTTTTGGCCTTTAACAATTAGAAAATCAGACACACCTGGAGCATCTACCATGAGTCAGCCCGGGGTATCAGTCCCTTTGCAAAATACAAAGATGAATAAGACAAAGCATGTGTCCTTAAAAGCAAGACCCGGATTTCAATACGCAATGATCAGAGCAAAGTGATACTAAAATATAGAGGGTGATCTATCTACTCATCTAAAATACCTTATTTGGTTTCTAACTGTTTCAATTTCTTTGTAACTTTCTGTTGTGTTCGTAGTGATTATTTTAAGTCTTTCTTCAATGCCAGTAATTCTTCAGTTGTGTCTAGACCCGTGGTCAGCAAACTGCGGCTCTCAAGCCACATGCAGCTTTTTGGCCCCTTGAGTGTGGCTCTTCCTAAGCCTTAGGAGTACCCTAATTAAGTTAGTAACAATGTACCTACCTATATAGTTTAAGTTTAAAAAATTTGGCTCTCAAAAGAAATTTCAATCGTTGTACTGTTGATATTTGGCTCTGTTGACTAATGAGTTTGCTGACCACTGGTCTAGTGCATCAGAAAGTCTTCTGGGTTCTGCCTTCAAGCGCCCGGAATCCGACTCCTCCCGCCACTGCCTCCGCCTCTGCTCAGGTCTGAGCTGCTGTCCCCTCTGCAGCGGCTTCCTGGCATCTCCCTGTTCCTGCCGGGCCCCGCTTCATCAGCCTCTTCTCCCTGCGGCCAGGGCCCTGCACAGCTCTCCTCTGAGGAGCTCCTTGGGCTCCCATCACCCTCAGGGGGAGCAGGTGTCCTACCTCAGCCCATCACACCCACAAGATGCCCTCTGACCTCTCTCCCTGCCCCTCCTGCTTCCCCAGGGTCCCTGCCGTGCACACCCTTCCCCGGGGTCCTTGCTGTGTATACTCCGCCAGGAGAGCACGCAGGGCTCCTGCACTTGCTGTTCCCTCTGCCTGGAACAAGCCTCCCCTCACTTCCCACACATCCCACCCAGAAATCAGCCCTTCACAGACTTCCCTGGCTGCACGACCCCGTCCCCACCTGCATTCTCTACTCCCCTCACCCTGCTTTGTTTATACCCTCAGCACTCACACCAGCCCGATACAGCCTTATCTTTATTTACTTACTTAGGTAGTTCAGTGTGTAGTTTCCCTCTAGAACAGTGGTTCTCAACCTTCCTAATGCCGCGACCCTTTAATACAGTTCCTCATGTTGTGGTGACCCCCAATTTCATTGTTACAAATTGAACATAATTAAATAATAGTGATTAATCACAAAAACAATATGTAATTATATATGTGTTTTCCGATGGTCTTAGGCAACCTCCAAAGGGGTCTCGACCCACAGGTTGAGAACCGCTGCTCTAGAATGTGAGCTCTAAGAGACTAAGATTTGTTCTGTTTGCTGACATCTTCAGTATGGACAGCAATGCCTGGCTCAAGAAACACTTATTGAATGAATGAATGAATGAATGAATGAAGCGCACCTGTCATTTGACAGAGAAGGTGGGCAGGACTCCCCAAGAGGTTCTGGGGCATCCCCTTGGGGGCAGTGGAGCCAGCCCCACGCTTCCTCCTGCATGAAATCTGCTGTCCGGGTTCTGATGTTCCGGCACAGCTGGCAGCTCTGGTCACTCAGTGGGGCTGGTTTTCCTTTTGTGCAGACACCACCTCTTCCTGGGAGCCCTCCCAGAGCCTTCCCAGCCGTTAGGGAAAGTCCGTCCTGCCCCTCCTTGCCTGACACAGTCCTCCTGAGATCTGTACTGGGTGTCCGTGAGCTCCCCTGCGGCCCTGAGTCATGCCCAGAGAACACCTGGAGACCTGCCCCGGCCCCTGAGGCCTCAGCCACGCCCCTTCCCTTAGTTAAGCCTCACAACAACCGTCGGAGGTAGTCATTACTGTCCCCATTTTACAGATGAGGAAACTGCGGTCAGAGGCCGCAGAAGTGACTTACCCAGGTCCCACGGCTGGCGACACAAGGTGGCCTCCCGGGCCTCCTGGCAGCACAGCTGTGCTCACAGTTGATGCTCAGGTTTTTGGCGAATGAATGAAAGGGCGTACCTGAGTCCTCCAGAGGGAGCGGTGGAGACGCTGTAATCACAGCATGTGCCAGTCGCTGCCGGGTGATCAGTGTGGCCCATCCATGCTCAGCTGCCGGGAGATCTCGGCTTTGCTGGTGTTCTGTGCGGAGAAAGAAAAGGCAGTCTCCCTTCCAGAGTCCCAGGGACGCACCTGTGGGATGTGAGGAAATCACATGACCTTGCCCATCCCCGGTCCTAGAAGGGTTGAACTATGAGCCGGAAATTAGGAACAGAGCTGGGACCAGGGCCCCCTGCCTCTTGACCTCAGTCCTACCTTTGTTCTCTGCCTACTACATTCATAATGGCTATGTCCCTAGGACCTGTCTCAGCTTCCTCATCTGTAAAGTGGGGGTAATTGTGCCTGTCAAAGGATCCAAGATTAAATGAGACAGTACAAGAAAAGTGCCTGGCAGAATGGAAAGTGAAGCATATAATTATTAACTGGCTCCAGGAAAGGCGTATATATATCAACTGATTCTATCACGTTTTGAAAATGAAATGTATTTTAATTAAACACCACCTTTGCAATTATATATATATATATATATATATATATATATATATTACTTGGGACACCCTGTATATATATTTTATATTTATATATGACATTGCTTCCTCCTTCCCTGCCTTACAAATGCATCTCCCAGGCCTGGAATGCAAACTTGGTCATTAGAAGAGACCTATTTGTTTAGGAAAAAAAGTAATAATAATAGTGCTCAGTGGAGGAGATGGTGTGGCAAAACCAGCACAGTGTGGCAGCATTTTGTGAGCATTTTAAACATGCCACGTAAATATTTTATCAAATGTTAAATATTAATACATTCTCATTTTATCTGAATCCTCATAACTTTTAAAATGTATGTCAAGAAACAAATAATTTCAAAGCTGTCCATTTAAGTGAGCTACAAACTGGATTTACAATACTGCTAAATAGGGTGTTTTAAAAATTAGTAAATAAATATAACTATCTCCTTCTGCCTTTCTTCAGGATTAGTCTTCTTTTGTTATTGTTACTCCTTGCCCAAGGATATTTTTCCATTGATTTTTAAAGAGAGAGTGAAAGGGATGGAGAGAGGGAGAGAGGGAGGGAGGGAGAGAGGGAGAGGGAGAAGGAGAGGGAGGGAAAGAGAGAGAGAGAGAGACATCGATGTGAGAGAGACACATCCATTGGTTGCGTCCCACATGTGTCCCAGGGTGGGGATCAAACCTGCAACCAGGTACCTGCCCTTGACCGGGAATTGAACCCAAGACCCTTCGGCACGTGGGCTGATGCTCTAACCCCTTAGTCCCATGGCCAGGGCAGGATTAATCTTGAATTCCATCTATTCCTCAGCAGGATATTGGTGCTCAGGTTTTTGGAAAATGAATGAAAGGGCATACCTGAGTTTAGCAATATTCCTGGTGGGAGGCGCAAGATCCTGACACACCTGCATGTCACGAGGGCCAACCCTTTGGTAGACAGCGATCTGACAGAACATACCAAGAGCCATAGAAACCATTTGTACACTTTGACCAGTTGTTTCCTCTGAAGTTTGTCCTCGTGAAACAAAGCAAAGCAGAAATGGAAGCCCATAGGATGCTGATGGCCGTGCTGGTCACAGCGGAGGAGGAGGGCGAGCACACTCAGTCGTAACAATGGAGACCACAGAGTGAGTGATGCTTGCATCCTTGGCTCGTCAGCCAGCAAAAATGATCATTTTGGGGAGACAACGTAGGTAATACTTATGTTCAAAGGTTTCCTGTCAAAGGGGAAATTTCAATTGTTGTACTGTTGATATTTGGCTCTGTTGACTAATGAGTTTGCCCACCACTGGTCTAGACTGTTGTTTGATTTCTAATTTGTTTGTAGACCTATAATTGTATTATTTTCCTTAGCCTTGCGATTTTTCTTTCATCTCTTTCTGTTGTTTCAGCATTTTGTCTTTGAGCTCTTATTTTATTGATAGTATATTTTTGTTGTTTTACTTTAGTACAAGGCAATCTGAGGTAGTTTTCTTCTGTGTTTTTTTTTTTCTTCCAGATTGTCTGGCATTCTCTCTCTCTCTCTCTCTCTCTCTCTCTCTCTCTTCTTTCTCTCTCTCTCTCTCAATCTCTCTCCTCTTTCCTCTCTGGCACATTTACAAGGTTGACATGCCATTTATTTTCATTTTCTTCAAACTACAGTTGGGCAGTCCTGTATAACTCTTCAGTTTCTCCAACTGAATGTAATTCTTCTTGACCTTCTGACCTTCCCTGGAAACTATCACCCCTGTGGGCCACAGCTTGGGGGCTGGATGTCATTTTTCATTCACTGTGCTGTAGCTGAGATGGCAGAGTGGGGAGAAGAGCGCCTCCGGAGCTGCCTGCAGTGCTGGCTGGGACCCTGGACCACATTCTCTCTTCTGAGTCCCAGCGAATGTCCTTCACCAGGTCAGCCTTCCCAGCGAAGGCAGGCATTTCCTGCTCCATGGGCTCTGGTTGTTCCTCCCACTCAGCGACAGCCTTGGAGCACAGCTGGCCGTCAACCTCTCTTGCCTCAGTAGGATCTGCAGTGGTGCAGAGACAGCGCCCGCCACACTCGCAATTTCCCCGCCCATCACCCTTCTGGCCACTTCTCTTCAAGTCAACGTGTATTCAGGAGACCAGGCTTTTGTTGACTCACCTTTCCTCAGTTCTCTTTCTGGGGAGCAGGTGTGGTAGGCAAGGTTTAGAGCCAATTTTCAATCTTTATTACATGAAGTTTTACCCTTTTTCAATTTTTGATAACTACCGACGAATTCTTGGCCTTTTGAAAAATAACATTTTTGTTAATTTCAGTGGGTACTGAGGAAGAAATTTTCTCTGATCTGACTTCCTTTACCCCAAACTTTCAGAACAACATTTAAACAAGCACTTCTGGTGATTCCAAGTGGGTGGTTCATGGAACACACTTAGACAAAAGAAAAAAAAAAGCAAGAAATTCAGAGGCAAGGTAAAAATAATATTAAGGATGGGGGTGGACAGCAGAGAGCCTTATTTCATATTGGCTTTAAATGTTGAAATGATTCCTAATTTTATATTTACTTAAATATAAATATTTACTTAAATATCATGCATGCTTCTAAGAGCTAAAAAAAGAAAAACATGGCCAAGGCACTTGTAAGTTTTTACCTTTTCCAGTGATCAAAAGCAAGGAAGGTGAATAGTTCCAGGTTAAAAAATCTCACACATTAAATATATTTTAAAAAAGAAACCCAATGTACCATAATCACCTAAGATATCAGAGTGGCGTTGAAATGTGTCCCAAGTATACAATACCCTCCCCCAACTCGTCTACTGCTAACAGCTGCTGAGCTGAACATCTCTGACTTTCCCATGCTTTGCATTTATTTATCTTACAGAGTGAAACTAATTCTTTCATTACTTTCAGGGATTAATTCTGTGTGCTGACTTCTACAAGACTTGATGTTTTCCATTTGTGCTCAGCCACATTTTAAGCAACACCCCGGGAGATAGAGTCAGTGCTGTGTACAGGGATTTCACTGCACAGTTCACACCGAGATCAGCAAAAGGGTGGATAAATCCCTACCGACAGTAGGGATTTAATTTTGTTGCCAGGGGTGGGGGTGGGGCCAGAAACAACAACAGCAACCAGTGTTCAGAGTCATCAGGCCTACCTTCCCTGATGTGCCTCTGTGAGGTGCAATAGGCAGGAAACAGCACATCTTGGAGCCTGACGCCCCTTGAATCACAGCTGCCAGCCAAGCCCGGGCGGCTTGGTCCTGGAGTCCGGCAATCACACTGCCCCGCGTTGCAGGTCACGGGCTCTTGAGGGCTGCTTATCTTCTTTGCAGCATTTGCCAGGGGTGCTTCACCATTGGCTGAATTCTCTCTGTTCCTTGGCTGATTCACAATAATTGCTTCACATGTCACCTTAACCTAGTGAGCAAATTTGCAAGGGTTGTTTATTCATTTGAAAGTGCGGTAATGAAGTTTCCCAGTCACAATGGCTGAAGAGGCCATGTGCGAATGGCCTTTACCATGGATTTCCTGGTATGCTTCACAATGACTAGTTAGATACAGTAGTTATGGGGGCAGGGTAAGCAGCGATTACACACCTTTGTTCTGGACTCAGAAATCTAAATCCTGGCTGGACCACCAATTAACTGCATGACAGGGCCAGGTACTTACCCCCATTGAATCTCAAGTTCCTTTTCTGTAAAACGGGAGTAATCATGACACCCATTGTGAGGAATGCTTAGCCCTGTGTAAATGATGCAGCTTCTGAAGATGGTTATATTATTTTATTGGAGAAGTCTAGGACCAAAGGTTTGCTTTTATATGCTTCAAATTTTTACTGAGGTTTTTTGTTGTTGTTGCTTAACCAATGAAAATGAACATAGTGAAGTACTTCTAAAATCAGATGCTTTTTAATTCAAGTTTTAAAAATTTATTTTTAACTGTATAAAACCACCTTGTTTTATGGATAAGGACACAGAGAAATATAGAGACTTGCAGAGGTCACAAAACTGACTGGAGGTAAAGTTGATACTAAACTTCCAGTAGCCTTATTCTGGAGATACCAGATGAAAATATTCATTCTCTGCTCGCAAAGGGCTCACATCTTAGCGAATGCAAAGGAAAATGTCACTGAAAGGTTACATTTTTTTTGTTGTTAATCCTCATCCAAGGATCTTTTTTTCATTGATTTTTTAGAAATAATGGAAAGGAGCGGGAGAGACAAAGAGAGAAACATGGATGAGAGACATCAATTGGTTGCCTCCTGCACACACTCCGACCAGGGCTGGGGATCAAGCTTGCAACTGAGGTATGTGCCCTTGACTGGAATCTAATCTAGGACCCTTTGGTCTGCAGGCCAATGCTCTATCTACAAACTGGCTAGGGTTGAAAGGAAATTTTGATTGCATATAGTGAGCTGGATAAATTAAATAGACATTTAAGATTTCATGGTTTTAAATGTTCAACCAAAACCCCACTGATATTTATTCTCTTATTTGATAGGTTGTGATTATTTACATCTCGTGTATGCATCCTCATAGCACAACTGCCTTCTAATCTGGTAACTTTACCTCAAATGGTTTCTTTTGGTTTCTGATAACCACACTCAGGCCTCTTGAAAAATACTTTTAAATGAATCTTGCCTCTGCCATCATGATGCTCAGCAGTGTCCTCAACCTATGAAAGGAATGAGATCAGTGTCACCAGATGCCCTATATCATCTTGTAGATGTAGCCTTTCATGAGTGTAAGTGTGCTCTTCATTTGTGGGGTAGCCTGAGAAAATCCAGAATTTGAGGACACACCTGATAGGTTGCTGGGGAAATTAAATGGTTAAAAAAGCCGTGGCCTGTGCAATACTCAGGCATGGGAAAAGGTAAACCAGGAGAGTGGCAACAGGCAGTGGAGAAAGAGAAAGAGAAAAGCCAAAATCAATCACGCTGGACTTTTGGGTGGAGAATAAACATGATGAGTTAGGGTATATGGAGGAGAGTGAGCCAAGCATGCAACAAAAGCAGCTTTCACAGTACATTCCGAGGTCTCTGAGGGCCAGCTCAATCTCCTACAGTTTCCTGAGATCAAACCACACTGTGAAAACTGATGTTTCTATTCATTCCTTCACCTATCCATCCATCCATCCATCCATCCATCCATCCATCCACTCTAAGGAAATAACCTATTAAGGGCACAATGATCTAGGTATAAATATATTTTCTGTAGAGTGATATATAACAGAAAAATTGGTAACAGTCTAAATGCTCATCAGCATTGGAATGGTTAAATAAAATATGCACATCCCTCCAATGACATTTTATGCAGCTATTAAAAGGGATGTCTGGAAGATATAAACCAAATTGGTATGGTTATGATTATCTCTGAGGCCTAGAATTATGGGCATTTTCAATTTCTGCTTTACATCCCCTCGCAACCCCCCCCCACCCCCCCCCCTCCGCTGTATATTACTTTTATGAAAGAATAAGAGTATTTAAATTAAAAGAACAAAGATACAGTATTTAAAAGGAGCCCTCCATATGGTTCAGTCTAACTGGACTTCTGCTCTGGGTGGAGCTTGGGGCCTCCTTCAAAGTAATGAAAACTCGCCATTTGCCTGGCTGGTCCTCTGTGTACATATGCTGTTTCCTCTCGGATCGTGTAAGCGAAAGGTGCTTCCATCGTGCCTAATGACTAGTAATCACTTCTTAGAGAATGAGGCTCTTGAGCTCAACTTATCTTGATTTGGAAAAATAATTAACTGAATACAAAATATTCTCCCAAATGATTCAAAGTCACCACTTAGCATGAATAAGTATGAACACGATTCAACTGCACATATACAAGTCTCCAAATGCTGGTAGATGTTTTAGTTCTGTTTCTTCCCACCAATAATTTATAAAAATCAGTGCCACTGCCCCAAACTAACCATGAGGCTCTGTACTTGGGGATGATGAGTCACTAGACCAGTGATGGTGAACCTATGACACGCGTGTCAGAAGTGACACGCGAACTCATTATTTTGCTTGATTTTTCTTTGTTAAATGGCATTTAAATATATAAAATAAATATCAAAAATATAAGTCTTTGTTTTACTATGGTTGCAAATATCAAAAAATTTCTATATGTGACACGGCACCAGAGTTAAGTTAGGGTTTTTCAAAATGCTGACACGCTGAGCTCAAAAGGTTCGCCATCACTGCACTATAGGAAACACAAAACAAGGTCCTGCCCTCAAGTTACAAGTCTATTTGTCCCTCCTGCTCCAGGGGATGTAAAATACCAGCGGAATTAGTGAGGCAGCTGAGCCCACGGCAAATGCCCTTCCTGTGCAAACATCCTTGGCTGACTGGCCCTATCACAGGGGCCGTGAGCCCAACCACATGCGACAGCAGGAACGAAGGAAGGAAGAAGTCAGGTGGGGAACCAAGAGAGCCAAACAGAAGGGAGACACGTGAAGTGATAGGGCTGCCTGCCCTTCCCTGAGTTAAAGGATTATCACCCTTCTGCTCTCATGAGCTCCAGTATGCTCCAGGGGCCATTCACAGAGGTGACTGAAATATCAGACCTGTCTGAAAGGGTCAACATGGCCTTTGAAAAGCTGTTCTCCTAGCAACGGTTACCGGGTAGTATTTCACAGTATATTCAGAGCAGTTTTTACAATCCATTTACCAACTTTTTATTACTATTTATATTTTTTACTTATATTTTTTATTGCTTTCCTAGAAGAAGGAAGAGGGAGAGAGAGATAGAAACATCAATGATGAGAGAGAATCATTGATCGGCTGCCTCCTGCACGCCCCATACTGGGAATCCAGCCCACAACCCAGGCATGTACCCTGACTGGAAATCCCACCATGCTCTCCTGATTCATATGTTGACACTCGAGCACCAAGCCACACTGGCTGGGCCATTTACCAATTTTAAATATTTCAATTTTTTACAATTATAAATGAAGCCACTATAAACATTTGTGGAAGAGGTTTTTGTGTGGATACACATCTTCATTTCTCTTGGATAAATATCTAGAAGTGGGATTGCTGGGTCATATGATAAGTGTATGTTTAACTTTTTAATAACTGCCAAAACGTTTTCCAAAGTGGCTGTACCACTTTACATGCCCACCAGTGATATATGTGAGGTGAGAGAGGGAGCTGAGGTTCAAGGTCATGTAGGGCCTTGCAGGACATATTATCTTTGGATTTTACTCTGAATGAGATGAGGAGCCATTAAAAGTTTTGAGCAAAAGAGTGACTTGCTCTTACCTGTAATTTAAACAGGTCCCTCCATGTTAAGAACAGATTGTAGAGGGGGAAAGGAAGAAGAGGGTCCAGTTGGGAAGTTATTAAAATAATTCAACTGAGGGGGTGAAATATGATAGAAGCTTGGAGAAGAAAAATAGCAGTGGAGTATTCAGATTTTGGATATATAGTATTTTGAAAGTAACACCAACAGAATTTACTGATGGATGTGGGGTGTCAGAGGAAGACAGGTAAGACAGAGACAGCCTTTCTTGAGATGTAGAACGCTGTACAGGGAGAATATTGTCAGTGGAGGGATGGAGCATGTTGCTGGAGAATCAGGAGTTTGATTTTGGACAGGTAAAGTTTGATCCCTATTAGATATTCAAGTGAAGATTTGAGTAGATGGTTGAATGTGAGCCTGTAATTTAGGAAAGGGGTCAGGACTAGAAATGTAAATTTGAGAATCATTTGTTGTACAGATGGCTTTAAATGCTAAGAGACTGGGTATGGTATTACCAGGGGAGTAAATAAAGACAAAGGAATAACAAGGTTGCAGGGTTAACCCCTGAAATGTTTTAACACTTACCAGTCAGTAGATAAAGAGGAACTGACCAGTGGAGTAGAAGGAGAACCAGAGGAAGTGATGTCTCAAGCCAAATGAAGGACATGTTTCAAGAAAGAAGCATAATACACAGTCCTTAGAGATGCAAGTAAAGCCATGTCCAAGTCACTGGTAACTTTGGCAGGAGCTGCTTCAGTGGAATACCGAGACTGACAAAGTGGAAACAATTCCTGCTTTTCTTTAAAAAAGAGCCTTTATCAAGCTAACAGAAAAGATGCTATTAATTGTACCAATATGAGATTTACTGATTTTCCTCTGAGACAGTTCATGTGAATTACATCAACAAGCCAATCTTTTAAAGACGCTTTGCTTATTCTGAATAATCTCATCATTAGTTAAATTAGGGCTTTTCATATTCTAGAAAGACATACCTTTACTTAAGAAGGAGAAGGAAAATTTTAGAAAAGTAAATCTAAGCAATAAATGGCACTTGATAATACTGGCATTAGAATGACATTTGTTCTTTTAAGCAAAACCCAAGAAAAACAATTCTAATAGGGCCTCTGGACAGCAGCAAATAATGGCCGTGTGTGGTGTCAACTTGACCTATGAAAGCGCCTCCCCACTTCCACCATGAAAAATATTCAGTGGTTTGTCCTTTATTAAGTTATTTCTTTGGCCTCGAAATAGCTTTGTTTATTTTAATTTCTAGATTGTTTCTGATTTTTCATATTCTCCAGTCTCATATTTATCCAATATTATCATATTTTGTGATATGGGAGCAGGTGGGTATTACATAAATTTTGAACTCTTATAGAAAACAAAAGTAACATTTAGAATCTTAAAAGAATACAAACCAGCTTTCATGTCTCCAAATTCTCAAACATTTTCATGAATAATAAAACATTAATAATAAAACCTTAGGTACTATAATTTTTTCTAAATTGTATATATCTCGGAGAAACCAAGATGGCGGCATAGGTAAACACCGGAGTTTGCTGCCTCGAACAACCACTTTAAAAATACAACTAAAAGACGGAACGGACATCACCCAGAACCACAGGAAGGCTGGCTGAGGAGAGACTCTTCAACTAGAAGGAAAAACAACAGCATTACGAGGCCCAGAGGAGGCGCAGTGTGGAAAATTTAAAGGTACGGTGGTGCGGCGGTGCGCGCACAAAGCGGGCTGGTGGCTGAGGGCGCGGTTGTCGTTTTCAATCAGGAGTGAGTCTCAGACTCTGGGCTACAGATCCGGGCGAGTCTCTAGGGACCCAGACTCAAACGGGAGAAGCAGGACTGTCTGGCTACGGTCCCTCCGAGGTTTGCAGCGGTTGTGGGGACAGAGAGGCAGAGCCCCTGGAGACGGACTGAGAGCAGCCATAGCTGCTCCCTCCCCCCCGCCCTGTTGAGCCCGCCCCGCCCAGGCCCTGCGCAGAGCCATTTGCCGATCGCCTCAGGCAAAGGCTGGACTAGCGCCTCCCCAGAGGACTGAAGTTTTCCACACAGCTGATTCCAACTGCCAGTCGGCCTGGTGGTCAAATCCCTCTAGTGTTAACTACAACAATTAAGGCTTGGCTAGAACAAGACTACGCACAAAGACCACAAGGGGGTGCACCAAGAAAGCATAAAAGATGCGGAGACAAAAAAACATGACAGAAATGGAGGATATGGAGCTAAGAATCGCAATTTTGAGGGCTTGCTATAAACTTGTGCAGAGCCTCACGAAAACTAATGAGACCCTCGATGCTACGATAAAGAAATTAGAAAGTAAGCATACACGGACTGAAATAAAGAATATTATACCCAATAGCAGACCAGAGGAGCACAAGAATCAAACCAAAGATTTGACAAAAAACACCCAACTGGAAAAGCAAAATGAAAAAAGAATCCGAAAGTGTGAAGATAGTGTAAGGAGCCTCTGGGACAGTTTCAAGCGTACCAACATCAGAATAATAGGGGTGCCAGAAGATGAAAGACAGCAAGATATTGAAAACCTATTTCAAGAAATAATGGCAGAAAACTTCCCCCACCTGGTGAAAGAAATGGACTTACAGGTCCAAGAAGCGCAGAGAACCCCAAACAAAAGGAATCCAAAGAGGCACACCAAGACACATCATAATTAAAATGCCAAGAGCAAAAGACAAAGAGAGAATCTTAAAAGCAGCAAGAGAAAGAGACTCAATTACCTACAAGGGAATACCCATACGACTGTCAGCTGATTTCTCAACAGAAACTTTGCAGGCCAGAAGGGAATGGCAAGAAATATTCAAAGTGCTGAATACCAAGAACCTACAACCAAGATTACTTTATCCAGCAAAGCTATCATTCAGAACTGAAGGTCAGATAAAGAGCTTCACAGACAAGGAAAAGCTAAAGGAGTTCATCACCACTAAACCAGTATTATACGAAATACTGAAAGGTATCCTTTAAGAAGAGGAAGAAGAAAAAGGTAAAGATACAAATTGTGAACAACAAACATGCATCTATCAACAAGTGAATCTAAGAATAAAGTGAATAAATAATCTGATGTACAGAATGAACTGGTGATTATAATGAATCAGGGACATAGAAAGGGAATGGACTGACTATTCTTGGGGGGGTAAGGGGAATGGGAGATTCGGGAAGAGACTGGACAAAAATCGTGCACCTATGGATGAGGACAGTGGGTGGGGAGTGAGGGCGGAGGGTGGGGCGGGAACTGGAAGGAGGGGAGTTATGGGGGGGGGGAAGAGGAACAAATGTAATCTGAACAATAAAAATTTAATAAAAAAAAATAAAAAAATAAAAATAAATTGTATATATCTCTATAATTAGTTCTTTCAGACTTGAGTTTAAACACAATTTATTTTCTTTTTTTCCATGGAGTATATTTATTCTCTAAATTTCCACACAGAATTAAAAAATCAATATATTGTCATCAAATGATTTTCTGATTGTCTTTCAATTAAAATTTTTGTTTCAACAAGATATTAAATACCTTTAAACTATTTAACATATTTAAAATTGGTAACGGTTCATTCTTAAAGCACATTTTTATAAGTCTTCTAGACACAGAAAATCTTTTGGTTTGGGGAAGAATAAGGTGAACTAATAGCTTAGATACCATATAACATAATGGTTAAGAATTATTGTTTTGGGGTCAATCACACCTGGGTTTAAATTCCAGGTCTTCTACTCCTAGTTTCACAACCTGGAGCAAGCCACTAATCTTTCTTAGTGTCATTCCCCATCTATAAGTGGGAAAAATAGTACCTGCCTCCCAGTGTAATTATAATGATTTTATGAGATAATACATGTAAAGCACTTAATACAGGGTAAAAAAAAAAGCCTCAGGTAAATGTTGAATAAAATATAAGTATTCATCATCATCATCATCACGATTATCATCAGAACTGAACAATCTCCAAGGCCAAGTAGTTTTTAAAAAAGAAACTAGATTGATGGGAAAAGACTTTGCTTTGGGCGATGGGTGCACAATGCAGTGTGCAGATGATGTTTTGTTGAGTTGTATACTTGAAACCTGTGTAGTTTTGTGAACCAATGTTACCCCAATAAATTCAATTTAAAAAGATGCTATTTGGTTTCACCTTGGAAATGTCTATTTATATTATGGCATTAACAATAAAATACACTAACGAGGAAAGGTCAGGATGATTCACTGTGTTCCTTGTGTTGGGTGCCAGGTGTTTTTACATACACATCTCAATTAAGCCTATCAACAACCCCAGAAGGGAGGTAGAATATAATCATTTTACAGGTGTGGACATTGAAACTTAGAGGACTGAAGTGATTTGGCCAAGATCATGCAGCTATTAACTTGCAGAATCACTAGTCAACTGCAATTCAAAGCCCTGTTTCAACCAAATTTTCAAATTAGAGAGAGTCCCTTTGTGGACTATTTAAATTGGACCACTCACCCTCATCCAGAAATAGATCTGATATGAAAGCATGAGCTTGTGGACAGCACAGACTTTATGAACCCTCAACTTTTATTCTCTCTCTCATTCATAATCTAATCCCACCAAAGGAACCCCAAATTCAGAGGGCTGGTGACCACGCCTGCTGCCTGCATACAGCCTGACTCTGCCAGCTCTTCAGAGCGTGGACTTGGGATGCTTCAGTACCCAGGAGAGTGTCCTTCCTTACTGAGCTAATCTGATGGAGCTGGGTCTGGGCTGGCGGCACCTCCTGTGGTCCCATGAACATAGTCACGATAATTACCAGTCAACTTTGGGATGAAGAAGTTGCCTGACTCAGCAAGACTGGCATTTCCTCCTACACAGTTCTTTCCAGCTCATTGGCAATGGTATCCAGGGGTGGCTGGAGAATTCTGATAACAGCTTGCTGGTTGGATTCCAGAGGAATAGCTCAGATTCTGCTGAAGACTCAAAGGAAAGTGGAGAAATACTGACAAAGGAAATTAATGATGACCACTCTGGAAACTTTGACTACCTCCAAGGATGACCTCACAACTATTTAAAGCATCCCCTTAGAGTTAACTGAGACACCAGAAAACGAAACAAATCCCATGAATGGAAATTAGCAATCAGGCTGTGACCCACTTAAGTAGGTGTTATACTTCTTGCCAAAGGCCTGCCAGAGAGAGCACCCTGGGTTAATGACTTGGTGCTTTTATTTTCACCACTTTTAGATGGAAATTACACAATTGTCTCTTTAACCCCTTGCAGAACCCTGACCTCTTCTTTCCTCTCCTCCATTCTTGGTAACTTTTTCTAACTACTTAACCACTTCCGTAAAACACAATGAACAAATAACTGGAAAAGGTGGCTGGTCAAATAATTGTGGATATGGTCATATTAAAGTTATAATATGCAATATTAAGGCCATGACTCTTGCGTGAAGACATTGTGTATTTCTGTAAGTTGTGGGCAATATTTGGCACACTCAGTGATTTGTAACATTCTTCACAGCCTCACAGAGTACATGGGATATGACAGCAGTATAAAAGAAGACAAAACAGAAGTTAGATACTTGTTGCACTGCTTACCGTTCCTTTTGTTAAATTTTAACCCCAGTTCACATGCTGGTTAGCTTAGGTTTGACTGGTTCTGGGAGTGCCCTGAGGCCCAGATTTAGTCTTTCTATAGCCTGTGGCAAGAAAGGCAGGAAGGATTGTTGTAGCTGTGACTGGATCCCACTTCCTTCTGTCCCTGACTGACAACAAATACATATATAAATAAACAAGTAAATACATACATAAATAATAAAAAATAAAAAAATTTAAAAGATTCTTCCCAGAATCAACTATTCCACAAGAGCATTAGTGGGCAAGTTCTGCCTTTGCTGCTGGTGCTCCTGCAGTAACCATTCACTTCTCATGGCAGCAGCACGGCATAGCCATAGGATAGACCCAGGTGTTCGTTCACCTGGGCCAGTGATGGCGAACCCACGACACGTGTGTCAGAGGTGACACTCGAACTCATTTTTTTGGTTGATTTTTCTTTGTTAAATGGCATTTTTTTTTATTTTTAAAAAAATATATTTTATTGATATTTTACAGAGAGGAAGGGAGAGGGATAGAGAGTTAGAAACATCGATGAGAGAGAAACATCGATCAGCTGCCTCCTGCACACTCCCCACTGGGGATGTGCCTGCAACCAAGGTACATGCCCTTGACCGGAATCGAACCTGGGACCCTTGAGTCCTCAGGCCGACGCTCCATCCACTGAGCCAAACCGGTCAGGGCAGGCATTTAAATATATAAAATAAATATCAAAAATATAAGTCTTTGTTTTACTATGGTTGCAAACATCAAAAAATTTCTATATGTGACACAGCACCAGAGTTAAGTTAGGGTTTTTCAAAATGCTGACATGCCGAGCTCAAAAGGTTTGCCATCACTGACCTGGGCCGTCAGGTGTTAGTTACCTGACCTTGAGCAACTTCCTCTGAGCCCCAATTATTATTATTATTTAACAATAACAAAATCATAATAAACAAGTATAATACTTCAGGGTTTACTATGTGAGAAGTATTTTACAAAGCGCAGAATATGAATTATCTCATTTAATTCTCACCATCACTGAATATGAGGTAGGTACTATTTTTATCCTCATTTTACAGAAGACAAAGCCTGCCCGACATCACATAGCTTTTAAGTAGCAGCAATAGGAACTGAATCCGGGTCTAGCTGACTGCAAAGCCCAAGGAGCACGAAGGCTATATAGAAGGACCCTACAACGGGGCAGATGTGCTAAGCACCTTGAACCATAGGGACTCCTGATGTCTAATTTCCCTGCTAGTCTGTGTCAATATTGGTCCTGAATATCTGTATTGGCCCCTGTATTGTCCAGTTAACTCTTCTCTGTGCGTATATACAACTTTTCAACAAGGCTCGCATTTATTCTGACAAAAGCACTTGGATCTGTAACTACGACTTATCACTTTCCATTTGGCCCCATATTGGGGCTGGGAGTCATGTCACTGCAAGCTCCCCCTAGATCTGGAGACAGGTGTCTGCCGGTGACCGCCTGCGGCAACATACCTGAAAGCCAGCGACAGCCTGGGCAGGTTCCCAGCTGCTGAAATTAGCCTGCAGGATCCTTGTAGGCAAAGGTATATTTTAGGACAGCAGTACCGATCAGCATCACAGAATGGCAAGTGATCAGAACACAGCCCCTTCCACGTCTCCTTTAATGTCCAAATCGCTCCTGCTCATGTTTGACCCTATTGCATAGATTGTATGGAGTGCAAGAATCTAATTATTGGGTAAATCATCACATATTCATGCACATACAATTCAGGAACTGATTAATAATGACTTTTAAAAATCGATATTGTTGAAAGTATTACATAAAATAATGACTTTAAAAATAAAATTAATTATAATAAAACAAATTCTCTTCTTCATAGGACTGCGCCACATTTTAGTTAGCAAATCCATTTGTTGTAAATTATTTCATTAGTTGCTAAATTCTTCCACAGAAAACATTTAGTTACTGGCCATAATAATGACTGCTAATAATGGTTCTTAATGAATTATCATGAGCAAAGGTATGGCTCAATAGCCCAATAGGGAAAGAACTTTCTGATCTAGACTGGGCATATGCAAGACAAAAGAAAACGTAGAATGTATTTATTTTACACCATCATCCACCCTGTGAGCATAATTTACAAACTAGGAAGCAGGCTCAGAGAGTCAATATCATTTCAAGGTCACTCAGTGGGCGATAGGTACAGCCAGGGGTCTTGACGTCCAGAGCACTTTACCACACTTCCCTGTTCACATTCTGTCATACAACTATGGCAGTAACTATGAACAGGTCATTCATTGCTTCCCATTTTTGGGATAGAACTTGGAGGTCATTACACAAGTTATATTCATAGGAAGAATACAAAACATTTGTTGAAAAGAAAGTAGAGATGTTCTAGGATCCAAATTCAGAAGGAATTCATTGGACCTTCAACATGCCAGACACCTAGCATCTCATCTCACCTGTACAACAATCCACGAGATTGATCTAATGGCCCCATTTCACAGTCGAGGAAACGGGGCTTAGTGGGGTATGAGGTGACCCCATTCACATAGTTAGTAGCGGATCTGGGATTTGATATAGAAGTCTGTGACTCCAGTTCCTTTCTACTTCCTCATAGGAACAGTTTATTAAAGCTTCCACAAACATCCCCAAGGGGGAGAACTAAGGATGCCCTGGGCTCTGTAAAGTCCAGATATTGCATCATGCTATATTTCCAGGGCTCGTTTAAGGCAAACTCCCAGCATTAGGTTTATGACCCTTCCCTTAGGGAGTTATTCTTCTTCCTGGCTGATGAACTAAAATTATTCACAAAGATCTTGGGTAAAGTGTGACTGTTGGCTTGAAATAAAATGTTAAGTGGAATAATAATAAATTACAAACTCAAGCATCTTCCCTTCTGTTCCAGCTTTGAGACCTTATTACCACATCCTCCAATTAGCTTAGGAAAAATATAAACGTCAGCTCCTGCATTTTACCCATATTGGTAGCTGGTCACTTGCAGAATGGCTTTGCAATTTAGTATATGCAATATTAAAACCTTTCAATCCATCATCTTTGGCTTGCATCTGATTCCTTCCAAATGCTCAAAGGCTCTACCATTTATCTCATGCCACCTGGGAATTTGTAGCTGTTAATTAATCTCTCCGACCTCTTACAGATCTTCTTCTCCTCCTCCTCCTCCTCCTCCTCCTCCTCCTCCTCCTCCTCCTCCTTCTTCGCATTTATTTCAGCTTGCTATGTATGCTGAAAACCTTTAAATATTTAAAGTTGTAATTTAGCAAACTACAGAGAAGCCAGAAATAGAAGTTTGTATTTTTAACTTTTTTTAAAAAGAAAAGATTGGGAAATGCACTAGTCCAAAGAGGGAAAAGACAGGCAGGTGTGGAAAGTTGCTGGGTAAACTGTCTTTTTAAAGTGGTACCCTGTTACCCATTGCATGTAGAAGCAAAAAGCATATAATAGATATTATCTAATTCTCTCCCCTTCACAGTTTTTCCTGCTGGAGCCAATGCCCTCTCTTTCTTCTTTCTCTTCCCAACTTCCTATTTCCCCTGCACCCCAACTGCAGTGCAGCTATAGCATCACCCCATCCATTCGTAGAGCTCTTAGCATGATCATCAATGACCTCCCAGCTGTTAAATCTATTGAGTTTTTTCCAGTCCTTATCATACTTGGCCTTTATGCCCTACTATTTATTATTCCCTTCTTCTCAAAACTTTCCTTGTTTAGGTCAATAATAGTAATTATTATCATTATTTTTATAAGTTTGCATTAATACAGTACTTACTATATATAAGGTGGTGTGTTGAATACTTTACATGCATTTTTCTCTTGAATACTCGTAACCCTACGGGGTAGATATTATTATTCCTATGTTACAAATGCAGAAATTGAGGCACAAAAGGTTAACTAATTTATCCAAGGTGACACAGCTTGAAAAGGGCAGAGCCAGGTTTTGAACCCGTGTTTCTAAGCAATATGTTACATTGCTTCAAACACTTTTCAAGGGAGTGATTATGGAGACACCAGAGCCATTAAAGCTAGATCTAGATTGCAATTAGTGTTTCCATGTTTGAGCTGGAGCAATGTTTGAAACATGGAATCTTTTTTTTATGGAAGGAAAATGGAACAATGCTGTATCAAAAACGATAAAAAGTGAGAGTGAAAATGTACCATCAAAAAAATTCTAGTCTTTTAGAAGCTCATTAAGGTAAAATGGAAAAGAGTTTGATTATCGACAAAATTTCCCCCACATCTTGTTTAAAGTAGTTTTGGTTTGTAGCCGATGGCAGACTCTGGAGGCCCCTCATGATCCTCGCCTCTTGGTGTTTAGTCCCTGGTGGATAATCCCCTCCACTGAGTGTGAGCAGCACCTGGACCTGCTTCTAACCAATAGACCATGGCAAAGGTGATGGGATGTTGCCTCCGGGAGCAGGTTACCTTTTATAAGGCTCCGCCTTGCTAGCACACTCGTTCTAGAATCTGCCTGTTGGGGCTGGTGGAATAAGTGACTACTAGTATGTTGTGGAAGCCCCTGTGGAAAGAAATTGAGGGTGACCATTAGGTGCTGTGTACACCCTCCAGGCAAAAGCCAACTAGAAGCTGAAGCCTTCAGTCCTACAACCACAAGGAAATAAATTTTGTCCAAAACCTGCCTGAGCCATGTGCAGTCCAAGGCTTCATCATGAAGTTGGCAGGGAGGTCTGCCAGGGCCAGGACCAGACGATAGACACAGTGGTGACACATGTGGCCCTATGGCCAAGGACTCAGTGGGATGAAGGATGGATCTCAGCAGATGACTTTGAGGACAAATAACATAGAGGACAGATACCTCCTTTATACCCATTTCCTTGGTCCTAGGTAGGTACTCCAGTCCTAGAACTGAGACACAATCTCCTGGGGCGGACAGGGAAATAGAAAATCCCAAACATAGAGAGTAAGTCTCTGCCACATGAATGGGATGGGAGTACAAAATAGAAATTAATTTGAGTTTTGGAAAAGTAAAAGAAATGTATATTTTCCACTTGCCTCAGTTTGGGACTTAGATATGTACCCATTATAAAAGTAGGATTTTACTTATATACTTGTTTTCTATGTACACACACTCTTTTATTTTTATTATTTTAAAAATATATTTTATTATTTATTTGAGAGAGAGAGGAAGAGGAGAAGAGAGAAAGAGAGATAGGTAGATAGGTGAGATAGATAGGTAGGTAGGTAGGTAGATAGATAGATAGATAGATAGATAAACATTGATTGTTTCATTGTTCTGTATCGGCATGATGCTTTACCCAGCTGAGCTACCCTGCCTGGGCCTGCACACACCCTTTTTAAAATCACATCAGGTAAGGGTGAAAAGGGTGGTGAGAGAAAACAATTGTGACTGAATCTTCTCTTCCAGAGGGAAATGAAAAATTGGTTCATTCTGGAGAGTTTGGAAATGGATTGATCATTATACCAGCGGTTCTTGACATGTTTGGGTCATCGACTCCTTTGAGGAGCTGATAAAAAATAGAGACAATTTGCTCCAAAAAATACACAAACACAACACTACAACACTTGTATATATAATTCCAGGGGCTTCAGAATTCATGCCTCTTTGGAAGCCCATTCAGGGATCCCGGGATACAAAGGCTCCCGGCAGGGCGGCCTCTGCCTGCCACTCTTCCTGCCCGTGTTTCCTTCTAGGAGATTTCAATGAAAAGAAGAAAATCCTCAGCTTATTTGGAATACAAATAAAACTGCCACCCACAGTCTCCCACCCCAGCAGACTCGCCATCTGCAGCCTTTCAAAACCCTGCCCATTCCCATCCCCGGGGAGCTGTCCGGGCAAGTGCTGAGTTCTGCCCCAGCACTCTCTTCGGAACTGCCTGTCGCTGAAGCATGTTAAAAATAGAAGGGATGAGACCCTGAGTGTTCAGGGCCCTTCTAGTCAGAGACACTTACATTTGCTGTGTGTCAGGAAATTCACTCTAGCACAGCAATATCCTGGGCAAGAGATGCTCAACCAGAAAGAGTGCAGAAGTGTGTGGCTGAAGATGAGGCAGAAAGCACACCCTGCCAACTGGAAGCCACAGCACACTGTTCAGTCGCTTCAACTAAAGCAGGAATCCATCCAGCCCCAGCCACACGATGGAGCTTCCTTTGTGTGCATTGGGCTCTAGTGTGCATCAGGCTCTGTGCTAGGCACTATGGAGTCCCACACCTCCCTGCCCTCCAGGAGCATATGTCCTGCAAGAGAATGGGACCAGGCAATGCCCACCTGGAACTCAGAGTAGTGAAGAGTGCTTTTGGCTCATGACCTGCTGGGAGGCTTTCAGCAACTCGTTTTCCCCATCTGGAGTCTCATTTGTAACGTGAGGGTGTTGGGCATGAAGATCCAGAGTTTCTCTTCCAGGTCATAAACATTGTCTGATTCCTTTGACCTACATACAAAACTTTTGCAGGAAATTTTATTGCTGTCTTTGAGCCACTAGATGGCGATTATACTTAGTTTAGGTTAGGAGGAATGCTGACTAAGAAGAATTGCTGGTAAAAAAAAGAAATAAAATAAAATAAATGGGTTGCTCAAGGCAGTGAGAAATTATGTAGACTTAAATGGACAAAACTTAAGTGCAAAGCAGCTAATGGTGTCTGCTAAAGCCTGTATGATAAAATATGTTTGAACAGCTATCAAACCAACACATCTAGCTTAACTGTGTTGATTCAGCAGGCGCTTGTCTAGTGGTTGTGGTTGGGAGCAGGCAGCAGGGTGCTCTGCTAGTCCCAGCTCTGCCTCTAAGAGGCTGCTGGACTTTGGTGAATCATCTGCCCTCCTCCTGCCTCAGTTTTACATCTTTAAAATGAGGAGGGGCTCTGCTATAATCTGTGGATTCGCCCTAGGTCTAGCATTCTATGATTCTCTGGAAAAGATTGCCAAGTGCTAGTTAATAAAGATTTCCAGCACTACATATGGATGAGAGATTCCAATATTGTTGTCTTCTAGGACAAGAGAAAGAAGCCCTATTGCCACATCCACATTTACAACACATCATGCTGCTGCCATTGAAGTGGTCTGAGGGAGTCTCTGCCCTTTGCCAAAGTAGCCTTTGCCAAATCAAAGTAAACATGTTTTTAAACCTGAAATCAGCTTCTGTGCAAGGGAGTGTGGCAACAGGTCCAACTTGTCAGGCAAACCAAACTGTCTCACCCACAGCCAGAACCGGACCCTCAGGCAGGCAGCTTGAGTTCCTGTGAAAAGTCTCGAGGTCATTCCAGGATTACCACCAGTGCCTCCTCTCCTTTGTTACTCCACACGGGCTTCAGAGCCCCCACTTCCCTTCCTTGGGGTTCATCAGACTTCACTCTGGTGGAGGGAGGAAGCCCTGGCTCTCAGAAGCAGAAAAGGTCCCTTGCTAGAGCCCATAGCCACAGAGGAGCCTGCACCCTGACCTACAGCCATTTTTCAAAGTGTGGTGTTGACTATATGTATGGGAATCAGTTATGCTAAGAGTGCAGATTCTGGGTCCCACCTGGGTCTACTGAGGCAGGATCTCTACGGGGAAGCCTGGAATATGCATTTTCACAAACACTCCCGATGAGACTGAAGTTTGAGCCCCACTTCTTCACAATGAGGCTCCTCATCAAGGTCAAGGTTACTTCAGTTTACGGGCAATTTCGTGGAATTCTAGGCACTGACATTGGAAAGAAGGCATACATGGCATTTGTTGAAACAGAAAATGTCAGAGAGAGAGGTTTACAGCTCACGTGGGGCTCCTCTGAGTGAGAGTGTTTTGTAGAATCCAAATCTATTCATCTCCTTTAAAGGTAAAGAAATTTACATTTTCTTTCCCAAATTTATCAGAACCAGGGGCAGCAACTTGCCCTAATTAGCCTTTCACATTATGTAAATAAACTAGAATGCTATTTCATTAATTACAAGGAAAGATAAAACTGCCAAGCAAACGGGAATATTCATGTCAGCATGCCAGGGGAGGCAAATTGCCCTTAGCAGGTGGTTTGATGAACACAGACTAAGAGCATGGAAAATAGATGATGTTAATGTCATGAGATACAACAATTAGTGACACAATCTCCACCAAGGGGAGGGAGAGGAGAGTAGACCTGCCATTTAATTAAGCACTGACTATGGACCAGATGCTGTCCCTATTTTTAATTCTATAGGAATATACTCCTCAAGGAACAAGAAACTTCTTGCTAGCTTGTCTGAGCACCCTGTGTGTGGAGACTCAGTGACAAATCTTCGCCCTTTTTTTCTTTTGCTGTTTTTTTCTGTACACCCTGGTGGCCATTACACATGGCCAACCCTATCTTTATTCTGTCCACTTACAAGACAATTGAATAGGATTCTAGAGAAGCACCCTAGTCCTATTGACTAATAACATCTCTTACGTTTTTTTCCTCTGCAAATGAGATTCCAATCCATTACCCATAATTCTATTTGCATCTTCACCTAATCTGCATACCTGCTAAACACATACTTTAACAGAATGAGGCATACCAAATGAAATATTTGTGTTCCTACTGAAACATTTTCAAATTATATACACATTTAATTGTTCACCCCCTCTTCCGAAAGCACAGCTGAAGCAGCCCTAGAGGGATTTGAGGGGACCAGTACCTTATTTACGTGCAATGCATATCTAACCTGCATGAATCTAACTGGCTTTCAGGCTTACTTCCAATCTAGGTCACAGTGGTACGAACTGCCTCACCGACATTCCCCATCATCCCATGGGTCCACTTTGTTACCATTAGTCACTTGTCATGTGGACTCTATTGATGTGATCTGTCCTCTTGAGATTTACAGGTTAAATTTTTCCTAAAACCAACTTAAATTTTGGGAAAAGGACAAAGCAGAGAAGGCTGGCTTAAACTTATAAACTGCTGGAACTGTTGAAATAGAAAACACTGGCTTCTTTCCCAAGAGCTTATATATAACATAAAAATGTAATAATAAAAATATCATCATACAATATACCGACAATGTATTATGTAATTGTATACCCGAAACTTATATAATTGTATTTACCAATGTTACCCCAACAAATTCAATAAAAAAGAAAAAAATAATAATACCATCGTACATAAAAAGTGGTCAAAGCATTAGCAAAATAATGCTCTTAAGACCTTGTCCACATTTTTGTATTTCAATGAAAATAGAATGGAATTATCACATGGAAGAGAGCCAAAGGCATAGATAATACAAAATAACAAATAATTTACCAGACATTTATCCTTTCATTTGCAATGCACTTTTAGATTTTACAGTGCAATGTGGAAATAGAGGCAAAGTGCTTTGGAAAACACATTTTAGCATAGGCATTTTCTGACCACACTATCCTGTCTTTTCAGACCTTCCCAGCCCTCCTTTGAACTTGCTTGTTCTTTGATCTTTACAAGATCTACAGCAACTTGAGGGCTCCATTCTATCTCAGTCTTTCACTTGGCATCAATCTTTCCCTGCTTCTTTTTTCCTCTCCCATGGTTCATCATTTCAACTACTCTACCTAGAGAACTTAGCTTCCTCATCCCTTTGTCCTGCTATTATTCCTATCTTATAAATCCCCATCCCTAGATTAATCCAAACATATCTATCTTCTCCATCTCTACACACTGGTAGCCACGCATTAGAGAAATACACACAACTGGGTGTATTAGTGCTACCATCCACTTAGGATTTCCAGTCTCCTTTGGGCCCATAGTGCTTCTTAGCTAACCTCATCTGTTTCCCTGTCTGTTTTCTTTCCCCTGTTCTCCATGGTAGATCCAAGCTTTTGCCACTTCTCTCATGTTCCTTAGCCTACCTCAACTATCCCTGCTTTCCTTAACTGATAAAGTTGAGATGACCAGGTATGAACTCCCTCAGTTTCCCACACCTCATTCACAAGTTTAACTTATCCTTCCGTCCTTGATGTCTTGGAAAGGGCTTCAAGGCCAGTCTCACCATAGTGCTCTTGATTTACTCTTCCTCATTTCCACCCACGAATTTGTTCTATCAATGATTCCTTTGTTCTCCTGATTCTTCAACTTCTCCCTCCTCATCACCATGGAATCATCTTCAAGTCTCTTCAAACCTAAAAACAATAATAAACAAAACTCCCACTATACTGCATGCCTCCCAGTTATCACTCTATATTATTTTCTCTTTTATCCAGGCTTCTGGAATCATCCTCATTCAGCTTTGCCATTTCTTTGCTGTTCATTCAATCCTCCATCAAATATGATTTGGCTTCTGATGCTACAAATCCACAGAAACTGCTTATCCTAAAGTCATTAATGACTTCCTCAATGCTAAAGCCAGAGGACAGTTGGTTCTTTCTTACTTGACTTCTCTGAAATATTGTCTGCTCTCCTTTTTGAAATCCTCTTCTTAACTTCCTAGGCTGTAGCTTTTCTGATGACTTTCAAATTGTATCTCTTGCCCAAACCTCTGCTTGGAGCTTCAGATCCTCATATTGCACTGCACATCAAATTCTTCACCTGTATCCAAATGTAACATATCCAAAAAAATGTGTCTCATTTATTTCTGCCCAAAGCTCTTCCTTCTGTGTGTTCCAACAGCCAAGTCAGAAGCCTGGGAGCCATCCTTAACTTCTCCCTGATCCCTCCCCTTACAGATCATGGTTGCCAAGTTCTTTCTACTCTACCTCTTAATAAGAAAGCCTCATTTCTGACCTACTTATGAAAAGAATCAACTGACTTTCCTCCTGTTTTCCATCTCAACCCAGAGAACTCTTATGTAGAAACTAGAGGCTCAGTGCACGAATTCATGCATGGGTGGGGTCCCTCTACCTGACCAGTGATCAGGGCTGATGGGGAGGCGGGGAGCAACCGGTCGCGGGAAGGGATTGCGGGAGGTTGGCCGGCGGATGGGGGGATGTTGGCTGTGGGAGCATACTGACCACCAGGGGGCAGCTCCTGCATTGAGCTTCTGCCCCCTGGTGGTCAGTGTGCATCATAGCAACCAGTTGACCAGTCGGTCATTTGGTCGCTTAGGCTTTTATATATAGAGAAGATTAGAATTCTGCAGTTTTCTTACCCGGCTCTTCATATATAATTTCCATTCCCTGAATGGAAACACTGGACTTGGGAAGAGTGAACCCAGCTGCCATGAAGGGTGTCCAGAGTCCAGCTGATTTATTTTTTCAATATTTGTGTTGAACAAATGAGATTTTTTTCAAACTATAATAATTTTGAATTATATAAACTTGGGCTGCTTTAAACAGAAAAGTAAAAGAAATGAATGTGTAAATGTTCAGAGGAAGATTGGGCCATGAAAATCATCACAGTGAAGTCATTTGGTGGGACCGTGCCAGATTCTTCTAATAAGAATGGATCCCATCAGTTCCCTCTGAAAGGGAGGACGTGAGAGGACAGACATGTGCCTGCCGCCCCCTCACCTTCTGACACATCTGGGAGAATAATCATCCCACCACTCCAGCCCCTAATCTGGGTCATCGTGGTGCACTTTCCACGAAGCATCTGGAAGGGGTTTGGGAAGAGAAAGGTCTAGAGGACTTCGATGTTTAGGAAACATTTCAGGTTAGTCAGACTCAACATTTTATATCAGAAAAATTAAAATTCCTTTCAGCTCAAAATTCTGTGATCTCTTTAAGTCACTGTTTCTTTAACTTTGGTGACAGTGGGGCTGGGATAGGTGTTGCAGACTTTAAGAATCCAGTTGAAGCCCTAGCCAGTTTGGCTGAGTAGATAGAGCATCAGCCTGTGGAATGAAAGGTCCCAGGTTCAATTCTGGTCAAGGGCATGTACCTCAGTTACAAGTTCTTAGCCCTGGTCGGGGGCATGCAGGATGCAACCAATCGATGTGTCTCCTATCGGTGTTTCTCTTCCTCTCCCTTCCACTCTCTAAAAATCAATGGAAAAAAATATCCTTGGGTGAGGATTAAAAACAAAAAAAGGAATCCAGTGGAAAAGATGGATGCTTTTTTAATGAAAATTTTAAAATAAACAAACCACACACACACACACATACACACACACACACAACACAGAGCTTTATGAATAATTTCAGAGACTTCATGCATCCCAGTTTAAGACTGGGCATGACAAAAGCCTTTGGAGGACTTGATCCTTCTCTGCTCTTTCTTCCCACATCTGCGGACTGGCTGCACCAGGAAGGCCAGACCAGATTTTAGCTCTCCCAGTGGGCTTTCCTCTCTAGCTGGACCCTCAGATTATTTTCGAAGTGACCCCAGATGTAAAAGCTGGTTCAGAGGTGGGATAGAGATGAGCAGGATCAGTCAAGCTGCTCCTTTCCTGGGGAGACAAGAAAAAACTGATCTGGCTCCTCCAGAGGTCTGAGTAAGGGATGGATGCCAGATAAGGAGAGAATTGGTGACCTTAAGACGAAGAAGCTTTTAAGGGTTTTGGAGGTGCTGGTAGTTGGGCCGAGTGGGACATATAGAACTGGAGCTTGTAGTAGGAGGCCAATGCTGCAGTTAAACATTTCTCACTCTTAAATGTTCCCAGTGCTCAGATCAGTCCCCATCTCTGAACAGGTGGGAGAGTGTTGGGGGAAGCATTATTCTCTTTTATAACCACCATTGGCATGTGCGCTCCAATCTCTCTGTTGCTAATAACCACTCCAGTTTCCCCACGTCCTTCACTTCTGCAAAGGCCCCTCTATATAATGTTCTAATGGCTGTTCATTTGCTACCTGCATTTCCCTACAATTCAAGGGCTTTTTCAATAATTACCCACAAGTAGACAAAATTTCTTCTAACTCCCTTATAATTCCAAGCCATGAGGAAATAGTTTGCAGGTCATAACAACCAGATAAACACAAGTTGCAACTTTTACAACTGATGAGAAAGTCCAATCTTGTTTCATGTTATTTCGGCAGAATTGTAGAAAATAAAATGTTGGCAGAATTCCATGGGGAAAATGAGAATTTCAGCAATTTCACCTAATCCCATTAAATCATTATTTCCCAGACTCACCAGTTGTCATACCATATTGCAAAATGTCACCAGCAATTTCCCTATTTTATGTACTATGGAGAAAAGAGAATTTTGTTGGATGCCTGGAGAGAAAGCAGAAGAGGAACTTGTACAAGAGAAGTGTCACATACAGTCACTGTGTGCATTTGCCTCCTACAAATTCTGATAGGTGCAGAGAAAAGATTTTGACAGTATTTTCATTCATGATGTTTATTTTTTTAAAGAACAGAACTGCCAACTTTAGCTTGCATCATTGAGCTACCACAGAGTGCTCAGCACAAATGACTGTAAGCCCTATGTGGGCGGAGAAGAGGCTCCACAACTGAGGACGCGGTGCCAAACTGCTTGTGAAAAAAGGAGGAATGGAGAGAGACCAAGATGGCGGCGTAGGTAAACACTGGAGACCGCTGCCGCAAACAACCATTTCAAAAATACAACTAAAAGACGGAACGGACATCACCCAGAACCACAGGAAAGCTGGCTGAAGAGAGACTCTACAACTAGAAGGAAGGAGAACAGCAAACCGAGGCTCAGAGGCGGCGCAGTGTGGAAAATACAAAGGTACCGAGGTGCGCGCGCAAAGCGGGCTGGTGGCTGAGGGCGCGATTGTCGTTTTCGGTTGGGAGTGAGTCTCAGACTCTGGGCTCCAGATCCGGGCGAGTCTCTAGGGACCCAGACTCAAACGGGAGAAGCGGGATTATCCGGCATCAGTTGGAACCTGAGGGCAGCTTTCTCTCCGAGGTTTGCAGCGGCTGCCGGGGTTCTGAGAAGCAGAGCCTCTGGGAACGGGACTGAGAGTGGCCATAACTGCTCCCTCCGCCTGCCCTGTGGATCCCGCCCCGCCCAAACCCTGCGCACAGCCATTTGCCGATCGCCTCAGGCAAAGGCTGGATTAGCGCCTCCCCAGAAGGCAGACGTTTTCCACACAGCTGTTTCCTGCAGCCAGTCGGCCTGGTGGTCAAATCCCTCTAGTGTTAACTACAACAATTAAGGCTTGGCTAGAACAAGACTGCGCACAAAGACCACAAGGGGGTGCACCAAGAAAGCATAAAAGATGCGGAGACAAAAAAACATGACAGAAATGGAGGATATGGAGCTAAGAATCGCAATTTTGAGGGCTTGCTATAAACTTGTGCAGAGCCTCACGAAAACTAATGAGACCCTCGATGCTACGATAAAGAAATTAGAAAGTAAGCATACACGGACTGAAATAAAGAATATTATACCCAATAGCAGACCAGAGGAGCACAAGAATCAAACCAAAGATTTGACAAAAAACACCCAACTGGAAAAGCAAAATGAAAAAAGAATCCGAAAGTGTGAAGATAGTGTAAGGAGCCTCTGGGACAGTTTCAAGCGTACCAACATCAGAATAATAGGGGTGCCAGAAGATGAAAGACAGCAAGATATTGAAAACCTATTTCAAGAAATAATGGCAGAAAACTTCCCCCACCTGGTGAAAGAAATGGACTTACAGGTCCAAGAAGCGCAGAGAACCCCAAACAAAAGGAATCCAAAGAGGACCACACCAAGACACATCATCATTAAAATGCCAAGAGCAAAAGACAAAGAGAGAATCTTAAAAGCAGCAAGAGAAAGAGACTCAATTACCTACAAGGGAATACCCATACGACTGTCAGCTGATTTCTCAACAGAAACTTTGCAGGCCAGAAGGGAATGGCAAGAAATATTCAAAGTGCTGAATACCAAGAACCTACAACCAAGATTACTTTATCCAGCAAAGCTATCATTCAGAACTGAAGGTCAGATAAAGAGCTTCACAGACAAGGAAAAGCTAAAGGAGTTCATCACCACTAAACCAGTATTATACGAAATACTGAAAGGTATCCTTTAAGAAGAGGAAGAAGAAAAAGGTAAAGATACAAATTGTGAACAGCAAACATGCATCTATCAACAAGTGAATCTAAGAATCAAGTGAATAAATAATCTGATGTGCAGAATGAACTGGTGATTATAATGAATCAGGGACATAGAAAGGGAATGGACTGACTATTTTTGGGGGGGTAAGGGGAATGGGAGATTCGGGAAGAGACTGGACAAAAATCGTGCACCTATGGATGAGGACAGTGGGTGGGGAGTGAGGGCGGAGGGTGGGGCGGGAACTGGAAGGAGGGGAGTTATGGGGGGGGAAGAGGAACAAATGTAATCTGAACAATAAACATTTAATTAAAAAAAAAAAAAGATAAAAAAAAAAAGTTTTAAATCCTAGAAAAAAAAAAAAGGAGGAATGGTAGGGAATTAGTGAGCGTAAGTTTTCAATGGAAACTGTCATTCTCTTCCAGCTCCAATCCCCCGGGCACTGCAAAAGTGAACGCAGCCTCAGCCCCAGGCCCGGGGAAGACTAAACCATCATCACGTATGTAAGCAGCAAAGCCATACAGTTGTTAAGAGCATAGAATGCCTGGATTTTACTCTTAACTCAAGCAGTTACTCTCTATTTGATGTCACAGATTTCAGGTAAATTGCTGAATCTCTTTTTGTCTCAGTTTCCTCACTGGTAAAGGGAGATTAATAATCCTCATCATCTCTGAGGAATAAATAGGATGCATAGGAAATAAATGAGTTGCTATACGAGTGGCAGCTTGAGCCTAGCACACAGGATGCACTATTTAAGTACTTGCTATTGTCCCAATTGTTTAAACTATTTTACTGGAACAGAACAATTTTTTGAATTACAATCACTGTCTTTTAGCAGCCCCACAACTACACTTCATTCTAATCTGGGACCCTTTTCCCTTTCACTCACTGGGCAACCATTGTCAAGAGGAGACGTTACATTGGGCCTGATCCCTTGGGAAGAACATTTGCAGAATCAGCTTTCTCCCCCTGATGCCTGAGAAAAGGTTAAAACGTTTCTCTGAGCTTGGAGGGGACAGTCAGAAGGGAAGCAAAGAGAAGAGGCTGGTGATGGTCTCTGAGGAGGATCCTTGAGCTCTGACATGATCCTACCAGCCAAGACTTGGTACATATGAAGGAACAGTAAGATCTTCAAATGAAAGGGGAACTGAGAGGAGAAGAAATCTCTGCCCCACGTCCCAGCCAGACCTGAGTAGTGTCAGCTGCACAGGAAGTCCTGCCCCACTGCAGAATGGCAGTAGTTGGGCACAGATGGTTGCAGATGGTGTTGAAGCAGAGAAGACCTAAAACTCCCACGGGGTTTGCCACTGATCCAAAAGGTCAGGGAGCATAAGCCTGTTCTCTGGAGGAGGATGGGAAAATTTCACTGAGGAAAGGAGAAAGCCAACCTATAGGGATATGACAGGCCTGATGCAGGGACACCCCAGTAGAAGGGAGAGGATTGCATGGCTAGAGGCCAGTTGGGAACCTGGTGTTTCACTAGATGTCAGTGTGGCTGGATAGCAGGGCCTGGACACACAGAGAAGTTCTGTACATCTCAGTAGATACCGGTATGGAAAGGTGCCAACAACCAGGGGCCCGATCCCTTTCCCATTGATGCTATGATGCTACATAAGGCCCCTGAGTCCTAGGTGCCAACTCTGGGTGTGTAGGTTTCAAATCAGAGATCAGGGAGGACCAACTCCTGGATCAACTCAAGTATAGAAGTATATAAGCCTGCAACGAATGCCTTTCCCTGAAAGTAAACAAAATTAATTTTTCTGCCAGGAAGCAAAATGGGGTTTGAAAGAGAGAATAGTTTGATTCACAGAAAAACAAAAAAAACACAGGGACTGAAAAGTCATACTTGCTAACTTCTCAGAGAGTGGAAGTGGCTGGGACCCATGCCACCAATGCCCCTCAGAAACTCAGCTGCCTCCTCTAAAAGTGATCTCGCCAGATTAACATTAAATGAGGGTAAGTCTCATGTGGCCAGACCCGTGGTGGATGCTCAGTGAGTATCTGCTGAAGAAAAAAGCTCTTCCTCTATCTCCTCTACTTCCAAACCTGGACTGGCTTCTTCCCTTCAGTTAACCATCCTGCTCACCACACATACTTCCATCTCTGGCTGGGGTCTTACCCTGAGTGGATGGATGACCCAGAACCACGATGCTGCCCCTGACTAATTCAAGTGTTATTTGATCTTTGGATTCTGGCAGAACCTGCTGGCTGGCTGCCCTGACCTCTGACCCCCCCAACCCCAACACCACCAACCCGTCCCCACCCTCCCCCCACACCGCCCCCCCCATCCCTTACCAACCTGTGCCAGGTACCAGCACACCAGGGACAAAACCTACCCTATGTGGCTGGAGCATCTACAGCCGTCTCACCCCAGAGATGTCTTAAAATAGCTCGTTAAAATAAACAGACGGCTCTGGCTTTGTAATTAAACCAGGGCAAAATTGTGCAGCAATATCCCAGGGTCCGATTTAAGCCGTGTTCAGGCCCGGGTGGCTTAAGGGGCTCTTGGTGAATGAAGCAGAGATGAACTCAGCCCCCGTAATGAAAGGAGCAAAATCTTAAAAAGGAAGCAGCGGTTTAAAAGGAGTGACTCTTAAAAACTTCCTGTTGGTTGGCAGAAAGGAAAGGGGGTGCACAGGGAAAGAGATGGAGAGGGGCCCTAAGGGCTTTCCCAGTTGGAAGTCTGCCTGCCTCCCTGACAGCCTGATGTTTCAGTGACAAAACTGCTGACCATGTCCTTTCTGTGTAAGTTAGCACATTTTGTTGGCTCCTTGTTGCAGGCATTGAGTTATTCTTTCCTAGCTTCCTGTCTATATTCACGTTTTCCCTGTAGCACACCTATGTCTGGGTCCACATTCTTAATAATGAAGTCAAAATGTCCCATTGTCAAAGCTCCCAGAAATAAATAAAAACACTAAAGAAAAACCACAAAAAAAACAACTAATGGACTAGAAGGAAACAGTAAAGACAGCTGCATTTGCACCCAGAGGGAGGGATAAATAAATGCAAGCTGCACTGGATGAAACCTGAAAACTCCATCAGCTTTTCCAGTCTCTCCAGCCTGCACGTCCCCAAGGACGGCATCGTCCCTAAAGAAGCTGTTAGTGTGCACAGGCTAATGAGACCCTCCAGTCACCGGAACCAGAGACTCACAGGCCGTCTGTTTCTGCCCACTTGGCAATTGGCTGCTGGAGACACCTGGTCCTCACCTGATCCTCTTATCCTGCTGGGCCCCCTAGATTGCCTTGAGCTTTTTTTCTCTTCTCCACTCACCCAGTGAGTGCCCTTCTTCTGGGGCCAAGGAAAAAAGCTCCCTCTGCTGGAGTCTGATGTTGACACCATCTTCCTAAACTCGGTTCTTCCATTCCAGAAGGCTTTATTGCTCCCCCAGCTCCTCCTTCCCCCCTCCCCCCCATACATAAAAGGGGTCTGAATGTAGCCATTCAGAGTTGTATGACACTTCATTCATTCCTGCATCTGTTCATTCATTCACTCATCAAATGTTATGGGGTTCTGATACTTAGAAGCAGAGCAGTCTTAGTAGAAATTAGACTACAGACTCAGAAATGCTTGACACTGGCTTTTTAAAAATTTAATATATTTTATTGATTTTTTTGCAGCGAGGAAGGGAGAGGGATAGAGAGTTAGAAACATCAATGAGAGAGAAACATCGATCAGCTGCCTCTTGCACACTCCCTACTGGGATGTGCCCACAACCAAGGTACATGCCCTTGACTGGAATCGAACCTGGGACCCTTGAGTCTGTAGGCCGACGCTCTACCCACTGAGCCAAACCGGTTAGGGCTTGACACTGGCTTTTGACTGAAATTGCTAAAAGAAGTGAGAGGAGCTCATGCCAGCCCAAAGCTGGTTGACCGCTTCACCTCAGTTCAGTTCTGAACACCTCAGTTCTCTGGGTTCTCTTCTTTTATTGTGCATTACCCCAAATCCCCCCCTTTCTCCTTTCCAGAAATGGTTTGGGGACCCACAGGGGAGAGAGGCCCTTGTATTCACAAGTAAACAAACTTAGATGTTGCGTTTGAGAAGGGACTCAAGGGTACATTTTGAAAACCAGGGAATTAACAGGAAAAAAAAGATAAAATATACATCTGAAAAGAGAGTCAGATACACATTTGGAAAGAAAGGCAGTAAAACACTACAGATATTTGAGTGTTTAACCTTGAGTGACATGGAGTTCTTCTGAATTCAGGAGTATTGGGTTGTCACAGCGTGGGAGGCACCCTAGGAGAAGACGCAGCCCTGGACTTGGGGTCAGGCTCCATGCAGCTGCAATAATGACGCTGAGCATAGAGAGCGAGGGAGACCCTACCATCAAGGGGCTCACAGCCCAGAAGAAAAACACTCTAACACAGAAGCACAAATGTCTGCCGGGAGACTCACCCCTGGCTGTGCATCAGAATCTCTGCAGACGTAGAAAAACAGTCATGCCCGAGTCCCAGCCAGCCTTCTGAATCCGAATCTCTAGCTCAGATACCACCTTTACTGTCAAGCTTTCCTGAAGCCCCCAGACAACGTGACTCACTCACCTGGGTACCTGTACAGACGTCCATGCTGGGTTTTTATCCCCCACCTCCTTCCTTATGTGTCCACCTGCCCTCTGGGTCCCACTGGACTCTGAGCCTGGTGAGTCAGAGAAAGACCCCATCATACAGCTAAAAGGCTCCCCCTCCCCCCCAGAAAGTGGCTGGATTTTCTAAATTAAAGTTCACAGTTCAGTGTTTACATTAATGATTAGGACCCTATGTGGAATTTCCTCTTTAATTGGGATCTGACATCCTATATAGCGTTCTAGGACTTAGAAGTAAATTTCCTCAGATTGCTGTTCTATACCCCGAGATGGACTCATTAGTCTAGGCTGTGACCATGGCCTAAATCTTTTCCAGCAGCAGGACGGAAAGGTGCGCCTGGGGAAAGGGACAGCTGCCAGGCTCTGACTTCCTCTCCGTGCGGGTGACTCACCTGCAGCTGCCGTGTGACAGGAGGGCCCAGGCAGTAGGTGGGACACTGTGTCACCCCATTGCCAACTTTCACATTTCAGAAAGACCAAGACAGGAGGAAACAGACTATGATAAGTCCTAAAACCATATCACATCTCCTCTCTCCATGCAGTTTATTTTCATTTGCTAGTGTCATCAGCTGTGTCAATCACTGGCTTTTGACTGATGTATATGCTGCTTCTCCTCAAAACCCCTCCAGTAGCAAATGCCCCTGAGGTCACCTTCTCAGTCAGCTGAGTCAGAATCACAGGATCCTGGAACTGTGAGCTGACAGAGACGTTCCTAATAACAGGGAGCTGTTAACATTGCTTGAGTGCCTACTATGGGCCAGCCACTTAATATATTTCATTTTGTTTAATCCTCACACTAACCCCGCCACATAGGTTTCATGGGTCTCATATTTTAGATGAAACAACTGAGGCTTGGGAAGGCGAAGTGATCTGCCCGAGGTGACCTATCTAGTAACCCAGGTCTGTATAACGTAAAAGCCTGTTTCTCAAAGCAGGGCTCGTGTACAAGGCAGCATGCCCAGGGTCACAAGGAGCCACATTACACAGCACACCCTCTGAGGTGCCAACTTAATTCAATAACCTAGAACACTGTTTTTATTAAGGACAACTTGCATTTATTATGAAGGGGGAATCCAAATTTGCACAAAATTTAAAGACAAAACATGAATTTAAGAAATTCATAGTTGTGGCAAGCTACTTCTGGCTTTGCCTTTTAGACTCCCAGGGGTCCTGCCACATTTCTCTGCCATGAGTATTCTGGCAGAAAGATCCAAACAAAACTCAGGAATGATGCCCCCAAGTGGAAGGAGGAATGTTTTGTCATCAAAGAGCAAAAAAGCAGTGATTGCATTTTGCTGCGAGGCTCAATTTCAATATCCATCTCTGGAGGAATATAAATTGTATGAGTCCATGGGTAGCCAAGACCCTTCCCACCTGACTGATGCTCTCAGAGGTTTCTGAAGCTGACCAGTGTGGAGTTTAGAATCTATCACTGAATGAATGAGCCAGTGGCTAGCCTAACCTCCCCCCAGGCTCCCCCCCCCCCACTCCCCCCCCCCACACACACATCCAGGATCATCTTTGAGGTGGTTGCAACCATCAGGGACCTGATTCTAAGCTAGGTAGGCCAGCCTATACTCTGCTGATGCTTGAATTCCTCCAGAGAAATTAATGAATGGATTCTGAAAGGGATGAAAGGATGGACTACAGCCAGGTGCTTGGCCCAACTGAGGCAGGCACAACATCGTACGGTATCTTAATATCATCTGAAGTTCATAGGTATTGCCAAGAAAACCACTGAATACATGAACAAGGGCATGGCCTGGTTGGGTTGTGGAAAGGAGACTCTGACCCAGAAGAAGCAGAAGTGGCAGCACATCTACAAGCACACTGCCGCCAGTCTGCACCAGGCCCACCTCCCCAAAGACACCTGCTCCCCCTTCCCATTACTCCACTGCCATTCCTTTTTCTTAAACTTTTTTACTTATTTCTTAATTTTTTTTACTTATTTCTTAATTTTTAAAATGTTTTTCAATTACACTTTACATTCTGTATTATTTTGTATTCATTTCATGTATACACCACATCGGTTAGACATCATATACTTTACAAAATGTTCTCCCTGATATTTCCAGTACCACCTGGCACCATACATAGTTATTATAATATTATTGACTATTTTCCCTAACCTGTACTTTACATCCCCATGGCTCTTTTGTAACTACCAATCTGTACTTCTCAATCACTTCACCTTTTTCATGCAGGCCCTCACTCCCCTCCCATAATGGCAACCTGATATGAATCTGTTCTCTGTATCTATGAGTCTGTTTCTGTTTTGTTTATTGTTTACGTTGTTCTTTAGATTCCACACATAAGTGAAATCATATGGTATTTGTCTTTCTCTGACTTATTTCACTTAGCATAATACCCTCTAGGTCCATCCATGCTATTGCAAATGGTAAGATTTCACTCTTTTTTTATGGCTGAGTAATATTCCATTGTATATATGTACCACAGCTTCTTTATCCCTTGTCTATTGATTGGCACTTGGTTGCTTCAAAGAGAGCCTTCCTGTCAAAGGGAATGGCAATTGCTCATTGCAGTGTTTTTACAATTGCCATTCCCTTTGACTGGGAGGCTCTCTTCCTTGCTCATTGCCTGGCTAATCTTTTTTAAAAATATGTTTTTATTGATTTTAGAGAGAGAGGAAGTGAGAGGAGAGAGAGAGAGAAATATTGACGGTTGCCTCCTGCACGACCCCTCTGAGGATTGAACAGACACCTGGGTATCTGCCCTGACCAGGAATTGAACCGGTGACCCATTGGTGCATGGGGTGACACTCAATCAACTGAGCCACACCGTCCAGAGCTGCCTGGATAATCTTACCCTTTAGGCCTTAGCTTTGATGCTACTTCTTCCTGGAAGAGTTTTTTGATTTGGCCTAGCAACTTTCTGTTTACTCCCATAACACCCTACATTTCCCCTATCCTAGCACTTACTAGACTGCATTACGATTGCCTATGTACTTGTCTGTGAGTGCCACAAGAGCATGAATCCCAGAGACAATAGCCAGCACATTGTTGGTCCTCTATGAATATCTTCTGAATGAATGAAAATTAAAGACACACTACAAGTCCCCAAGGATGTCCACTGGGCCACAGGGATACACTTTCCTGGCAGCTCAGCCACCTGAAAGTCCACAGACGTAAAGGGCTGCTTCTGAGAGGGCTGAGAGGGGAGAGGAGCCCATCCAAACAACTGAGCACCCCTACGTGCCCCGAGGACACAGAGATGAAGCAGAAAATATCTTTGCACTGGAGAAACTCAGTCTAATGAGGGAGTCTATTAGGGACAAATAGCAAGGACAGATTGCTTCAGTACAAAGCTGAAATGGAGACAAATGTGAAAAACAAACTGGGTGAATAATTCCATTGTTTATATACTAATCTTATTGCTCTAGAAATTCCCAGGAGACAAAAGTTTTAGGGGAAACAGTCATGAGAACTTTGATATATATACCATGCTGTTCATTTATAAGATAACTAAGAGTCAACAAAACTCTTATATATATACCATTTTACTTCATTTTGCTTAGGCATCAGATATTTTGGGGGTGTTTTTTTAAATACTACACTAGTATCAAATATTAGGCTATTGGGGAGGGTTCGAAGATGACTGTCTTCAAGGAGCTTGGAGTCAGGTAGAGGAGATACTGGTAACAATAGTTAAAGGCAGATAGATGTAAGTGGTGGTTAAGTCCGGATTGTTTCTGTAGTAAGTGATGCGCCCTGGCTCAACTAACAAAGGAAATGTGTCTCTCACAGATCTAAAATGCCCAGGGGCATTGTTCAAACCAGGAGTAGCTTTATCCAGGGGCTTTAACAATGCACACCAGTCACTTCTCTCAATCTCTTGGCTTTGCCTTCTGTTCAGCTGGCATCACTTTCGGGTTCTGCCATGGTACCCACACATAGTGTTAGGTTCATATCTTTCTTGGCCCTTTCTCTTCTCCCACAAGATTTGATAAAAATGAGAAGCTGGTCTTCCCTGGCCTGAGTGATGATCATATACTTCCCATGACCCAGTTGCTGAGCCATAGGAGCAGGATGAGATGACTGGTAACCCTGGATCACATGCCCCCACCCCCTGCTGGTGTGGGGTCAGATTTCCCTGATTCAGCCTAGCAGCTTCCTATTTACTCCCATAACACCCTACATTTCCCCTATCTTAGCACTTCCTAGACCGCAAACCACCCAGGTAAGAGGAGAATGAATCTTGAGTAGTCACGTGTCAGAAAAGACAATCTGATTAAATGCTTGAGATTTAGTCCTCACCACAGCTTTGTGCTTTTCCATTTTACAAATGAGAAAAATGAGACTAGTAAGAGCAAGAAAAAGAACTAAAATTTGGTCCTGATTTAGTGCTGTGTTTCCTCCATTTGTGTTTGTCAGGGGCCCTGCTGGAATTTGGGATTGTCTGAGACTGTCCCAAGCACTACAAAACATGTCACCTCCACAGCTCCAATACCAGTGACACCTGCCTCCCATCATTGTGACAAATGCTCACACACATTTTCAAAGGTCCACTTGGGGGGCGGGGGAGGCAGCACCTTCCTCATTTAAGAAAAACTGAATATTACATAAATGAACCTTACTATCAGGAGTGTCCCACTTCTCAGAGTTCCTCAATGTATGCTCTAATATTTGGCTTTAGAGATAGACTGAACTTTTGATTGGACATACCTTAGGGATCATCTAGGCCAATCCTTTGGGCCGGCAGTTCTGGCCGGGAGGAGAAAAGATAAGTGAGGGAGGAAGGAAAAGATGGGTGGGATCACTCTCCTAAAAGGTGAGTGTGAAGGGTGGGAGGTGGGAGGGCTCAGTTTCTTATTGATGCCCCTCTTCTTCAGACAGTGAAACCACAGAATTAACATATTTTTCAGTCCCAACTGAAGCTGTTTCTTAGGGAAGGCAGAATTATCCTCTCTTACTTAAGTAAGATAAGAAATTATGGGCTTGTGAAAGAATGTTGAATTCTGGACACTGCTCACTAAGAGAGATATTGCCAGACTAGTCTGCACACGGATGGTGCAAACAGGATAGGTGAGGATTTGAGACCAGCTCATCACATGAAGAACATAGAAACAGGCAAAGTTGCACCTGGGAAATATTCAAAACGAGACAAGAAACTGATCTCCTAAGAGACCGAAAACAGTAATCCAGGAGTATATTTGAATTACTCTATATGGCCCGTAGGGGCAAGCCAGGTCTGATAGAGGGGCAGAAAACACTTGAACAATGAGAGATGTCTAATAACAGAAGGAGGCATCTCATAAAGCAGTAAGCTCCCCACTGCTGGAGGTATCCAAGCACACCCTGAGGTGTCGAAGTGAGCTTGAAGCTCAGTCTCTCAAACATTCTGAAGCAACACAAAATGAAGTTTTAGTGCCCCTCCCCCCCACACACATTGCCAACAGAGACTACATAGAGAGCGTGGCTTGTGAGTTATGCTTGTTTCTATTAGAATGACTGTAGAGTAAGAGCCCCTTCCTCCCTACCCCCAAAAGCTGATCAGAGTATGAGAGACATTAATGTAGGCTAAGTTTAAATTTGTTTTTATTTACAAAGAAAAAAAGGAAATATTTAACCAACTTTCATACTTTATTGATAATGCAGTACTTTTGTCAAAAGAAGGAATCTTTTGGTAAAGAACTGCTGTCCTAAAGGGTTACACTTGATCACTAAAGTTTGTCCAACTGAGAGTTGAGTTTCAGTTAAAACTCCATGGACGACAGTGCCTAGAGAGTGTTTGGTAATTGACTGAAAGGAATTCCGGCAGGTATGGCAAATACGGTGCGTCTGACTATCTCATGGCCCACAAATGGAGGCCCACAAAATTCTACAGTCTAAAATGAAATGGACTTTACACGTCACACTAAACTGCCTGAGGAAGCAGTGGCCAGTTTCACAAAGCAGTTGTGACCTTGCTATGTCTCTCCCTTGTCTGAAGAAGTACCGGCTGTGGCAGCTCTCTTTGTAAAGGTCCATCTCTATCTGTTGGGAGGACTCTGAGCTAGAAAAGGTATTTGGCATTACCAGCCTCTAGCAACGAAGCCATTTAAAATCAGAAATGCAGCCCTAGTTGGTTTGGCTCAGTGGATAGAGTGTTGGCCTGTGGACTGAAGGGTCCTGGGTTCGATTCTGGTCAAGGGCACATGCCTGGGTTTCGGGCTCGATTCCCAGTAAGGGGCGTGCAAGAGGCAGGCGATTGATGATTCTTTCATCATTGATCTCTCTCTCTCTCTCTCTCCCTTCCTCTCTGAAATCAATAAACATAAAAAAATAAAATAAGAAATGCTGTGACATCATGGGATGCCAGGTCAGGTATTTCAGAGGCTGGAAAACTCCCATTTGGCCTGGAAATGCCACTGGAAGGACCTCTCCAGTCTTTGCTCTCCAAAGCCCCTGGGGCTGAGCTAGAGGACCATGGTGTATTTTCATGACATCAAGTCCCTGTGAGTGGAAATGTTATTCTATTTTATCCTGTAGGTCTTTCCAGGAATTCTAGGACACTGATTTGGTTAAATTACAAAAAAGCAATGTTTCTGTGGGACACTAGGGGCATTTGAGACTGTTGGGATCAATGTATAGAAATGTGGGAAAGTGGGTCTTGGTCTTTGTCAAGAGACCCAGAGAGTGGCTGTGCCTTATTCTTTTCTCATCAAAAAACAAATGCAGCCCTAGCTGGCTTGGCTCAGTGGATAGAGCATCGGCCTGTGGACTGAAGGGTTCTGGTTCGGTTCCAGTCAAGGTCACATGTTTGGGTTGTGGGCTCAATCCCCAGTGGGGGGCGTGTAGGAGGCAGCCAATCAATGATTCTCTCTCATCATTGACATTTCTCTCTCTCTCTTACTCTCTGAAATCAATAAAAATATATTATAAAAAAACAACAACAAAAACCCCCCATAAATGCATACCTTACTGTCACCACTATCCCTTCCTTCACATCATCAAGGTCATCTTTTCACTATTTGAAATGAATGAAGTGATGTCCTTGCTGCTTAGTTGCAAGGCCTCATGGGAGCAAACATTCTTCCTTGGAGATTTATAACCTTCTGGGTGGTGCTACCCCCACCTTGTTGCTATGGTTAGAGTAGGTGCTGCTCTTCTCTTTTCAGCTTCTGCTGCAGCACTGCAATCATCAACACTTGTTTGTGCTATTCACCTTCATGCATATCAAAGCAGAGGTATTGTCCTACTCTCACAGTGCTGACTTAAGACAGTAAAATAAATATTCACCCTCATGCATTCAAAAAACAGCTATTGAGCACTAATATGTGCTTGCTTGGTCTCTTGGGTTGATTTTACCATCTTGTTTGCAGATGGATTGCCTTCCTGTTATATTTACCAAATATTCCTAATAAACATAGAGGCAGAAACTTCATAAGAATCATGAAAATGGAATTTTACAATCAACCTAAATTCTGCACCATCAGTCCATGTATCACTGCTGGATTTCAGACCTGTATGTCAACTACTAACCAGTCATCTTCAGAAGTCTGGCAAGAAGCCAGATTCATGATGTTCCCAGACTGGCGCTCATCATTTGACACCCCGGACCCTTTTTCTTGGCTTCCTCCAAACCCCTTCCCCAAACAGCAAACGAGTTTTCCTCCATACACCATCTGCCCATCAGAAACACTGCTGTACCACGGGACTCCTTTTCCTTCACCCTCCACATTAATTCATAGAACAGATCACATTGATTGAACTTCTCACAGAGGCCCCTCTACTCTTTTTCCCTGTAATTCCCATGGCCACCACAGGTCTCAGCTCCTCTCACCTGGACCATTTCTCTGATTGGTATCTTGGCTTCCAGCTAAACTCCTCTGTGTGATCTTCCTAAAACACCAATCTGATTGTGTCACCTTCCACCCATTCTCCCCCCACCCATTCTCCCCTACATGCTTCAAGCTTCCCTCCTCGCCTGTGGAGTAAAATCCAGGAGGATCTGACCCCCTGGACTTTCTCCCCCCCCCCCCACCCCCCCCCTCCCCCCCCCCACCCCCGCTGCATTTAATCTGTGCTTCAGGTTTGCCCATCTTTAATAACCCCCATATGGCACACTTGTTCTTGTTGCCATATCTTTGCCCTTGTTTCCGCTACTTGAAATCTTTCCCCACTTCATCCATCTGGTAAATTCTTATTTGTGCTTCAAAACCCACTGCCATGCAGCCTCTTTCTGGGAGCCTTTCCTGACTCTGCCGCTCCTTTCTGCCTCTGCATCTCTGCCTTCCGGTTCTGGGTACTGTGCCTGGCACACAGTCGGAGCAGATGACTTACAAAGTGTAGAGGGGATGCTCTTGACTAGACTCCAAATGGGAGGAAAGGAAAGAAGCAAGACATTCCTTTTTTGTTAACCTTCAACAATTTCTCGAGTCCTTTACAGATGGAGGCTTGGGTTCACCTGTGAGCGCACACTTTGTTCCTTTCTTTCTGGAACACTTGATCCTTTCTGCAAACGTGAAGTTCTGATCCCCAGTTGCAATGGAGAGCTTCTAGAGACAGTGGGGAGTGACACTGTTTCACACAAACATATAAAAGGTAGTTTTTATCGACGGAGAGCCAGGCCCAGGATGATGATGCTATTGAGAGACTGGTTATAGACTAGCAGTGAGGGGGAAACGGGTGTTTCCCTGGGTGCTGGGGGAGTAGGGGTCTGGATCAGATAGGCAGAAACTCGGCAAGAGCACTCATTTACAGGGATGCAAATGGGCCCCGCAGAGGCCATGGGCTGCAGTAAGGGAGGGATGGCCGGGAGGGAATCCCTGGGGAAGAACATGAGAAAAGACACATTTGATGTCCAGCTGTGAGGCCCCTGAGTCCCCATGTCATCCTCTCCATGACCCTGTCCTTCAGTAAAGCTTATGAAATGCCACAGCCCCATTTTAGTTGAGCTCTGGGGAATAATACAGCAGCCGGTGTGCACTGTCACAGAATCAGCACAAAGACCACCAAAACCCTCTAAAAAGGAAGCAGTTTTTACCCCCAGGGCAAAGGAGAACCATGCTCCTTAAGAAAAGTCAGCTCCCCTAAGCCAGCGGTTCTCAACCTGTGGGTCGTGACCCCTTTGGCGGTCGAACGACCCTTTCACAGGGGTCGCCTAAGACCATCCTGCATATCAGATATTTACATTATGATTCATAACAGTAGCAACATTACAGTTATGAAGTAGCAATGAAAATAATTTTATGGTTGGCTCACAACATGAGGAACTGTATTTAAAGGGCCAGAAGGTTGAGAACCACTGCCCTAAGCGGAAAGTGAGGGGCAGATACACTATGGAGAAGGGGATGTTTTCCCACACTTCTCCTTGCTTCAAAAGCGGATTGTGAAGTCTCCTTGAGACTGCTTACTTTTCTGGTATAGAATCACTGAGGCACAGATGCAGTTTGCCAACAGGTATGGAGTGGGCATTAGGCTGGCAAGGTCTCAGTGGGCGAATTCAAATGAGCATGCTAAAGACTTGGTTGAATTTTTTGTTAACATTTTCATTGGAATAAGACAGTACAGAGGAACTTGTCACAGTCTTCGTGTTGCTACAGATAGAAAGTGGCCACGGTTCGAGGCCAAGCTGACAAGCAGCAACCAGGAAGGATTTTGAAATGTGTCCGTGTTCCTGAGAGATTCCCGGGGCATCTGGTAGAATGTTAGGGCTCAGATGACAGATATTTGGCTATAAAAGAAGGACTCCTGAACCTGGAACAACGAGGGCCACCAGGGTTATGTGAGTGTCACCACACACCCCAAAATAAAATTACCTTTCAACCCAGTTCTCCCTACAGTTAGTAATAACTTTTACCTTCATATTAATTGAACTCAGGGAAAACATCGCATCGGAGTTAGAGGTGGGAAATTGGGCCTATTCTGCATAAAGACAATCATGCCCTGCGTTACACAGGTGCTGGTTTTGTCTAGTTAAGCAATGCAAGGCTTCCATGCCTTTTTTAGAAATCATTACCATTTCCTTTCTATGAAAAATTACCACAGAGGCATGTGTTCATTTTTTTTTTTATGCAATTGAATTTGTACATGGTAGGAAAGTTTTTAATTAGTTCATTCCAAGCAGGAACTCTGTGTGCTCTGTAATAGGAGCCTAATAAATTACTTCATCGTCGCAACCGGAGTCTTTGTGTTGGAAAATACTCATTAGTTTGCACAGGCAGCCAGCGGCTTCCCGAGAGCAGTCTTAGAAGCAGGCTGCAGGAGGTGTAGCCTAAGTTGCTCGCAGCGGAACTTCTGGGGCAGTGGAGATAAACAGACCTGGGTGGTGAGGGAAGCCACGTGGATTGGTGTCTGAGGACAAAAGGACTCTTGGAAACTCCATGCCAGCCCCTTCTGTCCTCTTTCCTGATCATAAAGCTCTTCTCCCACCCCTACCCCAATAAAACTCCCCCCCAATCATCCCAATGTCATATTTTTAGTGTGAAGAAATCAAATGCTTGGAAATGCTTGTCCCAGACTAGTAAGAAAATGTTTACATGTTCTATTTAGATTGATAGATACATGTACACATACATACAAGCACATACAGATAGATGTATGAAATGTGTGGGCTCAATGTTATTAGCTCAATGGCAAGGTAGTTCTTCTGAGAGGAAGCATAGGATTTGATATGTAGGTAAGTCACTTGGAGCAAAGGGTGAGACCCCCCAAGAGACATGCTCTTATTATAAAAGATGTTCCCTCAATTGTTTTCTAAGGAGACAGCGCCTTGCTGATTTCGGGGTTCTAATATTGTTGCACCCTGATGGTTTGGTAAATAAGTTTGGGTGATGGCTGAGTTAGAATTGTTCTGCAAAATAAAGAGACGAGAATTTGAAATGGGGGATGGAAGATCCAGGAAGAAAGGTGGAACCAATAAACCAGGCTTTGTGTACAAGACAGGAAAGAAGGAAAAACATACTTCTTAACGGAGCCAGAGAGGTGAGATGTCTAAGGGGGATTTTGAAATCATTTGCTGTAGGATGAACGTGGTAAACGTCTCCCTCCTTCTGCCCTAGAAAACTGTTTCCCAGAAGCAGACCCTGAGGCTAGGGTTCCTGTGCAAGGGACTTATTAAGGGGATGCTCTCATGGGAGCCTAGCAAGGGAGCAGAGGAAACAAGACAGAGATGAGGGAGAGTCATAGCTAAAGCGCCATCTAGGCAGTCCTTCAGTCTGACACCACAGGGGGACCCTGGAGTATAAATAAGTACAGCTCAGGGTTGTCCCCACCAGAGGCAAGGGGGCTGGGTTTCCACACTCCTGCACTGCTCAGTAATTGGTCATGGGTGGGTGACGGAAGGGGATACATTACCAAGCATTTCCAGCTCTGTTCTGCAGGTAAAGTGGTCCAGTGGCCTGAGGGCAGTCTCTTAGAGAACTTACAGTGCTCTCTGAAGAGGAGCTGCGCAAGGTGCCGAGTGTTAGAAGCCAAAGGGGTGGAGGGCAGGGCAGAGCACAACATGGTAAAGGGGATCCAAGGAGACCTGAGGTTGCACTGATATTGTCCACCACAAAAATCTCTACTAACGCCCACCTCTGCTCACCAGTGCTTCATGGTATGAGTCAATTCTTCATGATAGTAAAAGGAAAAACTGACATCTGCATCCAAGTCAGATCTTCAGGGAGAAAAAGCTGATACTGTACTTGTAGGTGAAGAGAATGGGGACCACCTGACACCTGGGTCCATACGTCTTTGCAATCAATTGCACAATTACATTTAAACATATTGTATATTCTCATGAAGCTATACTGTGGATGCCATATTAAAATGAAATTCCTGTTATCAAGATACAATTTAAATATGGGAGCTACGTGTATTCACAACTCTGACCATTTCTGTTAGGAAAATGGCCAGGATTCCTCCTTGCCCACCTATCACAGGCAGTCATTCCAGGCTCGCCACAACCCAGCTCAGCCCCCTGTTCCAGCTTCATCTCAGCCGAAGTCCTGCCACACATTGCTCCCCATCCACACTCCATACTGTCCTTGCACAGTAGCTACAACTAAACCCGACATTCACCAGGCCCCGGCTAATATAGGTTATGGTGTCATCGATGTAACAGTAACTCCACACCTTAGGTGCTATGGTCTTTACTGAGGTGAGGAAAGGGCAGCCTGATGAGGTAAAGTCCAAGTTCTCTGTCAAAGGTGGGAGGCGCATGTGGACCCAGGACTGGGTGGCTGGAGAGTGCTTTCAGCACCATGTTCTTCCTCTCCACAGATGTTTATTCTAAAGTCCCATCTGCACTTCATAATGTCAATACCCTCCCATCTTCCTCCCAGAGCCTTTTAAATCAGGCAGAGCCCTTGGAGAAAAGGAAGAGAAATTCAATATACAAGAAAGGTAAGCTATTGGTTTGAGTGTTGGGAAGAGTACTGGGGCGGCCTATATGTTCAAAGGGATTACCACAGGAACTAAGGCCATAAAAGGGACCATCTTTCACCATACACCCTCCTCCCAGCCCAATTACCTCAGCAGTATGAGACACCTCTCCCTCTTTCTTTGTCCATTTCTCAATCCCTGATTGGCCCTATTTGGGTCACGTGCTTACCTCTGCCTTAAGCTCAGAATCCAAGGGAATGGAGTATTGGATCAATCAGACCAAGGAGTCTGGCTTGCTACATAAGGAAGGGTGTGGAAGAAAAACACTCTGGGCTGTTCACAGCAGTAGCTCCTACAGTTCCTTACACCATCTATGTAGACCCAGACCGAATTACTCTGTTCCAGTTTCTCTGGCATAAACAACCATGTATCATGCTCACAGATTCTGTGGGTCAGGAATTTGGATGGACACAGTGGGGAGGGCGTGCCTCTGCTCCACACTGTCTGGGGCTTGAGATGAAAGACTCTAAGCCAGGGGCTAGATTCATCTGAAGGCTCATTCATCTGAAGGCTCATTCATGTCCATGTCTAGCAGTTGATGTTGGCTATCAGTGTGAGGGCTTGCTTTCCACGTGGCCTCTCCATGGGTCTCTCTGCGTGAGATCATTTAGGCTTTCTCATAGCAACATAGCTGGATTCCAAAGCTGAGCATCCTGAGAGATGGGTGGGAATGCATTGCCTTTTCTAACCTAGCTTCAAAGTTCTGCTGACTTAATTTGTCAGAGCCTCATGTGGCAAGTTCAAAGAAATAGGAGACAGACTCCATTTTTTGATGGGATGAATCTCAATCCCGTCAGTGTTAACCACTGTAGGATCTGATGTCTTTGACAAAGGATGTTATTCCAACATCTCAGGATCCAGAGGAGTCTTGGAGCTGAGTCACTAGCTAGTAGAGTTGGATCTTTGCCCCTGCATGATGCCATCTCTACTCATTTTCCTGTACTTATTTCAGAGAGATTTCATATGAGAGGAAGATTACCACCAGAGATGATTTTTAAAATGATATTTAAATAGGAACTCCTGCTCTTTTCCCATGCTTTTCATAAGTTATCTGTGTGCCTTTTCTATTTGCAAATGATATCGCTGAAACATTTGTATTTTAAATGGAGTCCCTACCACTTGCAGGAATTCCTCTCTCCTTTTTTCCTGCTGCTTTGTCCTGCCTGGAGTCAGACTCCGTTATGTCACAGTCATTTTCAGGAGCATAGACACTGCTGCCAGAGGCCCAGATCATAACTGTCTCATACAAAACAAGATTGCTTGCAGAGCAATTGTTCATAGAAGTATACACCCCAAAGTGATATGAGGAGGTGATGAGGAGTCAAAGAAGGGATCCAGAGGCTCAGCTTCAAGGGCATGGTGTAGAGGCCCCTCTCACTCATGAAAGGGGACTAGGCAGGGCCCAGCACATAGTAGGAATGAATGAATGAATGAATGACCCAAACGGTGTCATGAAATATACAATTTCATTCCATTTTAGTGAATTCACATAAGAGTCCAATAGTAGAAGGAGAAATATTATTTGACTGTTGTTGTTGTGGGATACACTTGAGGATTCAAAAATAATTTACTACCTGGCTAGTATGGCTCAGTGGTTGAATTTCAACCTATGAACCAGGAGGTTATCGTTCAATTCCCAGTCAGAGAACATGCCTAGGTTGTGGACTTGATCTCCAGTAGGGGGTGTGAAGGAGGCAGGCAATCAATGATTCTTTCTCATCATTGATGTTTCTATCTCTCTTTCCCTCTCCCTTCCTCTCTGAAATCAATAAAAACATATTAAATTTAAAAAAATAATTTAATGAAGATTATTTTCCTAGATCCATACCTGCACTGGAAAGAAGCTTACATGCAGGAAATTTCTTTTAAATATCTACAATTGGCCCTGAAGTTCTCCAAACTGAGTTTTTCTGAGTGTATTGTGGAATATTAAGAAGTATTATTTGAAGATAGGATTCCATGTTGAAACAAGTTTGGGAAGCAACATGGTAAACAGAAGTAAACAGGCATCTTATTGGAGGACTTCTCATAGCCTTTATTGGCTATTGTTCATTGTAAATCTCCAAGGAGCAATATAGTGGACAATGTTTATAAAATATTTTTAACAGAATCTCCCCACCACCTTTTTTTAGTTTCTCCTATTACCATTCCAAGGATCTTTGATGCACACTTTTAGAAAGGCTGCCCTAAAACAAAGTCCTGATTGGATTTATTTTTATTTCTCCTATGGATATATTTAGAACAAGGGAGAATCTACTCTCTTTCCCTATTTTATCAAGTTCTTTCCTTCCTTAATAATATAGTCCTAAGGCTGTATTAAAATATTCTGGTTCTGCCCTAGCTGGCTTGGCTCAGTGGATAGAGCGTCAGCCTGTGGACTGAAGGGTCGCAGGTTTGATTCTGGCCAAGGGCATATGCCTGGGTTGCAGGCTTGATCCCCAGTAGGGGGCGTGCAGGAGGCAGCTGATCAATGATTCTCTCTCATCACTGATGTTTCCATCTCTCCCTCTCCCTTCCTCTCTGAAATCAATAAAAATATATTTTTAAAAAATATTCTGGTTCTAAACAAAGCAAACAAACTCACAGACAGAGATAACTGGTTACCAGAGTGGAAAGGGTTGAGCGGAGAATGAACAGGGTAAAGGGGCTCAAATTTATGGTGACGGAGGAGACTTGACTTTGGGTCGTGAGTACACAATGCAATATATAGTTGAGAAACTATATATATATATATATATATATATATATATATATATATATATACTTAAAGCTTATATAAATTATTAACCAATGTCACCCCAGTAAATTTAATAAATAATGTCAATTCTCCCTAAGTTATTTAATGAAATGTGAATAAAAATACCTACACAATTTTTTAAGTAGTCAAGATTATTCTAATGTTTAGATGGAAGGACAAGCAAAAATAATGATGAGATTTAAAAATGGATAGAAGTTGTCACCACCAGATGTCAAAACATATTATAAAAATATAATAGTTAAAATTGTGTAATACTGGCACTTGACCGCATCAACAGACCAATAGAACAGAATAGAAAGTCCAAAAATGCACCCAATGTGTCCAGGCACCTGAAATCAGTGGGGGAAAAGGTGAGTCATGCAATATATAGAATTAGGACACTAGCTAGCCATTGAGACAAAAATAAAATGAGATCCATACTTAACATCTTATGCCAGAATAAATTCCAATGGTTTTTAATGGACAAAAGATTTAAGTGTAACAACTGAAATCATAAAAGTGGTAGGGCGTCAACCCACGCACCAAAAGGTTTGGGTTCAATTCCCAGACAAGGACATGTACTTGGGTTGCGGGTTCTCTCCCCACCCCTCGTCAGGGCAAGTGCAGGAGGCAACCAGTCAATGTGTCTCTCCCATATCCTCTCCCCCTCTCTCCCTCCTTTTCACTCTCTCTGAAAAGCAATGGAAAAAATATTTTCTGGTGAATATTATTAACAAGACAAAACAAAAATTATGGAGGAATTGCTTTATAATCTTAGAGTAGGGCAATTTTATTATGTTGCAATTCATGTCACAAAGGAAGGGTCAATTCCCTAGTATAAAGGAGCTCCTGCTGGTCAATAAGAAAAAAAGGCTAAAAATGCAATAGAAAAAAATGAACAAAGGATATGATCACTCCACAGAAAAGAAAATATGTGTCTTAAAACATCAGAAATCATAATCATAGCTCTCATTCATAATAGAAGAGCTACATTTAAAACTATACTGAGCTATCAGTTTACCATAGTTTATATAGTAAATATTCTATAGAGAGAGAAGCATAGTAAGTGCTGATATGCATTAAATACACCTGCAGGTTTGCCCAAGAAAAGTCTAACACTGTTGTTTGTGGGGAAATGGGGTGGCTGAGAAACTAGAAAGGAAGGGAAACTTCACTGTTTTTTCTTTTGTACCTTCAGAATTTTGAATCATGTTAAAAAAAAAAAAAAAGAAAGAAAATTGGATCTAAAAAGTACATTTTTATTCAATTCTCACTACTCCATTTGGTTCAGCTAAGGCTGGCCTCTGCCACTTCCCTCCCTCTAGCTGCCCTGGCTCCTTCAAGAACCTCAGGTGCCGCTCAAAGTCTTCATGATGCCCAGAGCTAGTTTTTTAGCTCACAAAATGAAAGTTGTCCTCAGAACATTGCCAAATGGTCTCTGAACACATTTCAATGTGCTGTTTCTGACAGAGCAGCTGTGGCTTCATTTAGCAGAATATCTGAGCATTTTAGACTAAATACAGCAGTTGGGTTCCTAGAACAAAAGATAGTGAAGGGATGAAAGTGTGCAAAATGTGGAAAGTGACTGATTTCCTATGTGGCACATATTAAATTTTAGAACTGGAATTTTATTTTTATGTTATTCTTCTGATTGGATTTTACATTGTAAGCCATATTTATATTTAATCCCAATTCTAAATATACAGATGAATGTTTCGATTTTTATCTCATAATTGTTATCTAATATTTCTGATTATTCTCCTCACAGCACTAGGTGAAGTAGTTGTTAGAGCTGGAAGGGACCAGAATGATGACTTATTGGTGTTATTTGGCATAAAAAATCTGTCTGCTGGGTATCAAGGGAACACCAGGTGATCTTTCTTTCCTTCTGTATTTGGACCCGTTGCCCATTTCTGGTAGGATTCAATACAACAATCCATTTCAGACTCAAAAAACATGTGGGGTCATAATGGTTTCTATTAACATATGTTGAGCTCTGGGAGCATGGCGGGAGAACTAGGGAGACCCCCAACAGGATGAGATATAACACCAGTCAGGGACCCAGCAGGAAAAACAGACATGGACACTAGGCACTCAAATGAGGATAATTTGACAAAGACTTAGTAAAGGACTATTGACTGAGGGGTGAGCAGTTTTAGGAAGAATACAAGGGCTAGCACAGTATCCAGCACTAAGAACAGGGCTGTCATCACCAGAGGCCTGGCAGGTGAAGGGACGAGTAGTTGTTGGAACTGGCAGGAAAGACTTGAGGAGAGGGCCACCTCGAGGGGAACTGTGACTGTTGTTGGAGGGATGCCGCCAATCCAAGGCCACACTGCAAGGAGGAAGCCAAGGCAACAGATACCCCACTCACTCCTTCCTCCACCCCCAGCACAGCAGAGGAAATCCTCACAGTCACTCTCTTTTGTCAGCTCACAGCACTTACCTCTTTCTAACACTTTCCATATTTAGTGGTAATTATCCGTTAACATTTTATCTCCCCACTACACTGTGGGCTCCCTAAGGACAGGCACCACATCCTATTCATTTCTGCAGTCACAAAACCAAGCAAACTTAGATTTCCTAAAAAAATATTAGTTGAGTTTCAATTTGAGGCAACAGTTTTGAAAAACAAGTGCCATATGGCCAGCATAGTGTGGCATCTGCTGATACTGCTGAGTGTTCCTAGGACCCATGGGTCCTGGAATACATCTCCTTTCCCAGAGCACCACATGAGATGAATGGAGAAAATCACACCATTCATGTGTTTGCAAAGATGAGGCCAATGAAGGAATACGTCAAACAAACCTCTTAACTGAAGTTTAGGATTGTAATACACATGATTAAATATCTAAACTTATGGAATGAATGGATCTTAATCTTCTGAAAGTTTCTGAAAGGCAAGTTTCCTTTTCTTACTTCAGGGTGTCTCCTACTGCGGGGGTGAGTGATGAGAGGTGGTGAGAGGAGGTGGAGGATGGTATTGAGGGGATAATTGATGATGATGGAAGGAGACTTGACTTGGGGCAGTGAACACACAATACATTGTATATATGATGTATCATAAAATTGTATAATTCTGTTAACCAGTGTCAGCCCAATAAATTCAGTTTTTAAAAGTGTCTCCTATTAAATTGCCTTCTCTTGTTCCCAGAGTCACAGAATGTTGAAGAGGTTGGGGACAGTGCATGTGAGAAAGCCTTTGCACAGAGGTCTCTCAGATTCTGGAATAAGAAGTCCTACTCTGAGAACTATGACCACAAGATCTAATGCTGCAGAAGAACCTCTGAGAGGTTACGGGATGATGTGGTTCTCTGGACAGAGCTCTGCCCATTGCAGGTCTATCCACACTGACTTATGGGTCTTCTCTTCCTAAACCCTTTTCCTCAGCATCAGGTTGAGACAGTTTGCAAATGGATGTAGATTTCCAGTATGATGACTTTTCCCTGGTTTCTGGCTGGGAATGTAAGCTGAGAGAAATGTGACAGTGCTTTAAAGTAACCCAGACCTCAGCGGGGGCACAAGCCCCACACATACATTCCAAGAGTAATACTACACAATGCTTTAAATTCTCAAGACTCATTTTTGGTCGACTGGCAGGAGGTGTGGTAGGATGGTGAGGAGGTCTCCATAATCATTCTGTGATTGAGAAGGTGAAGGAAAAATGTTTGGTATGGATGGGTCACATGATCCCTGTGAATAAGTGTTGCCCCAGAAATTAAGCCCCAGAGTTGGACTAAGTCCCGTGATGGAGTGTGGGGTGGGGTGCAGACCTGCTCAACCTTTCCTTTTGTAGGTCACGTCTAAGGCCTTCTTCTCTAGTCTACTGGGCAGTGGAGTAATTGTTACAGTGATCAGATTAGCAATACTTTGACCAAAGTACATTCTGATCAATTGCTGAAATGCAAAGAAGCTGAAAGTGAGAGAGTTGTGTGTATATAAGATGAAGAGAAAGTAGACTCCAGATGCAAATGTTTTTCCCAAGTGGGTGCAAGAGACACAAACCCTAAATCCTAAAAAAAAAAAAGGGAAGAATCAGGCCCAAACCTGAGGAAGAATCTGAGGAAAAAGTTTACAATGCTTTGCTTATGGCACTATAGAACCTAAGTAGTTGAACCCAAATCATTCTTAGAAGGTAGAAGAAAGGAAAACAGGAAGGTAACAGCAAAAATTAATGAGAGAGAAATAAATGCACTGGGGAAAATCAGCTAAATGAAACATTGGTTCTTTGAAAAGATTAAGAACATTGATAAGGCTTTACTAAGATGATTCAGATGAAAAAAGAGAGGGCACAAACAAGCAATGTCAATAATGAAAAGGGAGATATAATTATGATGTTGTGGACCTTGAAAAGACAATGAGTGTATTTTTAAACTAAATCATGCCAATAAATTTGAAACTTCGCATGAAAATAGACAACTCTTTAAATAATATAACTCACTAAACTAACATGAGGAGAGCTAGAATATGTCCTATAATCTTTTTTTTTTATCCTCACCTGAGGATATTTTTCCATTGATTTTTAGAGAGAGTGGAAGAGAGAAGGAAAGAGAGAGAAATATCGACGTGAGAGAAACATCAATTGGTTGTCTTCTGCACATACCCCAACTAGGGCCCCCGGCCAGGGAGCCTGCAACCTAAGTAGGTGCCCTTGACTGGAATCGAACCCAAGACCCTTTGGACCCTTTGGCTCTGTACACTGAGCCAAACTGGCTGGAGCTGTCCTATACCCTTTAAGAAATTAAATCAGAAGTAAAAAATCTCTCACTCTCAAATCCCAGATAAATTAGCTTCACTGGCAAATTCTACTGAACGTTCAGTAGAGCCAGTAGTGATACCATCATACCCAAAGTTTTTCAGAATGTATAAGTCTTGTATAACCATAATTCTGAAACCTGAGAAGAACAATGGAAGAAAAAACATTCAGGCTAATATCATTCATGAACACATATGCAAACTAGTTAAACAAATAATTAGCCAATGGAATCCAGCAGGTTAGATTTAATTCAAGAATATAAAATTGACTTGTCATTAGAAAATTAAAATAACACACCACAGTAACGAATTAGGAAAAAATATATGAGCATCTCAATAGATACACACAAAAAAAGCATTTGAAAAAATTCAACATTATTTTATGACAAGAACACTCTTTGCAAAATAAGAATAGTCTATTAATCTAAAAAAAGTTATCTGCCAAAAACAACTATAGCAAATATTCTATGTGTGAACTGCTGAATGAATTCCTATTGAGATGGGAATGAGATAAGAATGCCTGAAATCACAACATCTATTCAACATTGTACTGAAGGTTCTAGCTGTGCAGAAAAGCAAGGAAAAGAAATCAGAATGGTTGGAAAGATCTGGAGGTAAACCTGTGTCACAGTGGTTGTCTCAGCATAACAGTAGAACTATGACTGATGTACATTTTCTTATTATATTTTTTATGCTTTCAAGCTTTTCTATATTAAACACATTGCTTTCAGAATCATTAAAACCTTATGGAGTAAAAAATGAAAATGACACCTCTCTCACAAAATGTGGGATCTCAGTAATCTCTGCACTTCCTCTGATGGGCTTCACTCTGTCATTCCAGTGCTTTTCACTGTGGCTACCAGAAGTTAATTTCTGGAGCACAAAGTATCCCAGGCTTTTCAGAATAGACCCTGATAAAAATGAAATCAAAACCACTGACTTGGTTCTTGGACATGAATAGTATTGCCAAGTCCTTGATTTTGCTGCTCAAATGGGAACTGTCAGTTAGAGAGGGAAACGGACAGAAGGGGCAGAGAGTGATAAATTGAGGTGTCTTGCAGTCTCTCTAGTTCAAATCACAAGATACCAAGAATTTGGCACTGTAGATATCTCTTGCAGGTCATCTACAAATGTTCCTTCTCTGATTTAAAGTTATAATTGGAGGAAGTTAACTGTAAGGCCATGGGAAGTTATAGGGGAGGAAGGGAAGGCAAAACTATAACCTAATAAATTAAGAAGTTGAACTCTGACATCCAACTTATTCATTGCATGACCTTGTACAAGTTACTGAATCTCTCCATGCCTCAGTTTCCTTCTTTACAGGGTTGTTATAAAGATTAAATGAGATAATGTAGGTGAAGTGCTTAGCACAGAGCCCAGCTCATCAAAAGCACTCAGTGAACAGTAGCTATTCTGCAAGAGGCACTCACCAGGATCAAAGTAGATGCTGACATTAGCACACCCAACTGGTGAGCACTCTCCTAGGAGCTTCAGATATATTGACTATTTAACATGGTATCTAATCCTCATAATACCTGGGAATTAAATGTTATTATCCTCATTTTACATGTTCATAGCATCATTTTCCCCAATAATCAAAAGGTGGAAGGAACCCAAGTGTCCATCAACAGAGAAATGGATAAACAAAATGTGATGTGTATATATATACACATACATTCACAATGGAATGTCATTCAGCCTTAAAAAGCAATGAAATTCTGATATATGTTTGAAGACATTACACCAAGTGAAATTAATCTAATGCAAAAGAACAAATGTTCTACAATTCCACTTATATGAGGTACCTCAAATAGTCAAATTCATAGAGACAGCAAGTAGAATAGTGGTTGCCAGGGGTGGGCAAGTGGGGAATAGAGAGCTATTGCTTAATTGGGACAGAGTCTCAATTTGGGAAGATGAAAAAGTTCTAGAGATGGATAGTTGTGGGGGGCCACTGGCAAGCACCTCGGGCATTTTTAAATATGTTGGCTGAATCCAGGGTGCAGGCAAAGCCACGCCCTGGAGGCGGTCCTAGCCAACAGGTGCCACTCAGTCTGACTTTTCCAGGCCAGGAGCTAGGGGGTGGATCACATTATGTCGCCAGGAACTCAAGGCCCGCCCAGATGTGATGTAACTTCCTATTACTTCGAGTATATATTAAACTTACTTCCGGTGTTGGGGGCTCTGTTCATCTATCAGAGGCAGACGCCACACCCAGGCCCAGCTTCTCCCTCTATTTCTGTCTCAGTCTCGTTTTCATTCTTCCTTAACCCTCATCGGGTTCTACTCAAGATTTCTTGAACCCCTGCATTCTCCCTTTCGGCGCTGGTCGAGGGAATAGAGAACGTACCGCCATAGATAGTGATGATGGTTGCACAACAATGCGAATGTACTTAATGCCACTAAACTGTACACTTAAAATCGTTAAAATGGTAAATTTTATGTTATGTATATTTTGCCACAATAAAAAAGTAACTCCACTTAAAAAAAAAAGAGAATCCAACAAATTGATGAATTTCAGAGGGAGTTATGTGTCAGAGGGTTATGTGTCAGGTACAAGTGTGAGGTACCAGGAAAGGAGAATGGAAAGTTCCACTCTTTTTTCATTTACATAAAGTCAAATAATAGGCAGAAGTAATCCATGCTGCTAGAAGTCAAGATAATGGTATCTGTTGGGGGATAGAGAGAGGAGTGACATACAGGTATGGGGGTGGGGGGTTTGCTAAAATGTCTCTTTTCTGATGTGGGTGCTGGTTGAATGGACATGTTCGTTTTGTGAAAATTCATTCAAATGTATACTCATGATTTGTGCTCATTTCTCTAAATGATATTTCAATAAAAATTAATGTAAAAATTCCCTATGCCCACCTCCATCATCTCTTCTAACTTGACAATAAAAGCGTAAGTCAATTGCGGCCTAATTTGGAGGCATCACTTTCAGAGAAATGCCTATCATACCAGAGACTCTTTGGATTTCAAAGAAGAAAAACCACTCGTGCTAACTTCATACAAGGGGGCATTATTGAAAGGATACTGGGAGATCTTACCAGTCTGAAGGGTAGGAAGTACTACTGACAACTGTCCTGAGTGAGAATCTGGACATTGGCAAGATGTATGCTTTGGCTTGTGCCTACATTGATTGTGGCATACTATGCAAATATCTATTTCAACCATTTTATGAAAGGGACCACGTAACAAGCATTGTGCTAGGAACGTCACATTCATGTAGTCCTCAGACTGCTCCCTCACATATGTGGTAGTAATACTATCCTTTTTCAGACGAGTCAACTGGTTCTCAGACCAATCAAGTCATTTTCCCAAGCACACACAAAGAAGGTGGGGAGGGCCTGGATGTCAAAGTCCTTCCCACCAAGGCAGTGCCTTGTATTAAAGAATGTACCCCATACCCTGTTCTGTTCCTCACTATTCCCCATCTACCCCAAATGGGCATCCTGTTGAAGAACCACGGCCAAAGCCAGTCTTTCCCCTGGGGCCAGAGAATCCATCACCCGCTGCCATGGGAGGGAGACTGGTTCTGCACACCAGCTTCAGCAAGGGAGGAGGGAACCACCCAAAGCTGGAACTGTAGCAGGGCTGGTCAGCCAGTCCCACCCAGTCGAGGTTCCCTCTGCTCGGATCAGGGTCTTGGGTGCGACGTGTAAGAACGGGGATCCGAGGGCGAGAGCCCTCTTCCCTTGACCCAGCAGATCTGGCTGGATCCGGGCTCCAAGGCCACCCCCTCCAGAGTCCGAAACTGGAAGACCTGGGGGGAGTCTCTGGTGACTCCACCCAGGGCTGAGCAAAGCCTGGCACCCATCCCTCACCATGAACTCGGCCTGGGCGCCGGTCCTGTGCGCCCGTCCAGGTCTGCAGCCCGCTCCGCGGCGGGAGCGCTGTTGAGCACCGCTCGCTGCCGCCAGCGCCTGGACCGAGAGCAGCAGGGCACCTGGAGGTGTGCCGCCTCCGAGCACCTAGCCTTGAGGTTGAGAGAGGAGCGGTTGGGGTAAATCCTAGGAGCCACCGTCAGTCGGGTCGAATCATCCCGATTTGTAACTAAAGAGGGGTCCAGCCAGGTGCCGAAAGACATCTCCAGCAGGCAGCTCTGGTCCTCGGAGCCCAGGCTGCCCGGTGGGCGAATGGAGCCGAGTTTCCGTCCGGGTCAGCAGCAGCCTCGCCCCCTGGCCCTCCCCCGCACTGAAGTGAGTCCAGCCTCCCTGCTCAGCCCTCCTGGGCAGCGGAGGGACGAATCCCGGCTGCTCTGAGGATCCGACTGGACCCTGGGCAGCCTCTTCCGCTGCTCCTGGGTCTGCCCCCCGCGCGCCCACATGTCCTTTTTGTTTCTGAGCTTGCTCTGAAAGTGATGTAACGCGGACAGGCTCGCGCTCGCTTTCCCTCTTTCCCACACTAAGTCCTCCCCGCTCCCTCCCTCCCTCCAACGCCTGGAAGTCCGCGCGCAGAGCTAGCACCGCCGCCGTTAGCTTCCAGAGCTGGGGGACCGCGACCCGCACTGTTGGGAAAGACAGGCTCCCACGTCCCACTTCCTGGTTGTCAGGAGGAAAAGCCAGGCTTTCCTCCCAGGAACAAGGAGAGAGTCGAGGGCACAGCTGCTGTGGAGGTTCCTAAGGAGACTCAGACTGGCTTCTTTCCCTGCTCCCAGGAGACTGGAGACAGGAGGAAACCTCAGGTACCTCAGTGACCCCCGCCGGTGGACGCTTATATGAAAGACTGAGGTTAAATAGTAAAGACACAGACAGACAGACAGGCGGACAAAGAGCAACAGAAACAGGGCAAGAGATAGAGAGAGGCAGAGACCAAGATTGTCAGACAGGTGGAGAGAGACCAAGAGTAAAAGAGACGGAGTTGGTGGGTGGGAAGTGGACGTGGGGATTTCTTTTAACCCACTGTGATTTCCTCTGTGACGGAAGACAGCGGAGCTGCTCCCTGGCCAGCAAGAAGCCCCAGCCTGGATGAGTGAAAGATGAGGCCTGATGACATTAACCCGAGGACTGGGCTGGTGGTGGCCTTGGTCAGTGTCTTCCTGGTCTTTGGCTTCATGTTCACTGTCTCTGGGATGAAAGGAGAGACTCTGGGAAACATACCCCTCCTGGCCATCGGACCAGCCATCTGCCTGCCAGGCATCGCGGCCATTGCCCTGGCCAGGAAAACTGAGGGGTGCACCAAGTGGCCCGAAAATGAGCTGCTCTGGGTCCGAAAGTTGCCCTGCTTCCGGAAACCCAAGGACAAGGAGGTGGTGGAGCTGCTGAGGACCCCTTCGGACCTGGAGTCAGGCAAGGGAAGCTCCGATGAGCTGGCTAAGAAGGCAGGCCTCCGGGGGAAGCTGCCCTCCCAGGGGCAGGCCGAGGTGCCTGTGGCCAGCTCTATCACTACTCCCACCCCCACGGAAGAAGGAGAATGCCAGAGCCTGGTCCGGAGCGGGCAGCAGGAGGAGACTTCCAGATACCTGGATGGCTACTGTCCCTCCGGCAGTTCCCTCACCTACAGTGCCTTGGATGCCAAGTGCTCAGCCTGGGACAGGTCTGAGTGCCCCGAGCCAGAGGACAGCATCTTCTTTGTGCCCCAGGACAGTATCATCGTTTGCTCCTACAAGCAGAACAGTCCCTATGACAGATACTGTTGTTACATCAATCAGAGCCAAGGCAGGTGGGACCACGAGACCATAGTCTAAGCTTTGCATACAAGGGTCGCTGTGCTGATAGAAACATGACTACACTCAGCTCCCGATGGAAGGAAACTGCCCGCTCCAACAGCCTTCACACTGTTAGAGATTGACCTGGTATGTGATGGGTGTGCAAACGGCTGGTGCCTGAGAGCCATGTAAATAGGCATGTTGGGGACACATTTTAGGGAGGGTGATGAGTGTTAAGGACACTGGAAGAGGCAATGGGTAGGAGAGGAAGCAGTTCCAGTTACTTTTTAACAATTTAAACTGTGTTGGATGTTTTGTAAATAACCCAACAAGTGCCACTCAGTACCTGCTGAAAGCAAGGCAAATCTTGAGTGGGCTGCAAAAAAAAACGGCAATTCATAGGGACCCGGAGTTGCTTTAGGTCTGAAAAATATTGAAAGAAGAAAAAAAACAATGCTTCGTTATAAGAAATAATTATCTATTGAAAGCCTTTCACACTTAGTATTTGTTAAAAGAAGAAAAAATCAGGACAGAAAAGCTGCATCCCTCCTTAGGTAGGATGGTTTCTGGAGAAAGGAGAGTTAAAGACAGTTTTATGATATCTTCTGACAAGATCAGGAATTTCAAATAAAGTAAAGTAAATGTGACCGGCTATGTGAAAAACTAACATTTTTAGATGGCTGTGTTACTTATTAAAGTCTTCACTTAAAGTGACTTACTGGTCTTTATCTGAAGTGTTTTCTAACATTTACTACCATTCATGTATAATTTCCTCATCAGGTGCAAAATTACTTAATGTAATATTTTCATAGATCAGAAATTGTTTTCATCCAGTTAAAATAGATTCTGCATATGTATACAAGTGTCTTTAACATTTTGGGAAAACATGTACTGGTGATTACTATTCTTATATGCCTTTTCAAATCTAAAGACTGTGAAGTCAATACCTTAGTCTTGAACTTTATGCAGAATTTATATGACATGCAATGATTAAACTTCTGGAAATGTCAGAAATGTCATTATTTGTACTTTTGTTCAGCATTCCCAAAGACTGTGCCAATGAAATGAGAGTTAATCTACTAGGATCAACCAAAGCCCAGTTTTTATTAAGTTCATCTGATCAGTAAACATTACATGGCAAAGGTCTGCTTTATTTCATGTTTAATCTTTTGCTGCTGAGGGAAAAAATCACAATGGGGCCCTAAAAAGTATTTCCTCTTTTATTTGATCAACTGTAATAGACAAGAGGTCAATCAGCCAGAATAGTATCTGATCCAGTTGAAGAGAAATATGAGTTATATATAGAAATGGTGGTATATTTAATCTTGAAGATCAGAATAATTTTGCACCCTTTAAGGAATGATGATTTCTTTTTATTTTTTATTTATTTATTTATTTTTATTTTTTCAGGGCTTAGGGGATGATTTCTTTTTAAATGTCAGATAGTTTCAGGCACTTTTGCCAAAAGGGGAATTGAGGACAAAAAGTTTGGGTATATCTCTTTTGTGTATTTCAGGTCCAACTCTGTAATTCTCTAAGTATGGCAATTATTCTTGTTTTTAAACATCATGCCCTTAAAAAATCACAATTTTCTAGTCAAATGCAACATCAAATGTATGTAATTGTTTTTTGGTAGGGTTTAAATGTCAGCAAATGAGATGGGTGATCCTGGGCAAATTTTATCTTCTCACACCTCAGTTCTCTGAGAAGGAAGGAGTGGGACTGACTGACGCTAGGTTGCCTCTTAGTTCATTCCCAGGTTGAATATTCTATGGCGTTGTGGCAAAGGCACTTTATATATTGCCATGAAATGAGTTACAGCAAAATATAGGCCAAAGTTATGCAATTCATGATTACTAATATGTGACATGGATTGAATTCTTGCTACTACTAAAAAGAATTTTGTAAATGTGTGAAAGCAGATTTGTTTTATTACCAAATATATTTTTATTCAGCAAAATACATTTCTGGGAATAAAATGAAGATATTCAGAGTAAAATATTTTTGAGGAGAAATTTTTAAATATTGGATCCCTAAGTAATATAACACATACCCTTACACTAAATGTAATTTACTTTGGATTTGGCACGGAGGGAAAATAGTTTCCTAAAATCACAATACCTCTTGATAATTCGGATGCATTTTGAAAGAAAATGATATGTTGAAGGAGGTGAAACTGTGTCTTGATTCCAAAGTGTAAATTCAGCCAAGATACCCAAGCTGGAGCATATTTAGACAATTGTTTCAAGACTTAGTCTCTATTGCAATTACCATGGTAAACAAAATTCAGAGAGAGTTCAGTTCAGGCTCTCTTCCAAACCCTACTAACCAGTTCCTTTGAAAGTGTTTTCAATTCTATGGATCTTAATACCCATTGATCTGGCAAATGTGAGAAGAAATATTTATTCTTTTAAATGTATTTTCCCTTTTGATAATATCCAACCTCTAATTGTTTATTAATATCTCCCCTCTACACCTACAGCATCATTTATTTGGTGAACTCACTGTTACTATTCTTTTATAACATTGAAGAAAATATTTTTGAAAATCCATAGTCCCACTATCCTAATAGAACTATAGTATTTCCATTTTAGCATATTATCTTCCAGGCCTACCTAATATAATCATGTGTTTTTCTTTAATATTTTCATTATATCCTAAGTATGTTTTCATGTTTTTATGCAGTGTCTCTAATTATCATTTAACAATTGTGTAATATGCTATTTAGTGATGTACCATCATTTATCATGCCATACCTTATTGTTAGTCAGATACCGTGTTTTATGGATGGTTTCATGTGGGTTTTTTTTTCTGTTGTTTGGTAACACAGCTACATTATTTGTTATTTGCCTACAGAGGTAAAAATTTATAATTGAAAAAGCTATATCTTTATAGATGAGAATGTGGGGGCAAAAATGTGTAAATGGATAAAACACTCAATATTGTTGGTTTCCTCTTCACTTGTGCAGAGGAAGATGCAAGATGTAGGGTGAGAAACAAAATTATGCTTCTTCAAAAGAGTCCCCCATTGGGACCAGAGCCAGTATTTTTAAGAGTAAGTATAAGATGAGACCTTTCCCCAGTCAAGATATCACCAATTTGTATCTCAAAATCAGATTACAGTGGTGTCCATCTTCAAGAGCTTAAGGTTGAATAAACAAAATGAAAATAAAAATAGATAATAATAAATACTTTGTAATATTTCAAAAGCATTTTCTTAAAGTATCTCACCATATATTTTATACTTAATATGTATGTAAATTGTTATCTATTAGTGACTTACAAATGAACTAGAATTTCAGGAATTCAATAGACTCTACCCATGAGTTTTCTGTTTCTGTTCCTCACTGGAAAAATTAAACTGAAGATGGAGATGTGGACAAATGCTTGCCTCAACCAAATATCTCAATAAAGGACTGAATTCCACTCAGCCTCTTGTCCAGATAATATAAAATCACATAAACACAATTAAATCAGAGTTCACTTACTTGATTTATCACTGCCCACCACAGAGTCCTCACTCCATGGACACCCAAAAGAAAGAAGTTTATACATGATATTGTCCAGATACACAAATAGGAGGGCACTGACATTAATCTCCATAGTCTAGCAAGTTATTCCTGGACCTGACCCTTGTTAGGGATTCTTTCTTTACTTTTTCCTTTATTCCTCCTCCTGGCCCCACGTTAGAGCCTGCAACCTCAGTGTCCCCAGTGACAGCACACGCCTTTGCATGCTTTACTCCTAATAATACAGTTACAAAATAGATATAAAGCTATTAAACATCTTTTTGCTATTCTTTAACAAATCCATCCCTAGAAAGTTAAATATAACGACATTTTTGTAGTTAATCACTTTCTTATTCTTCATGGTAATGAACCATTGTATGTGAGACAGGTAGTTCTTCAGTCTGAGGCAAGACCACATTTGTTTAGAAGAATTAGGCTTTTGAAAATCACCTGCCTGTAATTCAACATGAAAATATGAATAATTACCTTCTACATAAGTGATGAGATCATCACACCTACTCAAAAAAGACCACCTGCCCCCACCCCCCCCCACCCTCTGCAGCAGCTTCTCAGCTCTTCCATGACTGTGCCCTGCAACTGACCATCCTGAACCTTTGCCCAACCATGTTCTCTGCCTCAAATGCATACTGTCTTTACCCCCTGCTGCTAAATGCCCTAACATCCTTCAAGTGGAAGCTGCCACATCTTTCACAATTTTTTAGCTTTTCCCACTCAGACTGAATACTTCTGTCACCCTGGGGTCAGATGACACCTCCACCATCATTGCACATATTAGTTGAGTACGTATCTGCCTTTCCAACTACAGCTCTTTGAGGGCAGGGGCCACATTTTTTTCATCTTTCCACCCCATCCTCCCTCCCACCCTTCCCACCCCCCTACACACACACACACACACACACACACACACACACACTTCCATGCTCAGTGAAAACTATAAATTGCACCATTTGGGTCATCCTCAAAGCCTACTCGCTTCTACTTCCTCCTTCTGGCAAGAAAAGAAAACTCTGCCTTGTTGATGTCAACAAAATTAAATTGAATATAGTCAGCAACAACGTGGGTTAAAGTAGGCTTGTGGTTTGAGACCCTAACTTTTATTTAGCATCTTGTTTCTTTGGGGAAACCACATCTTACATAAGAAGAAGAAAGCAATGAATCTTTCCAGAACATTTTCTCTTCCCTCCATGAGTGACCTAACTCCTGCTCCCTGCTTCCCTCTATGAGCCAGTGGCAGTTCTTTAAAAAAAATTAGAACTTGGGTCTACATAAAGAAAGGAAAAACTGCCCAGCCAGTGTGTCTCAGTGGTTGAGCATCAACCTATGAATCATGAGATCACGGTTTGATTTCCCTGGGCACATGACTGGGTTGTGGGCTCGGTCCCCAGTAGGGGCATGCAGAAAGCAGCTGATCAATGATTCTCTCTCATCATTGATGTTTCTATCTCTCCCCGACCCCTTCTTCTCTAAAATCAATAAAAATAGATTTTAAAAAAAACAGAGCATCTGAATAGGCCCATATCTATTTTAAAAATTGAATCAGTAATTAATAACCTTCCAAAACTGAAAGCATCAGGCTCACATGGGTTCACTGGTTCTTCTAAACATTTAAGAAAGGAATAATACCAATTCTCTAAAATCTCTTTTAGAAGATAGAAGAAGAGGAATACTTTCCAAATCATTCTATGAAACATAATTACCCTAACACCAAAACCAGACAGATTTTAAAAGAAAATTATAAACCAATATCTCTCATGAACATAGATGCAAAAATCCTCAACAAAATATTAACAAATTCAATTCAACAATGTATGAAAAGAATTAGACATCACAACCAAGTGGGATTTATCCTAGGTATGCACAACTTGCCCAACATAAAAAAATGGGCCCAGGTCAGCAGGCTAATGAAGAAAAATCAGATGGTACATCAATAGATGCAGAAAAAAGCACTTGACAAAAGCCAGCACCCATTCATGATAAATGTTTATTCCTAAATAAACAAAAATAAAAGGAAATTTCCTCAACTTAATAAAGATATTTTTTTAAAAAACTACAGCTAACATCTTATAGCTAACATTTCACCATCATTAATGGTAAGAAACTAGAAGCTTTCCCACTAAGATCAGAACAAGGCAAGAATGTCCCCTCTTACCACTCCTTTTCAACATTGTACTGGAAGTCCTATTTAATGCACTAAGACAAGACAAGTCAAGACAAGAAGAGAAAAGGCATACTGATTGGGAAGGAAGAAATAAAACTATCTTTGTTCACAAATGACATGATTGTCTATGTAGTAAATCCAAGAGAATCAACAACAAAAATCTCCTGGAACAAATAAGTGATTATAGCAAGATTTGCAGGATACAAAGTTAATCTATAAAAATCCATCACTTTTCTATATACCAGCAATAAACACGTGGACTTTGAAATTAAAAACACAATACCATTTGCATTAACACCCAAAAAATGAAATATTTAGGTATAAATCTAACAAAATATGTACAAGATCTATATGAAGAAAACTATAAAACTGATGAAAGAAATCAAAGAACCAAATAAATGGAGAAATATTTCATGTTCATAGATAAGAAGTCTCAATATAATCAAGATGTCAGTTTTTCCCAACTTGATCTATAGATTCAATGCAATCCTAGTAAAAATACCAGCATGTTATTTTGTGGATATTGATAAACAGACTCTAAAGTTTATATGGAGAGATAAAAGACCCAGAAGAGCCAACACAATATTGAAGAAGAATACAGTCAGAGGACTGACACTACCTGACTTCAAGACTTACTATAATGCTATAGTAATCAAGACAGTGTGATATCCCTGGAATATGCAATAAGCAAACAGTAAAAAAAAAAAAAAGGGGGGGGGGGGGATGGAAAGGAATGTGGGCCCACCTTAGAGAAGCAGGAACTGTGGTATTAAAGGGGATGTACTCCCAGGGCCACACTTCATGGGTTCAAATCCCCATTCTGCCTCTTGCGAGCTTTGTGGTCTTTTTTTTTTTTTTAATATATATTTTATTGATTTTTTACAGAGAGGAAGGGAGAGGGATAGAGAGCCAGAAACATCGATGAGAGAGAAACATTGATCAGCCGCCTCCTGCACGCCCCCCACTGGGGGTGTGCCCACAACCAAGGTACATGCCCTTGACCGGAATCGAACCCGGGACCCTTGAGTCCGCAGGCCGACACTCTATCCACTGAGCCAAACCGGTTCTGGCGCTTTGTGGTCTTAAGTATAACTTCTCTGTACCTCAGTTTTTTCAGTTGTAAAATGGGAACAATAATAGTGCCTGTCTCTAGGAATGTGAAAATGAAATGGATTAATATGTGTAAAGTGCTTATACAGCCGTGGGCAAACTACGGCCCGAGGGCCGGATCCGGCCCGTTTGAAATGAATAAAACTAAAAAAAAAAAGACCATACCCTTTTATGTAATGATGTTTACTTTGAATTTATATTAGTTCACACAAACACTCCATCCATGCTTTTGTTCCGGCCCTCCGGTCCAGTTTAAGAACCCATTGTGGCCCTCGAGTCAAAAAGTTTGCCCACCCCTGGCTTAGAACAATGTGGGGCACATAGCAAATGCAGCACAAGGGGCAGTTGCCAACATTATTACCATGGGGGTTCTGAGAAGCCAGAGTCAAGTATCTGCATTCAACTCAGACAGAGAGCCAGGGATGCCTTTCTGAACTGGGAAGTGAAAAGATTAGAAGCAGATTTTAAGATAATGAGTCTGGCAAGGTGGAAGGGATGAGCAGGAGGGAGGTTGGGGAAAAGGGAAAGTAAATATAGCGCAAGTAATGAGCTTGGGGCTGTGAAAGAGGAGCTGATCTTTCTCCCTGAAGATAATGTGGGTGGTTGTGAGGGCTCTTAGCCTGTGGATGGCTGCATTCCTTCAGATTTCTCCTCCTTATTCAAACCACCTGATTAAAATGTCGAGGAAAATGAAAAAGTTTTAATACCTTCGGCAAGAAGCTTCTACCAGCCTGAACCAAAGAATGGCAAGCAACTCTTTTTTTTTTTTTTTTAATATATTTTATTGATTTTTTACAGAGAGGAAGGGAGAGAGATAGAGTCAGAAACATCGATGAGAGAGAAACATCGATCAGCTGCCTCCTGCACATCTCCTACTGGGGATGTGCCCGCAACCCAGGTACATGCCCTTAACCGGAATCGAACCTGGGACCTTTCAGTCCGCAAGCCGACGCTCTATCCACTGAGCCAAACCGGTTTCGGCAGCAACTCTTGATATATCAAAAGGAAAACCAATTTCTAAAAGTTTCCAGTTTTCCTTCTGTAGCCTGAACTAAGGCTGAATGGAAACGAATTGTCCTTTACAAGAACAGACACTTTCCTCTTTGGAAGGTGTGGAGGATTGCTAAAAATTCCCTTCTTTGGGGTTGCCCCCAAACCTGGGTTCTCACTATGTGTTCCTTTCATGAGATAAAACAATAGTGTTTCCTATTACAATGCAAAAGATCACCTTTTCCAACCATATCTGATATCTCAACAAGAGTAATTTATTTAATTAACAATAAGCCAGACACTAATGAGGCCCCACAGGATGGGTGGGTTTGACTGGGAGCTTGGAGGAGGAAGTGATGATCTAGAACTCTGGATGAGACAGTGGCCATGAATGGGGGCTGAGGAGGGGATGGGGCAGAGGCCACATTAGGAAGAAAGGAGATATAGAAAGGGGAGTGAAAGGGTTAGGGAATACATTTGCAAATCTCAAAATCTTGTTGAAAACCAGCTGACATGTTTAATGAAACTTACATCTACCACCCAAACTGGAAAACCCCAATCTTCACTGCCACCTGACTTAGTGCTCTCTCCTTTTGACTGTGGGAACACCCCTGCCAGGGACCCCTACTCACTCATCTTCCCTAGGAAAAAGGGAAAAGAAAGACGGGGTTGGGGGACTCACCAGTCACCTACAGTTTTAATTCTCTGTGGTTCAGGTGGTCTGAAGGGAGTAAATGTCTCCCTTCCCACTGGCCCAAGATGTCACTAAAATTTCAAAATTCTGGGATCCTCTATGCTTCATGAGGCGACTGTGATGGGCTTGAAAGAGTCAGAAACCAGGCATAGAACAAAGAAATTACTTGAAGCTGAGTTTTAAAAAAGGGTTGCTGTTAACAACTCCAGGAATTAATGAAAAGGGTTTCTCTCTGGTCTTTGAATAGGGTTAGCAGTGCCATAGACCTCTTTGGGGACTGTAGCAAACTTCTTTCCTCTCAGCCCATAGGTAACCATTCCTCCTTCCCCTGAGAGGAAAAACACAGTGTTTAATTAGGGAAGAAATAGCCAACTCAGCCAGAAAGGGAGCCACCAGTGATAGACGGACCAACTAGCTCATTGGACATGACAGAGCACATCCTCAGCCTGCCCAGGGAACCCTGGGTCCCCAGGAACTGGCATCCCTGAGAGACTGCTCTTTAATTGGCTGCCCATATTGCTGCTGAGAGCTCACCCTGCATTCAGGTCAGTGACAACTACTTCACGGACACTGTGACACACTGGCTAATGATTCACCATCACCCGCACATGGTGCTGCCATGTCTAAGGAATCCCGTGTGTGTGGCCGGCCCAGGAAGGAGAGACCTGGGCTCTGCAGCTACTTGGCCTTTCTGGCAGAGCTAAAGAGGATGATGACCCAGGAACTCTGTGGCCTGACATCTTCTTTTTAGGACCGTTATTAAGCAGGACTTATCCCCACATGAAAAATCTGTGCCCTTCCATCAGTTGTGGATCAACAACACTCTCCCAACCCAGGGGTCAGAGCCTTGGCCTCTCATTTACATGGAAACTGGTATTTGAAAGCTTTCAGCCCTAAATTCATTTTGATACACTCGGTAAAAAAAAAAAAAAAAAAAAAAGGAAATTCTCTGCCTGTATTTGATCAAATCCAACTGAATTAATCATGATTCATTTCAATAGAAAAACACTCATGCAGGCCGCTCTCTGTGCAAAATTAATTTCAGAGTGAAGCCACAGGAATGAGTTGCTTTTTCTTGGGTTTTTCTACATGGGTTGCCATGGCACTCACTCTCAACATAATTCACATTTGAAATATACAAAAACACCATAGAAACTATTTGGACAATGTACAGAGGGAACCTCCCACAAGTAATGCACATACATCTCATTATTTTATAGTTTGTTATTAAGTTGGTTTCAAGCAGAACTTGTTTATTTAGTGTTTTGGTAAGTCACACAGTCATTATTCCTGTGACTTTCCGTCATGGGGAGTTGGAGTAGAGGCAAATGTCTCAGGTCATACCTCCCATAGATGGTGACCTTTAAGCTGAAACCTGAGGTTTGTGAAGAGTGGAGGGAAGGGGTCAAGGTGGAGAGCAAGGCTGGGAATGGAATGAGGTGCCTCAAGAGAGGTAAGAAATCACTTGAGTGTTTTTTTAAAATTGCTGTTGACCAGGAAATCAGAATATCTATTGGAGGTGACTGGGCATGATTATTTTTTAAGTTCTGTGGTGCAGCCTGGGGTGAGAAATACTGTTTTAGTTCAAACATTTCTTGAAGACCACAATAATGAGTTTGCTTTTTAATCAGGATGCTATGGGAAGCATCTGGAGAGTTTCAAGCAAAAAAAAAAAAAAAAATGGCACCATCACATTTATGTTTTTAAACAATCAGGAAAACTAAATGGTGGGGAAGGACTTAGCTTTGTGGTGGAAAAAGGGCAGCTCTTTTTTTAAAACAGGAAAGAAATACTTTTATAGACAAGTTTAAAGATGAAAGGGAGAGTTCCCGTCTAAGGACCTCTATTGCCTCTGAGAAAGGAAAGACAATCCTACCTGCAGTGGTTGAAGGGATGGGGGCAACGAAGGAGAGACGGGAGGCCAGAAAAAAACAATAAAGGGAAATAGGAAAGGAAGACATCTGGGAAAATAAAAGACCTAGAGTGAAGCACTGCGAGCCTCAGAAGATGCCAGAAAATAGCTTTCAGTGGAGCCATCGTCACTGGGCAGTTATGTGTCTCCACTGTGCAGAAGAGAGAGGGGTGAATGGTAGAGCAAATGCAGAGGAAAATCCAGGAAGTTGAGTGTTCTCCATAGGAAACCAGCATAGAGATTGACTGTGGATTCCAGGCCGCAGGGAAAGCGAGCCTGGAAAGCCTGTTAGACGAAGCAGCTGGGATCCTGGAGCCTTGAGGCAGCTGAAGAACAAGCAGATTTAGTGAGAGGGGAGGAGGAGGGATGCAAGGATGTGGATGCCGGATGGGATTTTCTGAAAGGAACATTTTTAAGCAATGACAGGGTCTGGGCTGTAACCACAGGAGCAGCACTGGCAGCATCCAGTTCACCCATCACCCTCTTCAGGGAGCCTTGCAAATAGACAGGCTTTTGTTTATGGATATTATTTAGATTCCAAATTTAAAGTGCTCTGCAGCCACCAACTATTAGAGTATTATTGTGAAGGGATGCTGGGGAGATGGTTTCAGTCATATGCTTGATGATCGCCTAGCACCTTCCCTGAAGTTAAACCCTGAACACAAACAATTACTGACCTATATTAGCCCAGTGGGTGAGAGAGTTCTATTTAAAAGAATAACTTCCATCATCATGTCATCAAGAAACTAAGATCACTGTCTCAATCCAAAATGTCACTCTGTTGCTGACACCCAGTTCTTACAACCCTTGGTTATTTCTCATTCTTGGATGAAATGCCTGTCAAGATCTCAGTTGGCCTATTGCAAGGTAATTGCCCATGGGTGGTTGTTGTTGTTTTTAGTGAACCGAAAAGTCAGCAGTAAGATTCAGCTGAAAACACAGGGGCTGCTTTGGAGAAGTGAGGGTGAGAAGTAGGGACTGAGGCCGCAGGCACCTGGCTGTGAAAGGCTGCGGTAAGAGGTAAGATCACTGGCTCAGGAGTCAGGTATGGCATCAAACTCATCTCTACTTGCCATCTGATTGGATGAATCTTATTCTCAGTGACCTCATTTGCACTGAGGGCTAATAATATCTACTTTGCTCGCTTTGTTACAAAAATTAAACAAGATAAATTATATAAAGCACTACACACAGGGTTTGGCACTATACAGTTCATTTAACTGATTATTAGTAGTATTATTCTCAAGTTGTATCTTTGGACAATGAACCAGTTCCAAGCCTCTCTAGAAAGCTCTCCAAAGCATTATATGCAGTGAACAGGTAGGGAGAGAGTTAGGGGGAGAGGAGATCCCTGATTTGTATGGTTACCAATTTCCATGGTGTAAATACATCCACCTTGACTGTCTTCAAGCTACCAATGTGACTCACTAAAAGTACATTTGGCTCTCAGCAATCAGCATGGAAGCTGGAGAGGCTGATGGAACCTTTATTGCAATAATATGGGGCTGCCGGCACCCTTTAAAGGTAAAGATTTAACTTTACATTAGAAAATATTCCAGCTGTCTGCTCATCCCTCATACCCACTGATGAACAAAAGCACACTCAGAACAGACGCTCAACTAGCTATAGGAATTCTGACATAAATTTCCTGGAATTTGACACTGTATTGTAGCACGCAGCTTTAGGAGTTGGGCAGGAAAGAGAAGGTTTAGCACAATACAGGGGAAAGCACCAGAATGTTTTTGCCAATAGCAATCTCCTTGCATTTCTTCCTTTGTCTTTACAAGCTGAAGTCATTTCCAATATTGTACCAATATCTGACCATCTTTGCCAGACTCAACTAAAGAGAGAACAAAACAATAGAGTGGGTATGACCTGTAGGGCTCAGAAGATTTATTTGTTTTGCTAAAACTCTTGCAGCTAATCATTTGGCCAGTGTAAGCACATCTGCCTGCCTGTGTCCCTGGAGGATACTATTTTAAGGAGATGATCCTAGTAACAGAAGGGCTTTTTCACTATTGAGCCTTCTCTTATTATTGCAGCTAACAGACTGGGGAAACTAAATTTGAGTTTTAATGTGGACTGAAAAGGCATTTCCCACATAAGGGAAAACTTCATCTTTAAAGTAGAATTACTTTTCTTTGAATAAGAAAGTTGAAAACAGCTGAGGCCCCAAACTAAAATATTTCTGTTTTGAGAACTAGTACTAAAGACTCTGAAGGGGTGTGGAATCAAGGTAGAGGTGGTGGGTTGTTCTAAGTTTGGGGCTAAGACAATTACAAGATTAGAAGTGAAATCACACAGGCTGCTCCATTGACCAATGGTCCTCCCTCCCTCCTTTCCAAATCAAGACCACACATTGCTCTGTGGTCTATGACCACAGACTGTGTTTGCCTGGGACAGACTTGGGCTTGAACCCCAGCTCTGCCACTTACTAAGTGGGTAAACTTGTTACCTAAAGTCTCTAAGCTTCAACCTCCTCACTTATCAAACAAGGCTATTAATACACATCTCAGAGGATTGTGAGGAGAATAGAATGAGAAGCCTTTGCAAAGTAGCTGGTCCGTAGCAAGCATTCAGTAAGTGACATGAATAAACAGATTGAGTTCTTCTGAGCATACAGTCAAAAAATATTGGGAACGCCCTAACCGGTTTGGCTCAGTGGATAGAGCGTCAGCCTGTGGACTCAAGGGTCCCGGGTTCGATTCCGGTCAAGGGCATGTGCCTTGGTTGCAGGCACATCCCCAGTAGGGAGTGTGCAGGAGGCAGCTGATCGATGTTTCTCTCTCATTGATGTCTCTAGCTCTCTATCCCTCTTCCTTCCTCTCTGTAAAAAAATCAATAAAATATATTTTTATAAAATATATTGGGAACATCTTTATGATTTCAGTTATCAAAATGTGACATCTGAATTCTAGTATTCGTAGCCCAATTTTCAAACTATTCAAGTATCCATCATATAGCTCTAAAGAACCACTACAGCCCTAGCTGGTTTGGCTTGGTGGAGTGTCGGCCTGCAGACTGAAGGGTCCCAGGTTCGATTCCAGTCAAGGGCACATGCCTGGGTTGCAGGCACGATCCCCAGTGTGGGGCGTGCAGGAGGCAGCCAATCAATGATTCTCTATCAACATTGATGTTTCTATCACTCTCTCCCTCTCCCTTCCTATCTGAAATCAATAAAAATATATTTTAAAAAAAGAACCACTACAAAAGATAAATGAGGGGGGGGGGGGGGGGCAAAGACTGGATGACCAAGAGGCTAAAGGACAGGTGTGGGAGGGAGAATTACTTTTCACTGTTTATACACTTCTTTTGCAAATGGAAATTTATTGAGGTATACTTTACAAAATTAAAATTCACCCATTTCTTAAAGTATGGTTTAATGAATTGGGGTAATGTATATAATAATGTAGTTATATAACCACTCAATCAAGATATACAACAGTTCTAGCACCTTAAAAATTCCCTTGTGCTTCTTTACAGCCAAAGCCCTCTTCCACCTGGCCCCAGGCAACCACCCATCTGCTCTCTGTCATGATCAGTTTGTCTTTTCTAGAATGTCATACAAATTAAATCATACAGTATGTAGCATTTGACCTTTATGCTTAGTATGTTTTAAAATTCATTCACATTATTGCATGTATTGATATTTCATTCCTTTTATTGCTGAATAATAATCATAGTGTGGATATATTGCAATTCATTTATCCATTTACTGGTTGATAGACCTCTGGGTTGTTTCCATTTGGGGGACTACCATGAATAATGCTGCTGTTAACATTTGCCTGCAAGCTTTTGTTTTGTATCCTTTAAATTTTGTTCCAAATGCAAGTATTTCCATTTTAAAAATCAGGGTGTGGGAAGAATCACCTCTCTTAATAACTGGAACCTAGAATAAATGAATATAATTACAGTTTGGCTGACCAAGATTTATATAACTTCTCTCCACATGCAATACTTGGTGTCCTTTTATGTACTATGTATGTAAATACACAATAACTACTTGGCTTCCTCCAAGCAATACTTCTGGTTGATTTCTACAGCAGACAAGATGAATTAAATCACTATGATGATGTAAAATGCTTCCCCGTGGCCTTAAAGGTGTTTTTCTTTAAAAAATCGTCTTTAAAATGTGGAGACATCTGCAACAGTCTCAACAATAAAAACATTTAAACAAAAAATAAATAAAATTTACAAAAAGTAATCTTTAACAATTACGTGCAACAACATGAGGAGATGGAACAAAAGAATACATAAGTTCAAACACAGACAAAACTGATCTATGGAGATAACAGTCCGGTGAGTGGTTATCTCAGGCAGGGGTCAGTGATACTGACAGGTGCAGGGTGGGGGAGGGGTGTTTATATTTTAAAATGTTTTACTCTGGGGGGCGAAGACAATTACAAGATCAGAAGTGAAATCACCAAAAAGAAAAAAAAAAAGGAAGTGAAATCACACAGGCCGCTCTGTTGACCAATGGTCCTCCCTCCCTCCTTTCCAAATCAAGATAACACATTATTTTAAATTATTTTGTGATAAACTAAGACATGAACACACACAAGGTCAGGTTCATCAATGTCACTGTTTTCTGCCTCCACATCTTGTCCCACCAGAAAGTCTTCAGAGGCAGTGACATGCATGGAGCAGTCATCTCCTATGATAAAAATGCTGCTTTCTGGAACACCTTCTGAAGGACCTGCTTTGGGCTCTTCTTGAGGAAGTGCCACTTTTTTCAGAATACGTCCATTAAAAACAAAAACAAAAAAGAAATATATCCATGGTGGTTTGCTTGCTTGGTTACTTTTTTTCATGTAGATTTGCTTGTAAGCAGATAATGCACCATGAACATTGCTATTAATGAAACCTTTTGTGGTTAGGGTTCATGTCTTCAAACTTTTTAAGGAGCTTATTGAGGTCTGCAAACACTTCTGCTAAACTATTCACTGCAAATTTTCTTGGAGGCTCTTTTTCTTTTTCTGAAATTTCTCTTACCGCTTTTTCAGTTATGCATTCCTGTTCCAATTCCAACAACTTATTAGTCGTTCCTCAGAAACCACCTCTCGGAGCTCCTCAGTGTCATCCTCATCCACACCCAGGTTAAAGTTGTTTGCCATCTCAACCACAGCCTTGTCGATTTTTGCATCCTCCTCATCCTTGGCAATCATTTGAAATCATGGGCCACATCAATCACTAGGCGATAGGATTTTTCAGCTCCATTAAAATCTTATAGGACTACCGTCACATATATAGTCTGTCACTATGCAGCAGTCATTATTCAGCACATGACTGTATTTATCACTAGACTGTAAATTCCCTGAGGGCAGAGATCCTGTCTGTCACGTTCAGCCTTATAAACTCCAGAGCTTCAATGCTAACCCAATACCGGGCACATACTGGATTCTCAATAATTATGCATTGAATAGATGATTGACAATATCTTCTAAATCTACATTGCCTGATGGCTAATGAAACATTTAATTGTTCCCTTCTCAATTTATAAAATTAAATTTTGAATTGAAATGATTATTGATATCAGTTTATGTAATTGTTACTGATGGGGAGATCTCCTCATCCTCACCTGTTGCTGGGGGAAGTGGGTTTCCTGGGGTGCCGCTGGAATAAGAGGATGTGATAAAGTAAAAAGCTTTCTTTCTGTGGAGTTACACCCCTGAGATTCCACGGTCTCATTTCCCTTTCTCTCTAGGTCCCCCCCCCCCCCACCCGCCCCCCGCAAGGAAAGTCCAGCTGTTGTGCCTTCAATGGGGCTAGAATTAAAGCTGTTGTCCAGAGATTCCATTCCATGTTGGAGCACAGGTCCAATCCAGCATCAGGCTAGCTTAGTTTGTGTTCCCCACTGCAGTTCATCAGTCCACTGTGTGTGGGGTCCACAGGTCTCATGGCTATGGAGGGAACACAGGCTAATGCAAGAGAGGCACAGAGCGCCAAGAGTGCCAAAGGCCAAAAAAAGTGAACTCCTTTGGGGAATTGTGTATCCCAAATTTTTACGGGCTTGCAATGGCCCTGCCCCCTCTAGGCAATGATCTCTGTTTACTGACAGGCAAGTACCTTCCCTATGCCATCCCTACTTTCCTGCACATGTGCCCATCTTCCCTTTTGTTAGACCCCTTTCCCCCAGCGACTCCCAGGGAATGAGCCAGTGGCTCCCTGGGGAATGTGAAATTGCAGCTTCCTGGTGAAGCTGCCCAAATGACATGCCTATAATGTCTGGCCTTCCTTTGCTCCTTTCCTATTATTAAAATTAGTGAATTACAATGGTATTCATAATTACTGTTCCATGTTTGCTACTTCATCTTTCAAGATGCATTTCCTTCCCTCACTGGCGATGCAAAAATATCACTGCGAAATAATGGGAGGGTCAGAGGTCATTGAGCTATGAGAGGCCGGCCACAAAAATTACAAGTACAAAACCAGGTTGTTTCCCTTTTTATTGAATAAAGATGGCTCTCAAATCAAACCAATAGACATTTTCTGGGTGCCCACTATGAGAAAAGACGTAGGTTCTGCTAAGATTTGCTTCATAGGAGCTTATGACTTAGGAAAATTAGAAAAGTTACATAATTATTTGTTTTCATTAATCCCTAGCTTTTCAATATTACTCCATGTTTAATAGACTGCCCATTCATCATTAACCACTCACACAAGTCTCTGATCATCTCCACATTTTAATGATCTATGATTTTATCAAAGGTGGTGGGCAGGTTATTCAGGAAGTCTACTACCTAATACAGCGTTCTGGCACTGGAAAGCTTAGTGAAGCCCACGATGTCACTGGAAAGTGGCAGTGAGGTACAAAAAGATAAATCAGGCAAAATAATTGGCAATACTTGGTTAACCAATGGAACATCCTTACTTAGCATCATTTTTTGAACTCTCACAATTCTGAGCCAGGGAGACCTAAAAGTGATGGGCCAGTTAATTGCTTTAGAAAATATTTTTAGTTGTTTGATATGTTTGGTTGGGGTTATTTTGTTTGGTTTGGGTTTGAGATTTGGGGTGTTTGTTTTTTGTTTTTCACTTAGCTTTGTTTTAGATTGTGTTGGTATATTCAAAGGTAGGGCAGGTTGTTTGATGAGAACTCCATCCCCTAACATCTGGACTCACCCTGTTTCTGTCCATCAAGTGAGTGGGTTGATATAACAAGAGATTTACAATGAGCCTGTGCAAAGCTCATTTAGAGAAGTCTCAAGTTGAAGATCATTTGCTTGCCAGTTAAACTCATTCCTACCTACATCCTGGATATTTTATTTCTTAGACTCCTAGCTGAAAAAAGGCTTTCTGCCCTCCTCACCCAACCCCAAACCCACCCTGGGAGAGAGCCATCATTAGTGACAAAGCAGGACTCCAAGTTTTTCTAAACTCTATCCTCACTTTCCCCATCTGTAAAACAAGGAAGGTCCCTTAAACCCTAGTTAGGACTGACTAATTTGAGTGCCTGCAGCAAACTGTTCCTGTGCAAACCATTTAGAATCTTTCAATTTACAACTCCAATTTATGGGTTTTACTCTGAACTTTAAAACTTGCCCTAAGGCAAGGTGACTTCAGTTCTGCCTCATCGGATGATGTGGCCATTGTATCCTTTGTCATGGAAGGGAAGAACTATATGGCCTATTTACTTCAAGTTTTGAAACTCATCTCCTAAGATAAAGAAGTATACCTTCCTGAAGTGATTTCCTGTGTCTTTGCTAAACTGGATGCCTTTTAGCTCTAAGAAATTGATTTAAGTTAAAAAAAAAAAAAAAGAAGAAGAAGAAGTGGGGTGGAGGAACTTAACAAAAATCACACCAACGCATCATATTAACAGCGTGCCTAAGTGGTAAACTTGCTGCCACTTTACTGAAAGGCCTGCATTTTCTTCTTTTACAGGTATTATTTACTCTCCATCAACTAGCAGCCATGCACAAATTGTATACTGTAGATTGCTCCATTTTTCTGCCTTTTGAATTGAAATCCTAACTACACTTATATTCATTTACTTGAAAAAGATGGATGCACTCAGCTAACTCTGAGCTTGGCGAAATTGGCCTTGTCTTAAGGTCACCAACAACTTGTTTGAGTAACATTTCTGTTTTCAAGTATAAATTAGAACAGTTATTTTATCCTCAAGATAAAAGACACATAGCGCCCAATGTTCATGTCTGTACCATCATTTGTCACTATTGGCACTTTCGATTGTTCTGGCCTCCACACACAATAGCGGGGTATTGTTTGTATTGTTTGCCTGGCCATAATGGATTTGCACCAAGCCAAGCATATTCCCAACCCCAGCTCCCTTGGGACCAGTGTTGTAACGGGGTCATGAGTGCTGTCAGGGGTGGAGAGTTAATTGAAGAAATGGAAGTTCTACCTGTAATGGCATTCTCATGGGGCTTCGCTCACCTCACACTGAAGTTGATGCCTCCCCTAACTGGAGACACTATTATTGGAACCAGGACCTCTCAGGGTCAGTTATGCAGGCCCAGCTGCTACTTTATAATTTAGTTGGTGTGAGCAGCCAGCACTGTGCAGAAAGCTCTGAGGCTTTGAACTTTAGGGGGTTTTATGGGCCCTTTTGTTCCCAAAAGCAGGCTATTATCTTCTTCACAAGAGTTTTTTTCCTAAACTCAAATTGGTACATGAACAATTTTACCCTGCCTCCTCTAGTCTCAGAGATTAAAAGTCTAACGTTATTTGAATCTGTGAACTATTGGAAGAAGCACACTAACTAAGATCACCAATCTGGCTTCAGAGTAAAATCAGTGGTTTACTGGCATATTTAGCACACATGTCACTTGCAGGAAGCTTGGGACCCCCCTGGAGGGACAAAGGATGAATATTTATTGCAGTCTAATAATAGTGGGAAAATGGAATTTTGTATTTTTTTCAGTGAAAGGAATAGGGTGATATTTTTGTATTTCCCTCAGGAATTTCTATCTCAATAGACCATTTATGATATACATATTCATAACCTATGCTGGTAATATGCTAAATACTTATAAATACATCATGATCTGGCTATATTGTTATATCTTGTATTTATTGTTAATGGGAAAATACAAAATGCATTCAGGCTTCCCATCAATATTTATAGAGTACCTACTATGTCCCAGGCACTGGGGTAGGCACTGGAGACACAAAAATTCATTCCACACACATAAATAACACATAATTCTGCTAGGGAAATAGAAATGTATATAATTACCCACATATATGTGTTAGTTGAATATAAAACCCTGGCTTCCCATGGCCAGTGGAGGGTTTGCCCAAAAGGGGATTGTTTCAGATAGATTTGGAAAGTTACTTATCCCACTGAGGCAGGATAGTAAAGAAGGTAGGAAAATTCCTGGGCAAATAGAATAGGGAGACTGAGTTAAGGCCAAACAATTTGACCAATTTATAGCCAGCTAGTGTATCACAAGACCTTAAATTCCCTAACCAAGGAAACCTGAGAACAAATGATTTATATCTGTCCTCCCTGAGTAGAGAATCAATAGCTTAAATCACTCTGGTCAGAGTAGCAGAGACCCAATTAATGCCAATTATGCCAGCTAAACCCAAGAACGGATGAAGTCAGGGGAACAAATAACAACAACAAAAAAAAAAACAATTAGAGCCTGACAGACGCAAGATGAAAGTAAAACAGGAAAGCCAACCAAAGAATAAACCCAAACTCCCCATATGCTCAGTTTGATGCATCGGCATATTAAAAATGCACCTGGAAAGGTGATGAATATTCTGCTGAAACCCTCCCCTAAGATTCTTACCAGCAGAAGAGAGATTTTAAAAAAAACAAAAAACAAAAACACACCCTCAAAACAAAGGATACCAGCACAGGCTCTCTCTAGAGCACACCCATGCCTATTCTCAGACATGAACATTTTACTTTCTTTCTCCTAAAGAAACTTGCAACGAGGGAGAAGTGGGCAGCAGCAGCTCATCCTGTGCTAACCCCTGAACCTGTTTCCAATGCCCCTTTTCTCTAACTTTCCAGTGAACTAACAGCAGTCCCACCTCGGCTCACTTCTTTCCTATAGCTTTTTTAGGGATCAAAGCAGAGCACCACCTAGGCTCCTTCCTGTTGCTTCTACCCTAAGACCTTCCTTTGTTTCACTGTCTCCAGCTTTAATAAATGTACTCTCAAAATAACTTGCATTCATATTGTGAAATCTTTCCTGCACAAAGTCAAGAATCCACCCACTGCCAGCCAGCCCAAGGCAGACCCACTATGGGCCCCATCCCCATCTGGTGACACCACCCAAAGGAAGACAGTAACTCCTCTATGTCCATCAAGCATGCCAAGGATAGACCCCAGAAAACTGTCAACATCCAAGGTGTGCATGAAAGATGCAGAGCTGCTGAAAAGACCGAGAGGAAGGCTGAGGGGCAGTAGGAGGTGAAGAGGAGAGAGGAAGTAGGGACATCCAGGGAGGAGAAGCTTCAAAAAGAAGGGAGGAGTCAGTGATGTCAAATGCTGAAAAGAGGTCAAAGAGAAAAAGAACCAGTTATTCCAACTGATTAGTAAAGAATTATGGGTTTGGCAAGTATCTTGCTACTATGTGTTTACTGATTCTGTTGCATTAAAACAATGTTTAGTTTACTTGTTAAACTGCTAGTCAGTAGTTTTCCAAGTAGGATTGCACATTAGAATCTACCAGTGAACTTTCACAGGATATCAGAGAGGTGGGGCCCAGGCATTAGTTCATTATGAAAGCTCCAGAGCAGTGGTTCTCAACCTTGGCTGCACATTAGAACCACCTGGGAATCTTTTTAAAATCCTGATTTCTGGGCCTCATCCTCCAGAAATTCTGTTTCCTTGTTACTAATGTTGACGCCCCACCCCATAACAAAGAAACAGAATTTCCGGAGGATGAGGCCCAGAAATCAGGACTTTAAAAAGATTCCCAGGTGGTTCTAATGTGCAGCCAAGGTTGAGAACCACTGCTCCAGAGGGTTGTAATGTGTAGCCAGAATTGAGAAGTACTGTGCTAGAGGAAACTGGGCTTTCTATAATAATCACATAGGGAACCTCCATGCCTGGCATATACAGGGCAACTCAGACAACAGAAAACTTTGGTCCTTGGATAATGGGACCAACCTGTTGGGATACTGGTGACACTTGTCTCAGCACCTAAACCTCTCTGGCAGGTCCCTCAAACAAAGATCCTTGTCTATCATCATCATCATCATCATCATCATAATCATATACATTGAGCTCTTCATTGTGAAAGGGTAAAGAGAATAAAATGGGACAAAGGAAACTTATTGTGCTTAGCAGATATCTTGCCGAAAGCTTGCAGCTTTGAGCTCGGCATAGCCTAGATAACCACTAAGACATCTGATGCCAGGAGGAACCAAGGACAGACCGGACCCTTATGTCAGCAGAACTGTTTGCAGCCAGCAGAAGTTAATAAAAGTCTGCCTCCCCCTTCAGTCACCACGGATTCCTTTTTCGGACTCCGTCCTCCTGCACCCAGGTGCCTGGGATAAAAGTTCTTCTGATACATTATGGCCTCATGTCATAGGTGCGCGACCCTGGCCCACTCGGAACCTTTCACATTGTACCAGAAACTTGCTAAGAGCATTACCTCTGCATTAACTTAACTCACTTAATGTGATATTCCTATGAAGTAGGTACAGTTTTTAATTTCTATTTCATGGGATAAAGAAACCAAGGCTAATAAAGTGACTTGCTCAAAAATCATGAAACTAGAAAAAGGCAGAGCTGGAACACTAATCCAGCTCTGGCTCACTCCAGAGCCCAAGTTCTGAACCATGTCTAAATCATACTGCTCCACTCCATTGCTAGGGCTGAAATCTTCTACCTGCCTGAGCACCATCCCTTCAGCTTCCTAGGAAAATTGTTCTTCCAGCTCCATTCCCTTAGGCTGGGCCCTTCCATGCAAGACTCATGTACAGATGCCCAAGAGCCAGTGCTGACATTAAATCCTTTCCTTGGTATTACAGGTGAAGATTTGTCTTCTACCTTCGACCTTTTACAGACTTTGATTTCTGTTAAAAGGACTCAGAGTTACCGAAAGTCTAGTGCAAATGAAAACTGACCCTTTAAAATCCATGCAAGGAGAACACAGGATTTTAAAACAAGAATGTAAAATTGTTATTTCCATGGCTTCAGTAATTGTTCTCAGAAAATAGTATTCCAGAGAAACAAATTAAGTAGAAATTCATGAACTAACCAAATCAGGCTTTATATTGACATGTGTTTCAATAAGACATTACTTACTATAGAGCAGGCAGCCGGTTTTCTGTTTTTCATGCAATAAGTCATGGGTCCTTTCTGCCACAAGTACTTTCAGGTGTTTGCTGCACTTCTCCATCTAAGCATCCATCACAAAGAGAAATTATTTCATGGGAACAATTTGCTCCCTGTGTAATAATCTCTGAGTCTTTGAAAGCACCTAGAAAGCAGTGGAATTTCCATAGGGGGCCCTTGGCTTATAATTATCATCTCCTTGTGATCAGTAACCAAACCAGTTCTGAGGGGGTGCACCACTGAGACTTGCCCTGAATGCTCTGGTAAATCCATACCTAAATGGATGCACTTAGTGAGAACTGGGAAGTCACCCAAGCTTAACAAAGACATCATCGTGTCCCGAGTAACTTTGCTGGGATCTTGTATAAAAGCTTCATTACTTGTCCAAACATGGGTCTTTGGGGTGGGTTGTTTTTTCTTCACCTCCCAATCAACTGCAGTGATCAAGAATAACAAGCACACACTGATTTGTGGATATTCTGAACAGAATTACAGAACTGAGCAATTTGGAATCATCTATTTTTGGCTTTCTATGCCTTTTTTAACCTTAGCTGTCCCATGAACAGTATGTAACCCTTTTACAGTCACAATTCTCATTTTGTGTTCTATTAACTTAATTCCTATCAATGACACAAATTAACATAAAGCCCATAAGCTTATCTAAATCCCAAAGCAATGGGTATTATGGCACCACAGCTGCATCTGTAGATTTGTTTTCATCCTCATATGTGTCACTTTGTCATCATGTGACTATGGCACCAGAGCTCTACAGTAATGTTGGGCTCCTATCTCAGGATCCTGCCCTCTCTTCTCTTTTCTCTCCACATCTCCTCCCTAAGAGGCTTCATCTCCATCTACAGCTCCATTATAGCCATAGAAAGTGGTGGTCCCCAAATTTCTGTCTCCATCTGAACCTCTGTTCCAAGTTCCTAGCACATATTCTAATTGCCTACTGGATTATCTCTATCAGAAAAATGCCAAGAAGTTGTTACTTGAGGCAAGAGATTACTCTTGTTGATACATCTCTTTCCAATACATAACATGAGTTCATGCTTAGTTGATGTGATGGCTTCAGAGTCAGAACTCAAGAAGTTCCCTTTCCTTCCTCACTTTCTTACCTCTGCACACTCTGAAGGGCAAGGACAGCAATTCTCAGGCTTCCCTGTCATCAAGAGGACACTCCACAGAACAAGGCTCTTCTTTTTGTGGGAGGGGCGAAAAGAAATGAAGAAAAAAAAAACAGCATTAGAAATAATCAGCTGGCCATGGTGGCTCAGTGGTTCAGTATCGACCAGGAGGTTATGGTTAGATTCCCTGTCAGGGCACATGCCCAGACTATGGCTCCATCCCCAGTAGGGAGTGTGCAGGAGGCAGCCAATCAATGACTCTCTTTCATCATTGATGTTTTCTATGTCTATCTTCCTCTCCCTTTTTCTCTGAAATCAATAAAAATATTTTTTTTAAAAGAGAAACAATCAAAAAAAGCATGTGCAAAAATCTCTAGAGCAAAATATAGTTTTAACCCCTCTGAAAGCTATCCTTGCTTTCACTGACTTATTTATTCATTCATTCATTCATTCAATTAGTATTTACTGAGCACCTACCATGTCTCAGCTATGATCTAGGCCAGTGATGGCGAACCTTTTGAGCTCGGCGTGTCAGCATTTTGAAAAACCCTAACTTAACTCTGGTGCCGTGTCACATATAATAATTTTTTTATATTTGCAACCATAGTAAAACAAAGACTTACATTTTTGATATTTATGTTATATATTTAAATGCCATTTAACAAAGAAAAATCAACCAGAAAAATGAGTTCGCATGTCACCTCTGACACGTGTGTCATAGGTTCGCCATCACTGATCTAGGCACTCAGGATATAGCAGAGCAAACCAAAGGCCCTGCCCTCAAGGAATTTATAGTCCAGAGATGGGACATAGCAATCCACAAAACATATATAATTTATCAGTTTGTGATAAGACAACAGAAGAGAGTTAGGAATCTATATCAATGACAGACCATATAATTTAAGCCAGGTGGGAAGGTAAAGGGCATAAGAGAGGAAATGAGGTGCAATCAGGTCAATGGATTGGACCTCCCAGCCTGATACATTGGTGGGTTTGGGAAACTAAAGGGCATTCGATAGAAAATGGGAGGTGGAAGTCAAAGAGTGAGATATTGAAATGGAGAATTTGGAGGAGATCCAATTATGGGCAATGATGATATCTCAGACTGAGATATAGAAATGGGTAGCTGAGGCAGGTGAAGGACAAGATGATGGGAGAAGATGGGGCTCAAAGAATTGACAGGATGGTATTGGACATATTATCCTCATGGATATTGAGGTTGCCTAAAATTATAATGGAAGTGGGAGAAACGGGATTCCAGGGCTGAATCTGTGTCCTTCCACCAGAGAACTAAATGGGAATAAGGGAGTAGTGAGCGCGAGCCTTAAAGATGTCTCTCAGTCTCTCTGGATCTCAACTGCCTCATCTGAAAATGAAATGGCACAAATAAATAATCTATAAGGTGACTTACAGCTAATAGCTCTAGTTCTGGATGACCCCAAAGGGATAAGCTGAGGCGGTTGATTCAGCCCCTTGGCAGGTAAAAAGGACAAATTAACAAGTGTATCAATTTATCTGTTAACAAGCATTTAGAATTACACTGTAAATTAGACATTCCCTTATGAGATTCGCTCTGGAGGCCTTACTAAGTGACTTAATTAACCACAAAGGAAAGAAAATTCTATTCTGCCACCTCTCTCTTCTTTCTCTTTTTTCTTCTATGTCATTCCCACTAGTAAAGAGCTGATAGTGCTCCTTTCTGATCACATGTGACTTTCTCAACCTGGCATTTAAGAATCTCCAGCAAAGGACCCCTCCTAAACATCCAGTCATTCCCGGTGCTCCTCAGCACAGCTGACTGACTCTAACTGCTGGTCAGACCCTTTATTGCCCACTGCCCCCTGCAGCCCACACCCTCTCCCCACACACTCACTCCTGTAGAGGACAGAGTGATGTCAGCCTAGCCCCTGCCATAGACAAGTTCCATATGTGGTTTACTGCTCAGTGTAGAAATGACTTTGTTCATCTGCACTCTGAGAGAATGTACTTTCAGACATTGACAAATTGTGACTAGTATGAGTCAATCCCCATAAAGAGTGGTAGTTTTTTTTGTGTTTTTTCTCCCATCTCTGTGGAATTACACTTAAATTGCACGGTATTGGAAATTAATTTACTTACACATATATTAAAGCTGGGCTGTAACCAGATAATTGGGAGAAATGAGACAGACTTTCTCATTATATACTGTCATCTTTCCATCTGTTCCTTTTTGCATCAATTTAAAAGTATCAAGGTCAGTCAATAATATTTGATCATTCTGGTTGAAATCCCCATGTCACTCAGTTTATCTGTTAAATGGCATTCAGAAGCACGTGAAACTATTGCTCAACACAACTGCCAACGGTTTTACATTTAAAATAATAAAATGAAAAATAATTTCAAGGAACCATGCCCCACCCTCATTTACCTCCCATTTCTCTATAGACAATGTCTTAATGACAGTTTTGGTCTCTGTTGAAATATGTATAATTTTTGTGATCTGTTGGAATTCATATATCTGGAAAGAAATTTCTTAAAATAAATAAACAAAGCCTGAGGGTGGGAAAGATTTATTAAAGGACAAGAACTCGAATCCTGGGGAATAAAATCCATGCTCAACATCATTATGATTGGAATGTGGTCAAAGGAAACAAATCCCAAAAGGTCCCTGTGTTCCAGATGCAGCCAGAGTATTTTTAGTGCTGCTCTCCTTCAACTCAATAGGCCTAGATTTGGATGGAGGAACTCATCCTAGTACCCAGGAGACTTTACAGCATGGGATTTTGGTTCAGTGCTTTTTCAAACCAAAAGCATATGCTATCCTATATAATAAAGAGGTGATATGCAAATTAACCCTCACACCCTCACAAAGATGGCTGCCTACGACCAGGCTGGCAGCATGGGGCAACCAGGCCGGTGGGGGGGCCGTGAGGGGTGACCAGGCCGGCAGAGGGGGACAGTTGGGGGTGACCAGGCCGGCGGGGGGGGGGGGGGGGGGGGCGGGGCGCGCAGTAAGAGGCGACCAGGCTGGCAGGGGGTGGCAGTTGGGGGCGATTAGGCCAGCAGGGGGGGCAGCGCTGACTAGGCCAGCTGGGGAGGGCAGTTGGGGGCAACCAGGTCAGCAGGGAGGGCAGTTAGGTGCGATCAGACAGGCAGGCAGGTGAGTGATTAGGAGCCAGCAGTCCATGATTGTGAGAGGGATGTCCCAGATTGGAGAGGGTGCAGGCTGGGCTGAGGGGACCTCCCTGCATGCACTGGGCCTCTAGTTTAACTATAGATGAGGAGGAGAAAGAGCAGCAGGAGGAGAATAGATATATCTTATTTTCTATTAAACATATATGAACAAATCAGCCACAATATTGTTCTGTGCCAGGATAGGGCACACTGTTCGCTGCTGAGCAATGGAGAAGCAGACTCCCTGATGGCTCACTTGAAAATATGTTCAATAGAGTCTTACCGAGACTGGGTCGCTTCAGGTGGCAATCTCCAACAAAATCATGGCATAGCTACAAAAAGATACACAGGTCATTGTGATGTGAAATTTCTCATCCAGAACAAATTAAAAATCCACACAGATTTCTCTTCCTCTCTGAAATGCAAAGCCACTGTTTGCAGGGATAGTGGAGACATTGTTTAAGATAAACTTAGCTACACCCAAATTTGTTAATTCTATAAGGTCATAATTATCTGTTAAAAAAATGAATATTTTTCCAAGTAAATCTGGTTCACTGGTATATATTTAAAAACAAATTTAGATGTTCATAGATTTGTCTATAGTTACAGACTAGAGGTTATTTGTTATGCTTTTTACATTGCTAATACCCACTAATCTATGGATATCAACCTGAACTCTTAGTTATACTCAGTAAGAGATCATGTTAGAAAAACTTTTCCCAATTACTCATTTGCCTGTTAGTTTTCATTGTGGTATTATATAATCATAAATGAGTGTTTCCTTTTAGTACCTCTTAAGTTTCACTTTTTTAATTGAAAATTTAAAGCAGTCCCCGAGTTAATTTTGGTTAAATGTGTGCACTAGGGATATAATGTTATTTTTGCCAAATGGATAGTCAGTCATCCTGAATCCTTTATTCAGACAATCTCTCTTCACTTATTTGAAATTCCATTTTTATCAAACACTAAATTATCGTATCTACTTTGGCCCATTTAAAGACTATTTACTTATCTTTCTAGTCTCATTTCTCACCATTCCTACCTCCCACATCCACCTTTATCTTTAAATTCTGGTCATACTAATCTACTTACAATCCCAGATTGGACCATCCTCTCTTACACATGCTGTTCCCTCTCTTTAGAATGGCCTTTCTTCTCTCCTTCTCCTGGCAAACTTTTACTCTTCCTTATCCCACCTCCACCTTGAGAAAACTTCCTTGGCCCACTCCCACGCCCAGTCTGGACTAATCGCTACTCCCATACACTTGACACTCTCCTAAGGAATTCTATCAACTGTTCTATAACTCTACTTATTTGTCTTTCCTACCAGACCAAGATATTTTTGAATGTAGGGAACATTTCTTGTTTATTTTTGTGACCTTCAGGGTCTAGCCCAGTGTTTGTTAGATAAAGTAATTAGACCTAGCCAGTGCCTACTTGCTATGACTTGCTGTTGCCTGTAGCTTATATTCTTTAGATGCTAAAGGACCTTCTGCCAGCATTTCCAGCCAGGTCTTCCCTGGGCACCGTGGGTAGGCCCGATTCAAAATCCTGTTCCCTCTAGATATCCCTGTCTAGATATAATGACTCATTCCTTCCCATCTGTGCCCCAAGATATAACATAAAACCTCCTCCAAGATAAAGCAATGAATTCATTGCATTACAATAGATCCTTTGGAACGTTGATGGGAAAAGGGCTTGGTTGTATCTCCCACTACTCAAATGCCTGGCTCTCACTGAAAACCCAAGTTGAGAGGAATGTCAGCATTGTGCAGAACATCCATCAAACTTCCCTTTGGGCAGTATTCTGTCATAATAACCACATCTGGCACTTCAATGCTGACTCCAATAAATCTGCAAATGGTTGGATGGCCTAATTCTCTGGAGAAATCAATAACACAGACCAGAAAGGATTTATCTGGACCATGATCTCATAATTCCCACTTTAAAATCTGACCTCGTTTTTCTGACCACATAAAGGAACAAATATAAAATATCCTCGTAGATTTAGTGTGATGTGCAAATAAAACTAGCAAATTCACCCATTGTGATGCAGAATAAAGTATTTAGAAAAAGATATCCCATCATCATCACAATTCATTCTGGACCAGGCACTTTATATCCAGTATCTCTAATCTGCACAACAACCTTGTTGATCACTGTGATTATCTCCACTCTAAATGAGGAAACTGAAGCTCAGAAAGGTGAAGTAACTCGCCAGGGTCCCCCATAGGTAAGAGAGCCAGGTCCTAATCCTGACTTTGCCTAATTCCAAGTCATTCATGGCCATTTCTATACTGCATTCATTTCAATATAAAATACAAGTACAAAGAAAAATGTTCTCACATGGAGAAGTTTCGTTTTTCTTAAAAATTTTGCTTTGGAGCCCTAACTCGTTTGGCTCAGTGGATAGAGCAGTGATGGCGAACCTTTTGAGCTCGGCGTGTCAGCATTTTGAAAAACCCTAACTTAACTCTGGTGCCGTGTCACATATAGATATTTTTTGATATTTGCAACCATAGTAAAACAAAGATTTATATTTTTGATATTTATTTTATATATTTAAATGCCATTTAACAAAGAAAAATCAACCAAAAAAATGAGTTTGTGTGTCACCTCTGACACGCGTGTCATAGGTTCGCCATCACTGGGATAGAGCGTCAACCTGCGGACTCAAGGGTCCCAGGTTCAATTCCGGTCAAGGGCATCTACCTTGGTTTCAGGCACATGCTCAGTAGGGAGTGTGCAGGAGGCAGTTGATTGGTGTTTCTCTCTCATCGATGTTTCTAACTCTCTATCCCTCTCCCTTCCTCTCTGTAAAAGAAATCAATAAATTATATATATATATTTTTAAATGTTGCTTTGGAAATAAAAGGCACTTTCCCAAGCCAAGTAGTCACAAACTTTTCAGCGTCTTTCCACACCTGTCTCATGTTTGTTTCTCTTTAAGCTGGAGTTCCCCACCCCCACTCCCAGAGAGGGAGAAGGCTTTCCCCAACCCAGGTGTGAGACTGGCATTTCAGCGTCGCTAATTGCTACATGTGCATCGTCAGCACGAAGGCACAGGTGCTGCTTTGCATAAACCGAGGATTGACTTACAGCTTCTCCATGGGGAGTTTTCCAGTCATAACATTTTTCTCTGATCAAAATTCCACCATCTTTTCAGATTAAAGCTTGTTTTCAATCATCAACCCTTGGATTCGATCACAAATGAGACATCCTACAAGGGATAGACAGAGCATTACTTTAAAAAACTGATGCTGGTGAGAGGAGGAATAGTGGTGCTTGTTGTATATTCCCAATGGAGAGATGAAGGGCCATGTGCTCCCTCTCCCCTCTCTCAGGAGGACTGGATGGAATGCTCTGGTCTCTCCTGTCCCAGACTCACTTTCCACTGAGAGAGTGGGCCGTTGAGAGGTGAGAGCTCACACTCGGTGTGCTGCAGTTAATGGCGTACAGCATCACTGTATTAAATACTACCACTTGGCCCTGGCCGGTTTGGCTCAGTGATAGAGCATCGGACCGCGAACTGAAGGGTCCTGGGTTCAATTCCGGTCAAGAGCACATGCCCGGGTTATGGGCTCGGTCCCCAGTTGAGGACCTGCAGGAGGCAGCCAATCAATGCTTCTCTCTCATTATTGATGTTTCTATCTCTCTTTCCTTCTCCCTTCCTCTCTGAAATCAATAAAAATATTTTTAAATAAATAAATACTACTGCTTGCATTTCTGTTCCTTATGGTAAGCACCCCTGGGCAGGCCCTCCTTGGTGGGGCAGGCCTGCCATTCTTTTTTTTAATATATTTTTATTGACTTCAGAGAGGAAGGGAGAGGGAGAAGGAGGTAGAAACATCAATGCTGAGAGAGAATCATTGATCTACTGCCTCCTGCAGTTCCCACACTGGGGATTGAGCACGCAACCCAGGCATGTGCCCTGACCAGAAATCAAACCATGACTTCCTGGTTCATAGGTTGATGCTCAACCACTGAGCCATGCCTACCAGGCCTGCCATTCTTCTTGTTTAACCTATGACTGGGTGGGTGTGGCAGGCTTGTAGCCCTGGCATGTGAGTAGTTGGGTAAGTGATTACATTGGCTCTGCAGGCCCAGCTACTCACTTGCTCACTTAGCCATGCGGCTGAGCATGTGAATTTAATGACAGGTTTGGTTGGGCTGGGTGCTGGAAGCATGGACTTCAATTTCACACTGAATAAGGTTCTCTCCAATCCAACTTTTACCAAAGTTTACTTTGGGTATCAGGAGCTTGTTTATCTATGAAAAGAGTGGTACTTTTTTCTATTATTCCTTATGTATGTTCCACATTGGTTAAGATCAGAAAGAGCAGGAGAGGTGAATAGCAAACTGAACATTTAACAACTGAGGGTTCTTGAAAACTGTATTCTGAAAATATTCTCTATTAACTTTAGAATGGCACCAAGTCAAGGGCACATAAAGAAAACCCTCCTAACTGCAAGATGAGACCTGAAGGATGGCATATTAAAAGAATGACCACTTGTGCCTGCTTTATTTTTTAAAAATATATTTTATTGATTTTTTACAGAGAGGAAGGGAGAGAGATAGAGAGTTAGAAACATCGATGAGAGAGAAACATCGATCAGCTGCCTCCTGCACATCTCCCACTGGGGATGTGCCTGCAACCCAGGTACATGCCCTTGACCGAAATCGAACCCGGGACCTTTCAGTCCGCAGGCCGATGCACTATCCACTGAGCCAAACCGGTTTCGGCTCTTTTTTTTTTTTTTTTTTTTTAAATAAAAATCCTATGTCTTATAGCCAGAGATGCAAGGACTTGTATATCCTTGTTGGAATCATGGTTCCCCTCTACCTGGGAAGTCACTCCGTATAGTTAGGGGCTGGGAGGGAAGGGGTTGAAATCTGAGAAGGTAAAGGTTTTTCTTGGAACAAAGCTAGCTGTCAGTCATCACCAGACCTTTATTGTGAACAGGATTCTACAAATGGTGTACAGTTCATTTTCTCTTCCTTCTTCATGAAGTACATCGCTCTGTTTAACAGCCGGTTCTAAATATGATGGTTAAATTTTCAAGGTCTTCATTCTTTAAATGTAATTCTTCAAGCAGGGTAGCTAGAAACTGTGTAAACACCATATTTTCCCGAGAATGCTTCTGAATGCCAAGAATCGGCGTCAGTAATGAAAGCAACACCATAGCAATTAAGGTCCATTCTGCAGGTTTGTGGATAATATTTCTACTTGTTAATCTGAAAGTTCGAACAAGATTTTTAAGTGGTGTGCAAATATGTCCTGATGTCATCTGAAGCAGCCCCAAAAGTCCCGGCAATACTTTACTCAATTTTTGGAGTACGATGCGTTCTCTAATCTGGTTCTGAGAACTTGAATCTACCAGCGGAAAGGTGCAATCGTGCTCTTCTGAGTCTTGTGATTTGGTGGTTTCTTCATTTAAAACATACTGTCCTCTATAAAACTCTCTGATCCTTAGGGTTAATGTTTCATTTTCCCTTTTCAAGCTCTCATAACTTGGCAGTGGTTTACTGGCTGTATCTGAGGCCCTGAAAGGCAAAGACTCATCCAAGCTGTCCTGAGATTCCCGCAAGGCGGGGGAATGACTATCCGCGTCAGAGCTGATGTCATCTTCGTCAAGCTCTTCTTCTTTAACCAGAGGGACTGAAGCGGGTTTTAGACACACAGAAGCATAATTCTGGCCGTACAGAAACCTCAAAGTTGCTTCCGTCTTCCACTCCATCAGAGTCTCCTTCAGAACTTTGAGTAAGTTTGCCTTTGCAACTTCAGGGCACACCTGCACTGAACTGGAAGCTGACCGAGAAACTTGGTTTGACTTGCCAAATTTCCTCTTAAGATGTCCAGCACTTTTCTTACTTATGCCTACTAAAGTTATTTCTGAACTATTGCATCTGTTTTCAGGGATTTCTGGAGCATCCACGTTGTTTCTCGAAGGACGATTTAAAGAAACCTGAGTATTGACCGTCTGTAGAGGAAGTTCACAAGCAGCAGCTTTCTCCTGACTATCTAATCGGCAATTGCCTAACTGCTCAGTAATACTTATTACTGCCTGTTCTTGGTCTTTTTGTTTGAAGTTCGATTTTTGACAAGCTTTCTTCTTCATGATGCTTTCTTTGTGCAGCTGTGGCCTTAGACCCGTTGCATTTGGTCTGTTTCCTGGTAGAATGGAGGAAATAAAGTCTTGCTCGTCATCACTGCTACTATCACTAGGAATGCTAGAAAAATTAGATTCATATTGCTTCTCAATATGGCCAGGATTGTCAACATCTGATGTTTGAATGGTCTTACTGCATAACCGTACTTCTTCTCCAGAATGGCCACGTTGTCCCTCCCGAAGCAGCTGAAAATCAGGGTGCCTCTCTTCTTCTCGAACCCATACTGGAGTCTGAGGAATTTGTGCTTCAAAAAACTTAGATGCTTTATAACAAAAATTGCTGCAAAAACACTTTCTTTCAGTAATGTCATAGACTTTGTTGGTTTTGGTAGAAATTTTATATTTCTGCTTTGGTACAATCCCTAGCTTCTTGTGACATAAGGGATAACCACAGAGCTTGATAATAGAACGTTCAACCACGGCGTCACTGTAGCGAGCAGGTGTGATATACTTCCCACACTCCATGAAGAATTCTTCTGTAATATTCTCTTCTAAAAGCTGTTCAACAATATGTAGAGCTTTTCTCTCAAACTCAATCTTCTTTCTCATAGTCTCTTCTAGTTCTGCTTTCCTTTTAGAAGCACCTTCCTGTTTCAAGGTACTTGTCTGTTTAGTGCCTGCGGCCTTTCGAGAGGCGCGGTGGGCTCGGGCCTTGCCACCGGCCGGGGACAGCCCGGCAGATTCAGCCATGGGGCGCATCGCCAGGAGCTCCGGTCCGCCCCTAGCGTCTCCCTCCTCCGAGGCTCTGCTTCCCTACGCTGCTGCGGGGCGGCGGGGGGGGGGCAGACCCCAGCAGGTCCGGGGGTCCGCAAAGGTGTGCACGGAGTCGGCCAAGAAGGATTGACACAGAGACAGCCTTCAGTCGACCAGCAGCCTAGCCAGGATCTCTAGCCAGGATCTCCAGCCAAGTTCTGTCTCTTACTGCTTTGTTACATCTGTATTTATACCAGCTGATTTGAATCCTATCAATTCCAATTCCAAAGGTTAGGGCGTTTCTTGTCTCCACTCCAGGGAGTAAAGATTATGTAGCTTAAGGGTGGTTGTTCGTAGTTAAAGTGATTAACTACCCACCTGGCATTCAGTCAAGGGGCTTTATTCCCTCCCTAACCTCAGGGGGAAATCCCTACCTGGGGAAACAACCTTTCTGGGAGAGGTGATGACCTTGGTTAGAACACACAGCGCCAAGAAGGTGAGCAAACACATTAAAAGCAGTATGCCATAGACGCCGGGTCCCTTGAAACACGTGCTGTGCAGATGTTTCTTCCCTGCAGCGACCGCGTCCAGCAGCAAGGATGGACCGGCTCCCAGAAAATTCCCCCTTTTTTATTTTTTGAAATGATAGCGCATGTAAATCAGCGGCCACCTCTCGGATTGGGTTGTTGAAGACTCGGGAGAAGACTGGCAAGCGGTGACAGCGAGCATAGCTATAAACATAGTGGATGGATGCACAAGGAGCCTTGTTCCTGTAGAAGGCCGCTGGCCTCTCCAAACAAGGGATTTCGGCTGCCCTCAAGTCGGGGGTTTGGTTGTCCTTGTTGATCTGGCTAGCGGGCAGCGTCAATGGCGATGGGCTTCCCGAAGCGTCAGGGAGTTGAAAGGCTGCATCAAAGGGTTCATGAGGGCAGTGCTTGATGGTGGTGTCGCTGTCTGGGGGAGGAGTCAGCTGGTGTCCTCTGGGTCGACCGATATGGATGATACTGGGGAGGGGAGGAGGAGGAGGGGGAGATGGAGTGTAGCAAAGAGAAAAAGAAGAGAAAGCAAAAGAACTACAAGGCATGGGAGTGTTTAGAAAAAAGAGGGAGAAGACAGGGAAGAAGGCAGCATCCTGACACAGGCCTTTCCTTCAGCTGCCCCTTTCCCTGTGGTCCAAGGTAGAAATGGGAAACAAGTCTCATTGCAGTAAGAGGGCAGCTGCTGTCAGCCAGTTTCTGTCTTTAGCTGGGCGTGGGAAGTGGGAAGCGGGAAGCAGCCATGGGGGCAGGAGACCTCCCTCAGAAGGGGTGAGGAGGGTTCAGGCCTCTGCAAAGTTGACGAGCGAGAGGAAGGGGGAGGGGGAGGGGGAGGGGTGGTGGTGGTGAGGGTCTGTGCCCCACCTCTGTTGACCCCCAAGCTGTCTCCTGATGGCCCCTCTGCGACTGTGCCTGTCTTAGGTCGTTCCTTCCCTGAGGAATCTTCCCTGTCTCTGTCTATTTTTTTTTTTATATTTTATTGATTTTTTACAGAGAGGAAGGGAGAGAGATAGAGAGTTAGAAACATCGATGAGAGAGAAACATCGATCAGCTGCCTCCTGCACATCTCCCACTGCGGATGTGCCCGCAACCCAGGTACATGCCCTTGACCGGAATCGAACCTGGGACCTTTCAGTCTGCAGGCCAACGCTCTATCCACCGGTTACAGCATTGTGCCTGTTTTATAATCTAATCCACAATAATATGCTTTTTATATATACATCAAGTCAATGATACTTTGGTTTGCACAACCTGGCAAGCCACAGAGTACTTAGCCAAGATGAAGAATTGTGAGTCAAACAGTATGTGGCCACCACTGCAAGCTACTTTGTACCTAAACGACCAGTTTCAGTTTTGGGACTATTTTGCAAAACTACAAACTTCTACCCAACCCAGTCTCTTCTAACCAATATAAAAAGCTGCCAACCCAGTGTCTCCCCATTTATTCCCTACCCTTTTTTTTTCCATTTGAAGAGGAAAATGAAGACTCACATTATTACCCCATTAGTCTAGTCTTGGGAATAAGAAATGGGGAAAAGCTATGTGTGAGCAAGGTCCATGGCATGAGCATTGCAAATATTTTCATCCTTGATAGAAATAGATTCTTATCCTTGAGTCCAAAGGCCATTTCGCAAGGACATAGGTCAGAGGTCTAATGTCACAATAATATATATAAAGAAGGTTTGGAGGTTGAACTGACTTAAGCTCAATATAAGCCAGCAACATGAAAGCTGACAGGGAGGCTGATGCTATCGAGGGTACTGTGGGTAGAGGCGTGCCTCCAAAGTTAGGGAGGTGTGTTTTGCTCTGCAGTGGCAGTGCTGGGTTCCATCCTAGATGCCACACTTGGAAAGAAATGTGAGTCACCAAGTTGAAGAACAATGCACTCAATAAAGGGCCTTGGAACATGTGTTTCATGAAGGAAAGCAAGGATATTCAGCCTGGTAAAGAGAAAACTGCAGGGAGTCCTGATATCCATCCTTCCCAGAAAGCCAGCACGCTGCTGCCCCCAAAGTGGACCACCAGAGGTTTTTAGCAGCACTCACTCATCTAATAGGTAACTCGCATGAACTCTCTGGTATATTAACCTGCCTGTCACTTCTATGGTGTGCCTGCTGTACCCAGATGTCAAGCTAGTAGGTTGGGATCAATTAGCAATGTAATTAAAGCTGAATGTAATTAACAACATAATAGTGAGATATTCTCGTTTAATTTCCTGAAATTGGGAGACCGACATTCTGAAAGAAGATAATAAATATAAATAAAGCTTCCAAATTCAAATGCGCATTTGAGCTACATCCCAATAATTGTTCACCAAGCCATTATTACCAAGTAGAAATTCACTGCGGCCGCCCCCCCCCACACACACACACAGATTAATTATCTTAATTAATGAACTTTTGGCCCACTACCAATAGTCTTGGATGCCCCGGTGTCTTTAAATGCTTTAAAAATTAGATAGCTAATGATTGTACAACAATTTGAATGTACTTAATGCCACTGAACTGTACACTTAAAAAAGGTTAAAATGGTAAATGCCATGTCATGTATATTTTACCAAAATAAAATTAAAAATTAAGAAATAGCATGGTGTACTGCTAAAAGTATAGACTTTTGGCCCTAACCTGTTTGGCTCAGTGGATAGAGCGTCAGCCTGCGGACTCAAGGGTCCCAGGTTCGATTCCGGTCAAGGGCATGTACCTTGGTTGCGGGCACATCCCCAGTAGGGAGTGTGCAGGAGGCAGCTGATCGATGTTTCTAACTCTTTATCCCTCTCCCTTCCTCTCTGTAAAAAATCAATAAAAAATTAAAAAAACAAAATGGGGATGAGAGCATGAGTGGTGGCGGGGGGGAGGATGGAGGTTAATGGGGGAGGGATAAGGACACATTTGTAATACCTTAATTAATAAAGAATTTAAAAAAAAATTTTTTTTAATGCAAAGGGGATTCCAAAGGCCACTCTACCAAGCCCACTCTACCTAACACAAAGAAACAAACACAGGAAGGATGCCAAAATGAGGAAACAAAGAAACATGTCCCAAATGAAAGGACAAAATAAAACTAAAACAAATAAACAAACAAAACAAAAACAACTAAACAAAACAGAGACAAGCAATCTATTAGATGCAGAATTCAAAACACAGGTTATAAGGATGCTCAATGAACTTAAAAGAGTTGTTGAACTTACAGAGAACTTCAACAGCATAAAAATGGACTTGGAAACCATAAAAAAAAACAAACAGTCAGAAATGAAGGATAGACTAACTGAAAAGAATTTACAGAGAATCAACAGTAGAATAGATGAAGCTGAGAATCAAATCAACAATTTAGAATATAAGAAAGCAATAAACATCCAATCAGAATAGCAAAAAGAAAAAAAAATGAAGCTAGTGTAAGAAGCCTCTGAGATAACTTCAAGCATACCAACATTTGTGTCATGGGGGTGCCAGAAAGAGAAGAGAGAGAGTAAGAAATTGAAAATCTATTTGAAAAAAATAATGACAGAAAACTTCCCTAACCTGGTGAAGACAATAGACATACAAGCCCAAGAAGCACAGAGTCCCAAATAAGATGAACCCAGAGGCCCTCAGCAAGGCACATCATAATTACAATGCAAAAAGCTAAAGACAAAGAGAGAATCTTAAAAGTAGCAAGAGAAAAGCATTAAGTTACCTATAAGGGAGCTCCCATAAGACTGTCAGATGATTTCTGAACAGAAACTTTGCAGGCCAGAAATATTCAAATATTTCTTGATTGGCAAGAAATATTCAGAATGATAAAAAGCAAGGAGCTACAATTAAGATTACTCTACCCGTAAGCTATCATTTAGAATCAAAGGACAGATAAAGAGCTCCCCAGACAAGAAAAAGCTAAAGGAGTTCACCACCAAACCAGTATTACATGAAATGTTAAAAGGTCTTCTTTAAGAAGAAGAAAAAAATATAAAATATATAAACAAGAAAATTGCAATAAATACATATCTATCAACACATGAATCTAAAATATCACACAAAATAAACAAAGAAGCATAACAGAAACAGACTCATAGATACAGAAAAGATTTTGTTGGATGCCAGAAGGGAGGAAGATTGGGGGAATGGGTAAAAAAAAGGTGAAGGGATTAAGAAGTACAAATTGGATGTTACAGAATAGTCATGGGGATGTAAACTACAGCATAGGGAATATAGTTAATAATATTCTAATAACAATATATGGTGTCAGATGGGTACTAGATTCATTGGGATGATCACTTAGTAAGTTACATAATGCCTAATCATTGCGGTATGCACCTGAAACTAATATAATATTGTATGTCAACTGTAAGTGAAAAATTAAAAAATGATTTAAAATTTAAAAAATAATCAAATAAAACTGGAGGCTTCACAAATTTAATGGAAAAAAATTATATTTAAGCCCTGGGCAAGTTTATTTAAAAGCTCTGCCTCAGTTTTCTTGTGGATAATGTTGGGAAAATACAACTGATTTTGTAAGATTCAAGAATTAGGAATAATACATATAAAAGGCTTTGTACAATAGCTGGCACAAAGTAGGTCCCTGACAAATATTAGTTATTAATGCCATCAATAATATAAACAGTCTAATTTCTTTATTATTCCGAGTCTAAGAGCTTACCAACTACGCTGAGTGGAGGGAAAAGATTATAGATGACTCTCCTGGTCTACAGAGTTTCTGCCTAGGAAACCAAGTTTTTGCCCTTGGCTTGAACGGTGTTCAAGGAAGCCCACTGGCTGCAGCTCAAGCTTAGCACAATGATGGGAACATGTCCCTGCCCCACACTAAACACACATTCAGGAACAAGCCTACTAGATTCCCGTCTGAAAGAAGTACTGCTTTCTGGAGGAACCAAGAGTAGTTGAGCAAATGCTCTCTCCAGTGCCCTAGATGGCATGACTCCTTAGCCATCTAATGGGTAACAGAGGTACAATTTGAACTGAATTAGCCTATCTGCAAAATCCAGGCTCTTAACCACTATTCTGTGCTGGGCTCACCGAGAGATGCAGAGATGCAAGGGCTGGTGGAGCTCCTTGCTGTGATCAGTCCATTTCCTCCTGGAACTGCTCACTCTTGATGTTAGTAATCTTTTCTTAAGACTCCCAGCACACAATAGAAACCTAAATATCATTCCGTCTACTAACATTTCTTTAACCGAGTCCCCAAACCAAAAAGGAAGAAAACAGCTGTCTTTTACATTGTATCTCCCAAGCTCTCCAGGAATCTTCAGGATGACTGAAGCCCATAGTCTAGTCCAGTGGTCGGCAAACTGCGGCCCCTTGAGTGTGGCTCTTCCACAAAATACACGTGCAGGTGGGCACTACATTGCAATTGAAACTTTGTGGCCACACTCAAGGGGCCAAAGAGCCGCATGTGGCTCGCGAGCCACAGTTTGCCAACCACTGGTCTAGTCAATCACAATGACTCTGAGTCCTGGGTAATTCACAGACAAAAACAGAGAAGCACTGCTCGGCAATTAGGAAGGACTAAGATCACAGTTATGACAGTTACAAATAGCTTTTATAAGTCTCCTGCAAACTGGGCTGCAAAATGAGAATGCTCCAATATGCTATTTACTAGTTATCAAAAGGTACAAAGTTGTCCTTCAAAAAATATCAATAAGTTTCCATTACCTCCTGGCAGGTAGAGCCCAATTAGGAGCTCCCAAGGATTTGGATTTAGAGTACAGCGCTCTCTGGATTGGGAGCCCTGCTGATCACAGCTAAGCAGCAGTGGATTAATCACAGAAGGAGACTGATGACTCCCATGCCAGGAATGCTCCAGGGCCACAGCAAGAGGAGCAGCGGCTTATTGTCAACTAATGCCTCAACCTGAATGACCAGCAGCTCTTGTTGGGGTCACAGCCCTTGTTTGTAGGAAGCATCCTCAGAAGGATTCATCTTCATTCAAGCCCAGAATGGAGGCTGAGGCAAGAGGCCTTAGAGCAGTGGTTCTCAACCTTCCTAATGCCGTGCCCCTTTAATACAGTTCCTCATGTTGTGGTGACCCCCGATATCATTGTTACAAATTGAACATAATTAAAGCATAGTGATTATCACAAAAAACAATATGTAACTATATATGTGTTTTCCGATGGTCTTAGGGGACCCCTGTGAAAGGGTCGTTCGACCCCCAAAGGGGTCGCGACCCACAGGTTGAAAACCGCTTCTGGGACCCTTACTTTCTGCATGCAGGAAGCTTCGCTACCGTCCAGTGTTGAATCTACCTACAAGTCCAGCAACATGAGGACAAGTCATAGGTTTTTCCTTGTCCTGAACTTTGGTGGTCAGTTCCCTGAAGCCCTTGAAAGTTGTGCTACTTTCATTTAATAACCATTTACAGAGCACTAACTAGGTACCAGGCACTGACAGGATTGCTTTGTTCAAGTCAATAAATATCTGCTGAGCACCTATCATGTGCAAGTGCTTTACCACAGAAGAAGGACTTATGCCTAAAGGAGGTGGCCTTTCAGACTCAGTATGTGTGAGTTCCCCTTAGCTCGGTGCCCATAGCAAGAGCAGTCTGGTTTACTAGAAAGACCATGAGACCAGGAGCCAGAAGGGTTAAGTCTGGGCTCTGCCATTCATCCCCTGTACAACTTAGGCAAGTCACTTAACCACCCACCTCAGTTTTATCATGTGCTAAAAGGAATCTGACAGGTTGAAATCCAATGAGATGAATCTAAGATGATTACTGAAATGTAGGGGAAGAAAGGAAAAAATGTATTTTAGTCCTATTTAATGGGACCATTATAGCAGATTAATGAAATCCCTCGATTAAGTAAGACATGGGGAAATTAAACCATCAAATCAGCCCCAGGAAAATAGGTTTATTTTCACAGAGAGATTTATTCCCAAGGCTGCTGCACCTTATTTTTTGGGGGGGTGATCACTTTGCTCAGTGCCCACATAGAGCAGCTCCCACCTCTACCGCTTCCAGAATCACTGGATCTTAGCAGTAGAGGGGCCCTCCACCCACATCCTCCAGGGTTCTGCTTCTACAAGAGTCTAGTCACCAACATCCTGGTTGTAGCCTTCCTGCCTCTGCTTGAATATATACAAGAGTGAAGTGTTCATTGTTTGTCAATGGGCCATTCGACCCCTACTCAGCTCTGATGAGTAAAAATCATGGAATGCGGAACCTCTCCTGATATCTACCTCTCAGAGGTTCTATTTTCAGCCCCCCTGAAGCTACTGGATTCACCTAACCCCTCTTCTCCGGGGCAGTCTTTGACACAGCCCCTCATCCTCGTCCTTCATAAGAACTCCTAGAAATTGCTTTGGGGTTTATAAAGCACTTTCCTTACAGGTCATTATCAAAATGACATTCTAAAGTTGGGAGGGGACCCACACTCTGACATTGCTTGAGTGCTATTAACAGAAACGAGTTTATTCAGAACTTGACATTAGGCATAAAAAATAGGCATGACCTTTTCAGCCAACCCCAGGGAAGAGATACTAAAAATATATCTATGTCCTCAGGCACCATGGTCAGAGCTGACACTATGAATAACCCTCCATGCTCCCCAGAGATTCAGACAGGCAACAAGAAGGGGCTTGCAGACCAATTTACATTGGGGGTGCAAGGGGAGCCATCAGCCAGAGCTGGCCTTTGTCCTCTAAGAGATGAGGTGTGACCCACAGCAATGGAGGCCTCGTCCATTCCTGAGTCGTGAAATGGGCCAGAGAAGGAGAATGAATGGATTGTTGGGGAGGATGGGGGTGGGGCTGACTATATTAAAAACCATAATAATTTCCCTATATTTCAGTTATGAGCGAAGACTTAGACTCAAATTAACTTATAATTAACTCAATAATATTATGGTACTCCTGATTAAAAGGAAATATCTGGCTATACTAAATCCAAGTAATGAATGGACTTAATCCCATGTAAGTTTTATCACTTAATAAAAATAATATTAAAATTTATTGAGCCAGCCACTGTGCTTTACCTATATTATCTCATTTAATCCTCACAACAACCCTAAAAGGAGAAACTATTGTTATCCTCATTTTACAGTTGAGGAGACAGAGCTGATAGCAAGTAAGTAACTTGCCAAATCACACAACTAATAGATAATTTACTCTGGACCCATGTGACTTGGATTCTGAGCTCTTTGTTTTTCCTGAGCTCTTTTTCAAAATATATTTTTATTATTGCTTTCAGAGAGGAAGGAAGAGCAACCTCGGCATATGTCCTGACTGGGAATCGAACCGTGACCTCCTGGTTCATAGGTCAACGCTCAACCACTGAGCCACGCCAGCCAGGCAGATTCTGACCTCTGAACCAAGGAACAAAAACACCTTCCATAGCCAACCAGTTATAGAGCCATTCAGACCAGGATCTTTACGTAGATATGATTCACTCCCACATGTAGACTTCTCCTGAGAAGCAAGCACAGCAGGCCTCTGATTAATGTGGACTCTCTGGGGACCTCCTCACCCAGGACTCTGCCAGCTTACCTCAGCTGCCTATCACCACCTATCTGGGTCCCCAGGCTCCCCTGCTCCTGCCGCCACCTGTGCCTGCTTGACCTTGACAGAGCAGAGGCACTTATTCCTCCAAGCCTATGCTGAGCCCTGGACCCTTAAACCTAGCAGGTCTACCCATAGACCCATAGCCCATCTGTCCTTCCTTGTCAGTCACCCCCTCCACAGGTGCTGAGATCAGCCTGCTTGGGGGTCTGCCACAGCTGCTGCTTCTCTCCTCACCTGCAGTAACTTACAGGACTCTGAACCCTGCTCTCCATGTTGCACTCCCATGCCTATTCAAAGCTTGAAGAGGCAATCAAGCACAGTGGCTACAGCCCACCAGACTTGAATTCAGTCTCAAGTATGCTATTTGGGAGATGGGTGACCTTGGGCAAGTTTCTTAAGCTGAGCCTCAATCTCCTTTCTCTCTTTTTTCTTTTTTTATGTATAATTGACATGGCATTATATATGAGAGAGAAATAGTGTAATGATTTGATATTTGTATTAGCCACAGTTTTCTTATCTATAGAAATAGATGTTGAGGAGTCACTGAGCTAGATACAAAGGGCCTTACATGTACCTGTGTTCAGTAAATGTAAGTTCCTGTCTCCAAATTCATCTTAATTTCACTGCCTAACCCAGTCCTAACTCACGTATTCCCTGGGTGCATCCTACCCAGATGCTGCCCAAGACCCAGCTCTTAACTTTCTTTACATTGGGCTTCTCTAAATGGGTAACTCATAATATCAAACCACACTGCAGCTACGAGTTCACCTACGGCTTGTGTTTACAGAGAGCTGGAGAGGGAAAGCACCTTAGAGTCCACAACCCAGGCATCTGCACTGACAGGGAATCCAACTGTGACCTCCTGGTTAATAGGTCAATGCTCAACAACTGAGCTATGCCTTGGGACTGGCATCACTCACTGCTTTGCATGTGAATTTGGGACGGCATTTTTCTTCAAACCTGACTGGGAGCCTGATTATCTTTCCAACCATAATTAGGGGACATGATCATTCAAGGTAGAATTTCTGACTGAACAGGCAGAGCCCTCATGTTGGTTTTCTAAGTGCAATAAGTTTCCATGATCCGGAGGGGAAATCTGGTCTGCCTGGGGATAGGAGAGGGAGCATCTTGGGGGGAGGGTGGGCTCTAACCCGGAAGGCACGAAACCTGAACTTGACTAGATGACTGGATTTTGGCAGAAAAGCATCAACCATCACTGTCTAAAGTGCTTCGGCCTTTGAACTGAGGCTACACAGCTCACAGGAAAAGTTTAAAATGTAGAGCAAGAGTACAGATAGTCCTAATGAGGTGGGCTAGTGGTCAAGGCCTTATTTGTATTCACTCATTATTATGTGGCATTAAGGAAATTTTCTGCTGAGCAGAGTGACCTTGACATGTGATCCTGTGTTCTCCCAGTATATGTGGAGCATTATAAAGAAATAATGATTCCCAAGGAGCCCATCTCAGCTGACAATTCTCATCAGCCTCCAAAGGGAGATTTTCTCTTTTGTCCATTTCTCCCATTTTTTTTACTGTGTTACTATAAAAAGAGTGAGAGAACAAGATCTATAACCTTCAACAACATCCTTCCAAAGTTAGAAGTGTGACATAAATGCTACCTTTCACTCATCTTTGCCACCAGTTAGCATTTCTCAGCAGGTGAACTAAATATACAGGGTGGGGCAAAAGCAGGTTTACAGTTGTGAGTACAGAAAATAATATAAAAATTAATAAATAATAATACAAGAATAAACTGTTTTGTGTACTCACAACTGTAAACCTACTTTTGCTCCACCCTGTACACTGGTCCAACTCTCACCTTTGTCTAAATATTGGTGGTATTCTCGAGGCACCTCATGTGAGTTTGGCCTAACAGCCACAGGCACTAGCCTATCAGCACCAAGCACAAATCTAGGCTGTCAGGTCCCGACTACTCTAATTGCAACCAATTTTGAGTCCACATTGGGAACATGCATAGTCAGGGAGTTAGGAATAAAATTCTGATTCTTGTCATTTACAAACCTTGTCTGATATGAATGAAATCTGCTGTCCAACTTTCATTCCATCTTTTGTTTCTGATACTGGAACCACTAAAAAGAAAGAAAGAAAGGAAAGAAAGAAAGAAAGAAAGAAAGAAAGAAAGAAAGAAAGAAAGAAAGAAAAGAACGATTGAAATATGATTTAAATGTTTTATAGTAAAAACTAATCAAAGCAATAGCATTCAGCACAAATTAATTGCAATGGGTTTAATAAGGATTTTAATTAAAAAGTCATATAAATGAGAATCCAAAGGTTTCAGAATCCAATACAATTCTTAAATGTCAGATGACTTTATTTCAGATTTATCAAAATCCTTCATTTTTATACCCTCCACATTTCAGCTTCAAAATAAAGAAAAATATTCTGTCTTCCAGTCCTTCAAAAGCTATTGCTATTCTTCCTCACACTCTGCTCCTACTTCTCTGGAATCACTCTTTAGCAATCTTGTGGATTCCTTTCCATTCTCTTATTAAAAGCTCCAAGGCACTATTTCTCTCTCATACACAAACCCACACACACTCTATCCCCATAGTCCACAAGCTCTATTATCTATCCCAGGGAGGAAAACACTAGTGTCAACAATCCAAAACAATAGAAAATGCCAAGCCATGGAGTTTTCATGTCAGAATATACTAAATAGATTTTGGGAGTAATGGGGCCTTTCTAATAGTTTCTAGAATAATGCTTAGGTTCACTTTGTCAGTTTCCTAGATACACACCAAATGACAGTAAGAGCAGAAGCCCACACCTTAGAGCATGAACTAGTAAGAATTTGAGATTTTAAATTTGCTACAGTAGATTCACTTAAAGTTGGTTTGACAACAAACCAAAAAAAACATGCATAAGTAACCCTCATGTTTTCCCCAAACCACTCTCCTACCCCTATATAAGGAGGAAGACTTCTGGATCAATTCCTAGACCTTTCTTTATTGCACAGAACCAAGATAATGGGGGGTGGGGGAGATTTAAGTTGCCAAAAAGGCTATGTATCTACACAATGAAGAGCTGAGCAAAGAAGGAAGAGGCAAGAGGTAAGCACATTTATGTGGGTTTTGTTGCTCAAAGTCACACAGGTAATGGTTGGCACAGGGACTTGAACTCTGATCTTCTGATTCTAAACCCTCAGCCCTCTTCAATTTCCCAGCCCCTACAAAAAGCCCCTCCAGCTCCCACTGAACACCTCCAGGTCACACATCTCCTGGGACAGCCTCTCTGATACGCTGATCTGGCGAATTATGTGCGACTTCCCTACGGAGTACTGCAGAACTGGTCTCATTCCTCTTTGACATGACAGACCTTCTAATGTTTGAAACAGTAATCCTGTAACCTTTAAATCTTTATTCCTGAGCAAAACATCAGAATTAAATTCCCTCAGGGCCGTTTTACCTATTAAGCCCAGCTTTCCAGAGGCCTATAGAAAAAAATATTGAATTGACTCCAAGCTACAGAAAAGCAAACTGAAATTAATAAGCATTTAATTAAATGCCTGTAAAATGTAGCATTATGTCAACTGCATTAATTGTTAAATTTATTATTCATTAAAAAATTTCATTACATCTGAGAATAATTTGTAGATTCGATTCTCTTGTTTTGAAACAATTTCTGAGAAGGCACAATGATTGATTGATAAGAAGCCATAGTCAACTATAAATTTAATAAGTCATTCATAGGCAAATAATTTCAAAAGCAAACATCCTTTCAACATTTTTATGGAAAATTTTACATTTAATTGAGATGTGGGCATATTTTAATGTCTGATGTAAATGATAAAACCTCCAGAAGAGTCCACAGAAAGCTTGAAATGGCCCAGAGTGTCCCATTGCCTACATTTCTCTATGCAGGCCAACAAGATAACTTTTAGTAAGATTGCTCCATAACAGTTTGTATAGTGTCTGCTAGTTGCTGGATTTTCCCAGTAAATGAACCTCATTGGTTTGGAAGAAAATGAAGTTTCTGGGGAGCACTTGGGACCACGGCCTATAATATGTCAGAGACAGTAGATAACTAAGAATTCAAAAGGACCCCCATAGGAAGCTTCCTTTCTCTGCACAAGTCAAACCCAATCGCTTCCAGATGTGATGAGAAAGTGCTCTAAAAAAAACTTAAATTCTGACAAAAGGAGCTGCTGCAGTCTGCATATTGCCAAGGGCATGGTTTTAATTGCTTCAAGGAACCTTGGGGTGCATTGGAAGGATCCTAAAAATATTGTAAGTTATAAACCACCTTACATCATATCTGAAGAAACCTGAAACACTAATTTAAAAAATATATGCACCTTTATGCTCATTGCAGCATTATTTACAATAACCAAGATTTATAATAGTCAAGAAGCAGCCCAAGTGCCCATCAGTAGATGAGTGGAGAAAAAAGCTGTGGTGCCTTTACACAATGGAATACTACTTGGCCATAAAAAGATGGGAATGTCACCTTTTGCAATAGCATGGATAGACCTGAAGAGTATTATACTAAGCGAAATAAGCCAGTCAGAGAAAGACAAGTACCATATTATTTCACTCATATGTGAAATCTAATGAACAAAATAAACAAATAAAATAGAAAAACATATAGATACAGAGAACAAACTGACAGCTGTCAGTAGGAAGTGGGGCTAGGTAGAAAAGGTGAAGGGGTTAAGCAAAACAAAACAAGAAACCTCATAGACAGACAACAGTATGGTGATTACCAGAGGGAAAAGGAGGTAGGGTGAGAAGGAGAGGGCTAAAGTGGGGGGTAAATGCTGATGGAAGGAGACTTGACTTGGAGTGGTGAACACACAATACAATGTACAGATGATGTGTTGTAGAATTGTAGCTCTGAAATCTATATCATTTCATTAATCAATGCCATCCCAATAAAATTAATTTTTTAAAAACCATCTTACATCTAGAAAAAGAGACTGCTGTTAATTCTGTTAAACTTCTTACATTCAAGTAATATGCTTGGCATAAAAAATGAGCAATTACTTAAAAGCTCAAAGACTCTGTGAGTGCTGCCTTCACAGGGCCTAGAGACCATCTGGCATGAAGTCTTTACCCTCAATGCCCTCAGAAGCGATCAAGAGGAAAAGCCGTGGAGATTAGCTTGTGAATCCAGAGGGCTGTAATGATGACAAACCTGCTTCCTGAAGGGCTGAGCCTGTGACTGTTGGCCTCAATTCCGCCCCTTCTGGGAGTCCTGGGGAGCTGCATAACTGAGGCAACATTTTGGTGGTACTTGCCAATTCTAGGGGGGGTTCCTGGGTCTTTCTGCCTGAGGCAGGAAACAAAGTAAGTTCCTGAGAAGGGTTTGGTAGGGGATATGGGGCCCTGCATCAAGAAGACGTGTGTAGAAAGAGCTTCTACTCAAAGTTACTATATGTCCTGGGTAAGGATGAATTTGCCTCATAAAAGCCCCCTGTCTCCATCTAGCACTTTAAGAGGCTGGCCAGGGCTACCTCCTAATCAATCTTCCAAGTCTGCTTCTTCCATCTCTGTGCCTCAAACCTGAGTTTGCCTCTCCACCCAGGCCCTCAAGATTAATGTTGCAATCAGCATGGTTCTTGACTCTGAATTCTCCAAATGCTGACTGCATATGTCCCATGTCTGTTATCCCAAAACCACCTCAGGCCCCAGAACCCAGCCAGGGCTGCAGAGCCACACCTCTTGCCCAAAGACACTAGGTGCTCTAATGCAGAGATCTCTAGAGCTTCTGTGTAGAGATTCAGCCAGAACCCTTGAAGAAGGGGACAAGTTTGACCATGGAATAATAAACCCCTTTAGTAATTCAATGGTACTTATTGAGTACCTATGCTATGCAGGAACTATGCTAGGTACTCGGGGTACAGCAAGGAACAAGGCTTATCTGGGCCCTGTCCTCACAGAGCTTAGCAGGGGTAGGCAAACTTTTTGACTCGAGGGCCACAATGGGTTCTTAAACTGGACCGGAGGGCCGGAACAAAAGCTTGGAGTGTTTGTGTGAACTAATATAAATTCAAAGTAAACATCATTACATAAAAGGGATCGGTCTTTTTTTTTTTTTAGTTTTATTCATTTCAAACGGGCCGGATCCGGCCCACGGGCCGTAGTTTGCCCACGGCTGGCTTAGAGTCACCTTCTGATCTACTGAACACAGAATCTGCTTCCTTACCCACTGTTGGTAGAACAGTGGTTTGGGCTTCCAGAAAATCTTGCATCTTTCCAATTCTGATATGGGCAATAAGAGAGGGTACACCCTCATAGACCACCACCAGCTGGAATAGCAAAAAAGCAAAGAATCAGTACAGCCAAGGTTCATTCCATCCCTTCCACCTAATTCCCATTCTAGTTCATGCACTGTTGCCCTGGGATATTCATGATCTCTGGGTACATCCGGGATATATCCATCAGTCACTTCAAGTTGCAGCTTTAGTATAAAGGCAGAAAATATGATAGATGATAAATACCCTATGGCTATTCATTGTAGTGCATGTTAAACTTATCTTTCCACTGGAATAAGTATTTAGCTCATTAGAACATACATGACAGCAAAAAAATGTAGCTCATGAGACCATATTTATTTTCTATTAATCTTATAACAACACCCTTCATCCAGATTAAAATACTCAAAACCAAGATTCATAGTCACCTGTAGGGCTTATGACTGATTAGAAAGAAGCCTTCCTAAATCATGTTGCTGATTCCTTGAAGAGGTGATACAGGAGACAGACTGTCTGCTCTCTTATAGATCTCAAGATAAGGCTTCTCTCATCTACAACCATGGATGCTGGTTTCTCTGAATTTTGCAAAGCTTCTAATGTCTAACCTAAATCCCTCCAAAATACCATTTAATCCTTACTGTCTTATGCTATCCTCAGTGATATTCCATTTTGAAGATCACATATACATCACTTATACAGCACTTTAGCATTTTTGTTGTTGTTGTTAATCCTCTCCCGAAGATATTTTCCCATTGATTTTTAGTAAGAGTGGAAGGGAAGAAGAGAGACAGAGAGAGAGAAACATTGATGTGAGAGAGATGCATCAATTGGTTGCCTCCCGTACGCACCCCGACTAGGGCCAGGAATCAAGCCTGCAACCAAGGTACATGCTCTTGACCGGAATCAAACCCAGGGTCCTTGATTGGTCATCCACTGGCCAACACTCTATCCACTAAGCCAAACCAGCTAGGGCCACTTTAGCATTTTTTAATTCTAAAATTATTTTTAAATTGGCTACTTCGTGGTCTTCTCTACATTCACTGCAATCAGATGTATCTTGCTTTGTGGGATAAATGCATCCCAGAAGGTTCAATTTTAAAGTGAATCTTCCCCCTCCGATATTCATATCAAACCAGCCCCAAGATAACAAAAATCACCGTTAATGATGTAGAAATCTTTTTTTGAAACCACACATTTAAATGAGAATTTAAAATAAAATAAAACTATATATATATATATATGTACATATATATATATATATATATATATATACACTAAAGTTTCTTTTGTTTGGCAGAATCACTTCTGGAGTTCATGAGAAAACAGCAATTATAGCTTAGGAACAGAACATCCTAGACTAAAAATTCACTCAGCGCTTATCAAATCTCCTTGCTATCATTTCAGAAAAGAATAACAGGAAACTCTCCTTAGGTGCTCAGACCTTGTTTCCTAGCAATTGATGGAGTCTGCAGGCTGTTAGGAATAAGCAATTGAGCTAAGGCTGAGGAGAGTGATGACTGAGGTTCCAAATACCATAGGAAGTGGATCAATAGGCAATTATGAAAAAAGTAGGCTTCCTTCTTATGTGTTCCTAGTGTTATCTGTTCTAATTTACAGTTGGGCTGTAGACATCAGACAATAATTCCTTTAATCAACCAGAATCCATAGACTATATATTCATAATGGTTAAGAAGGGGGTACAAAACAGGTAAGAAAAAAGTAACCATCTGGTACAGTGATGGCAAACCTTTTGAGCTCGGCGTGTCAGCATTTTGAAAAACCCTAACTTAACTCTGGTGCCGTGTCACATATAGAAATTTTTTGATATTTGCAACCATAGTAAAACAAAGATGTATATTTTTGATATTTATTTTATATATTTAGATGCCATTTAACAAAGAAAAATCAACCAAAAAAATGAGTTTGTGTGTCACCTCTGACACGCGTGTCATAGGTTCGCCATCACTGATCTAGTAAAAGGAGGCCCAAATGTAGAGTGTTGCAAATGCAGTTGCGGAGTGGCCAGGAGTTCAGCACCTGCCCAAAGACACACACACACACACATGCACACACAGATAACAGTATAGTAACAGCACCACGTCTTTCCTAGGGGTTGGTACGGACTAAATCAGAAGATCAGGAGTAAAAAAACAGAATACAGATCTGAACATACAGTCAATTTACAATTATGTAAAAAGCAAAGGAAATTCACCAAACATTGACTATGGTTATTACTAGGTTGTGGATGGTTTGTCTTTGCACTTTTTTGTATTTTCCTAATTTCTGCAGTGAGCATACATCTGTGACTTTCTTACACAATGAGAAAATGTTTTGTTTAGAAAAAGGAGGAAAAGGTTTGACATCAAGGCAGAGCAGGCAAAGGGAAATTTCCCTGAGAACAGAAGACTAAAAAAGGAAGACTTGATTGAGAAGCTGGGAATGGAGGTAGTGGAGAAACATTAAATTCCACCTTTAAGGTTACACCTAGGTGAGGTCAGTGTTGGGTTTAAAGGTGGCTTTTAGGTGATATAAAGCAAGGGCTATAAAAGCGATGGACTAGTTAGTGAGGCTCTGCAGCTGTAATCTGCCCTCCTATGTGTACTGGTACTCTCCCCTCCCTCAAATTGTCTCACACTGTAATTAAATAGACTTTAGACCTAAATTACCAATTGAATGTGCAAACTCAAGACTCACTCCAAAAGAGGGCAAGAGAGAATTGGAGGAGAAAGGGAGCCTTCTCAAAAGGTGGCATCTAGGGGGGACGTCCCTACTGCCAGTGGGAAAGAGGCTTCTCAAGAGCAGATGGCAGGCACCCAGAGCCTGCGACTGAAACACAGGGCACAGAGCACAGCTCTCAACCCACAGAGACACAGCAGGAGCAGTGGCATCCCACAGGCAGAGCCAGGAGAGGGGTGAAGTGAGACTCTGCACAGGGCCCAGTGTGAGAGCTGCCCTCCAATCCTTCTTCCCTCGGGGACTGCAACACAACCCAGGATTTGACAACCTGGGAGTGAACCTCTAAGAGACGTACATGAAGTACCTGAAAAGAAGGAAATAGTTCATGCACGCAGCTTCCCAGTTTTTCTCCTCCTCCCACGATTAAGAGAATTCCTTCCTCGTCCCACCGCCAAGCTGGGGATGGTCCTGCTTTGCTAAATAAGCTCTTTTGGACCTTGTAACACAGAGGAAAGGAGCTAGGGTGGATGGCAACAGGCAGAGGAGCAAGAGCTGTTGTGGTATTGGGTGGGGGGTTGTTGGAGTAAAACTGGGGTGAGGATGGGGGAGCTGCTTCATTGTAAGGGAAATAGAAAAGATATTAAAGATGTATTACTGTGGTATCCTTTATAGCCCCTTGCAGAGGTCATGAAAGGCAAGTAAAGGGCTGAGACCTTTGGAAATTACTTTTAAATGATGGACGGCGTTATTTTAACCACAGCAGTGCTCTGAGGCTGCCCACAGAGCATGGGCTTTAAAAAGATTGCACGTTGATGAGGCACACCTCATTCCTTCAGGGATATTGGGCCTCAGGGGTGAAGCTAACTAGAGTCCGAGGAAACCACAGCAAACATTACTTCCTAATGTTCTTTTGTGCACTGGCTAAAAAAGGGTCTTTAGCCCTTACTGTTTTCCCCTGGGGTGTTTTTCTAGCAGAATTGTCCCTGAAGCTCTTAATTCTGAAAGCTGCTGAAATTTCTCTGAGAATACAAAAGGTATTAAAACACACTATGTTAGAAGTGACGGGGGAAAAAATGATAATATCTTCCCTAAGCTTGAGCTATACAGAAATGTCTGTTCCATGTATATTTTAAAGGATGTATGACCAAATCTGGAGTACAATGCTTGACAATTTTATAACTTGGTACTCACTAATAAAAGGTCTCTTTAATGAACCAATTACATCTACCATAATATGCAGTGCAGGAATATTCACTGCCATGGCACAGTCTAGAATAAGGACAGCACAAATGTGGTATCCGTGCTACCACCCCATCTCCAGTGACCATAGCAGACATCAAGCGATACAATCTTTCCTGCTGAACAAGGGGTGGTCTCAGAAACTTTCCCATGTAGTTCTCCAGGCAGTCACTAATGGATTAGAGCTGGCATAGGAGATGAGATCTACCTGTCATTCCCAGCCTGTGGGATGGTTAGGGTCAAAATGTCAATGTGGGGACGAGTGTGCAAAGATCCCACCCCAAGGGCACACAAGGGTTGCTGGAGCTGAAGATGCAGAGACAAACTGACTGCAGAAGGCAAGGATGCCTATATTATGCCATCCTCCTCCCTAGGCCACAGCTGCTTGGATCAGAGATGAACATCTGACCCAACTAAACCAATCATCTTCTCTTTCCTGGGACTCTGGGATTGAGACAGTTATCTCTGAACTATTTATATTACTGTATTATCAGTAAAAAGATTTAACTACACTCTCAACAGATATGGTTATTTTGTTGTTTTTTTAATGTATTTTTTATTGTTATAGTATTACAGATATCTCCCATCTCCCCCCCACCCCTCTCCCCATCTCTCTGCCCCCAGGTCTTCACTACCCTATTGCCTGTGTCTATGGGCTACAGATATGTTTTTATTTATAAACTAGAAGCCAGATGCATGAAGATTCGTGCAAGAATAGGCCTTCCTTCCCCTGGCTGCCAGCACGCGGCAGGCTCGCTCCAGCACAGGCAGGGAGGACTGCAGAGGTTGGGTGCGCTAATGTTTCACTTTCCCATTGTGAAAGTAGGATGCAACTGGCCCCCTTCCTCATCCTCTTCCTCCTCCGCCCTCTGCCTCCTGCCCGACCACCCTCCCTCCACACCCATCGCCCCTCCCCTCTTGATTTGGCAAGATAGGGAGGAGGGAGATCTGATAATTTGGGTTACTGTGTAGGTGGCCTCTTTCATCTATTCAAAACAAAGCTGAGCCGCCTGCTGCTGCCGCCATGGCCACCACCATCGCCCCTTGGCTGGCCCGGGGCTTCCGGGGCACACTAACTGTGCACCGAGTGAGTTCCCGCGCACGTCCAAGCCTGCAGGGCTGTTCCAACACTAGGGTTTTGTTTACCAGAGCAGCGGGACAGAGGTGGGGTAGAGGGAGACACCAGACACAGGGAGTTATGGCCTCAGGCACCACAGTGTTGCCTCTAAGGCTGGGGGCTGGGCCACAGGGAGGCTGCACGGCAGGGAGGCCCTGAGGAGGTGTGCTGCCCAGAGTCCCGGAGTGGTGGAGGGGGCCCGCTGCCATCTTTGTCAGGTTAATTTGCATACTTGCTCCTGATTGGCTGTGGGTCTCATGAAGTGACGGTCAATTTACATATTTCTCTTTTATTAGGTAAGAAGATTGCATTTATAATTATACTTTTTGTAAATGACATGATTTTCTATTTTTAAGAACATTTTAAGTGAGTTAAGTATTTTTAATATTTTAATTTTATGACATACAAAAATATTTTATTCTTTAAAATTTATTAATAAAGCCCTAGCCAGTGTTGCTGAATGGTTAGAGTGTCAGCCTGAGCACTGAAGGGTTTCCAGTCAAGGGCAGGTAGTTGGGTTGCAGGCTCCATCCCCAACCTTAGTTGGGGTTCTAGCAGGAAGCAACCAATCAATGTGTCTCTCTCACATGGATGTCTTTCTTTCTCTCTCTCTCTCTCTCTCTCTCTCTCTTGCCAGCTCTCCCTCCCTTCCACTCTCTCTTAAAAAAAAAAAAGCAATGGAAAAAATATCCTTGGGTGAAGATTAAAATTATTAATAAAATGATTAATATTTTATTGACTTAAGAGACCTCATTCAACTCTACGACACAAAAATTCATGCTGGATGCTATGTTCACAATTAATAGTTGGTTTTAATAGCTGCATAGCTGAAAACTTAACTCATAATGACAATATGTCCAAATTGGGGGAGGGAGGAAGATACGTCATTGGCAGGATTTTCAACATTATGGGTTTTTTTAAATATATATTTTTATTGATTTCAGAGAGGAAGGGAGAGGGAGAAAGAGAAACATCAATGATGAGAGTTAACCATTGATTGGCTGCCTCCTGCACACCCCACACTGGGGACCGAGCCCGCCACCCAGGCATGTGCCCTGACTTGGAATTGAACTGTGACCTCCTGGTTCATAGGTCGATGCTCAACTACTGAGCCACACATTATGCTTTTTAATCCCAACCACCAATTATGTGAAGGCTTTTGTTGAAATGAGGCTCAGAAATTCTGCCTTCTCTGATATCAATCAGTTCTTAGAAACTAATCAAACCCATTGACTTTCTCTTCTGGAAATTTTTATGCTAGTTAGAAAATTCTGGTTTTTAAAATACAGAACTCCCAAGGTTTTTGTGGTTGAGACACATAATTTTCAACCACAAAATCATATAATGATAGAAATATTTCCAAACATCCATTTTTAAGATGTTCTCTCCATAGAGTTCTTTTGAAAAGCAGGTATTTTCTCTCTCATTGATAAAATCACCTTTGCTTTGAAAAAGCAGAATAAACTTTAAATAAATAAATAAATAAATAAATGGGCCCTGGCCAATGTGGCTCAGTTAATTGGGCATCATCTGGTGCACCAAGAGGTCACTGGTTCAATTCCTGGTCAGGGCACATGGCCAGGGCTTCCAGGCTGGATCTCCGGTAGGGGGTGTGCAAGAGGCAGCTGATGGATGTTTCTCTCTCTCTTTCCTTCTCCCTTCCTGTCTCTCTCTAAAATCAATAAAAACACATTAAAAAATAATAGCTGCTAGTGTCACAAAAAAGATCAGCAAATTTGGAATACTTGTTGAAAAAGAAAAATGTATGACTCATCTTTAAGAAGAACCAGTCTTTTCCCACAAAGTGACCAAAAAACTTGTGATGCAAAAGGTTTTCATAGCCACACCCTTTCTCTTTACAACATTTGGGATGATTCTACTATTAAATCCTGGCTTTTCTCAAATTAACCACATTAATTGCCTCCATTGGCACACTGTACTCCTATGACTTCAATTCTTTCCTACATTAGATTAATTATGAATAATAGTGAATGAATTTCACATGTGGATCTAAAACCATAGTCTCACCCAGCATTATATTGTACTAGAGGCCCGGTGCACAAAATTTGTGCACAGAGGGTGGCGGGGTCCCTCAGCCAGGCCTGCACCCTCTCCAATCTGGGACTCTTCGGGCAGTCAGACATCCTCTCACAATCCGGGACCACTGGCTCCTTAACTGCTCACCTGCCTGCTGGCCTGATCACCCCTAACTGCTCTCCCCTGCCAGCCACTCTGCCTGCCTGCCTGATCTCCCCTAACCACCTCTGCCTCAGCCACGCCACTGTGGCTTTGTCTGGAAGGACGTCCAGAAGATGTCCAGTCTATCCAGTCTAATTAGCATATTACCCTTTTATTAGTATAGATTCCAAACACAGCAATTACTCCATTAGTGGTTACACACAGGCATGAAACATTTTATTAAAGAATTTACTTCCTATATGACTATGGCTGAGCAGTATGTTCAAACACACATGCCTCATACCTTGGATTCCAGTTTCACTGGGTCATTTGCCAGCAATAGACAGAGTATAAGTGAATACTGTCCATCATCATATATTTTATCTTTCCCCTTTGCAGGAAGAAAGAAGTTGTTTTACTAACAAGAGCTGCAGGTGAGAAAGCATCAGTTACAATGACAAGAAAGTGTGGAGCAGCCCAGCTGGCATGGCTCAGTGGTTGAGCATTGACCTATGAACCAGAAGGTCATGGTTCAATTCCCAGGGCTTGATCCAGTGTGGGGCGTGCAGGAGGCAGCCTATCAATGATTCTCTCTCATCATTGATGTTTATATCTCTCTCTCCTTCTCCCTTCCTGTCTGAAATCAATAAAAATATATCTCTTAAAAAAGAGTGTTTTAGCCGTAACAGGTTTGGCTCAGTGGATAGAGCGTCGGCCTGCGGACTGAAAGGTCCCGGGTTCGATTCCGGTCAAGGGCATGTGCCTTGGTTGCGGGCACATCCCCAGTAGGGAGTGTGCAAGAGGCAGCTGATTGATGTTTCTCTCTCATCAATGTTTCTAGCTCTCTATCTCTCTCCCTTCCTCTCTGTAAAAAATCAATAAAATATATTTTTTAAAAAAAAGAGTGTTTTGCCGAACCGGTTTGGCTCAGTGGACGGAGCGTCGGCCTGCGGACTCAAGGGTCCCGGGTTCGATTCTGGTCAAGGGCATGTACCCTGGTTGCGGGCACATCCCCAGTGGGGGGCGTGCAGGAGGCAGCTGATCGATCTCTCTCATTGATGTTTCTGACTCTATCCCTCTCCTTTCTTCTCTGTAAAAAATCAATAAAATATTTTTTTAAAAAAGAGTGTTTTAAATATATATATATTTTTAAATTATATATTAAAAGTGTGGAGCAAAAAGCAAGTGAGGGAAAAAAATCCTGGTGGTATTATTTAAGCCCTTTCTCCTGATTAGGGCTACTCTGCAGCAAATGCAGAGTGTAATCACTCTGAAGAGCTCTGAAACTGGTTAATTTAGCTCCCTAATCAGGATCTAATGGAACTAAATGGAATCCACCTTTTCACACACACACACACACAGACACAGAGCAAAAAATATATATATATTTTGCCTGTCTTTTGTTCTCAAAGAAAACCACAGTAAGGAGCTGGATACTCAAAGCATAGTTATTATTTTTAAATGCTAAAATAGTTCAGCCTATGTACAGTAAAAATATTTGAGTCACCAGAGGAAATGAAGAAAATGTATTGGAGGGTTAGAGAGATTTCCAATGAATTATACTTTCACCTCAAATCAGAGTCTCTTGGCCTGCCATACTTATAAGCTTTGGCTCCTATTTTCACTATATGTGAAATATTATTAATGTTCTCACTAGTATAAAGATTTGAAATTTAACTTTAAAGTCTCATAGAAATGACATTTCCTACATTAAAAGTAAGCACAATCTTTATGGCACTCTTCATACAAATACCTTTCAATCTTAAAATTAACAAACCTCCTATGATTGCTAATGGAATTTAAACCCGAACCTACTGTGAACCCCTGGTGGGTGGGTCTTTCCTTGCCATCACTGAGTGAGTGGAGTCTTTGGGAAGGGTTATCAGTCCTATATATTTATTAACAGGACTGCTTTCTGTTTCTTAGGATAAGGTGCTTAGACCTTAAAAATCTTTATTGTTTAAGCCTGTTTGGAGATGAGAGGATTCAATTCAACAGACGTAAGTTGAGCTCCTGCTTTGTGCAAAGATGGTTTCAGTTTTGTGAGGGCTTCAAAGATGAAGAGGTTGCTGCCTTCAAGAGCTTCATAGGGGAAAAGGTAAGTTCATTTTTTTAAAAATGCTGGAAAACTCCAAGATATAAGAGTTAAAACCTATTTAAAACCCATTTTGTCACATTGAAGATGCCTCAAAGGTTCTAAAGATAAAAAAGCAAACTTTTTTCCTTTGTGAACCTTTGAAGCTGGTTAGATTCTTAAATGGGGAAAAAAGAAAAGAAAGAAAAAGATTGGCCTGAGGTTTGAAAGAGGTTGTAGCAGCCACTATGAGGCATTCTGCAGGGAGAACAGTGCTTTCGGTGTTTATGAGTTACTCATTATACAGGCAGAGTCTAGCTGGCTGCTCTGTGGGTAGTATTAAGGCAGATTTTTCATCCTGGCTGGAGGGTAAGAGCTGTAAAGCCAGGTAAGGGCTGCCATGTGTTTCTGGAGGGCCATTCTAAATCATAAAAACATAGAGAAATAGAGAGAGGACAGGAGACATCAGAGAGAGAAGGCTTTGTTGTTTTGTCCATGAAAGGAAATGACATGTCAGAGGCAGACCTGCGGAACATCATTAGTGAGGGTAGGAGGCAAGGAGGAGACCTCATTTTGAGAAGACAATCACAGGGATCAGAGCAGCTACCATAACTTTTAAATTCAAACGCTAGAGTGGTACAGCCTCACGACTCTTACTCAAATAAAAGATTCAGTTAGTTTGAGACCCAAGATTATTAAGTAGATAAGGTTTAAAGATAAGTGAGTCATTGAAATAGATTACAGGTATCCTTTGCTTCTCATGGTTCCAAGGGATACAAATATCAGTTACCAGGGTTTAGTTAAGTAATACCACTCAACAAAACAATGCAAATTCCAGTTACAATTGTATATCAGTTGTATATTAATTGTAAACAATTGGCCACTGAGCACTCTTTAGTCAGTTCTTGCACAGACATTAAAGAGTACAGTTGTGTTGCCTCTTTGTCTCCCAGTGATAAACTCACAAAACATTTTACAACAAAGATTAAAGTACAGCAAAGAAACAAAAAGTGATAATGCTGAAAGTAAAGTAGGATGCAATTAGAAGACTTAAAAAAATGGCAACAGGAAAACAAAGATAGGATGAGATCTAGGCCAGTGATGACGAACTTATGACACCCATGTCAGAGGTGACACGCGAACTCATTTTTTTTTTTGGTTGATTTTTCTTTGTTAAATGGCATTTAAATATATAAAATAAATATCAAAAATGTAAGTCTTTGTTTTACTATGGTTGCAAATATCAAAAAATTTCTATATATGACAATGGCACCAGAGTTAAGTTAGGGTTTTTCAAAATGCTGACACGCCGAGCTCAAAAGGTTCGCCATCACTGACTAGGCTATCAAGAAGCTAGGGTATAAACTATATTGACAAAATTCAATGAATATGAAAACAAGGTTAAGTTGCTGCAATATATTTTAATTTAAATTGTAGTAGGAACAGAAAGCCAATTGTGGTAGAAATTCGGGACTTACTTGTCTATTTTGGATTGAAAGCTGCAATACAAAATAATACCAATCACCTCGACCAGGCTTCAGGCCAAAGTGTTCAAATTAGCTGCTATATTGAAAGAAAACAGTAATTGTGCCCTAGCCCAGTGGTCGGCAAACTCACTAGTCAACAGAGCCAAATATCAACGGAACTTCTTCAAAATAGACTCACCCAGGCCGAAAATCGACTTCTGCGCATGGGCCACGAAGTTTCAATCGCACTATACGTGCGTCCACACGTGGTATTTTGTGGAAGAGCCACACTCAAGGGGCCAAAGAGCTGCATGTGGCTCGCGAGCCGCAGTTTGCCGACCACGGCCCTAGCCAGTTTGGCTCAGTGGATAGAGCATTGGCCTGTGGACTGAAGGGTCCCGGGTTCAATCCCTGCCTGGGTAGGGGGTGTGCAGGAGGCAGCCAATCAATGATTCTCTCTCATCATTAATGTTTCTCTCTCTCCCTTCCTCTCTGAAACCAATGAAAATATTTTTTAAAATCTATTAAAAACAAAACAGTAATTAATGGGAGACCAAAAAAGAATCTTTTACTGCTAGTAAAGGCTGGTTTCAATGTTTCAGATGTCAGCATGAATTGATTAATATTAAATTAATCTGATGAAATGACTAGCACAAATAGGAATACTGCTGTGAAATTTGAACCCAGCACACACTCAATACATACACACACACACACACACACACACACACAGTAACATGTGCTGCCTCCACTTCCGGTATAATTGCACTTTTCATTTTTAGTGTGAATAGTAGGAGCAATTGTTTTAAACTTGAGAATGCCTGAATTAAATGACAATTTTAGTTAATTTTTTATAGTCAAAAATGCAGTTTACATTAACAACAAAAAAAAGTATGGGGCTTCAAAAATCATGCTCTTAAGCTTACAAAATCACTGCCATTTTAAAATCTTGAATCTGCCATTAGGGGGAAAAGGAAATCTATTTTGCAATCTGGCATATTCTCACAGTGACTTTTTACTGTGACTCATGCCTTGTGCAAATGTAAAAGAAAATAACCGGACTGATATGTGAAAAGAATTTCCATGATGGGGGAGAAGCTGTTTGGGAGGTGAAAAAGAGCACTTCCCAGCTTTCACTGACTTGGTGGGGCTCTTCAGACTGCCCAAGTCATGTTAAAAAAAAAAAAGTCTTCTCATAGTTGGGAAGAGCTTCATAAGACACTGGTAGAAAATAAGAGATAATTTTTAAATCTGCCCTTACCAACACTTCCTGTGTCCACTGAAAAACACTCTTAAACCTAACCATCTATTATCTAGTTCTTTAATTCTCCCAACTTAGAACCTTATGGCTAAATGTGAGTGGCCTCAATTGCTTCACACTTAGAGCTGGGGAGGGTGAATGGAAAAGAAGAAAAAGAAGTCAAGGAAGTTAGGCTGAGTGAGATTCTCAGAGGGGGAGGGGCGGTAGAGAAGCGGGCAGGAAGAGCATAGGACTGAGGAAAGTGGGTCATGCACATAACTCAGAAGTGTGTGCCCTATTCGCAATATAATATGTGCAAAATAAGTTAATTAAATCCACTTTGTATGGTGCCTTAATGAGTTTAGTTTACACTGCAATTTGGGGTTACCCATGACCATGTAATTATCTCACCCTATTACTTATTGCATTGTGTTTAAGTTCCAAGAGGCAGTACTGTTGAGAATTCTTTTTTCTTCATCTACTATCATAGAAGAAACCAGATGTATGTTTTTATATAAATGTCGATTACAACTCACCTTTAAGGAAGGTCTTAGAAGTTTACTGTGAATCATTTACAATACTGAACAATGTTTGAACCATTCATTGTGCTTCTCCATAAAGATCACTACTAAAATAATATAAAATTTAAATGTTTAATAAGCCTATCTAATAAAAGAGTAATATGCAAATTGACCATCACTCCAATGCACAAGATGGCCGCCCCCATGTGGATACAAGATGGCCAGGAGGGGAGGGCAGTTGTAGGCGATCAGGTCAGCAGGGGAAGGCAGTTAGGGGTGACAGGGCCAGCAGGGGAGGGCAGTTGGGGGGGCACCCAGGTCTGCAGGGGAGGGCAGTTGGGGGGAACCAGGCCGGCAGGGGAGGGCAGTTAGGGGTGACTGGGCCAGCAGGAGAGGGCAGTTAGGGGCAATCGGGACAGCAGGGGAGCAGTTAGGTGTCGATCAGACTGGCAGGGGAGTGGTTAGGGGCAATCAGGCGGGCAGGCAGGCGAGAGGTTGGGAGCTAGCAGTCCTGGATTGTGAGAGGGATGTCCAACTGCCCTCGAGGGATTCCAGATTGGAGAGGGTGCAGGCTGGGCTGAGGGACACCGCCCCCCCACCCCCGTGCATGAATTTCGTGCACTGGGCCTCTAGTAAATACAATATTATAATTTATCTAAACAATATTCCTAAGTGTTAGAGGCAGGAAATTTTTAAGAGGGTTTATTATGTGCACAGGAAAGGAAATAAAGGATTTTTTTAGTACAAGAAAAATTCTTATCTTCTCCCTGGATGTCAGAAGCTGGAGAAGAGTTCAATCAAAGCAAATGCATTTGTCTTGGAGACTTTTCTTGAAACTTCAAAATCTAGCTAACAAGCACTTTACTGATAAGTTGACTTCTGTTCTTAAAGGGGGAAATTTCATTTCTGTTCTTACAATTACCTTTCTTTCTAAAAAAGAATTTACTTCCATATCCAAGCTGACATGATTTGAAAATAACATATCTCCAAGGTACAGATCATTTCCTTGCTCTGTAATCCATTATAGAGCATTAAACTAAGGAAACAATTTCCTTCATTTAACAAAATGTACACATCCCTAAATAGTAAAACAGAAAATGAGGAATCAAGTCAGTCAGAAATATAAGTTTTAGTTTCAAGACAGGGATATACAGTATTACAGCTCTCACTTAACATTGCCTTTTGAGGATTTTGACAAATGGGGGTGAGGAGAAGGCAATTTTTAAAAAAGATATAGCCCTAGCCAGTTTTGCTCAGTGGATAGAGCATCAGCCTGCAGATCAAAGGGTCCCAGGTTCAATTCCAGTCAAGGGCACATGCCTTTTATTTATTTTTTTTATTTTCTTTATATATTAAGGTATTACATATGTGTGCTTATCCCCCTGTCACCATCTTTTAATGGTAAAGAGACTTCACACAAGAATATACAAACAAGTGGAGGTGGATTATTTCTGCAGATTGCCAGGTTTCCTAAGGTAGGACTAGGTTACTCAGTATTAGTGGAAGTAACGTTTACTGCTATTAAAATAAACCCCATTTTCTGAATAGCAGAACAAAATGAAAATTACTTTCTTGCTTATCTAAAAGTCCAATCAGTTTGGGATAAGAAGAAAGGACAGGAACTAGGTTGTTGATGAGGGCCCTGCCATCTTCAACACAAGGCTTTTCAGGTTGCTCAGAAAATCTATGTCCCATCAGTAGATGGGAAAAGAGAGCGAAGGATGTTGTTTATGAGCCAGATCATCACTTCTACTCACATTCCCCTGGAGACAATTAAGTCTCATAGCCAACTCAACTTCACAGGAGCCTGGGGTGGAATCACATTGTTTCCCCATCCTCACAGAAAGAATGGACAACTGGGTTTACTCAAAAGGCAGAAAAGCAGCTGCCCAATGATCTTCTTCTAACCAGAGCTTCTTTCAAACATTTAATTTTTATTTTTACCTTTATATTTTAAAGATCTGTTTATTGACTTTTTAAAGAGAGAGGAAGGGAGAGAGAGAAACATCAGTGTGAGAGCAAAACATTGATGAGCTGTCTCCTGCACGCCCACTACCAGGGATCAAGCCAGCAACCGGGCATGTGCCCTGACCCAGAATCAAACCAGCAACCTTTCATTGCATGGGACAAAGCCCAACCAACTTAGCCACACCAGCCAGGGCTAAACATTTAACTTTTAAATTTTACACATCTTGATGAAATTATTCCAAAATTGCATGACAATTTTCCAGTTTCAACAGTGGGTAATAATGAGCTTTTTCCTGTGGCTCAGGACCTTCATTATGAAGAGCCACTCTCTTCCTGGAACTGCCTTCAGGAACCCTTGAGGAAATGCTGATCCTTTCCATCTAAAAGGCTCTGGAACACTATCTTTTTTTAAACAATTGGGTCTTTTGAAATGTTTTTTTGTCTGAGTCCTTCCTCAGAGTAGAATGGCACCTGTCACTTTTTGCAGTTCATTTCCCCTCAAATGCCTTGCTTTACTAAGGGTATATACTAAGGTACAAAAATTGTGTGTAAAGGAAAAGCAAAAAGCTGGCCTACTCCTGAGTAAAGAGTGTGATTTTCTATCACCTGGACCTGCTAGCATTAACCTTGGTTATCTAATGTCCTTTTTAAACTTTTTTCTTCCAAGTTCTTACTGCTTTCAGAAGTTGCATATAACCTGATATAAGAAAGACCTAAAGTCAAAAAACAAAAGTATAAAAGCACCAAAGAAAATGTAAGAATATATAATAAGGGAGACCTACTTAAGCAAAATATAAAACCCAGAAATAATAAATTAAAAAGAATGCCTGATTTGGCTACATAGTAATTTTAAACCTCTGTGTAACAAGAGACACCATAAATAAAATTAAAAGAGTAAAACAGTCAAAATTTATAAAATATTTGCAATGTAAGTAACAAATAAGTAAAGGAGAAAAGGAGAGGCAACCCAATTTTTTTCTGTGCAAAGGAACATTGCCAGGGACTGTTCAATATCTCCAATTTTCATTCTGTGATGCTTGTATAATAAAAATTCTAGTTGGGCATGTAGTTGCCCAAAATAAAGGCATTTCACAGCCTTTCTTAAAACTTAGTCATCTGTAGCATGTGACTGAATTCTGGCCATGGCGATATAAACAAGGGTCATGGAGGAACATCTAGGAACCTTCTTAAGAGATAATATGTGTGAGTCCTTGAACCACTTCTTCATATTTTCCTCCATCCTGCTGCCCAGAATGCAGGTGTTTCCATCTTGGACTTGAGGTCCAGGTGAAGAGTTGTATTTTGACAGGAAGAGGGATCCCTTTTTCTGTGCAAGAAAGTCAGGAATCGTATACATGTAGATGAGTGGCAGTGAGGGGGATGGAAATTTAAGCAAGATGTTACATGGCTTCCTTTTTTTTTATGAAATAGTAGTAAGGAATGTGAGAACTTATTGACATGGCACAATTGTTGAAGACAATGAAGGAAGAGCCTAAAAACAGCCAAGCCACAGAATGAGAGTATTGAGAGCCCAGAATGGGTTTAAAGCCATGAACGGGTAGTGGTACCAACATGCAAGGTTTATTGCAAGGTCTACTGAATTTTTTTCTAACATTAACTAATCTGAAGATAGGAGCAAAGGAAGAAAATTGTGGCATTGATCCAAGACTGGGATATAGTGGAATGGGTTTAGCATTAGAATAACTTATTATCAACCTATGAACCAGGAGGTCACGGTTTGATTCCTGCTCAGGGCACATGCCTGGGTTGCAGGCTTGATCCCCAGTGTGGGATGTGCAGGAGGCAGCCGATCAATGATTCTCTCTCATGATTGATGTTTCTATCTCTCTCTCCCTCTCCCTTCCTCTCTGAAATCAATAAAAATATTTTTTTTAAAAGAAACTTACCTAAAGAGCTTTGTTCAGTGCCCAGCACAACTAAGCTCTTAATAATTGCAAAAAAAAAAGGGGGGGGGAAATATAGGTGCCCTATTATTCTGCCTATTAAGTGTATAACACATTATTGGACAGAAAATGCACTACTCTTAATATTGATGCTAATTTTGCCTCTGGGCAACAAACATTTCCAAATTATAAGTGAATGCCTAATTAGAAACAAGTGAAAAGCCTAATCCAATTATGAGCTCTTAATTTTCCTTGATTGAAAATGGCTTAAAATATGAGTGAGCATTATGGTGAGTAGTACTTCAGGAAGGTGTGCCTATTATAATTATAATTAAGTCATCAAGTACAGCAGAAAATCAACCCCTTTAACTAAGCCAACATTTCGAAAAGAGCAAAGAAATATTTTTAAATGAAAAAAATAAGACTATCTCCAGATAACAAGTAAAAAATGATAATAAATAAATGGACAACAGAGCCAGTGTGCTTGGAGATGGAGGAATTATTCTTGGTAAAGCTAGAAAGGACATGAGAGTTACCTGGGCAATCAGCATGTTCAATGTCAGAAAGCTTTCCCTTCTCCATATGCCCTTATCAATCCTCCCTCACTCTGTAAACTACAGTGGGGCCTTGACTTACGAGTTTAATTCGTTCCGTGACGGAGCTCGTAACTCAAATTACTCGTATGTCAAATCAAAAAGTGAACGAGTGAGACACGTGATGCTGGGCTGATGTTGTGGCGTTCACTGTGATGTTCGCTGCGCCAACTAGCGGTGGGGTATCTGAAGCTGGCTCGTAACCCGAATTTTAGCTCGAAACTCAAAGCAAAAAGTCGGCCGAGAGATGGCTCGTATCTCAAAAAACTCGTTAGTCGGGACACTCGTAAGTCAAGGCCCCACTGTATTGCCTGAAGTGTGAGAACTGGATACCTGATATCAAAGGTATGAAATAAACCACTTCAGCAGAATCTCTTGTGGTTGAAGAACAGGTATAGCCCCTGTCATGGGCTAAAGAAGTGACTACAGTCCTAACCAGTTTGGTTCAGTGGATAGAGCATCGGTCTGCGAACTCAAGGGTCCCAGGTTCGATTCCGGTCAAGGGCATGTACCTTCGTTGCGGGCACATCCCCAGTGGGGTGTGTGCAGGAGGCAGCTGATTGATGTTTCTCTCTCATCAATGTTTCTAACTCTCTATCCCTCACACTTCGTCTCTGTTAAAAAATCAATTAAAAAAAATTTTTTTAAAAGAAGTGACTGCAGACTTTTTATCTGTTAGTTATGTTTGAGAGCATATGTTTGCTCTGTGATATGCCAAACTCCACTTAACTCAAATGGCTTTAGAACACACAGCAATGGGGCAATACCTGCTATTCATTGTCTAACACAGCCATGGGCAAACTGCGGCCCGAGGGCCCGGATCCGGCCCGTTTGAAATGAATAAAACTAAAAAAAAAAAGACCATACCCTTTTATGTAATGATGTTCACTTTGAATTTATATTAGTTCACACAAACACTCCATCCATGCTTTTGTTCCGGCCCTCCGGTCCAGTTTAAGAACCCATTGTGGCCCTCGAGTCAAAAAGTTTGCCCACCCCTGGGACTCTAACACATACAAGATACTTAATGAAGGTTAAAATTCATTTGTTTATTTATGCAGCCAACATTTATTGAGTGCCTAATATGTGCCAAACATTGTTCTAGACCAGTGGTTCTCAACCTTGCCTGCACATTAGAATCACCTGGGAATCTTTTTAAAATCTTGATTTCTGGGCCTCATCCTCCAGAAATTCTGTTTCTTCATTACTAATGTTGTGGCCCCACCCCATAACAATGAAACAGAATTTCTGGAGGATGAGGCCCAGAAATCAGGATTTTAAAAAGATTCCCAGGTGATTCTAATGTGCAGCCAAGTTTGAGAACCACTGTTCTAGATATTAGAAACAGAAAAAAAACATTTTTTTATTTTTTGCATTATAAAAGTAACATGATTGTTACAAAAAGTGAATCACAAAGACGTATCAAATTTGAAACCAACTATTTTAATTTTTTATATGTATTTTTATTGATTTCAGAGAGGAAAGGAGAGGGAGAAAGAAACATCAATGATGACAGAGAATCATTGATCGGCTGCCTCCTGCACGCCCCACACTGGAGATGGAGTCCACAAACCAGGCATGTGCCCTGACTGGGAATCGAACCCTGACCTCCTGGTTCATAGGTCAACACTCAACCACTGAGCCATGCGGGCCAGGCTGAAACCAACTATTTTAACACTCCGGTGTGGGGTGAATTTCCTGCCAAAATATAAGATGGCGCGGGCAATTATTTAGGTTTCCCGCGCAAAATCAGGGATTTTTATGATACCTATTACCCCAATGGGTATGAAACGGTTCGCATACGCAGGTAGGTATCTTTGTGAACGGCAAACAAACAAATATTTGGTAATACGCAGTTACAATCGGCCCGAGTTTACACGTTTCCCGCACTCCACCGCAAATCTATATGAACCGAGTTAAGACGGCTCCCTCGGAGTACGCGCAATTCACGCGAGCCGACTTAACTCGTTTCCCCCACTCCAAGTGTTAAATGTTTTATGGAAACAAGTTTACTTACCATGTTGTTAAATTCCTATATGTCTTTATGTGTATTTTGCTTCCTGAAGATGTCCAATTTTGATAGTACTAAATCTCTCACTATAATTATTTTACTTATCTCACAGCCAATAAAAATTAGGATTAAAGACTCATATAACAATAAACTGAGATGCAGGAGTTAAAGCAATTCCTTTGCTAAGCGCAAATGAATCAGAAAAACATTAAATGAATTCTGTCAATAGAACTGTCAATAGCTAAATATATGGTAGATTAAATTACAATTTTTTTCTTCAGAAAATCCTTTTGTCTATTGATCTCAAATTACCTCAAGCATAAGAACTACATATCAGCTTATTTACCTCTACCCTGTCTGCAAGTGGTAATTATTTCCCTTGGCTGGTTTTTAATGTTGGCTTTTATTTTATTTTTTTTTTTTTTATTTTTTTTTTTTATTTTTTTTTTATTTTTTTTTTTTTAATAATTTTTATTTCTTAAAGTATTACAAAGAGTATTACATATGTATCCTTTTTCCCCCCCATGACATTCCCCCGGCCCCTACCCCCCGCCCCCCCCCGCCCCGTGTCTTGTGTCCATTGGTTAATCTTATATGCATGCATATAAGTCCTTCAGTTGGTCTCTTAATCCCCCCCCCCAGCCCTCCCCAGGCTCCCCATTGTAGTTTAACATTCTGTTCAATGTTGCTCTGCTTCTGTATCTACACCTGTTCATCAGTCCATACTGGTCCCCTTTATTTGTCCCAACCTCACTGGAGTAGTCTCAACCTCACCAGGGCCGTCTGAGCCTCACCAGGGCCATTTCAACCTCACCGGGGTCGTCCCTACCTCACGGGGGCCGTTTCAACCTCACCGGGGTCGTCCCTACCACACCAGGGCCGTTTCAACCTGACTGGGGTTGTCTCTACCACACCGGGGCTGTTTCGACCTGACCGGGGTTGTCCCTACCACACCGGGGCCGTTTCGACCTGACTGGGGTCGTCCCTACCTCACGGGGGCCGTTTCAACCTGACCGGGGTTGTCCCTACCACGCCGGGGCCGTTTCGACCTCACCGGGGTCGTCCCTACCTCACGGGGGCCGTTTCAACCTGACCGGGGTTGTCCCTACCACGCCGGGGCCGTTTCGACCTGACTGGGGTCGTCCCTACCTCACGGGGGCCGTTTCAACCTCACCGGGGTTGTCCCTACCACACCGGGGCTGTTTCAACCTGACCGGAGTTGTCCCTACCACACCGGGGCCGTTTCGACCTGACTGGGGTCGTCCCTACCTCACGGGGGCTGTTTCAACCTGACCGGGGTTGTCCCTACCACGCCGGGGCCGTTTCGACCTCACCGGGGTCGTCCCTACCTCACGGGGGCCGTTTCAACCTGACCGGGGTTGTCCCTACCACGCCGGGGCCGTTTCGACCTGACTGGGGTCGTCCCTACCTCACGGGGGCTGTTTCAACCTCACCGGGGTCGTCCCTACCTCACGGGGGCCGTTTCAACCTGACCGGGGTTGTCCCTACCACGCCGGGGCCGTTTCGACCTGACCAGGGTCGTCCCTACCTCACGGGGGCCGTTTCAACCTGGCCGGGGTTGTCCCTACCACACCGGGGCTGTTTCAACCTGACCGGAGTTGTCCCTACCACACCGGGGCCGTTTCGACCTGACTGGGGTCGTCCCTACCTCACGGGGGCCGTTTCAACCTCACTGGGGTCGTCCCTACCTCACGGGGGCCGTTTCAACCTGACCGGGGTTGTCACTACCACGCCGGGGCCGTTTCGACCTGACTGGGTCGTCCCTACCTCACGGGGGCTGTTTCAACCTCACTGGGGTCGTCCCTACCACACCGGGGCCGTTTCGACCTGACTGGGGTCGTCCCTACCTCACGGGGGCTGTTTCAACCTCACCGGGGTCGTCCCTACCACACCGGGGCCGTTTCGACCTGACTGGGGTCGTCCCTACCTCACGGGGGCCGTTTCAACCTGACCGGGGTTGTCCCTACCACACCGGGGCTGTTTCAACCTGACTGGGGTTGTCCCTACCACACCGGGGCCGTTTCAACCTGACCGGGGTTGTCCCTACCACGCCGGGGCCGTTTCGACCTGACTGGGGTCGTCCCTACCTCACGGGGGCCGTTTCAACCTGGCCGGGGTTGTCCCTACCACACCGGGGCTGTTTCAACCTGACCGGAGTTGTCCCTACCACACCGGGGCCGTTTCGACCTGACTGGGGTCGTCCCTACCTCACGGGGGCTGTTTCAACCTCACCGGGGTCGTCCCTACCACACCGGGGCCGTTTCGACCTGACTGGGGTCGTCCCTACCTCACGGGGGCCGTTTCAACCTGACCGGGGTTGTCCCTACCACACCGGGGCTGTTTCAACCTGACCGGGGTTGTCCCTACCACACCGGGGCCGTTTCAACCTGACCGGGGTTGTCCCTACCACGCCGGGGCCGTTTCGACCTGACTGGGGTCGTCCCTACCTCACGGGGGCTGTTTCAACCTCACCGGGGTCGTCCCTACCACACCGGGGCCGTTTCGACCTGACTGGGGTCGTCCCTACCTCACGGGGGCCGTTTCAACCTCACCGGGGTTGTCCCTACCACACCGGGGCCGTTTCAACCTGACCGGGGTTGTCCCTACCACGCCGGGGCCGTTTCGACCTGACTGGGGTTGTCCCTACCACGCCGGGGCCGTTTCGACCTGACTGGGGTCGTCCCTACCTCACGGGGGCTGTTTCAACCTCACCGGGGTCGTCCCTACCACACCGGGGCCGTTTTGACCTGACTGGGGTCGTCCCTACCTCACGGGGGCTGTTTCAACCTCACCGGGGTCGTCCCTACCACACCGGGGCCGTTTCGACCTGACTGGGGTCATCCCTACCTCACGGGGGCCGTTTCAACCTCACCGGGGTTGTCCCTACCACACCGGGGCTGTTTCGACCTGACTGGGGTCGTCCCTACCACACCGGGACCGTTTCAACCTCACCGGGGCCATCCCAGCCTTACCGGGGAAACAGGATGTTTGGCCCTCTGTCCCCTGCCGGCGGCTCCCCACCAGACAAAATCTCCAGGCATTCCTGGTGGTTGCACATCCAGCGCTCCTGCCCTCCACCAAGTGCACAGACTGCCTGTCTGCTGTCCCGCAGTGCCCCACCAGAGACTGGGACCAGTGGGCATGTTTGTGCGCTTGCTGGTACAGCAGTTCCACAGTGCCGGCCGAGTCAGGCCCAGCCCTGGCCGGCCCCGGACCCGACTCTGCCCCCCCGATTGCATCCCTCCCAGATGGAAGGAGCTGAAATCTGCAGCCTGCTGGGATGGGCTCTGTACTTGGTGCTTCAGCACATCCTACTCAGTCTCTATGCGCTTCTTTCTATGCGAGGAGTTGAAAACTGCAGTTTGTTGGGTTGGGCTCTGTACTTGGTGTCACATCCTACTCAGTCTCAATGTTCTTTCTCTCCTTCCAGTTGTAGAGCTTCCACTGGGCCAAGTTTCCCATGGTTCTGTATGATAGGTGTTTGTCTGATATTTGGTAGTTTCGATGTTGTTGTGCGAGGTAGCACGCACAGGTCTCTTCCTTATGTCGCCATCCTGGTTCTCCTGGGTCTGCTTCTTGAGTGTGTCTCTCATGGCTGCGAGCAGTTGAAGTCTGCAATTTGTTGGGATAGGCTGCAAAAGCGCAGGTGGGTCTTTTTGTGCCCCTGGCACAGCTTGGATGGGGATGTAAATTGATTAGGGCTGAGACTCAGGGAGTCGCCATGGCGGAGCAAATAGCACTGGCTGAGTCTCCGCGGCCCCTTGACTCTCTGCCAGGGCTTTGTGTCCCCCAGTGCCAGCGAGCAGCTGTGCAACAGAGTCTCCCTCGCTTTCTGATGGCTGCAAGGCCGTGCTGCCTCTCCCCGTAGGGTCTGGTGCTTCATGATCCCGCCTGAACCAGCTCAGTGGATTTGAAAGTTTGCAGAAGAAAAGGCGCTTCTACTTGTGGGTCTGGCACAGCCCAGATGGGAATGTAAATTGCGTAGGGCGGGGTCACAGGGAGTCACCGGGGCGGAGACTCAGCGGCCCCTTGCCTATCCAGGACTCCAGGACTTTGTGTCCCCCAGTGCCGGCGAGCAGCCGAGCGCCAGAGCCTCCCTCGCTTCCTGACTGCTGGAAGGCCGTGCCGTCTCTCGCCTTGGGGCCTGGGGCCTCAGAGACCCGCCCGAACCAGCTCAGTGGATTTGAGAGTTTGTAAAAGCACAGTCATTCCCTCTTGTGCCTCTGGCACAGCCCTGAGGGTAGGGCGGGGTCACAGGGAGTCACCAGCATGGATGAAATAGCGATGGCGATGGCGGCGTCTCCGCGCCCCTCGCCTCCCCGGGACACCAGGACTTCTTGTCCCTCGGTGCCGGCGAGCAGCCGCGTATCAGAGCTTCCCTCGCTCTCCGACCACTGCAAGGCCGTGGCCGCCTCTCCCTGTGGGATCTGGGGCCTCAGAGACCCGCCCCGAGCAAGCCCAGAGGATTCGAGGGTTCGTAAAAAACCGAGAATCCATTTGCAGCCCGCGTGGCGTGTGACTGCGTACCTCTGGTTTTGGTGCCTCCGTAGCTCCCACTCAGTCTCACTGCGCTTCTTTCTTTTCCTCCAGTTGTAGATCTCCCACTGGGCCAACTTCCCCATGGTTCTGAGTGGCGGTTGTTTACTTCATAGTTGATAGTTTCAATGATGCTGTGAGAGAGCAGCACACACAGGTCCGCTCCCTACGCCGCCATCTTGGTTCCAATGTTGGCTTTTATATAGTTGAAAATAACTGTGCAATTAGGCAATTCTGTTAAAAAGAAAATGCGGGTTTTTATCTCAAGAAACAGAAGCCATATGAATATAGTGATGAGAAATTAAAAAGAAATTCAGAAGTACTGTTAATTATAACACAAAATCCTGGTAGGCTAGCCTACAAATGTGGTTGGAAGCAATGAACCTGTCTGCATTGTTTCTCTTTAAAGGTCCTTTTCTTTTCTTTCTGATAACTCCTCTTTGGGTTTTACATAAAGGAGTAGATAATGTGCAAAACACAGTTATGTGTATAGAGTAGCCCATCCAGAAAAAAAGGACCACAGATGAGGAGAGGATGTCTGTTGAACATCGTTTCTATTAGTCACATTAGTTTAAAACCTCATTGGTTTTGTGAAGATAGGATCCTGAGAGTGGACACTATGATGATGAGAGGTGTTTGTAATTATGCAAAAAGTTTACTTTCTATACAGGTACAACAAATGAGTTGGAATGTTCATCTGTGCTTGGCAAAATGACTGTGAGTTTAATCTTGAAGTTGGCTGTTGCTCCAAACATTTGGGAAGTAAATTCAGCTAAAATCTTCACCTATCAATTATTTTCCACTTCAGAAACATAATAGTTTATTAATTCATATAGAAACTACCATTTCAAGCTCTTACCTATGGAAGAGGGGCTAACTTATTTCCTTTCTCAAAATTCTTTTGAATTAAAAGCAATTTGTTTTGTCAAGGATGTTTTATATGGTCCTAAACCATATTTGGAATCTACCAAAATGATTCTTTTCGAAAGCCTGCTCACTGTTGTGTAGTTCCTTATCAGAAACAAAACCAAGATTCTGATTAATAAATAGATTAAACCAATTCCACAAAGTTTCCTTTGAAAACAACTATTTTCCATAATCATCATAGTTGGTGACCATCTACCAAGTGCTTTACCCTCATTATTTCATTTAATGTTCATTGTAATCCTACATGGTGATGTATTATTGTGTCCCTGTTTTACTGGTGAGAAATCCTAAGATCAGAGAAGTTGAACAAATTATCAAGTGCCATACAGTTGCTGAGTGATCTAGGATTGAACCCAGTGGCTCCAAAGCTCTAGTGTGGCTGTCATCTAAGGTGTGGGTCACTTTGGTTAACATGAGAGACTAAGAAAAATCAAGATTGGTCATTGAGGATTGAACAGGTGCAAGTATTTCATCAGGAAGTGACTGAAAAACCACTTTTAGACTGAGGGACCTGGATCCCTGAGGAAATATGGGTCCCCTTGCTCACAGCCCAGCCTCTGGGCGTTCAAGCACTGGCCCAGCAAGTCACCAGCCGAGTGCATTTACCTCACTATCCAGGACGATGCCCTTGCCCGGGTAGAGCAGCAGCCAGCAGTTGTGGTCTCTGCTATCCAGATCATGCCAGGTCCGGGTCCATGATGAGCAGCACCTGTTGGGGCCACAGCCTCCCTGAGCCTCCCACAACCCCAAACCTCAGGAGGTCCCCACACCAAGACCCCACACCTGAGCTTGTTTCTCCCCTCTCCCCACACACAGCCCCAGCAAGCTGCTACTGTGGAGGGGAGGGTGCTTCTTGTAGGCACCTGGGGGAGGATGAGGCAAGGGTTGGGGCGGGGGGGCTTACCCTCCTCTTGCCCAGCCTTCTGGGATCCAGGTCTCCCTCTGAGTCATCAACCCCCCTGTTCCCCACCTCCTCTGGCTCAAGCCCGCATGGGCAGCCTCCACAGCCACCAAAAAGCCAAGGAACCCACCGAGCCCAGGGCACTCTCGTGGTGGGTTCCATGGTGTCTCCTGAAGTTTCTCCCTCCCCCAGCTCAATGCAGAGATCCTGCTGGGCCCTGAGCCCATCTCCCCCAGGAGGAGCGGCGAGGAAGAAGGTGGGTAAGAGCTTCATAGCTTCAGCCCCTTGTCCCCTCTTCCCAGCCTACCAACTTCCTCCCCTTCCTGGGGGTTGTGGGCCATACCTTCTCCCAGGCAGGCCCTCCATCCCACCTCCACGAGAATTAAAATCCACTGTGCTGGGTACTTTAGACAATTTATTTCATTTACTTCTTACAGTTTTAACCCCTGACTTAACAGCAAAGAACTGAGGCTCAGAAAAGCAGCCAGAGCAGGGAGGATCCAAACAGTCCAAACCTGCTCAGTCTGCTCTCTGCCCTTTCCACCTCACCTCCCTCAGCGGCAGCGGAGGTTTTACTGGAGTAAGTCGTTTTTTTAGCTGTAATTTCCCCTTTCTCTGTTAACACAGTTAAAAGAGACTGCATTGGGGAAGCACCGGTGCTCTCCTGAAGGGTGGAAGCAGGTGGTCCAAATAACATGCCCCAGCCTTCAGAGTTAATCCCCTCAGCTCAGACAGGTTTGGTCATTCTCAACTTGCCTTCTAACATATTTTGACTCAAGTTCGAGGCTCAGTAACCAGTTTAAGGGAGGTGTTATATGTGAGTAAGGAAAGAGACACCTGGGCGTGAGGGGAGAGTTCTAGCTCCTGACTGCCCCGTTCTCCACCACCAGCCCCAACCTTGGTCTGTGATGTAACCACTCTGAATTGTAAGTTCCTCAGGGAAAGGGAAACTAAAGCCACCTGCCTTATGGCATTGCTGCCAGGGTTGATGCCTGGCACAAAGGGAACCTTGATACTCTTGATTTTGGTGCCTCTATATCCAGCCGACAATATATCCTAGGCCCCGGGAGGGGGCGGGGGCGGGGAGCGCAGAATCTCATCTTAAAGAGACCAGTTTCTCTTTCTCATGGTAAACCTAGCATGGGAACTACTTGTCTCCAAAGACCTCCTTGACCTCCCTGCTCACACACGTGGGCAGCCTAGTGTTCCCTGTGCCCATCTGCCTTTCACAAATGAGTTCCCATCTCTTTTTCAAAAAGTAGACACCACTCTGGTGTTCCTTCCACCACCAGGAACTGAAACACAAACTCTGCCTTTACAGAACACTGTGCTCAGCAGGTCAGCTGGCTCCTGGAAATGCAAACTGGAGTCTTTAAAAGATGAAAAGATTCCTGGAGCATTCTGCGGTATTTTGGAGAGTGCCTCTGGGCAGATCACACACTGTGACAAGTTCTTTCCAAATTGTGACATTTCAATCATGCCTTCTACAAACAACTGACTTTCCACATTTAGCCTAGATGGTAGCTGCCCTTGCTCCGTTTCCCCTAATCTTAAAGTGAGTTTGGGATTTGATATGGAAGCCAACGCACAGTTTTCTGAACACTGCCCCCATTCTGTGGTACCTGAGAACTGGCAGATGGGCACAGGCAGGAAGTGAGGGGCCTATGCTAATGGTTACTCTAGAGCAGTGGTTCTCAACCTTCCTAATGCCACGACCCTTTAATACAGTTCCTCATGTTGTGGTGACCCCCAACCATAAAATTATTTTCGTTGCTACTTCATAACTGTAATTTTGTTACTGTTATGAATCGTAATGTAAATATCTGATATGCAGGATGTATTTTCATTGTTACAAATTGAACATAATTAAAGCATAGTGATTAATCACAAAAACAATATGTAATTATATATGTGTTTTCCGATGGTCTTAGGTGAAAGGGTCGTTCGACCCCCAACGGGGTCGCGACCCACAGGTTGAGAAATGCTGCTCTAGAGTTAGAAGTAGTTAGCACATCCAGCCCAAGGAAGGCAATGGCTCCCATAACCCCACTCCTTCCAACTATGAGAGGAGAAAACAAAACAGCGGAAGGAGGAGTGGAGGTGTCACACTCTAGTCTCCCTAATTTCTATGGCTTTCTGCTGGCAATTGTATTCTTTTCCTTTGAAATTTTTCTCTTTAATCATAGATTCTCATTAGCAGGGAAGTAGAGCACTGGGAGAGGAAAAAAGAGATGCTTACTTCATATTTAAATTTTCCCCCATCAGGTAATGCTTTAAAATCCTTTAAATGAACATTCACATGCAAGCAAAAAAAAAAGAATATAGATGCAAATCTTACACCTTTCACAAAATTAAATCAAAATGGATCATAGATCTAAATGTAAAATACAAAACCATAAATTCCTAGAAAATAACATGGGAGAAAATCTAGGTGACCTTGAGTTTGATGATGACTTTACAATATTAAAGCATGACCTATGGGGGGGGGGGGGTTGATAAGTTGTACTTCATTGAAAGAAAAATCCTTTCATTGGGGGCAAAATGTTTTGTTGTACAAATAGAATTGAAATGCAGATATCTGGAAGAGATAAAATTGAAGTTTAAAATCATACTAAAGTGCCCTGGCTGGTTTGGCTAAGCAGATAGAGCATCGACCCGAAGACTGAAGGGTCCTGGATTCAATTCCAAACAAGGGCATGTACCTCAGTTGCAAGCTCGATTCCCCAGCCTGGGGGCACCTGTGGGAGGAAACCAATCAATGTGTCTCTCTCTGTCTCTCCCCATCCCTTCCACTCTCTCTAAAAAAAAAAAAGCAATGGAAAAAATATTCTTGAGTGAGGACTGACCAAAAAAATAAAATCATACTCAAGTATAAAAGACTAATAGTAAATCCTTGCCTAGGTCATGTTGTGTCATTGCTGTAGTGCAGGTAAGAAGAAAGATGAGAGCACCCTAATACAAGTATTCATTTATTTTTAAAAAAGAAAGAAAAAACTTTTGTGAAATGTACAAGGAACAAAGCCTTAACCTAGGGATAAGCACACCATTTCCACTTTAGCATCCTGAACATAAGCCTTCCCTGATGGACATAAGGAAACCTGATGGTTCTGGTCTAGAAATTAGGATAAGTACTCCCTTGTTATCAACAGCCAAGGCAATCTCAGGTCTAGCCCAGAAATTCAATTCGTCTTAAATACTTCCATTATTTTTAAAATTGAATTGTTAATAAAAAGATATTTTAACAGTAAAATATAGTAACTCAATATTTGACTCAAAAAACTTTTTAAAAATAATAAAACAAGACAAAAGAAATAGACAAATGCAAAAATAAAAGAGTTATAAAGACAATTATGAAGCCCAGCCAGCGTGGCTCAGTGGTTGAGTGTCAACCTATGAATCAGGAGGTCACGGTTTGATTCCTGTTCAAGGCACATGCCTGGGTTGCAGGCTTGATTCCCAGTGATGGGCATGCAGGAGGCAGTGGATCGATGATTCTCTCTCATTATTGATGTTTCTCTCTCTCTCTCTTCCTCTCCCTTCCTCTCTGAAATCAATAAAAAAATATATATTTTTTTAAAAGACAATTATGAAGGTAACAAATCTAAGAACTGCTTTTCTGAAAAATATCACTTAATAATATAAGCAAACATCTAGCAAATGTACTCAAGAAGGGAACAACACAAAATGCAAGATATGAGAAATGGAATAAGAACGATATCAAAATTTCCAAAAAAAAAAAAAAATGAAGTATATAATCTTTGCTTGCACCTCTCAAAAACCATTGAAGTCAGGATTCAAGTCACAGCTAGGAAGGACAACCCTTCTCCAAGTTCCTCTCCTCTCTTCCCCAGTCCTCCTCACCACTCCTAAAGCTCCCACTTCCCAAATACCTCAAAGTCTTCCCCAAATGTTCACTTCACGTATCTTTTTCATCTTTTGCCTCTCTCCCTCTTCATTATGTAGATTGGTTTAACTTCTCTGACTTCTTTTTGTTGCCTTTCTACCTCTCCCATTACTTGAACTCTCTACCACAAAGGAATCCTAAGAACTGACCCAGCAAGCCACAATCCTACCCATGCTCCTGATTCCAGGTCCTATTTTCTCTTCCTCCTCTCCTGATACTTTATGTCAGAAATCTGGTTTCCAGGCCACAAAGCACTCACACATGAACTAATCTATAAATCTTATTTCCCCATCCCATCAAAAATGTTTCCTGGAGTCCAAGTCAGCATTTGAAAGAGCAACCCTTAGGAAGCCAGAAGGTTCATTCCCCGAACTCAAGAATGGTTCAATAATGAAACTTATTATGACACCAGAGGCCCAGTGCACAGATTTGTGCACCAGTCCCTCAGCCTGGCCTGCACCTTCTCTCAATCCGGGACCCCTTGGGGGGATGTCGGACTGCCAGTTTCGGCCCAATCCCTGAAGGCCAGAACGAGGGATCCCACCGGTGCACAAATCCGTGCACCGGACCTCTAGTATGCATATAAGATCTTTGGTTAATCTCTCCTCACCCTCCCTCCTCCCTCCTTCCCTCTGAGATTCATCAGTCTGTTCCATGTTTCCATGCCTGTACGTCAAGCATCTGCCCCACATCATAGCTACCGGTCGAACGGTCAGATGGTCAGTCGCTTAGGCTTTAAATATATATAGATGCTGCAGTAACATAATACAAAAGAGAAATCATGGGACCTCAGTGGCTACTGAAAGACATTTGCAAATATAAATAGGAAGTTGCTATGAACAACAATTTTGAAGAAAATGTAGTTAATGTCTTTGTGAAAGAGACAGAGATTGAGGTTGGGGGTAAACAGAGAAAATTAACTTTTCTAGATCCAGTAATTGGGAAATCAGATCCACAACATGAATTACTTTTATTTGTGTAATCCTCAGGGCCAATTTAACCTGTAAACACTTGGAATTTGGCTCTGCAAGATGTCTTTCTGCCTCTAGAGGACTGGAGAACTGAGTAGACTTATTGAAATTATTAGCCATTTTTGGTTTTATATCAGCTGTTGATTTAAATAATGTTGATTGCATTTCCTTGTGATCTACTGCTTTTTTTAAAAGTAAAACATGGTTTTCTTCACATTCCCAAATATGTATTCACTGTAGCTAATTAGGTACAGTGAATATAACACAGAATATAACAAAATTTAAATTACCCATGTTTTCACCATCCAGAGAAAGCCACCCATTAACATTTTAGTATATTTTCTCTCAACATGCATTTGGGAACATAAGCATTCTTGGTATTTACTAAGGACTTAAGTTTGCCCGGCCAGCATGGCCCAGTGGTTAAGCTTCGATCTGTGAACCAGGAGGTTATGGTTTAATCCCCGGTCAGAGCACATGCCCAGGTTGCGGGCTCGATCCCCAGTGTGGAGCGTACAGGAGGCAGCCAATCAATGACTCTCTCTCATCATTGATGTTTCTCCCCCCCCCCCCCCCGCCCGAAGTCAATAAAAACATATTTTTAAAAAATTAAAATTAAAAGAAAGAACATAAGTTTGTCACTGGTGTTGTAACAGCCATTACTGTGTCTCAAACTACTCAATGGAACATCAGAGGCTACTAGATTAGCTTTAACAGATTCTTGAAGCACAAGATTAAACATTTGCCTGCCCCCAAAGCACCAGGGGCATTAGATGCTCTTCCACTGGTAATAGAGAGTCTTTCTGGTGTTTAGAAAAAAAGCCTTACCACATGGTTCAAAATAATTGAGGTCTGAAGAATGTACACACACACACACACACACAAACACACACTCCAGTTGAGAACCTCTGCCTTAGGAAATCCATACATAGACAACTGATTTTTATGAAAATGTATGGGGAGAGGGGCCATAGCTTTCACCAATTTCTCAGAAGCCCTGGTTTATAAAGTTCTTTCCAGCTCTAATATGTTAGTACTATTTCAGGCTGCAGCACTTATTCTGTCTGCTTAGAAGACAGAAGTCTTAGACAAGCTGGACGACGGAAGTGAGGCTAGGTTCTTATATCAGACAGAGGGGAGTTGACCCATGAAAAATGAACACACAGCCTTTACCTTCTCTGTGTATCATTCGTCAGTGCTTCCTCTAATATCAAACCATCAGAGAGACTTAACAACAAATATGTCAACATAAAAATGATGCCACTTTTCAAGGATATGGCCAGGAGAAGTGTCTGCTCCCAGTGCTACTCCCAGGTATACTTGCGATGGGAACAAAAGTTACCTTGGGGTCAAATTAAGAAACAAGGAAATGAGCTAGCATATTTTCAATGTCTAGCATGCATTTGACATGCCTTAAGACCCTCATCTTATAAATGCCAGTATCAGGCCTCAATCTGGCTCTCACCAATTTTAGTCTATTTAATCTGCAAGCCAAACAACCTCCCCTTATCAATCGTATTCTTAACCTGTACCTTAGTTTTCTCTCAAACTTCTATCTTAATTTGGAAATCAGTTAAACTCTCATCAGTCCCTGAAAAAAAAAACCACGCTTGTATATTTTATTTTGAAACACTGATTCTGAAACATAAAAGAGTTATATAAAACTTCTTTCCAAAAAAGTTTTGGATTATAAAAAAGATTAAGAATTTATTGTTCAAAAAAAAAAAAAAGAATTTATTGTTAAAAAAAAAAAAAAAGAATTTATTGTTCAAAGGCTGCCATCTGGTGGCCAAAGATAGTAAACAAAAAAATAGATCATGGAAAACACCAATATCCCAAATCACCTGGTTTATTAACAAAAGTGATAATCTGGAATATTATATGGGAAAATATTATCTGGAGCATTATGTGGGAAAATATGAACATGTTTATGTTCCACTAATTCTAAGCTGTAAGATATTTTGCCTGTAAACAGTGGTAGCAGGATGTTTATCAAAATGTTTCCAAAGCCAGATGCAGCCCCACCAGACAACACACTTGAGTTAAATGCAGCTGCACCAGAAAGTTATGTGTGTGTTTTTATGCTTCTCAAGTATGACACAGGCTTCATTCACTCAACAAAATTTTATTGGATCCTATTTTGTCCTAGGTACACTGAATTTCATTGGCTACATGATGGAGAACAAAAGAAACAGCATCTATTCTGGAGAACCTCATGGTCTGGTGACAAACAGGGTCCCCAATCTGTAAGGTTGTGTGTTTGTGCCCTACATGGGCCTTAGCCTCCAGGGTGACAGTAGTCTAAAAGCTTCTGCCTTCGAGGCAGGGAGCACTCTTTTCTCATTCCCATTAAGGGGATAAATGGGCTAGCAGCTTCTCAGGTGGGGAATTTAGATACCTTGGGTCTCTTCCCTAATGCAGGACCAGCTGGAAGGATCACATTTTAATATTTGACCTATTTATTCCCCTTTCTCTGTCATAAATATTTGCCCCCTTTACGGGTTTTTGAAAACAAAAGTAACGGTCCCTAGTCACTGGGCAATTCTCTAGGAATACTTAGGATAGTGGAAATGCTAATGGTAGTAGGTAAAAATCCAACCTTCACTTGGCTTTTCAGGCATCCCTCAACGCCCCTTCCTCTGCCTGGCCCTGGCCTCCTATCTCCAGAGTGCAGCCAAGGAAAGAACAGCAAAGCCTGGTGGTCTGCTGGTGAGCCAGGACAGGGAGGTGTCCCAGGAGCCCTGGCGACTCCAGCCAGAGTTGTAAAAATACTTCCTATAATTTCTGAAGAAGTTTCTCCAAAAGACCCTTGGCCAGTAACCAATTATTCAATTTGAATATATTGGTTTTTCCTCCAACCAAGGGAAAGAGTACAGGTTGGGGGTGGGGTTTGACTTTTCACTACTAACTGCCAGAAGTCCAGGGCTGTTTTCCTTCTTTTTAGTCCTAGATCCCAGGACAACAGCCTGGGCCAAGGGAGCTACCAGCATGTTGGGATGAGGTATGCAGTCCACAGAGTGATAACATCAATTGTTTTTCAAACTAGCAATCCCTGCTCCAGGTATTCCAGTAAGGCCATCAGTCCCAAGGCACTCCACAGGATGGTCCTGTTACTCATGATAGCCAGAGTATGCCATCCTCCTAAGAGACACAGTGATTAGTCCAGAGATGAGTATGTGACCCAAGCAGAGGAGCCAAGGTCCTTTCTGTGCTTTGGAAGGAATGGTAAGGGGGAAAGTCTCTCTCTCTCTCTCTCTCTCTCTCTCTCTCTCTCTCTCTCTCGCCTGTAGCTATTTTTACTGCCCTCTCAAGAGATCAATACCGAAAGCAGAAGAGATGGAAAGAAAATAGATTTGACTATGTCAAGAATTCAGAATCAGCATGAAGTGGTGCAGATGAAGATTTCTTTCAAAATTTACTTGACTTTCCATGACGATAATGCTCTTGCAACCACGGTAAATGTTCCTAAACCTGGTAGACTTTCTGTAATAAGTGTGGCAAGCATCAACCCATAGAGTAACAGTATGAGAAGGGCAAGGAGTATCTGTATGTGCAGGGAAAACAGAGTTATGACAGGAAGCAGAGTAGTTATCGTGAGCAGACTAAGCTGATTTTCCACAAAAAAGCTAATTCTACAGAGGAGATTGTGCTGAGGTTTGAATGCATTGAGCCCAACTGCAGATCTAAGAGAACACTGGCTGTTAAGAGATGCAAGCATTGCATCTTATCTGGGAGAAGAGAAGAAGACAAAGGGCCAAGTGATCTAGTTCTAAGCTTTACATTTTATTTCATAATGTGACAATAAAATCTTGAGGATAGGTTTGCTTGCTTCAAAAGAAAAAAAACTTACTTTAGGGCCTGGGGTTGTGTCTGAGTAGTTGTTTCTAAGGGCAGAAAAAAAGTTGCCATCTGTATCTCTCAGTAGATTCCAGAATCTTCCACTCTTCAGACCATGCTGAGACCCAGGAGGAGACTGGCTGGGGCTGCTGGGCCAGACAAAAAGGGAGCAGCAGGAAAGCACAGCAAGACTAAGAACTCAGATTAGGCATAACTAAAGTGGAGAACTCCGGCCCTTAGAAGACTTTAGGCTCTAAAAAATGTGGGAGGATCTAAGCAGCTACTGGTTGATGAAGTCAGAGCCAGAGAGCTGACTAGAGAAAGAAGTTCAACATTGAGGATCTCAAAGCAGAGCCCAAACAGACAGCATGCTGGGATGGGTTCGAAATTCTCAGGCCTGGAACCTCCTTAGAGCCATGAAGCGGGAGGAGGAAACCTTCTACCATAGCAACTGCAAAGAGCCAGGCATTGTAGGACTTATGAAGATTGTGAAGGAGGCTTACCCAGACCACACACAGTTTGAGAAAAGCAATCCCAATTATGATCCATCCAGCAAAAACAACCACCACAAATGGTCCAGGGTGGATGAACAGTTTGCTTGGATGATGAAGTTTCATTCCCCTGGCTGAGCTCAAAACCCATCACCAAGCTCACAAAGCCATTGGGGGCCCTTTGAAAAATATGGTGCCCTGCCCAGTCAGTGTGACCCAGTGGTTGAGTGTCAACCTATAAACCAGGAGGTCAGGGTTCGATTCCCCGTCAGGGCACATGCCAAGTTGTGGGCTCGATCCCCAGTGTGGGGCATGCAGGAGGCAGCCAATCAATGATTCTCCCTCATCACTGATGTTTCTATCTCTCCCTCCCTCTCCTTTCCTCCCTGAAATCAAATGTATTTAAATACACACACACACACACACACACACACACACACACACACAGCTCTTCACTCTCCTGGCTCTCTCAAGTTCCACCCCTGATCCAAGAGCAGTTTAATTTTTATTTTGAGCCTGGACGAAAAGGAAACAAGTTAACTGAGATACTTGCTGGAATAGGCAAAGTATTACTCCAAAGAAATGAAGCTTTTAGGAGGCTTGCTTGTTATGTTCAGATGAACATAACACAGGTGGGTTTTCTGTACTTTTCAATAAAACATTAATATTAAAACACACACACACACACACCTAAGTTTATAGGTTAAGGCATGGATGCAAAGAATCTCTTGTGCTTTAGAGACCACATCTACCAATTTTGGCCTTAGAAAAAAAGGAGACCTTAAGGACAGAGCAATAGGTGCTAATCAGCTAAACCTCGAAGACTTGAATCTTACAGGGACTTTAAGTATAATCTAGTCCAAGGCCCTAGTTTTAAATGTGAGAAACCAAAGCTGGGAGGAAAAAGTGGCTTGCTAGAGAGAATTCTTGCTGAGGTTCGAGTTTGGCAGAAAAGACTAGGATTGATGAATGCTGCACCACACAAGTATCTGGCCCTATCAAGTTCATGCTTGTTTAATCCTCAATCTGGGGGGGTACATATTTTAGCTCCATTTAACACAGTGGTTCTCAACCTTCTGGCCCTTTAAATACAGTTCCTCATGTTGTGACCCAACCATAAAATTATTTTCGTTGCTACTTCATAACTGTAATGTTGCTACTGTTATGAATCGTAATGTAAATATCTGATATGCAGGATGGTCTTAGGCGATCCCTGTGAAAGGGTTGTTCGACCGCCAAAGGGGTCGTGACCCACAGGTTGAGAACCGCTGATTTAACAGCTGATGAAATTGAGACCAAAGAGGATAAATGACCTGTGTCACACAGCTAACATGGAACAGAGCTGAGCCTCATATACAAGCCTAAGTCCTTTTTATTTCCTATGTTACCTTTAGATGGAAAAAATAATTATGAGGCAGGACATAGAAGTAAGTGGGACTTAGCAGTGATATCAATCCTTCATAAATATGATGTCAGTGCCTGAGAGCATCTGGGAAAAGTCAAGGAGAGGACTTCAATAAAGGGCAAAACCTAGTTTAAATTACTAAATGAACCAACCCCTTAAACCTCCATATCCCAGCTGCCTTCTAAAAATTTAGGAAGTTGAAATAAATGGTCTCAAAATAAATTTGCAAAATAGAACAGGCAAAAGGAATTGAGTAGTGAGTGGCCCAGAATCCTAGAGGTCTAAACTCCTTTCCCACTTCCCTGCCCTGACCATTCCCTTCCCTGAGGTTTGGGTAGAGAGCAGCTGCGACAGGGGAACTCTCAGGCATGTGAATATGTCACTGATTTTATGAGTCATTTGACAACTGCCTGTATAATGCTCATCTACTGGCCCCTCCCTGAGTCAGAAGCATGAGAACCCTAATCATTAGGAGACTCTAAAACCCAAAGCCCATTCTCTGGTAGGAGAGTTTGACTGTTTGCTTTAAAAAAAAAAAAAAAGTTAACAGATTAAAATATAAATATCTGATTACTCCAATTCAGAGTCCAATGGACTTTGAGAGGCCTTTTCTCCAGCTCTGACTTAAGATCTGTTCTCCATGCTCTCATAAAAAGCATTCACTTGCTCAGTTTCAGGTTCCAGTTCAGCTCTGGCTGTCACATTGTATCTACTTACTTTTACAGCAACAGAACTCAATAAATTTGCCTTCTTAGCTAGAGTTAAAGTAACCATCCATATTCAACAGCTTTATTTTAATAAAACTGCTGCCTTGCCTGGCTATGATGGGACCAAGATAAAAGAGGATACTCCCTAATGGAGGAAATACTACAACCTGGCATCACAAATGTGATTTACATGTTTTTGGTCAATGATAAATCTGAATTACATAAGCAAAGAAAGGTAATTTTTTCTGGTAATAATGTCAACAATAGCCCACCTGGGAGAGGGGATGGCATGGGGCCTATCTACCTCAATACCTCACATCCTTTTTCTGGCCCCTCCAAGTCATTATTTACATTTGTTCTTCTAAAAGAGCTATTATTCAAGGTCACTGAGTAGCCTGGCTGAACAAAGAATGTAGGGGTGGTCACTCACTCTTCCAAATTTTCCTTCATTACATCTCACATATTATTACACTGTCTGTGGTACTATACACACGCTCACTAAGAAACCATTGTAGCATCTTGTTTATTTGTGAAAGAGTGACGTCAAATGTGGTCTCTATGGATTGAAATTTTCTCTCTCCAGAGAGGTTATTGTTAGGGTGGGCTTGTGTGTGTGTGTGTGTGTGTGTGTGTGTGTGTGTGTGTGTTATTTTGTCCCAATAAACTCAATAACCAAAATAATTATATCCCCAAGCAGATCAACATTCAATCAAGAAACATCAGATTTCCCTTTACCTTTAGTTCTGTTACCCAAATTTCATCCCACTGTTCTATCCAAATTCGTTCTAAGGCAGGGGTGGGCAACCCCTGGCACGCGTGCCAAACATGGCACGCCAGTAACTTTTGCTGGCACGCGAAATCTTCTCTTATAATCTTCCATTTACAATTTTTTTCTTAATATCGACTTTTTTATTTTTCAGATAAACTCAGTGTAGGTGCATCTTAGGTAAATAATTTTACATAACAAGTTATCTTAAAGACCATAGACATGGATTGACGAGAGAGGGGAAGAGCAATTTCTATGACTCTGCCTTAACTCTCCCTGCCTTTCTAGATCCGACCAGTGTTTTGGTTTCATCCACATACCCTTGTGAATCTTTGTTCTCAGTGATGAATTTTGTTAAGTCTCGTAATAGGAGTAGCCTGACGGATGAAAGTAGTAGATCGTGCATATCTCTGAAGGTCAAGAAATATAAACCTGATGTAAAATCTCTGTCATCAGTGATGCAGCAGCAAAAGTCCCACTGGTAATATCAAACGGAGTCATAAAGTTTTCTGTCAGACTATCAGTGTACATGTATACATTTAAAAATAAATGTATTTTTCATCATCATATACTGTGTTTTTGTCGCTCGAATGAATTTTATTATTTCTTCAAGGTTCTTCACATACATACACCTTAAGAGATATCAAGTAGGTGTAACATGCTCTCAAAAAATTAGGGTTGGCACGCAGAAGCATTTTGAGTCAGAGATTTTGCTGGTTTTGGCACGCACTCACAAAAAGGTTGCCCACCCCTGTTCTAAGGGGAAAATGACGCTATTGGGTTCTATGCAACTTTTTCATTAACCAACTATCTTTTCATGTATCAGAAATTACTTTGTGACTGTTAGCTAAACTGTTAGTTTCAACTACCTAGGAGAGATGCCTCAAACAAATGAACTTTATTTTCAAACAGATTCAAGCAGGCCAGCAAGAAGACTTGCTCACTGAACTGTGATGAACATATGGCTGAGTATTTCCTCACCATCCAGGAGCACCTGATACTAGAAGAAAGCCCCATCCCTCCACCCACTCACCTAGCCTGTTTGCTCAGAGTGAAGGAGAACTTAGGAGATAGACTTCCTGAGAAGGCAGTATTTGGGTGGTTTGGGATAGAAAAATATGAAAGGGACAGAAGAATCTAAGCCTCTCCATGAAGAAGGGAAAGAGAAAGAATATTACAGAACAGATTAAGATCAGAGAACAAATACAGCATAGGAAATATAATCAGTAATATTGTAATAACTGATGGTGCCAGCTGAGTACTGGAAATATCAGGGGGAACACTGTAAAGTATATGATTGTCTAACCACTATGCTGTATGCCTGAAAGTAATACAAAATAATATTGGAAGTAAAATGCAATTGAAAAAAATTTTTTAATTAAAAAAGATCAGAGAACTAAACCAATCAATGCCTTCAGGATATACAAGAGACCCCTCCAGCTGGTCTGAAGAAAGGGCACCTCGTGCCTCCGGGAGGGAGGATAAGTATAAGGAACAGAAACATACTGGTATTATCTGCCCTCTACTTCCATATCCTGCATTAGATCAGTCTGAACATGGCTTTGCTCCCATTAGAGCTGATGTGGGTCCTGGAGATAGTGGTCAGGCCTATCCCGGCCACCCTCGCCCAACCAGAGAACACATCCATGACAAACCCAAATTCCTAATTCCTGACCTATTTTGAGTCACCCCACATTTTGTCACTCAAGAATAGAACAAAATTTGTTTAAAAAAAAAAAAAAAGCCTGTATTTTTAATTTAAGAAATAAGTAAAAGTTCACAGGCAATCCAGAACAGGTGCCAGGAGTCTGCTCTAAACAATCACCATACTTGCTGCAGAAGTTCAGGTTCCACACAATCACTTGGGCCAGTGCTTCCTGAGATGCTCTTTCAGCTGAGGAATGGAAGGCAGCAGCTGCTGGCACTCATGACAACGCAGGGGCAGCTTCAAGAGCTCTGGCATACCATCTCGGACAGTCACTCTGCCTGCCTCTTGTATCATCTTGATCACATCTGCAAGCAAGGAAAAAAAGTTCAGAGCCCAGATACTCTGGAAAGCCAATACAAAGAAAAAAAAATGTGACCCCAAATAAATATATGCCAGGTATCCTGTAAATTTGAGGTTAGACTCATCGCTGGGGAAAGGGGCTTGATCAAATTCTCAATCTGAGCAACCTATTTTGGATATTACATTCCGTTGAGATACATTCTAAGCAATCCCTGTTACTATGTCAAAGCCTTATACAGTGCTTACCACTGAATGACCTTGGTCGATGGCAGCTGTCACTGTTAATCCCCCAGCATACTGAAGTTCCACAGAATGTACACTGGGAAATGTTCCTCTGCACACACGCCCTTCCCCTGTTAATTAACCACTCCTAACACAAGGTAGACCCATGTTCCTGCTCAGCTGATGGCAGAATAGACATAGAACTGTACAGAGCTTTCATATCTATGATCTCCAATAATTCTCAGAACAATTTTTAAGTACCCTGGTATTATAATAAAACACCTTTCTGACCCCGATATAACAGCTTTCTAGGTCCCCAAAGTTGGCTGCTCACAGCAAAGTGACAATCCCACTACAATTAAAATAATCCAGTTTCTTTTAGTGGGGCCCTCTTTATAGGGAATATAAAGTTAAATAGGGGTTTTTGAGACCAGATTGTTATTAAGGAAATAACTGAGTCAAGTATAAGAATAGCTGAGAAAATGAAACAATTGTGAAAACCAAAGAATACTGTTTACCTTGAGATTCTAGGAAGTATTCTGTATTAAAAGAATTCCAATGTTTTTTGTTTTTAAGGCACGGAGAATCAAAATCCTGGCTGATCACATGAAGGTGTACATGGCTAGTTGAGAGAGGGGGAGGGAAATAGACGATTAAATCCATGAAAGACTATGGTTAAATTAAAAGGACAAACAGTAAAAGTATGGGTATGTAAACTATTGACTGTTTCCATTTAATTCAATTCATTCATTCACTTAAGAATATTTAATGCTCATTATCTACCTACTAGGGCCACACACTGTTCTAGCACTGGGAATTTAGCAGTGAACAAAATGGGAAAGACCTCTGTCCTTACAGAAATTATATTATCATGAGGGGAGACAAATAAAGTATAAGTAAACCAATAAACAAGAAGATTCAAATAACATTGCTTAGAAAATAATAAAACAGAGAAATGTGATAGAGAGTGCCAAGGGGGTAGAGGTTGCCTCTTTAACTAGCTTAGGGTGTTCAGGGAAGGTCTCTCCCAGGCAGTGATTGAGCTGAGAAAGCAGTCAGGCAAGCAAAGAATTTTGAGGGAAAGAGTATTTCAGAGAGTGGGGAGGCTAAGTGCAAAAGGCCCTGAGATGAGAAAGAGCTTAGTACAACCAAGGAACAGAAAGGCAATATGGCCAGGCCCTAACTGGTTTGGCTCAATGTATAGAGCGTCGGCCTGGGGACTCAAGGGTCCCAGGTTCGATTCCGGTCAAGGGCATGTACCTTGGTTGCAGGCACATACCCAGTAGGGGGTGTGCAGGAGGCAGCTGATCGATGTTTCTCTCTCATCGATGTTTCTAACTCTCTATCCCTTTCCCTTCCTCTCTGTAAGAAATCAATAAAATATATTTTTTAAAAAAAGGTAATATGGCCAGAATGACTGGAGCCTTGGAGCAGAGATTAGGTAGGAGCCAGATCATAAGGGTCTTATAGGTCAGCAAGGGGTTTGCACTATATTCTGATTATATTGGGGAGCCATTAAGGATTTTAAGCAGAGGAGTGCTACTATCTGAGTTATACTTTTTAAAGATGATTCTTGCTGCTGGGAGAAAGGACTATGAAGTGGGTATGGATGGATACAGAGAGACCTAGCAGTCCAAGTCAGAAATAATCATGTCTTAGACTAGAGCTATAATAGTGGAGATGACAAGAAGCAATTCAATTTTTAAAATATTTTGGAACAGGACTTATTAATGGATTGGATGTGGGTTTGGGGAGGTGTCACCTACTGAGATAGAGAAGCTTATGGGGAAAGCAGATTTGAGAACGAAATCAAGAGTTTGCTGTTCAACTTGTTAAACCAAGTAGGATGCCTTTTTGTATAGCACTGACTTTTAGACTCAATAATACTTCACATTCCCCCAATAAATAATCAAAACCAACCAGTAGCCCAGACAGTGTGGCTCAGTGGTTGAACATAGACCTATGAACCAAGAGATCATGGTTCGATTCCAAGTCAGGGCACATGCCTGGCTTGTGGGCTCAATCCTAGTAGGGAGCATGCAGGAGGCAGCCAATCAATGATTCTCTCTCATCATTGATGTTTCTATCTCTCTCCCTCTCACTTCCTCTCTGAAGTCAATAAAAATATTAAAAAACAAAACAAAACAAAACAAAACAAAAACCAGTATGTGCGGAATCCAAAATGGAATATAAGCAGTAACAAACCTAACTATAAATAAAAGACCTTCTAAAGGGGGTCAGGAAGAAAATAACTAACCTAATTAACTTTGGAAAGCAATATTTTCACTGGATAGTAGAAAAAGAAAAAGAACTGTATACAGCCCTAACTGGTTTGGCTCAGTGGACAGAGCGTTGGCCTGCGAATGAAGGGTCCCAGGTTCAATTCCGGTCAAGGGCATGTACCTTGGTTGTGGGCACATCCCCAGTAGGGGGTGTGCAGGAGGCAGCTGATCGATGTTTCTCTCTCATCGATGTTTCTAACTCTCTATCCTTTTCCCTTCCTCTCTGTAAAAAATCAATAAAATATATTTTTAAAAAAACAAACAAACTGTATACAGCCCTGGACAGGTAGCTCAGTTGGTTAGAGTGTCATCCCAATACATCAAGGTTGCAGGTTCGATCCCCAGTGAGAACACATACAAAAATCGACCAATGAAAGCATAAATAAGTGAAACAACAAATCAATGTTTCTTTCTTTCTCTCTCCCCCACTTCCCTTCTCTAAAATCAATTTTTTAAATAAGAACTGTATACAAATACTGTGCTATTGTGAGTAAAAGTATTTTTCACAGGGGTATGGAATAGCAATTCTGTAACTATTTTATATGTAAAAAGTTGACCCTTAAACAATACAGGGGTTAGAGATGCTGAGCTCCATGCAGTTGAAAATCTGTAACTTTTTTTTTTTTAACTGATTTCAGAGAGGAAGGGAGAGGGAAAGATAGATAGAAATATCAATGATGAGAGAGAATCACTGATCAGCTGCCTCCTGCATGCCCCCCACTGGGGATCGAGCCCACAACCGGGGCATGTGTCCTGAGTGGGAATCAAACCTTGACCTCCTGGTTCATAAGTCGATGCTCAACCACTGAGGTACACCAGCTGGGCAAAAATGTTTAACTTCTGACTCCCCAAAAGACTAACTACTACTAGCCTACTGCTAAACAGAAGACTTACCAATAACATAAATAGTCAATTGACATATATTTTGTATGCTATATATATTATATACAGTATTCTTACAATGAAGTCAGCTAGAAAAATGTTAAGAAAATCATAAGAAAAATACGTTTACAGTACTGCACGTATTTATTTTTTAGAAATACGCATATAAGTGGACCAGCACAATTCAAACCCGTGTTGTTCAAGGGTCAACTGTACTAGGATTGAGCAAATAAGTAAATTTAGTGTAGTTAATGAGAGCCAAATTTCTCACTGTTGGAGAAAGAAGTTACAATAATGGAAATAAGAAGAATGAACCTTGTGGGGTTGGACTGGAATGAGAGGTATCACTATGAATTATGGTTTTCATATAACATACAGGTAAATAAAGAGAGAGGTATGTGTTACCAGTGCAGGTTAGGATTCATGCATTTATTTCCTAGCTCTATCTACTGAGAGGATCTAGGAGCAAAAACACCCTAGGGTCAACATCACAGAAACCTAGTACCCAAGTCTTGGTTTATAAATATCCAATAAAAGGAACAAGGGCTCTTGGCAGAAGTGGCTCATTCCAGGGCTATAATGAGCCTGGAACATCTTATTCCAGAAAATAAGTGCTCAAAACATGTTGGAGGTATGTCAAAGTGCTACAGGGGCCAGCCAAAAGGAGCGTCCAATGATCAAAGCTGGAATGACTTGAGCAACAAAATAAATAATGATAGACTGAGTTAAAACTTATAGAATAAAATAAATATCCATGAATCTGTACTGATAATTGAATAAATATATAATTGGGGCAGGGATTGGGGGGGCGCTCTTCCACATGGAAGAAATCTAATTAATAAATTAGAAGGGCCCTAGCCGGTTGCTCAGGTGTTAGAGTGCCAGTACTTGGACTGAAGGGTCTCGTGTTCGATTCCAGTCAAGGGCAGTACCTCAGTTGCAGGCTCCATCCCCGGCCCTGGTCAGGGCGCATGTGGGAGGCAACCAATCGATGTGTCTCTCTCACATAGATGTTTCTCTCTCTGTGTCTCTCCCCCTCCCTTCCACTCTCTTTAAAAATCAATAGAAAAATATTCTTGGGTGAGTATTAATAAAACACAAAAAATAAATTAGAAGGAATGAGGGAAACATAAAGTCACCATTAGGTAAACACCATAGTAATAACTATTGCAGGCCAGATCCACCAATAGAGACGCTAAAAGTACTAGGCAAAAGTTTGAACAGAAATAGGATAGTAGCATAGTCTCAAAATATTCAATAGTAACTGAGTAGAGAAACCTGGCAGACACCACCTTAACAAAGTAATCAAGGTTAACATCATGAGTAATAAACCATCTTGACTTCATGCACTCCTTGATATGAGGCACTGAAATGGACACATCACTTCTGTGGCATGTTGACAAAAAAAGAAAAAAGGATAATCTCAATCTAATTATGAAAAATCATCAGACAAACCCAAACTGAGAGATATCCTATAAGATAACTAGCCAGTACTCATCAAAAGTGTCAAGGTCATGAAAACCAGAAAAGGCCATAACCGGTTTGGCTCGGTGGATAGAGCGTCGGCCTGCAGACTCAAGAATCCCAGATTTGATTCTCGTCAAGTGCATGTACCTTGGTTGTGGGCACATACCCCGTAGGGGGTGTGCAGGAGGCAGCTGATCGATGTTTCTCTCTCATCGATGTTTCTAACTCTCTATTCCTCTCCCTTCCTCCCTAAAAAAATCAATAAAATATATTAAAAAAAGAAAACCAGAAAAGGAAGAGGAAGTATCACAGGTTAGGGGAGACTAAGGAGAGATAATAAATTCAATTGCAGAATCTTGGATCAAATCCTGGAGCAGAAAAGGATTTAAGAAAAATGGGTGAAATTCAAATAAGGTCTACAGTTTAATTAGTGGTGATGTTATGAAAGATTTTTGTCCTGCTTCACACTTTCTTTTTTTATATTTTCTAAATTTAAAATATATTACTTTTACAATAGACAAAATTATTTGTTACCTTTTCCTTTCTATAAACTTTATTCAAAATTATATCATAAAGAGTGGTCATAAAAGGATATGTAAGTGGCAACTTTACTTACTGCTCACTTTGTTTCCCACCCACACCTGCCACAGCTCTTGCTTTTATAATTCTCCTTAGCACAACAGTATTCATTATATGAAAAAGGCACGGACACCATGGTTACTATGTGAAAAGGGCTCTTTAATCATTAGCTGTTAGTCATAGGCTCTGAAGCATTAGGGAAATAGGACTATGGGTGACATGCAAGAATCTCAAAATCATTATGCTGACCAAAGAAAGCCAGAATGAAAAAGAATACACATTACATGGTTCCATTTACATGAGAACAGACAAAACCAATTATGCTGAAAGAAATTATAACAATGCTTGCGGAGGATTAACTGTAAAGAGCACAAAGGTGCTTCCTGGGATGAGATGAGAGAAATGTTCTGTATCTTGATCAGAGTGATAGTTGCATGGCACGTACATCTGTCAAAACTGATCAAACTATAAATCTTATTATGCATTTTATTCTAGATAAGTTATGCGTCCTTTTAAAAGAAAGAATATTGATGGGAAGAAATATGTGGCACAAAAATTTCATTAGGTTAAAGTAGCCAGTAATCTAAGTCATAATTACTCACCCAAAAAAAAACGTGAAAAATAATGGGTGTTTATTAAAAATAGCCTTAAGATATTCTGATACAGGAATCGAAGATGGCGGCATAGGTAAACACCGGAGACTGCTGCCGCAAACAACCACTTCAAAAATACAACTAAAAGACGGAACGGACATCAACCAGAACCACAGGAAGGCTGGCTGAGGAGAGACTCTTCAACTAGAAGGAAAAACAACAGCATTACGAGGCTCAGAGGAGGTGCAGTGTGGAAAATTTAAAGGTACGGTGGTGCGGTGGTGCGCGCGCAAAGCGGGCTGGTGGCTGAGGGCGCGGTTGTCGTTTTCAATCAGGAGGGAGTCTCAGACTCTGGGCTACAGATCCGGGCGAGTCTCTAGGGACCCAGACTCAAACGGGAGAAGCGGGACTGTCTGGCTACGATCCCTCCGAGGTTTGCAGCCGTTGCTGGGACAGAGAGGCAGAGCCCCTGGGGACGGACTGAGAGCAGCCATAGCTGCTCCCTCCCCCCGCCCTGTTGATCCCGCCCCGCCCAAGCCCTGCGCAGAGCCATTTGCCTGATCGCCTCAGGCAAAGGCTAGATTAGCACCTCCCCAGAGGACAGAAGTTTTCCCACAGCTGATTCCCACAGCGAGTCGGCCTGGTGGTCAAATCCCTCTAGTATTAACTACAACAATTAAGGCTTAACTAGAACAAGACTGCGCACAAAAGACCACAAGGGGGTGCACCAAGAAAGCATAAAAGATGCAGAGACAAAAAAACATGACAGAAATGGAGGATATGGAGCTAAAAATCGCAATTTTGAGGGCTTGCAATAAACTTGAGCAGAGCCTCACGAAAACTAATGAGACCCTCGATGCTACGATAAAGAAATTAGAAAGTAAGCATACACGGACTGAAATAAAGAATATTATACCCAATAGCAGACCAGAGGAGTGCAAGAATCAAACCAAAGATTTGAAATTCGAAGAAGCAAAAAACACCCAACTGGAAAAGCAAAATGAAAAAGAATCCGAAAGTGTGAAGATAGTGTAAGGAGCCTCTGGGACAGCTTCAAGCGGACTAATATCAGAATTATAGGAGTGCCAGAAGATGAGAGACAGCAAGATATTGAAAACCTATTTGAAGAAATAATGGCAGAAAACTTCCCCCACCTGGTGAAAGAAATGGACTTACAGGTCCAAGAAGCGCAGAGAACCCCAAACAAAAGGAATCCAAAGAGGCCCACACCAAGACACATCATAATTAAAATGCCAAGAGCAAAAGACAAAGAGAGAATCTTAAAAGCAGCAAGAGAAAGAGACTCAGTTACCTACAAGGGAATACCCATACGACTGTCAGCTGATTTCTCAACAGAAACTTTGCAGGCCAGAAGGGAGTGGCAAGAAATATTCAAAGTGCTGAATACCAAGAACCTACAACCAAGATTACTTTATCCAGCAAAGCTATCATTCAGAATTGAAGGTCAGATAAAGAGCTTCACAGATAAGGAAAAGCTAAAGGAGTTCATCACCACTAAACCAGTATTACACGAAATACTGAAAGGTATCCTTTAAGAAGAGGAAGAAGAAAAAGGTAAAGATACAAATTGTGAACAACAAACATGCCTCTATCAACAAATGAATCTAAGAATCAAGTGAATAAATAATCTGATGTACAGAATGAACTGGTGATTATAATGAATCAGGGACATAGAAAGGGAATGGACTGACTATTCTTGGGGGGGAAAGGGGAATGGGAGATTCGGGAAGAGATTGGACAAAAATCGTGCACCTATGGATGAGGACAGTGGGTGGGGAGTGAGGGCGGAGGGTGGGGCAGGAACTGGAAGGAGGGGAGTTATGGGGGGGGGGGGGGAGAGGAACAAATGTAATCTGAACAATAAAAATTTAATAAAAAAAAATAAAAAATAAAGATATTCTGATACAGCCCTAGCCAGCTTGGCTCAGTGGACAGAGCGTCGGCCTGCGGACTCAAGGGTCCCAGGTTCGATTCCGGTCGAAGGCATGTACCTTGGTTGGGGACACATACCAGTAGGGAGTGTGCAGGAGGCAGCTGATCGGTGTTTCTCTCTCATCGATGTTTCTAACTCTCTATCCCTCTCCCTTCTTCTCTGTCAAAAAATCAATAAAATATATTTTTTTTAAAAAAGATATTCTGATACATGGTACAACACGGATGAACTTTGAAGAATTACCTTAAGTGAAATAAGCCAGTCACAAAAAGACAGATCCTATATAATTCCACTTATATGAGGTACCTAAAGTAGTTAAATTCATAGAGACAGAAAGTAAATGGTGATTTTGAGGGGTTGAGGGAGGAAGGAAGATGGTAGTGTGGGAAGGAAGTTCTAGAAATAGTGGTGATGGTTGCACAATGTAAATGTACTTAATGCCATTAAACTGGACACTTGAAAATGGTTAAAGTGGTAAATTTTATGCTATATATATTTTATTACACAAAAAAAAGCAAAAAAATAAAATAACTCAAAAAACCCAAGATAAAACTCTGAAATCCATTACTCTGCTTATCTCGTTTAGGTGTAAAGACCTGTGGAGCACTGCCTTGGATGCATTTTTTGAAAAGAATCAATCATTCCTTTCTCAGTCCTTCTGGGTATGAGCCAAAAGAAAACTGGCTCTGCACTTTTCTCTCATTTTATCTTACATCTTAGATCTACTAAGCTGTTAGGACAGAAGTCAGTGATGTTTGTGTCCTTCAGAGCAATGGTCCTTAATCACTTAGGAGTTTCTGAACAGTCACTGACTACAATTCTTTAATTCTTCATCCTGGTGTAACAAAGCTACTTCGTCTAGTTCATAAATTAGGTCCTCAGAGGTTTACACTTTGAGAGGAACAAAAAAAAAAGTATGTAATTGAATTACAAGCAGAAGTAGGAACTCAAGGCTTACAGAAAAGTCAGACAGAACAGAAGTTTCAGCTCACCTGCCTTGGAAACCCCTCTGGGCCTTGCAGCTATCAGCACACTCTGCAGACCCAGGCTCATCCATCTCCACCTACACATAATCAGAATGCACCAGCATTCCCCACAGGGCTTACCTCATGCTGGGAATGGCGTGGTAGCCCAATCGGAAGCGGAGTTTGCTGGGCCCAGCAGCATCTGCAATCACCTTTTCCCCCACAGCATGCATATGTTTGAGGAGCTCAAGATGTTCCCTGGTCACAGCCTTCAGACTGGAAATTGAGGCCCATGGTAAGACCAGCCAGTGGTGACGAGCCTTGGGGTATTTATCCTTAATCACCACCACCTGCTCATCTTTGTAAACCTAGAAGAGGGGCAAAGGAGAAGGAAACAGACATTTTCCATGCATCTTCTGTGCCAGGTGCTGTTATATTCATTAACTCACTTAATCCCACTATAATCTTCTGTAAAAGTTTTTAGTATCCCAATTTTGACAGATGAAAGCACAGAGACTCAGATAAGCTGAGTGTCTTATGCAAAGTCACAGTTACAAAGTAGGAAACTAGGATTGCAACCCAACTTCAGTCTGTGTTTTAATCACCACACTACACAGAAGATGCACAATATGAAGTACAGTAGTTGCTAAGGATCTGATGAGAGATCCATCCAGGCATCAATTAAATGCTCCCTTCTCCACTCTACCACAGCAGACCATATGACATCTGCCCGTGTGTTCCAAGACACCCTATCAGATCTGGCCCCTTGTCATCCCAGTAGATAATTTAAGAACTCAAAGACCCCTCTTAGGGTGATACCGGACTATTAATCCCAGGATAAGCCAGTAACCACAGTCGTTATTATCTGATGCTCCCTTGAAAGGGACCACAGTAAGGTTAACTCAACTTCCCTTAATAGTATGCAGAAGTTTAAGAGGAACAAGGCAGAGGGGATATTCATTTGAAGAACTTAGTTTCTCTCCAAAGAATTTCAGGTGCTAACTTATTGGCAATGGGAAAAGCTACATGTTCTCACAAATAGCCCAATAAAACAAATCTCATTTGAAACACTGATCGCCTTTAATTTCATTTATAGTTATAAACTCTGCCGATTATTTCAATGCCAAAATTTTATTCTGACCTGCATTTTGGGATCCTGCATAGAAATCTTCAAGCCTTGACTCCAGTGGCCCAATGATTCCTAAAACAATAAAGAGCAATGAAAATCTCAAATGCCAATAATTAAATTTGGCATTAGTTAACACTGAATGTCAGCAAAATCCAACCAAACTTGGAAATAAAGTTAATTTTTAAGAATTAAACTATATCCTCTTTATATCAATCTTTTGCCTTTGTAATCATAAGCCATCCCCATTTTCTCCCTATATCCAGAGCTACATGTCTAGACAGAGGCTGGAAATGCCAGAGTATGAACCACATCTTTGTCCTCTCCCACTCCATCTAAGCCTGACTAGGTCTCCACTTTGACATCAGGATGTGAATCACATGATCTATGAAAAGTGTTCCGCCGAAACCGGTTTGGCTCAGTGGATAGAGCATCGGCCTGCGGACTGAAAGGTCCCAGGTTCGATTCTGGTCAAGGGCATGTGCCTGGGTTGCGGGCACATCCCCAATAGGAGATGTGCAGGAGGCAGCTGATCGATGTTTCTCTCTCATCGATGTTTCTAGCTTTCTATCTCTCTCCCTTCCTCTCTGTAAAAAATCAATAAAATATATTAAAAAAAAAAAAAAAAGAAAAAAAAAAAAGAAAAGTGTTCCAATGCTAACCTTCTAGAAATACAAATGACTGACACATTTTAGTAGCTCAGTGTTAAGTATATTCCATTATCGCCCTACCTTCAAGTGGCTTACCTCAGGACTGCAAGAGAAAAGCACATAAAGGGACATTCACCCAAGTGACTGGTGACACAGACAAGTGACTCTTTCATCTTGGTTAATAACCCCTATCATGGTTAATAACCCCTCACGTGTGCCTGGCTTTAGAGTGACAAAACATTTAAGCCGTCATTATATCCTTTAATCTCCACATCATCTATCAAGCAAAATACCCTCACCTTTTTGGTTGACTCATCTGTCCCCTTGTTTGGGGGCACAAAGCGTTGGCTAGGGTCACTCCCAGGTACCAGTCCTGTACTGGGCTCAGCTTCCTGGGCAGCATCCCTTTCTAAGGAATCGCTGTTGCCTGACCTCTTTCTCTTCCTGTGTGTTTCCAGGCCAGGGCTCTTTGCCTCTTCCTCAAACTCTACAATATATGGATAAAGTTCATTCACAATGTGGAGAACCTGGCCAGGCTGCAGCTTCACCTCTTGGTCCTTCCCAATTATGACTGAGTCAATGCTGCTGGGATTGACCCCTACCTATGAAATAATCAGAAGGTAATTACAAAAAAGCAACAATCCCATCACTAATATAGTTACTGTTATGTTAACCACTTACTATGTGCCAGGAACTATGCTTAATGTTCACTTATATTACTCCATCACTTCCACACATGACAGAGAAGACTTACTGGCTGGCACTGACACTCTAAAGTCAACAGCATAAGAAAATCGTCAAGTATAAAAATGGAAATTCAAGTCACAAACAGACATACCTGCTTTACCTTGACATATCCTTTGTTACACTCTGCTTTCAACTGCACTGAAAGAGATTGAGAAAAGTCAAACCCAAATGCCATGAAGAACCAGGCACTTGCTCCTATTCTCTCTACAGGACAATGAAGCCTCATGAAGGCAACTTGACATGGGTTTCTTCAAAGGCCTATGAGCAAAACTGCCCATTATACAGGTGACTGGGGCTCCAAATCCTTCCATAAAATGTCCAACAGGTCATCATAAATTAAAATTTGATTTTCTTCACTCAGAGAATATTAGGGTGATGGGGCTATCTGTTTATTCTCTGATATTTGTGGAATCAAACACTTAAAAATAAAAGAAGTCCAACAGTGTACATACTCCCTTAGCTACTGCTAATATCCCTCAGAGGCAGCTTCACTAAGTCCCCACAAGTCTCCCTATTCCAGAGCCCTTGGCCACCTGGGATCACAAACTCTGCAATCAGGGAAGGGGACCCACTTCTCTTACAAGCTCTTCACTCAAGATTAAATCAGGCTCCCGCTATTACATAAAACTATCAGATGCCTTTACCAGAGAAAGGGGCAAATGATACATTCCTGGAAAACAGAAGTTCAGCTGGCCTTGGGTAGGAGGAGTGGAGAGAATAATCTAGAACAGCGGTTCTCAACCTGTGGGTCGCGACCCCTTTGGCGGTCAAACGACCCTTTCACAGGGATCGCCTAAGACCATCCTGCATATCAGATATTTACATTACGATTCATAACAGTAGCAACATTACAGTTATGAAGTAGCAACGAAAATAATTTTATGGTTGGGTCACAACGTGAGAAACTGTATTTAAAGGGCCAGAGGTTGAGAACCACTGGTCTAGAAAGAGGAACAGTCAGAACAATCTGAGCATGTGTGGGAAGAAGTAACATTTATCACTCATGCTCAGGTAAGTGAGACAGGGAACAAAGAGGAGAGACACCACAGCTGCTCTCCAGAGAGGACAGGCGGACACACACCTATTGTGACCAGGGGGACAGAGAGTGAGAAGCAGCGTCTGTTTCTGTATCTTGGGCCTAGCCAGGTCAAGCATGACTTTTTTTCACCCATTTAGATTAACTCATGTGGCAAAACCAATAATCAGGGCTATAACTCCAAGCCTCGGGAAACCCTGCTATGGGGAATGTACTGCACTGGGAGGCCTGGTAGCAATGAGCATGTCCAGAAGTTTACGGGCAAAAAAATGAGGTATATGGTAAGGCTTTTTCCTAAGGACTTTCATTTCATTAAATCCCAGGGATGGTACTTCAAGAGCTAGATACTATCATCTTATAAAGATACCACCCTCTGGGAAAGATAGAGGTGGGAAGGTAGATGGGGGAGATTAACTGGGAAACTTATACGCATATATGCATAACCCATGGACACAGACAATGGTGTGGTGAATGCCTGGGAAGGGTGGGTGCCGGGTAGAGGGGGTCAGTGAGGAAAAAAACAAAGGGGACATCTGTAATACTTTCAACAATAAAGATAAATTTTTAAAATAAATTTTAAAAGCACCCTCTGTATGAGGCAATATGTAAAGGATGGAACCATCCCATCACTTCTCAGACACAGCTTCAGCCTGGAGATCCTAGAATTCAACTGTCTCACTCCCAACTCGGACCCTTCCTAGACAAAGCAGGGTACAGAACTCCACCACCAATAGTGACAGGAAGGACCCGTTGTTGCCAACACTGAATAGTTACTGCTTTCGGAGGGTGGAGTCAGGAGTGAATAGGGCCTGGTGTTGGCTAAAAGAGCCCTGTTCCTGAGTTTTGTTTATGGCAGACCAAAGGTTTTCCATCATGACCACCCAGAAAATGCGCACCTTTGGTTATCACTACTCTAAGGCTCTCCACATTCTTGTGACCAGTTAGTTACCTTGCTGTCGAGAACATTTCTTATCAGTGATCTTGGTCTCTGGGCCACGCCCAACCACCACTGCTTCCAAATGTGGAAGTTTGATTCGCTGGTGCCTGTTGTCCTGTCTCACCAACCAGCACACCCGCATCATTACTCTGAGAGACAAAACAGAAGAGAATCATGGAAAAACTAGCACAAGTCCTCCAGGGCCACACCCCGGATACCACACATGCCATATACCATCTGTTCACCTTGAGGCAAGTGACTTCACCTCCCTAGTCTCAATTTCCTCACATGTAAAATGTGACAATGACAGGATTCATAAGGCTGTTGTGGGAATTAACTAAGAAAATGTGGGTAAAGTATTCACCTCTGTGCCTGAATCATGCCAAGCAATCAAATATTTGTTATATTTATTGACATGCTTTATGTGCTGGTCATTAGGCAACAGGTTGAGGATCAAAGAATGATTATACATTGTCCCTATTCTTCTGGGGCCTGGAGTACAGTGGGACAGATAGACTCATATACCATTTATTAAAATATAATGTGATAAGCATTGTAAGAGGGAAGTAACCAAATACGGCATTAGCTCAGGCAAAGGAATGACTGACTCTTGCAGAGAGTATCAAAAAAGACTTTATGTATAATGGGTTTTAAAGGACCGAAAAGGAGTTTGCCTGGCAGAAAACTAAGAACATAAAAACAGAAGATATTCTTCAGTCTACAGGCACTTTTTGTGTATTTGAAGGTTTCCCTTCTTTAACTGTCATTAACATACTGATGTTAGAATGATGTTTTGCTGCCATCTGCCAGAAGACTGTCATAATAAATTGCAAACATGCAATTTCCAAAGTATGACTGCAGCACCTTTGTGCAATACACAACCTGCACAATAGTGGAGGTGCTGGCATTCTTTTGAAAAACAGCCCTTAAGACCATGTAGAGTTTCAGCAGAAGAAAAAGAGACAAAAAATTCTGCCTGAGCAAAGGCAGAACAAAGGGGAGGGAGAGGAAGAACAGCCAGAAGAAATCATGAAGGTAGACTTAATTACTGACTGCATTTGGGGAATGACAAAGGAGGAAAGGGAGATAACCAGGATTCCTAATTTGGAAATATCCATTAACCAAAAGGAAGAATATACAAAGAGACATAATTTGGGGATAAGCAGTAGGTAAAGAAGAGATGATTTAAGATTAAAACACAATTAGATTAAGTTGCCTATGAAAGATCCAAGGGTCAAGGTGGGATGGATGGATACAGATGATAATTAAATCTCCTTGTATATAGACTGCATCACTGTCCATCCATTCAGAAAATTTGGAGGAAGGGTCTTTGGAGATCATTGCCCTGGGTTAGGCCTGGTTTTCAGCATACTTTTCTTCTATTGCCCCTGGTGTTCAGCATGCTTTTATCAAGTGCATACTATGTGCTAGGCATTTGCTAAATATCTTACTTATATCATCTCATTTAATCTTCACAACAACTCTCATTGCAAGGAAGCAAAAATTTAAGGCTTAGAGAAGATAAGTAATGTGTTCAAGTCATACAGCCAATGTGTGCCAGAGACAGGATTTGAGTTAATTCCAAATAACAGGCTCTTTTTTTAAAATATATTTTTTATTGATTTCAGAGAGGGAGAGAGATAGATAGAAACATCAATGATGAGAGAGAATCACTGATCGGCTGCCTTATGCACACCCCCTACTGGGGATCGAGCTCACAACCCGGGTATATGCCCTTGACCGGAATCAAACCAGGGACCCTTCCGTTCACATGCCAACACTCTATCCACTGAGCCGAACCATCTAGGGCTAAAGAACAGGTTCTTAATCTGCACCATATACCTTTTGTCTTCACTTATTTGATCATTCAGTCAAAATTACTGCATGCCCACTATGTTCCTTGTGCCAAACTAGTGCTGGGAGTAAAAACATAATACATTTCACTTGCATTGTATGATACAGGTATAATACATCATACCTGCCGTCACAAAGATAGGGCACAAAGGTGAAGTACCCAACCCAGAGTTGGAGAAAGGTGTCAAGAAAGGTTTCCTATAAGAGCTGAGCCCACAATGAGTCCTATATATATAAAAACCTGGTTAATTAGGTGAAAGGGAACAGCCTAACTAAGTGAGGAGAAGTGGAGAAAGAGCCTGGCTGGTGTGGCTTGGTGGTTGAGCTTCGACCTATGAACCAGGTCACAGTTCGATTCCTGGTCAGAGCACATGCCCAAGTTTCGGGTTCAATCCCCAGTAGGGGGCATGCATGAGGCAGATCAAGGATTCTCTCTCATCATTGTTTCTATCTCTCTCTACCTTCCTCTCTGAAATCAATAAAAAGATATTTTTAAAAAAAAAGAAGAAAGAAATCTGGGAGAAGACTCCAATAAAAGTGAACAGCAAGGGCAAGTGCACAAAGGAGCAGCACTGTACATATGAAGAAGCAGTTCAGTGTTGCTGCAACCCAAAGTATGAGGCAGAAAAGAGGCTGAAGATTCAAGCAGGTCCAATTGAAGCAGGGCCCTGGATGACTGGCTGAGAAGCTCATATTTTAGAAGTTCCAATGAATTTTGCAATTCAGTAAACAATAAGTATGTGCTGAATGAAAGAGCAAACAGATGAAAGAACAGAAAGCACTTTAAAGATTATTAAGCAGGTCTTTGACACAGATTTGTTTTCAAAGATCATTTGGGGGAGGAGGTAGGTAGTGTGGACAAAAGATATGTGGAGAACAGAACTAGAGGCAGGGAAACCAGTTAGAAGCCCATTGTATTTCAGGTGAGAGATGATGAGGCCTGAAGTAGGACAATGGAGAGATAAAGTAGAGAGCACAGACTTGAGAAACATTTAGGGGGTAAAATCATCAGGATTTAGTGATGGGTGTGATAAAGTAAGTTCAGGGAAGATGCCAAGTTCAGTTTTGGGCCTCTGAATTTGAACTGCCTGTGGGAGTTGCAGGCAGAGCTGTCCAGCAGGGTAGTCAGAAGTGAGGGTGAAACTCAGAAAAGAGTCTAATATGACAACTTCTATTTGAAAGCATGTAGGGAGTTAAAACCAAGCCAGTTGATGTGTTCACTCAGGCATTAGGTACAGAATGAAAAGAACGGCCTGGCCAGCATGGCTTAAGTGGTTGAGTGTCGACCTATGAACCAGGGAGGTCATGGTTCGACTCCCAGTCAGGGCACATGCCTAGGTTGGGGGCTCTATCTCCAGTAGGGAGCGTGCAGTAGGCAGCCGATCAATGATTCTCTCTCATTACTTATGTTTCTATCTCTCTCCACCTCTCCTTTTCTCTCTGAAATAAATAAAAATATTTTTTTAAAAAAAGTACAGCGGCCCAAAGTGGCAAGCATTGGAAATACCCAACGTTTTGGGTGGAGGAAAAAAGACTATCCACAGGAGAAATGACTGGTGAGAGAGGAACATGGAGAAACAGCTAGAATATAAGCTCCTTAAGGAAAGGCACATTGTTTTGCTCATCTCTGTATCACAATAAATGTTCACTGAATAAATCAACTGAGTGTATTATGGGAGTGAGCCCTAGCCAGTTTAGCATCAGCCTGTGGACTGAAGGGTCCCAGGTTCAATTCCAGTCAAGGGCATGTACCTAGGTTGCAAGCTCGATCCCTGGCCCTGGTCAGGACGCGTGTGGGAGGCAACCAACCAGTGTGTCTCTCTCACATCAAGGTTTCACTCTCTCTCTCTGTCCCCCTCTCTTCCACTCTCTCTAAAAAATCAATGGAGCCATGACCGGTTTGGCTCAGTGGATATGGCGTCGGCCTGCGGACTGAAGGGTCCCAGGTTTGATTCCGGTCAAGGGCATGTACCTTGGTTGTGGGCACATCCCCAGTGGGGGGTGTGCAGGGGCAGCTGATCAATGTTTCTCTCTTATAGATGTTTCTAACTCTCTATCCCTCTCCCTTCCTCTCTGTAAAAAAACAATAAAATATATTTTAAAAAATCAATGGAAAAATATCCTCGGGTGAGGATTAACAAAAATAAAAATAAAAAAGGGAGTGAGAGGTATCAAGTCTCAAAAGCAGCAAGGGAATCAAGTGATGATTTTTAAATGACTATCTGGTTTGAGGAACAATCACTGGTGACCTAAGGGTAAGATTTCAGAGGAATAATAGGTCTGAAAGCAGACTGCATGAAGGGAATGGGAGTTGAGAAAATGGAGACAGAATTTAGAATACCCTTTAAAACAGTTTGGATAAGAAGGGGGAAGAGTCACTGGATGACAGCTAAAGGAAGATGATCACCAAGAACTTTTTTCTTTCTAGCTTGCATAGTGGAAGTGGGGATAAGAGATGGCCAGGGATCTGAGAAACCTGGCCTTGTTTATACATGACAGGGACAGGGGCAGAAACGACAAATGAAAACAAGCTCTCATAGGTGAGTGTATAAAAGATCAGGAACACAGGTAAAGGGATTTGCTTTGATCAGAGGATACAGCTCATCCTCATCCTCTGAGACTTAAGATCAACATGAATGTAAATCTAGATGGTTTTGTAAATGGGAAAGCAAAAGCAGAAATGTGAGGAAAGGCACCTCTGATGACCTCAATTTTCTCCATAAAATAGTAGATAACAGCAGAGTGAGGTGCTCGAGCACTTGGCGAACAGTTGGACAAAATCAGCATAGAATAGTGGGCAACACCCAGGCCTCTAAAGTCCAAATGCTGGAGTTCAAATCGTGGCGCCACAACCTCCTCACTGTGTGACTTGAGGTCAGTTATTTGACGTCAGCCTTTATTTCTTCGGCTGTAAAACAATATTAATAACTGCTCTATACTACACGGGCTAAATGAGTTAGTATGTAAAGATCAGTGTCTGGCCAAAAGTAAGCATTATCACTCTTGTTAATAGTACGGGCAGGATGAAAGCAGGAGCTCAGGGTCATCGACAGCAGACCGTGCAGCTAACGTGAAAAGGCACCAATCTGCACTGTCTCCCCCCATGGAGAGGCCTGTCCCGTGTTCTAACGATCCCCAATACGTCAAATGCCCAGAAGGCCCCAAACCTGGGCCACATTATTCCCAATGAAATTAGACCTCGCTGTGTGGAACGGCTATCGCTGGTCCGCGTGGGAATAGCCTTGCTTCTGGCCTTCCCACCGGCCTGTTGAGGACGCTGTGAGGCCCTCAAGCTCCTTTCAGGGAGCGTTTGCGAAGGAACAATGTCCTACCTGACAGCCCACGGGCTGGACAGTGCCCACGCTCTAATAGTTTCTCTGCTTGTGTTGCGACCAAGCTGGGCACGGGTGTCAGGGGCACAGGTGAACGGACGCCAACTGGGGCGAAGACCAACGTGAGCGCCGCCAAACACGGTCCAAGGGGGCCGGAGGCAGCCGAGAGCCCCGGAGCCCGAGGAAGGAGCAACGCCGGCCGGGAAAGAAGCCGTGAGAGCGTTTTTCAAGGCACGTCACTCAAAGACAGAAGCGAGCCGGCATGAGGTCCACGCCCACGGCTTCCATCACGGACAACACAGGAGGTAGGCCCAAACTGCCTTACCTCAAACAGCCGTGACGGATGAGTTCGCGGTACTCCTTTGACACGCTACTTCCGGCGCTGTGGGATGACGTCACCAGACAAACTGGCGAGCAACGATGTTCGTCACCACCGCCTGCCATCAGATTGGCTGAGTGTCTCGCCTAACGCCCGCCCCTATTGGTCCCTCATGGGGCGTGGTCCAAGCGTGGTTCCTGGGAATTCCCCAGCTTCTCTCTCCTCTGAGTCGGGAGACGTCGGGCTGCTACCCCTGTGGCCTTTTCCAGGCAGCGTGCGCCTCTGGACACTCCCTTCATAAGGAGAAACTCACAACCTTTATTAAGGCTAAATATTCAAATATAATGTTTTAAATTTTTCATGAGGAACTTGAGCATGTTTCTGTGAATATTACTTTTTTGACATTAGGTTTCATGATTAAATAGATATATAATTTCTGATTTAATTTTTCATTTTTTAAATTTTATTTATTTAATTCTTCATTGTTGAAAGTATTACATGTCATTTTCCCCCCATTGACCTCTCCCAGTCTGCTCCTCCCCAATCCCCCACCCAAGCACAGGTCCTTAACCCCCTATTGTCTGTGCCCACCTTCCCCTGCCTTCCCTCTGAGGTTTGAGCATCTGATCGATGCTTCTATGTCTCTGGATCTATTTTTGTTCATCAATTTATGTTGTTCATTATATTCCACAAATGAGTGAGATCATGTGATATTTATCTTTCTCCGAATGGCTTATTTCACTTAGCATAATGCTCTCCAGGTCCATCCATCCTTTTGCAAATGGTAGGAGTTCTTTTTTACAGGAACGTAGTATTCCATTGCATAGATGTGCCACAGGTGTTTTTTTTAATATTTTATTGATTTTTTTTTACAGAGAGGAAGGGAGAGGGACAGAGAGCTAGAAACATCGATGAGAGAGAAACATCGATCAGCTGCCTCCTGCACACCCACCACTGTGGTTGTGCCTGCAGCCAAGGTACATGCCCTTGACCGGAATCAAACCCGGGACCCTTCAGTCCGCAGGCCGACGCTCTATCCACTGAGCCAAACTGGTCAGGGCCACAGGTGTTTAATCCACTCATCTGCTGATGGGCACTTAGGCTGTTTCCAAATCTTAGCTATTGTAAATTGTGCTGCTATGAACATAGAGATGCATATATTCTTTCTGATTGGTGTTTCTGATTTCTTGGGATATATTCCTAGAAGTGGGATTACTGGGTCAAATGGGAGTTCCATTTTTAATTTTTTGAGGAAACTTCATACTCTTTTCCACAGTGGCTGCACCAGTCTGCCTTCCCACCAGCAGTGTACGAGGATTCCTTTTTTAAAAAAATATATTTTTATTTATTTCCAAAAGAAAGGGAGAGTGGAGAGATAGAAACATCAATGATGAGAATCATAGATTGGCTGCCTCCTGCACACCCCCTACTGGGAATCGAGCCCACAACCTGGACATGTGCCCTTGACTGGAATCAAACCCAGGACTCTTCAGTCCGTAGGCCGACATTCTATCCACTGAGCCAAACCAGCTAGGGCCCTTTTTCTCCACATCCTCGCCAGCACTTGTCATTTGTTGATTTTGATGATAGCCATTCTGACTGATTAAAAATTTTTAATAATCTTTTCAAATTCTTGATAGTCGTATCTATAATTGGTACACCAGTAGAGTTCCACATCATAGTATAAACATGCTAATGTATCAACTATAACCTATAATTTAAAAGCTTCCATCTATAATTTACACATTATTGTTTTCAACTCCTGCTATTAGGTTAATTTCTCCATAACCATAGCTGGTTAATCAACTATGTGTTGATTTCATAGCTTAACTCTCTCAAGATTCTAAATTTTTAAGAGTTTAGGAGATTGTCACAATAATCCCAAGTACTGGCATTTATACCATTGATGGTTCAAGTTAGACTTTATTTCAATTTAGTTCTTCTTATTTGTGTAAATCATGGATGTTGTGGTGGTCTCTCCTGAAAGTTCTTATAAACATTAAAAAGAAAGTCACAGAAAGCCCTTCTAACTTATCCTGCCCTACCTCCCACCTCTCTTCATTCCCAGGCTTGTACCAGCAATAGTCTTCAAACTCCTTCTCCCCCGTACTGTAGTGAGATAAATGAAAGATCTTTGCTAAGCCCTGGCCCAACTGCAATACTCTATTGTGTTCCTTGATGTTCATGCTACTTCCTCTGAAATGTTATTTTTTCCATAATTCACTCTGACCTCCTCCAATCCATTCACACTTCAGCTAGAGAAAATATTTCTTTTTTTATTATTATTAATATTGATTTTAGAGAGAGAGGAAGGGAGAGGGATAGAGAGATAAAAATATCAATTGGCTGCCTCCTGCACGCCCCCTACTGGGGATCAAGCCCGCAACCTGGCATGTACCCTGACCAGGAATTAAACCAGCGACCTCTTGATTCAGGGGTCGACGCGCAATCCATGAGCCACACTGTCTGGGCAAGACAATATTTCAAAACACAAATCTGACCATATCATTCCCCTGCTTAAATTCTTTCATGGGTTTCCACTCCTCATCCACTTCATACTAAACACATTTGTTTAGTCTTACTTTTATTAGAGAGGTCCTATCTATTTCTATGTATCATTCTCTCCTTGTCTATCCTCATACCCAAACACAGGGCCTTTCTTTCAATTTCTTGAACCTATTCAGTCAAGGTTTTTGGATTGGAAGCCAGAAAACTACTCTAGCTAACTTTAAGATTGATGGGACTGCCCTCTGTACCATTCCCAAACTAAATGAATCCTGTACTATCTAGGCCCTCAACCTTACAATTACAGATCGTTAACAGTAACTCCCAGGGGGGCTTGGGTTCTTGGCATTGTCAGCTCTTCCCATTAGTCTAGTAGGAGAGACACAGCTATAGGAGTCCATGTGGACACCTTCATTACACATTCTCCAGTGTTTTGGCCTCTAGCCAGATGAACCAAAAAAGTTCTAGCTCTCCATTGGTTGGTACATTTATTCATTCAGTCAATAAGTGTTTTTGAGTACCTTCTACATGTCAGGCATTGTTTTAGGTGCTGGGGCTACCACAGTGAACAAAACAAAGTTCCCGCTTTCAAGGAGTTTACAATCTAGTGGGGAGAGGCAGACAATAAACAAAGAAATATACAGGTTATGTGGGGATAAATTCTATTTAAAAAAAGCAGAGTAGAAAGTGATGTGGAGCCTGGGTTGGGCCGTCAGATGGGTGGAAAAGGGTGGCCACTGAGGCAGGATGGCAGCAGCAAGGCATGTGAGGGCACAGGAGGTGGCAATGCTATGCCTGCAGTGCTGAGTGCCAGCAGCACTATAGTCAACAAGGTGATCCTGAGCACCTTCTCATTCCCTGTAACCCTGTGGCTGTGCCACATCCTGGTGCTGTCACAGGCCACCCACTGCTGCTGCATGCTTGGCACGTGTCTCCCCCAAACCCCAGCCACCCATCATGTGAATCAGCAAAAGCACCTCCTGCCCATCGTGACAGGAGACCCTCCTATTCCTGGAAGATGCCAAAGCCAAGCATGGAGGAGGCTTTTTAAGACAAGACAACTTTGTCTTGCCAAAAGACAAATCATCTACTTTCCTCTATGAGGCAGATAGCAACTTCAAGCCCTGGATGGATTGAGACCTGCACAGGCCTCCATCAAAATCCATATTCTTAACCACTATACTCCCTCTCCCAGTTTCCTATCCCAGGTCTGGCAGTGACACTGCTGTTGAAACAAGAACAAGGTAAAGTTATACACCAGAAGACAAGCATCTTCATCATCATTGTGACTGCAGGTAGAAAGCTGCACATAGGGTCCACGTTCCTACTCTGAAGCATCTTTACAATGTCAATGACAACAGGAAGATAACAGTCAGAACTGAGAGGTGGTGACACCCACCCGGAAGAAAAACCCTTACACCAAGCCCTACTCCCAAGCCTCTAACTCCACCAACTGAAATGACTAAACCTTAACCTGCGAACTCAACTCAACCCCAGTTCCCCTACAGGACTGTAAAGAGCCCTGGGTCAGTAGCTACTAGCTCAGCACTCAGTCTCTTGTAATGCCAGTGATACCATTACCTGTGACTGGGTCTTTCTGTTGCTCAGCAGAGACCCATGGCAAAAGGCCCACGGTGGCACCGTGACCCACCCTGCTTCAGCTCTGAAGGACAGCCTGGATGTGGGAGTCTGGGTCTAAGTCAATAGTACTCTCAAGGTGACCTGCAAACTGGTCTTCCAATTTGATGAGTACAGTACTTTCTAGACCTAACACTTCCACCACCACCACCAACAACAACAACTATGTGCACACACATACAAATATCCCTGGCCTCATTCCCATATTTGGGGAAGACATGAGAAATTTAATGTCAAAATATTGAAATGGCAGTTTAACCCAACAGTAGGAGAAACATTGCATAACTGTATTTATTGCTTGATAGCTACAAAAGGGGTGCAAAGTTGGGGAGCAGGATTTTAGGTCTTGGTAATTGGAAGACCTTTCTAGAGGGAGTCTTCGAACTGGTCTTCTTCAATTGACATTCACTCAGAAATACTTCTTGATACCTGCTATATGCCAGTAACTGCAGTCCAGGAGGTAAAAACATTGTGCAGCCATGACCACTGAGCCAGTCCTCTGCCTCAGAAGTATTGCTTTAACCCATGGACTCGCTTTCTGGTGTGTAGCCATCAGGCTCTAAGAGGCATCCTTGTGAACTGGTCACCCTGTCAGGGATGCTGTCAAGGACACTGCCGCTCATATAACACAATGTTCTCTCTCTGAGTGTCCCTGGGAGACAGTCCAATCTGATCTCAGTTCCGGGAATAGTTTTACTTCTCCAGAGTAACGGGTTTGTTTTTTATCCATAGATATCATGAATTGTGGGACCAATGAAACTGTCAGCTTAGAGACAAATTCATGGCCCAGCTGTAGCAAATGTGAAGGTCATTCCTATATTCATTTTTAGCTTTGCCTCCATTTTGTCTCTACCCATGTTTTTATTTCTTCATTCTCTGCAGTTCTTTTTTTTTTTCATTCTCTAATTCAGGGGTCCTCAAACTTTTTAAACAGGGGGCCAGTTCACTGTCCCTCAGACCGTTGGAGGGCCGAACTATAGTTTAAAAAAAAACTATGAACAAATTCCTATGCACACTGCACATATCTTATTTTGAAGTAAAAAAACAAAACGGGAACAAATACAATATTTGTATTTGCATGTGGCCCGCGGGCCGTAGTTTGAGGACCCCTGCTCTAATTTATGGCATCTTGGAGTGTATGTGAGTGAGTCTTGCTTTGGGGGGTTTTCTTGTACCTTTGGAAATGGCTATGAATCCTTTCTGGAAGAAGGTGTATCACCATCAGTGTTTATAATGTATATACCTATTTACATAAATACTAGGACAGAGATGTGTCCACAGGTCAATGTGAGCACTCTAAAGGGCTCATAAATCAGTCAAGAGCATTACAAGAGACTTTACATAGAGCTCATCACTTGAGTTTTTCTTTTGTTCTTTGTTTTATTGAGGATGTTTTAGAGTTTACTCACAATGCAACAATTGTTACACAAACTTAAGTTGTTACCAAGTGCAAGAAGATGCTAAAAATAATCTTGCAGAGTAGATTTTTATATCATATCATGGGTGTATGGGACATCATAGAAACTGTTCACAATAAATTGAGGCTACAGTCCCAAGAGTTTCCTTTATCAATATTTTTTCTGACAAAAGGATTATGGGGCAAAACAATTCATACCTGCAGAATTAAAATAATTATTTAGAAAATATATCTACACAAAATGTTATCAACTGGATTATTCAAATAAATGAGGACAAACGGGATTTAGGAATTTAAATTATCAAGATCAAAAGTCTCAGATTTGGAAGGGATATTAAAAATCATTTAGTTCAGCTGCATACCTGTGAGCAACGTTCTTCCTTAATTCTTCATCCCGTCTTACAGAGTTTCCCTGGATTGCGTTGTGTTTCCCTGGTTGCCTATGTGAGAACACAGTGAGAGAAAGAACAGTTGCTGACATATAGTTTTAAGTGTGCCGGATCAGCAGATTATTTTTAAATATACTCAATTTAATCTTTTGTTTTCTCTTTTCTTAAGAAAGAGTTCTAGCAATATAAAAACTCCTATTGACAAACTGCATTGAGAGGACCTCAAGAAACAGGTCAGGATCTCATGAATGAAGCATTCCAAAATTTTTCAAAAACACAGCAATAAACATGTTTATTGCACATCCTCTCATTCTTCAATAATATGAAAAATTACAGCCATCTTCCTTCAGATGAAAGAAGAGGGGTGGCGAGAGAAAGAAAAAAAAAAAAAAGAAGGAAGGGAGGGAGGGAAGGAGAAAGGGAGGGAGGGAAAACAAGTTAAACCAGATATACCCCCATGACCTCTTTCAGCTACCTGCAAGGCCCAGCACTTTAAAGGAAATACTTGTATTCTTCTTTGCATTCGGGAAAATTCTTGACTTTTAACTTAGAATAACTAAATAGAATGCATTACTCTCTTCCTGTCCTTCTATTGTAATTTTTTTTAACCTAAAAGCAAAACTATCTGAAAATTGCTCACCGCTAAGAGGAAAGGCCACTCTGAACTCAGCTATTAGTCACTCTGACGTTTCCCAGAGGAGGACAGCCCAGGCGGGCAGAAAAACCACCAGACAATAATGCCAGGCTGGATGTTCCATGAGGGCTGAAACCAGCTCTTCTTTTCACAACTGCATACCCAGAGCCTGGCTAAAAGTCTGGCACAATGCATATTCATTCATTTGTTCAATAAATGCCCCTGGTTCAGTTCCTACTCTGTACCAGGCAGTGTTCTACATGCCTGGGATACATCATAAAACAAAACAAAGATCCCTGCCCAAATGACATTTAAATTCTAGTGGGAAGGGGGTGTGGAGAGAAGAGACAATAGGTAAATATTGTGTTACATCATAAGTGTAGTGGAGGAAAAGGAGAGCAGGTGAAGGAGGACTAGCCGTGCTGAGCAGCAGCAGGTTGCAACTTGGAATAGGGCAGACATTGTAGACCTCACTGAGAAGGTAACATTTAAACAAAGACTTGAGGGAAGTGAGGTGCTCGATAAACATTTGTTGATTAAATAAATGAATCAGAGCAGTATTAAGGAGGCAGGAGAGTACAAGGCACATTCTGGGGATGGTGAGAAAACGAGTTTAAGAAGGGAGGAGATGATTCTGGGAAGGAGGTGAGGTGGGAAGCTCACTAAGAAAGGTCCTGGGTACAAAACTAAAAAAGGTATGAATTTATAAAATTTAGAGTTTACAAACAACTTTCATTTATAGTCTCATTTAATTTTCACATCTCTAATAAGGTTATCTTCATCTCCATTTACCAATAAGGAAAGCATGCTCAGAGAAGCTGGGTAATTTTCCCAAGATCACACAGCCAACAAGAGGCAGAGGCAGAACTCCAATGTGAGCTTCGGACTTCTATCTTCAGGCTTTCCCTATCACCTCCCCAAAGAAAAAATACACAGGTAATGTAATCCAAAGAAAAAAGCATTATACAATATACTACTAAAATATGGAAATGCTCCTATGTCAGTTATCAAAAAGCATAAAGATACAAGGTAAAACTAAAGTTTAATGTAATTTTTCAAAGTTATACAACCTGTAGAGGAACCAATTGATTGTGGATACTCAATAACAGTTTAAAAAGTAAACTAAGAGTCTATTTTGAGACACATGTAGTGTGGTATTGGCAACAGAAAATATGTGGTTGCAAATCTATTTCTATCATAAATGCCTTTCGTATTACTATAAACTTTTGAAACTTTTACTTTCAGATTGACTCTATTTCTCTTACAAAGTACAATAATATGTTGTGACTTGATTTCCATTTAAAAGTTATTTCTCAGTTATACAAGAAATACATGAATACTTTCTTTAAAAGATGGAAGTCCTCAACCAATTATCCCCCTTCATCTTGGTCCTCAACCTCAGAATAAGTAAGCAGCACTATCATTTTGGAGAGTATACCCCAGCTTTTTCTATGGCTACTTATATATCCAAGTGCTTCCTGAATATCTACACTTGGATGTTAATGTTTAAAACTGAACTCATCATTTTCCCCTCAAGGCCAGTCTGGTCCTCTTTGATTTCCTGTGCCAGTGAATGGCCTCACCCAATCAGAAACTTTACATTCCATATTTTATCGGCCCACTCACTCATCACAACTAATCATCAATCAATTCCTATAGATTTACCTCTTGAATATACTGTGTAACCACCCTCCATTCTCCATTCCCACTTCCACTGCTTTAATATTGGCCCTCTTTACCTCCTACTTCTACTACTGCAGGGCCAACTTCATGGACATGTGACCTGTACCCTCACACAGGTCTCATGCTTAGAAGGGCCTCCTGTTTGGTATAATGCTCTGCTGTCAATGTATTGGAATTCTTATTAATCCTCACCCGAGGATATTGTTTTTCCCCATTGATTTTAGAGAGAGTGGAAGGGAGGGGGAGAGAGACAGAGAGAAATATCGATGTGCGGGAGACACATCGATTGACTGCTTCCTGCACATGCCCGGACCAGGACCGGGGATGGAGCCTGCAACCGAGGTACATACCCTTGACCAGAATTGAACTCGAGACCCTTCTATCCAAGGACTGATGCTCTAACACCTAAGCAAAACCCACTACAGCTGGAATTTTTAATGATTTCTGAACAAGGGGCACTGTTTTCATTTTGCACTGCCTCACAAAATATAAAAACAGTCCTATACTACTGTAACATCTGAACTGTACCCACTTTCCCAGGAAGGCCCTGCTGTAACCCACTCTTCATAACTCTATAGAGAATTAAAGAGAAGATATTATATTAAAATTGGATCGAGCAATACTGAGCACAGAGATCTGCCCAATTCAAGACTGAGAGTTCTAAGGTATAACTTTAAACTGAAAGGAGGAATTAAATTTCCATATAACGAGTCTAACCGCATTATCTATGGACAATTTTGCATAATAAGTACTTAGGGAAGATGGCCAAAGTAAATACAACCCTCTGTAAAGCCAAATGGTGCAGGCCAAGACCACAGGCTTTGTATTCAGAAGGACTGGGTTCAAATTCCAATTTGACTACTTACTGTGCTACTTTGAGCAAGTTACTCAAATTCTCTAATTTTTATTTTCCTATTGATAAAATAGAAAAAAATATCTGGCAGAACTTCTGTGAGACAAAATAATAGGGACCCAGTTCAGTTCAGCAAATACTACTCTGTGCCTTCAAGCCTATGACATCAAGATAAGTAAGACTTCCTTCTAAAGGGTATAGTATGGAAAAGCAGAGAGCAGAGGAATAACTTCACAATGGAGAAACTTGACAAAAACTACCTCAGCCAGGTGGGTGATCAAGGTCAACATTGATAGTAATAAGTTATGTTCATAGCATGTAGCTGGGATACATGATGAAACTAGCACTTTACCTCTGTAGTGTTCCTCCCTAAAACCCGTAAACCCACTCAAACCATGAGAAAAATACACTAGATAACCCAAACTGAAGGGCAGTCTACAAAACACCTGGCCAGCACTCCTTAAAACTGCCAAGGTCATCAAAAACAAGGCAAATCTAAGAAATTGTCACAGTCAAGAGGAGCCTAAGGAGACATGACGACTAAAAGTAATGTGATATCCTGCCCTGGCCAGCCAGCTCGGTTGCTTGGAGCACCATCCTGTATACCAAAAGGTTTTGGATTTGATTTCTGGTCCCTGGATTGCAGGTTTGAGCCCAATAAATGTTTCTGTCTTACATCAATGATTCATTCTCTCCCCCTCCCCCCGCTTCCCCTCTCTAAACACATCCTCTGGTAAGGATTAAAAGAAAAAAGATAAAAGTAATGTGATATCCTGGATAGGGTCCAGGGACAGAAAAGAGACAATAAGTAAAAACTAAGGAAATTCAAATAAAGAACGGGCTCTAGTTATTAATAATGTATCAAAATTGGTTGATTAGTAGTGACAACTGTATCACTTTAACACAAGATGCTAATAATACAGAAAACTGGGTGCCAGTTATATGGGAATTCTCTGTACTATCCTTGCAACATTTCTGTAAATCTAAAACTACTCTAAAATTAAAAGTTTAATTTAAAAATAACAATTGGGCCAAACCGGTTTGGCTCAGTGGATAGAGCATCGGCCTGCGGACTGAAGGGTCCCAGGTTCGATTCCGGTCAGGGGCGTGTACCTTGGTTGCGGGCACATCCCCAGTGGGAGGTGTGCAGGAGGCAGCTGGTCGATGTTTCTCTCTCATTGATGTTTCTGGCTCTCTGTCCCTCTCCCTTCCTCTCTGTAAAAAAATCAATAAAATATATTTTAAAAAAAAAATAACAATTGGGGGTTGGGGGTTGGAAGGAAGGAGAACAGCTCATAGAGGAGACTGAAACCGTGGGCATTCACAGTGATAAGAGGAGCACCAGCACAAACTGGTGACACTGAAAACAATTTCCAGCCCTACTAGGCCTCACAGTCAATTAAAACCTAAATGCTGCAAGAAATTTAATTTATACAAGCATAAAAATAGCACTGTGACTACAATTTACTTCCCATTTTGTATTTGCCAATAAAATGTTTTTCTTTTTTAAATTAAAGAAAAAAGGATAGCAGTAATTCTACATATCCAAAACTGGATTCATCTTGCCCCCTTTTCCAATTCTGCCCCCACCACAGCCTCCTCTTCCTCCTCTTTCTAGGTCAGTGATGGCGAACCTATGACACGCATTACAGAGGTGACACGCGAACTCATTTTTTTGGTTGATTTTTCTTTGTTAAATGGCATTTAAATATATAAAATAAATATCAAAAATATACATCTTTGTTTTACTATGGTTGCAAATATCAAAAAATTTCTATATGTGACACGGCACCAGAGTTAAGTTAGGGTTTTTCAAAATGCTGACACGCCGAGCTCAAAAGGTTCACCATCACTATTCTAGGTTGTCCGTATCAGGAAGGGCATCTGCAACTATCCTACTGCTCAGTCCAGAAAGGGGGATGTCAGTGATGACACCCTTTCCCGCATCTCTGCATTCAGTCACCAAGACCTGAAGACTTCACCTTTGTATTTATACTTCCCTCCCTTTCCATTTCTCCTGTTTTGGCCTTATCACTTACTAATCTCATCCTCATCATAAAAGATTTCTAAGAATCCATCCTTCACATTAGCACCCAAATGACTGTTCTAAAAAGTACGTATGATCAAATCATCTGTAAAACAGAGCTGTGAGGATTAAAATATGACACTTATAGAGTTTAGCGCAGTGCCTGATAGGAGCTAAAAAAACAACAACAAAAAAATCAGCTGTTAGAGGTTATATTACCCCATCCTTAAAGTCTTCCAGTATCTCTTAAGAGCTCTCAAGGTAAAATTCAAACTAATAACATAATGCTCAAGCCCCTATGACTTGGCTCTGGCCATGCCTCCAGCCATCTCCAGCTACCTGCATGGACATCTGTGACCTGGTCACATGGTTACTGAGAGTGCACCGAGCACAGGCACTGAAATAAAATACAATGGTAAGAAAAGAGGCCATTTGTGAAAGCAACGCGAAGACAATGCCTAGTGACATCTTTAAGAAGAAATAAGCAGGACCTAAATTTTTTAAAAGCATAAACACAATAAAGAAAGTGAACACACAGTTATATGCACTATATACCTTTTTCATGGGTAGGAAGATTCAATACCATAAGCATTTTTATTCTCCCCAAACTGACTGATATTTAAAAGCACTATAATCACAATCAAAATGACAGTGGGAATGGGGGAAATCTTCTAGAAATATTTTTACATTTACCTGAAAGAATAAAAATCCTAGAAAGTGCCAGGAAAATTGTAAAAAGAAGGAGCAATAAGGGGAACTACCAGAAATTAAAATGTATTTTAGTGGGAGTTTAGTATACAGTAAAAGTGGCATTTCACATTAGTCATGAAAAAAAATAAAGTACTAAAATAGTGTTAGATAAACTAGCCCTCCATTTGGACAAAAATAAATCTCAATTACTTAAAAATAATCCTCAGCCCTTACACCAAAATAAATTTCAGGTGGATTAAAATTTTTAATGTAAAAAATGGAACCATAAAAGTACTAGAGAAAAACCTGGGAGAATATATTTATAATGGATTTGTGAAGGCTTTCTATGTGTAACAAATAAAGTTAAAGGAGAAGGGGAAAAGAAGGGAGAAGAAACGCAAAAGCCAAAAAGAAAGTGTTGCAACTTATCTAACCTAGTCATTGCATAGCTAAGCTGGATAGAGCATTGTTCCAGTACCTGAAGATTTCAGGTTCAATCAAGAATCAAGGGGGGAAAAAAAGAATCAAGGGCACATATAAGAATCAACCAACGAATCATAACTAAGTGGAACAACGAATAGATGTTTCTCTTCCTCTCTCTCTCTCTCTCTCTCTCTCTCTCTCAAAACCAATAAATTTAAAAAAAAGAAAATTTAGCCCTGGCGGGGTAGCTCAGTTAGTAAGAGCATTATCCTCATATGCCAAGGTTGTGAGTTTAATTCCCCGGTCAGGGCACATACAATAAGCAACCAATAAATCAATTAAAAAAATTTTTTTAAATGTATCTACATAAAAATTAAAACCTTCATATGGCATACACACACACACACGTATTTATATATGCACACACTATCTCTAATATAAAGGTGCTATTATATCACATTAAAATAGTGGAGTTACACTACAGAAAAATGATCAAATAACAAGAAGGACCATTGACAGACGAAGAGTTGATAAATACTATTTAGAAGATGCTTAACCACACTATTAAAGAAATTCAAATTGAAACAATAGATACCACTTTTTAATCTCCATGGTTAGCAAAGACTAAAAAAAGGTAAAATCCCCCATATTGGCAAGGCCCACTCACACTGCTGGCAGCAATACAAACTGTTATAGAAAATTATTTATTACAATTTAAAATCTGCATTTACGTTGGCTCAACTATTTCAATTCTAGATGTCTGTCTTACAGAAATACTTGCATTAATGCCCAAAGATGGATTTGAGAACTTCTCAACAATAAACGATATTTGCTATTTAACACTGTTTGTAAAACATCGGCAATTGTCAAAATGTTCATCAATAGGACAATGGTTAAATTATAGTGCCTGCATCCTACATTCTATGAAGTCGTTAAAAATAGGGTAGGTTTATTTATCCGAACATGATAAGATGACAATAAATTAAAAGGGCAAGGAACAAGCAGCATGTATATGATCCCATTTCTTAAAAAAAAAAAAAATCACGTAATTATTGTTACTCTTTTTGTTTTATGTAAATAAGAATGCGCCTTAAAAATGTTAAGCCAGAATATTCATCAGTACATATTTTCAGCATCATTGACATAAATTTCTATGAAGAAAAAAATGACAAACAGATCATATGATGTTTTTTAATGTTCAAATAAGTGCTACATTCAAATGGGTTAAATATTCCAAAGTCACAAAAGGTTATTTTGTAATACTGTATGCCTTCCTTCCATCTGCCTCTCTCCAATACCCAGCTCTCTCACACAGGCAACCATATTACAAGTTTTGGGTATCCTTCTGAAATATTTTATGCACATACAAGCAAATAAATGGTTTTCCTTTTTTAAAAAATCAACTTATATACCCCTTATCTTTATTCTTAATAAAGAATTAAGCTCACTTAGTGAGCTTGCAGATTTTTAAAGTATTTTCAATATCATATTTCATGGCCTTATATTGATGGTCTCAAGAAGGTATCTTCATGTTTGTATCATACCTCCATCTTTCTAAAAGCTGTGGGAATTTCAATTGGGTCCCTCAGGCAAAAAGAAACACTAAACATGGTTATATTTAAGAAACACGAGGCATGGTAATATGCATTGTGGAAACTCTTGAAGTGTTTTGTTATACTGAAGTGTTTTGCTTAACCAGTGTTAGATTCACTAACGTTTTAAAGCCAAGTATAGACTTTAGAACGATAATGCCTACATAACACATGAACAGTGTGTGTGGTTCTTTTCTCTTAACTGTTCATGCTTTCACAGCTGCTGGTCTCTCGACCTGGGATATTTATTTAGATGGTGCAGATTTTCCCTACTGAGCACCTCAATATACTCTTTCTTGTTGGGGTATATTCCTCAACTTCTTCTTCTTTATATGGTGAACTCCTTGAGGACAGGGGCCATGACTTGCGTGATTTTTATGTTACCAAACCCTAGTGCCTTCCAGGAAGTATTAGACTTTCAGTAACTGATCAGAAGAAGAAGGAGAAAAAAACAACAACTTTATACCAGGGGTAGTATTTGAGAAGGTAACATGTAAGACTGGGAAAATTAGGTGTTTGTCAGCCAGAGTACAGCACAGAGAGGTGAAAACGTGCATTTGGGAAACTGAAAATAGTTCGGTGCAACTGGTGCACACAATTTAAGAGATAAGGCTGAAGAGATACACATGGGGGTACCTCCAGGGTAAAGTTCAGAATCCTTAGTTTAGCAAGATATACCCCAATTGGCTCTGTAGCCTCACCTCCTGCTATTTCAGATCCCTTAGGTCTGGCTATATCCAATTGCTTGCAATTTCCTAAAAACACCATATTCTTCCACACCTTCCCCTTGTCCTTTGTCCTTTACTGCGAAAGCTCTTCTCCCTTCAAAACTCAGCTCCACTACCACTTTCCCAGGGAAGCTTTCCCTGTTCCATCAGATTAATATACAGGGGCCTCTCTCCTGCTAACCTCTGTATCGGGGTTCACGTACAGTACGGCCGCCTACTAAAATCTAAGCCATGTGAACCGGCCTTTTTTTTTTTCAATTTCAGTTTCCTTGGAGCCAGATAGTACTCCTGAGTTTGTTGTGTTAATGAATAAGAAAAAACGGCCCCCTCTTCCCAATATGTCCCCCTCCCAACATTTGAAAGCCCAGAGACTCACTTTGCAGACAGTAGATCCAGGTTCAGAGACTGGTGGTACTTAAAACATCAAATAAAACAACCTGTCAGTCACTCTTGGTGCTACTCTGTGTCTCCCGCTGGCCAACCAAGTGAACACCCGGCCAGACAAGAGTTCACGGCCCTCCGTTTGCACAAAGACATTGCAAACGTTTCTGGTTTGGCGCTGGCCTGAGCCCAGCGTATAGGAGGCTGCAGCGCGTGCACAGGAGCCTGGACTTGCAAAGCGCTCTTCCAGCCTCGCAGTTTGCATGATCAGGTCAGGGGCTGCGTGTGACAAGGAACAAGATCCAAGGCCTGTGACACTGCCTTGGGGCCCAGGCCCATCCTGCTCAGCGCTGCTTGCTCAGCAGTTCCCAGAACCTCAGCGCTCAAGAACTAAGCCGGTAGGAGTCGCCGAAAGAGGCAGAGGAGGCGCCGGCGGGGAGGAAGCGCTGCAGGGCTTTGTTCTGCGAGACACCCGCTCTGCACACGGCACCCGCCCGCGGTCCCGGCCTCGCAGGCGGCGGCGGCGGCGGCCGCCCCGCCCCCCCCCCCAGGTTTGGAAACTCCGAGTTGGCGCGGAGTTGCCACGCTCCTGGGCAATCCCTGTCCCCGCCTGACCATCCCGACCTCTTGGACCGACCCGGTGGAAGAAACGGCTCCAGAAAGTTCCAGGAGCACTAGGAACCCAACCCCACAAGGCTGTTCGGCACAGGCCCCTCCAGCCCGAGCTCCCCCGCGCCGTTGCCCGGGTAACCGCGGGGCGGTGGCAGCGGCGGGAAGGGCGGGACTTCCTGCGGGTGACGCGTCCGGGCTCGGCTACAAAAGACGACGGCTGCGGCGTGCCGGGCGGAACTTTCCAGAACGCTCGGTGAGAGGTGGAGGAGCGGCGGCTGCCTGAGCTGCGCGCAGCAACGCGCTCTTTCCAGCTCCTCCACACCTGCCTCGGCCCGCTCACCGGTGAGTGTCCGTCCTGGCGCCTCCCCTCGACCCAAGGCCGGCGCCATCGGCGGCGCCGAGAAGCCGGACGGAGCCGCGGTCGGGAGGCGGTTGGCTCCGCGTGGGCGGGAAGGGTATGGTTCTAGGATCCACGATTCCCTTTTGGGGGGGGGGGGGGGGAGGGCGAGCCATCCCCGGCTCGTAGGGAGTGGGCCCGAGACCCTCCGCAAAGCTGCTCCTGCTCCCCATCCCGCCCGGGGTCTCCGGGCCCAGCCGCCTGGGGCTCTCCTCCCGGTGCCCCTGCCCCCGCGCTCCCGGGGGGGTGGGCGACCCTGCGCGCAAGCGCAGAAGCAGCTGCGGGTGAGGGGCTGCGGGAGGAGCGGGCGGCGGCCGCGGTTTCGCTTCTCGGCCTCCCCTCCTCTTTGTTGCGGGCTGGCCTCTCCCACCCCTTCTCTCCCTGGTGAGCGGGGAGGGGGGGCGGGGGGAGGAAGGAAACCTCAACGATCGGCGCCCAGTGCAGGGGACACCTAACGACGTGTCAGCTGCGCGGCCGGTGGGAGCGAGGGGTTCGGCGGCCGGCGTGGAGGCGCTGTGGGCCCTGGAACTGAGACGCAGACGTGGGCTCGCCATATACATTGGTCCATACACCACCCCCTGGCCCCTGGTGCCCAGATGTCTTTTTTCTAGGGAGCGTGTGTCTTGTATTGACCAGAGGCCCCGGTAATGTAGGACCCAGCGGACTGAACCTGTTGGTGCTCCTTTGATTCCGTCTGTCACTGCTGGGGGCGGGGAACAGGAAGAACCCAGACCGGGTGGAGGCTCTGGTGTGGGAGAACGGGAGCCAGCTGCTATAGGGAGCTTCGGAATTGTTCCCTGGTAATTATTAGCTTATCTGCAATTTGTTAGAGTTTTATTGCTGAATTGTCAAAGGAATTGTTACCTCCTCTGCAGGTTAGGGAAGGCAGGGTTTTTATAATCAGATTTGGCAAAGAACAGATTTCTCGGCCATATCTGTGATTTAACGAATTACAGCTACCAGTTAAAAGTCAGTTAAAATTGCTTTTTTTTTTTAAATTTCAGGCTGTCAAAAATGGTGAAAGAAACCACTTACTATGATGTTTTGGGGGTCAAACCCAATGCCACCCAGGAAGAACTGAAAAAGGCTTATAGGAAGCTGGCCTTGAAGTACCACCCTGATAAGAATCCAAATGAAGGAGAGAAGGCAAGTTGTATATTCATACTCAAGCACAGCTTGAATCGTTTTTTTGGTCAGGTGCATGGTAGTTCCATAACAACCTGAAATTGAGTATGCCTAATATAGTAGCTATGCTTCGTAATACTTTTTTAAAGTTAGATTTATTCTTTCTCAAACAGTTTAAACAGATTTCTCAAGCTTACGAAGTGCTCTCTGATGCAAAGAAAAGGGACTTGTATGACAAAGGAGGAGAACAAGCAATTAAGGAAGGTGGAGCAGGTGGTGGTTTTGGTTCCCCCATGGACATCTTTGATATGTTTTTTGGAGGAGGAGGAAGGATGCAGAGAGAAAGGAGAGGTAAGAATAATCCAGTCTATATGCAGCAATTCACAGTAGCCCCTTGGTCAAAGCAAATTCTTGCCTATTTTAAATGTTGGTTTACATGTTGTTACAATTTTGCAAACTACACTGCCATTTCTATTTGTATCGTTTTTTAAAATAAGATTTGATGTAACTAAAACTATCTAGACCAGGCGCTAACAAGTGAGTGCTTCTAAAGCTCTTTGACACTGGGACACAAACTTCAATAAGATTGTCAAGCATTAATTAAAGGAACAAAGTAGCAGAACATTTTCAAAGCCCTTTTTTAAGCTATTATTTGACACCCCCCCCCCACCCCCCACACCCTAATGGGAGGCACTCAGTTGAAAGTGGGTTAAAGTTCAGAAACCTAAACTTCTCTCCAGGTTATACAGCAAGGCATCAGTAGTCAGGATTGGAGCATAGATTCATTACTTCCAAATAGCCTGCTATCTGTTAATTTTGCTTCAGCTTTATTATATCTATATTTGTGCCCTTAACATTTATCAGAAATGCCGTTTCCTGGTTGTAGAAATATTCTTAATAGGAAAACAATGTTCAGGTCAGAGTCAATCTCATTTGTTCCCAGTATAGTTTACATAAATAATGGCCAATGGGTAGAGTCCATTTTAGAAGGAATAGGGAAGCCATTAAATTCCACTGTGAGCTTTTTAAAATTCAGAAAGACTAGAAATAGTTTACTTTTTCCTGAAAGGAAAGCGATATGTTTTTATAATTATATTTTTAATAATGAATTGACTGGCAAACTCTTCTATGTGATTTAGATCAATGAAAGGCCTCTGTGTGGGACACCAAAAAATACTTGCCTAATCAAATTTAATAAGCTTTTTTCCCTTATACTCTCAAAACTTTAAAGCTAAAGTAAGAAAGGCAGCTTTCAATGTGCTGGAACCAACTGTATGGGGCTATATTTGTGATACAGAACCCAAAGATGAAGCTATGAGCAGAAGGATATAGTTAATGGTGCTTCACACTTCATTGGAAACTAAAAATGTTCACAACAGGCATATTGTGCAGATAAGAGTTTGAGAACTTGTTTTCACTTGGGCATAAGGCAATACTGTTTTGTGGTGGATAAAGTCTTTGTGAAAGAATTACTAGCTGGGAACATATTAACCATTGACAGGTGACTTCATTTCTGTAGCCTGTGTCCTCATATGATCTCTAACCTTCTACTTCCTATTCTGAAATGAGTTACAGCACTCCTTTGTAGCCACTGGCCACAATAAATTTAGATCCATTAAAAACAAAGACAAAAATTCAGTTTTCATCTGCAATAGCTACATGTGATTAGTGGCTACTGTGTGGGATAGCACAAATATAAAACATTGCTATCACTGCTGCAACTTCTTTTGGACAGCACTATGATAAAGGATATGAGAAACCTAGTCGTTAAACTAGTGCTAGTCAAACAGTAAATGTGCTATTCCTGCTTCATGTAGAAGTAGGAATTGATATTCTGTGGAGGTTGAATATATGCATCAGCTTCCCCAGCCAATCTTGATTGGTTGGAACTTGGAACTTAGTGTGCTGAAGAATTTTTGGATGAAGTAATAGGCCATGTTGCTCAATATCATAGTAAGTGAAAGATTCAAAGAATATATTGGGACAGAAATGTAGTTTAAAATAATTATTATGAAATGTGCCTCTATAAATGACATTGGTTCTCAACTGATTTTACTGTTCATGTTTTTGATTGCCATAATTTGTAAGATAGTCACAGCTACATTCTTAGGCAAATTACTTAATCTCGCCCAATTTTTCTTATCTGAAATTAATTGCAGTTTGTGGGTAATGTGGCCAAACTGTATATAATATGTACTTAACAAATTCTATGTATGTAATACAAGTTACTTAACAAATGTACCTTGTGAGCCTTATCTTTTATTATTATTTGTAATTTTGATGGTGCATTGAACACAAATAAGGTACGTACATCTTCGATTTTTAATGAGCATTATTTTGTTCTAGGTAAAAACGTGGTGCATCAGCTCTCTGTAACCTTAGAAGACTTATATAATGGTGCAACGAGAAAACTAGCTCTACAAAAGAATGTGATTTGTGACAAATGTGAAGGTATGGTCTTCTAACATCTTAAATAAACTGAAAATTGAACTTAAGCCTTTCTGAAGATATAAAACTGATGAATAATACACTACCTAAGTATTGGAGGGTGCAAACATAAAGAACTATCTATATCTACCATCTAGAGAATATTAACAAAACGTGAGCACTTCTTTATGTGTATACTAGAGACCCGGTACACGAAATTCAGGCACAGGTAGGTTCCCTAGGCCTGGCCAGCAATCAGGGCCAATCTGTGGGGTGACTGGCAGGGCGATTGGGGCCCCTGCTTGCACCCACCTTGGCCTGGCACCACCCGCTCACCTGCTGTACCATCCCACTGCGGTCCTGCACTTATCAGGGCCCATTGGAGCCTGGCAGCGCTTCCACTACTACCTGCTGCCAGTGCTGCAGCGCCAAAGCTCATCATGTTCCTTGCTGCCCCCTGCTGGTCAGTGCACCTCTAGTTCCTGGTTGGTCCTGCTCCTGGGGACAATTTGCATATTAGCCTTTTATTTAGGATTTTAAATGCAGTTGGAATCTAAGGTAGTGTCATTTTTTTTTCAACAGAGTTCAAATGAGCACATCATATTGTCTCTAACACTTAATCATTCCAAAGCTTCATGATCTGTAATAGGATTTAAACAGTGACTTCTTTGCACACTAAGCTGTTCCATATAGAGACAAGTTATTGGCTCTGATCCTCTAAGCCTTTTATAAGTACAAGTTATTTTTTTGGAAATATGGTATCTTCTAAAGAGAATAAACTCCTTACTGTTCTCGTCTCTCAGATTAGGTATGTCCAGTGAATTGTGATTTGGGAGCACGTTTAAAATTCACAATTCTAAAATGGTTCTTTGGGAAGACAACAGTCAATGTTTATAGATGACTGAAGCTGGCTGCAGCTGTATTTTATCAAATAAAAAGGCTAAATTTTAGTTCTTGATGGACAAGCATTTCATCACACTTGCAAATGTTAATACAGTGTTGTGTCTATTAAAACTATCTTATTAAAGCATTCATCATTGTGTCCGATACTAAGTTCAAACATAATTCAATTTCTTTTTAAACTATTTAGGCCGAGGTGGTAAGAAAGGAGCAGTAGAGTGCTGTCCCAATTGCCGAGGTACTGGAATGCAAATAAGAATTCATCAGATAGGCCCTGGAATGGTTCAGCAAATTCAGTCTGTGTGCATGGAGTGCCAGGGCCATGGGGAAAGGATCAGTCCTAAAGATAGATGTAAAAGCTGCAATGGAAGGAAGATAGTTCGAGAGAAGAAGATTCTAGAAGTTCATATTGATAAAGGTGAGTTCTCAGCCACTTCTGAATTCTTGAGTGCAATGGCAAGATTATTTAGATTTTATAGTTGTTAAAAATGATTCTCAATAGGGTTCTATGCATGGTCTTATCACGCAGAGATATCTGGGCTACATAGTAAAAACTTTCTCCATCCAGACATTTTTGCATATTTGTAAGGAATATATTAAGAATCTCCTCATTTACTATAACACTGACATCAGTAAATGATTAAATAGTGTTCCAAACTTAATTCATTTGCATTAAATTACTAGTTCTACCTCTTTTTAAATTGTAATTAATTTTTGCACATGTTAAGTTCCTTAGGAACTGTTAGGGTAAGGAATATATGTACTTTCATACTTGGGGGAAGGAGATTTAGGTGAATTTAAATTATTTCCTTGAAATTTTTCTAAACTAATGAAATGTGTTATATTTTTATTGATTTGTAAGAGCTTAGATTAAAAATATTGCTTTTTTAGCCCTGGCCAGTGTGGCTCAGTTGTTAGGGCATGGTCTGTACACTAAGGGTTGCCAGTTCAATTCTCAGTCAGGGCATATGCCTGGGTTGCAGGCTGGATCCCTGATGGGGAGCATGCAGGAGGTGGCCAATTGATGTTCTGCTCTCACATCGATGTTTGTCTTTCTCCCTCTCTCTCGAAAATCTTCAAAAAGACAAAAAAAAATAGTGCTTTTAAAAATGTTTTGGTCAACTTATGCACTAAAAGGTCACATGCCCAGGTTGTGGGCTTAACCTCCAGTGGGGAGTATACAGGAGGCAGCCAATGATGGTTCTCTCTCATTATTGATGTTTCTCTCTGCTTCCCTCCCTCTCTGAAATCAATAAAAGTGTTTTTTAATGTTTTTTATAGACTGTAAACCCACCTGTAGGTTTCTGGCTCTGGGGCTCTAGTTTATAACTATGTAACTTTTTTCAGAAATGTATATAACTCCAGAGTAAATTAAAGTTTCTAATTTTGCTATTCTGAAATAGTAAACGTTGTAATCTTCAGACTTTGCAACTAGTATTATACTGTACATACTGATTTGGAACTATTAATATTATGAACATCTCATATTAGTACATATATACATTATGTAAGCCCTGCAATAGTACTTACCCATGTGAATCATGATACTTCCCTCCTTCCATTTATCCCCCACTTAATTGGCCCATTTGGGATTGGTGGTTGTTGTTTTTTCTTCCAGTAAGATGCCCCACCTCGCTACCAATAGTATGTACTTAGGAGGGCATTAATTGCGATTAAAGCCATTTATTTTGCCCTTAACCATGCTCTTCACAGTACTGAAACAGCCAGCAAAATACAGCTGAGTTTGTTACACTAGTGTAACTAGTCATACTGCCTCGTGATGATTGAAGCCACAGTATGTTTAGTTTTGTTGGTGTATAACACTGGTATTGTGGTTTAAGATTTTATTTTTCTAGAGGTACTGAAGTATTTGTGGGTTAATTCATGTCTGGATTTTGCTTCAGATATTGGGGGGTTGGACAAGGATGAAGGTATATATGAAATATTAGTAATGAGTTAACTGCTGGATCTAGATTGTTATATAGAAATCCATTGTACTGGCTGTGTTTATATAGGTTTAATTTTTCCCATAAATTGTTCTCTTTGGGTGATGTCACTGATTGGTTCAGGAAATTATCAGGAGGTACTGCTGTAGTATAATCTGCAAACACATTACATGAGTTAAGTTTATAGAGATGTTGTCTAAGGCCTCACTGAACTAAAAATATATGGGTTAGAGGTATGAGGGAGGGAATGTCTCTATAAAATAAGTTTAATAAGTTAAATAATAAACACTGCCTTTTTTAAACATTTTTAAATTTCTATTTTATTTATTGATTTGAGAGAGACATTAATTTGTTGTTCCACTTTCTTATCACTTATTGGTTGCTTTTTGTATATGCCCTGACTGGGGATTGAACCTTAAACCTTGGCACGTTGGGACGACGCTCTAACCAACTGAACTATCCAGCTAGGGCTAACACTGTATAATTATCCAAAGTGTGTGCATACATTTTTGAGGGACATCCTATACTTCCTATATGTAAATACTGCTAATACAATAGAGAAAAGAGAGTCTTGATTTATGTTACTGTTAGGCTTAATAGAAATAATTTGATACAGGTTCTTTTAAGTAAGTAATGAAATTGGAATAGTTAACATTTATGGTTAAAGTGTTTGCCCGTCACGGATTTGTTGCCAGCATGGGTCTTTTTATTCAGTCCTCACAACAATCCTCATGAAGTAGGTCTCTGTGGGACAGTTGATGGTTAGGAGTTAAGCAGCTTGCTTCCCTGGGGTAATCCAGCTGGTAGTAAGTAGCAGCTGAGAATTGAGGCCTGATCTCTTTGCCTCTAGAGTTTGTGTTCTTCTTTGTGATATCTTTCTTCAGTAAGAAATTGGACTGGTCTAATCATGTGGGCATTCTTAGTCATCTTTGTAAACCTTAGCATCCACAAAAACTTGAACTTGCTTTTTTTGTGCACAAACATGCATCTGTGTTTCTTAATATATTGAGAATCTGACCTTAGTTGGATGTTAAATAAAAGTATAAAATGAACCTTCTGTTTTTAGGCATGAAAGATGGCCAGAAGATAACATTCCATGGTGAAGGAGACCAGGAACCAGGACTGGAGCCAGGAGATATTATCATTGTTTTAGATCAGAAGGACCATGCTGTTTTCACTCGGTAAAAATTTTAATCAACTACTCAAACTGACATCGTGCATACTTGGAGTGTTTTTTTTAATGAGCTTTTCATTACTCTTAGAACATACTTCCTAGAAATACTCTGGAAAAATATAGTGGGAGAGTTAGGCTATGTATATCTTTCCTAAAATGTCGTTAATCAATAATGTTTTCATCTGGAAAGAGGCTGAGAACAGAAAGGATCAGATTTTAGTTTTTTGTCCAAATTTAGGTAAATTGATTACCTAATCTGGAATTTGAAGAATATACTTCAGTTAGATGATGTTTTGCATGAATATAATAAACAGGTGGATTGTGGGAAACTTCCCTAGACAAAATTTTGTCCTAAAGTTCTCACCACTTTAAATCCTAGAGTTCACGATATGTTCAGTTGCTTTTAATTGTAAATAAGTGTCTAGAACCATCTCTATTAAAATCTGTAAATTCAGGCCTATTGCTGTGAAATATTTAATATTATTTACAATGAACTTATAGGGAAGCAAAGAAAAATTGATAGTAAACAGAGAATATGTCAATTATATACCCATGGCTGACTTTAAAACAGACTGGATTGGGGTTCTGATAAATCTTGTCAGGATTTACATCCGAAGGAACTGGTTTTAAGTTAATTATAATAGAACATTCCCCAAGTGTTCCTACAATGGAAAATACTATTAAACTCGGGATTTTAATGCCATCATTTGAGGTGAATCCTCAGGAGGTTTTCTGGAGAGTATCCTGTTATTAATATGGATGGGAAAAGGAAAAAAGTCTAAACACCAAGAGGAGGAAATGGGCTGTTATTAAATATAAAAGATTGTGTTCATAATGTTCCAAGCACTATGTTACTTAATTTATGTACGTCAGAAAATTTTATAGAGCCCATAATCCAGGGCCAGCTGAGGTCTGTTCATATTATACTATAATCTCCCTAATGTATGTTTGCTTTTTTTTTAAAGCCTCACTGTTACTAGAATTTTTTCTTCTCTATGTGAGCAACTAAATTTAAAATTAGGTGATGGGACAATTCAGGGATGGTAAATGGTAGAGACTACCTAGAGTGTGGGTAAGGATTCCGAAGTGTTGTCCAGGAAACGGGCCTGGCAGGTTCCATATATTTGCTGCTCCTGGTTCTCAGCTCTGTTTTTAGAATGGGGAAGAAAGGACACCTTTGTAAAAGATACCTTGCTCTTATTAAGAAAACAATTGCCTGCTGTGGTACTTAAAATAATTGGTGATTTGAAAGATCTAAGTATGTGCTAAATTTATATTAATACAGACGAGGAGAAGACCTTTTCATGTGTATGGACATACAGCTGGTTGAAGCTTTGTGTGGCTTCCAAAAGCCAATAGCTACTCTTGACAACCGAACCATAGTCATCACCTCTCATCCAGGTAAGGTATTGAAAGATGAGCTTCTTTCTATTCTAGTAATTTATTTTCATTGTCTGCAGATAGCTGTTTAGGCACTGAGGAAATGGGTATTTTACTTGCTCAGTTACATATCCCTTTCATGAGCTGAGCTGAAATTGTATGATCTTGGCTCTTTCTTTGGAAGCCCCTAGAAAACCCATAAATGAGAAATAAAGGATTGCTTCACATAACTTTACCTCCTGTCAATGAGCTAGGACATTTTTCTCTGTTCCTTATTCTCTCTACATGAAAATGTGGCTGTATTTAAGGAAGAACCTGCCTTCAATGTTTTTAGGTCAGATTGTCAAGCATGGAGATATCAAGTGTGTATTAAATGAAGGCATGCCAATTTATCGTAGACCATATGAAAAGGGTCGCCTAATCATCGAATTTAAGGTAAGCTATAAAGTACTTTAGGAATATTTGAGTGGTTACTTACTAAAATCTGATATCAGTTACATCTTCTGAATGTCAAAGAAACATCAAATTTCTATTCTCCCTTATCCAGAAAGAAATACATTTATCTAATACTTCTGTCAGGTTGGGATTGGGTTTGTTTACATCATCATTTGGCTACTTAAAACTTGGTGAAGGGAGAGGTTACAAGACTATAACTGGGATCTTAAAGTTCAGCAGAAGGACTTAAAATAACTTGTGGATTTTTAGCAAAAGACAGTGGTTGGTTTGTTAATAGGGTGGTTCATAAAATGTGTTTTAGGAAGGATTCTCGTGTATAATGTATTTTCTGAATAGAACAATGGTTGTTACAGAGCTATTTTACTAGGATCATTATTTTTTTAAAAGACCTTACTTGTGCCATATGCTCTAAACTAATTCAGAGCACTGGATGCTGTGCCTTTTAGAGCATGTATCCTAACCTTGGGATGGGCAAATTCACTGAAAAATAGTGTTGTGGTTACATGTGTTTTTCTGCGGGAAATGGGTTGACAGTAATTCAAGGAACTAATGATGAAGTAAATAAATCAAACTTACAGTAGAAGTTCTTTTTTTTATAGGTAAACTTTCCTGAGAATGGCTTTCTCTCTCCTGATAAACTCTCTTTGCTGGAAAAACTCCTACCTGAAAGGAAGGAAGTAGAAGAGACTGATGAAATGGACCAGGTAGAACTGGTGGACTTTGATCCAAATCAAGAAAGACGGCGCCATTACAATGGAGAAGCATACGAGGATGATGAACATCATCCTAGGGGTGGTGTTCAGTGTCAGACCTCTTAATGGGGCCAGTGAATAACACTCACTGCTGGCATTTTATATACAGTAGTGAATGAGTGAAGGACTGTAACCATAATATGCTCACTACTTGCTATTGTTTTTGTTTTAATATTCAAGTATAGTAGTGTTTTAAAAGTTAAATGAAGAATAAACTCAAATATAAAAGCTCTGACTTTGCCCTGTATGTATGATGACTTGTGTGCAAGATAATACCTGTAAAAAAATTCCCCTAGCATTTGCTAGGCCATACTTTGTAATTAATTTCAGTTATGTACATGGAATAGCTTAGACTGAAATGCTAGATAGATGTATTGACTTTGGTGTGTGACCCTTAATTGTTAAGCTATGAAGTTAAAATTCTGTATTTAACTGGCAGTCAGACAAAGAACTGAATTTGTAGAGAAGTGTTAGTTTGTATAGTTGTATTAAGTGGGATTCATTGTGATGCCTCTGCATTTATTCTGTTGCCTCAACTGTTACTTGAAGGTGGCATGCCATATAATTTAACCTGTGGTATCAGTGATAGAAATGATACCTTTCCAAAGAAGGGGTTTATCATAATCTGCTTCTTGAGGGCTTGCACTTGTAGAATTGCATTCCCTTCTGTTGTGCCATCTTTTTTTTATTATATATCAGTCCTTGGTTACATTTTTTCCCCCTTCTCTTTGGAGCATAAGCCTTAGAGTAGTGACTTCTGGAATAGGCTAACTTAGAAGTTGAGTGATGAAACCTTTACATGGAGAAGTAATTTGCATGTATGAGATAGGAAGGTGTGTTTTAGGTATGTTACCGGCTTACTTTAAACCATTTAACTTATGCTCCAAAGTAACTGTAATTTAATGTTGGTAGTATAGCAAATTATGAATAGCTTTAATTGTATGTTTAAAGTCATATGTTCACAAGCTTAAATCTGGATATCAGAATTTAAGCAATTCTTGAAATGTATGAATGTTTCCTTAATACACTGATTACAAAGTATTTCCAGTGTGTCACTATAGGCTTTTTTATTTTTCCCCAGAAGAAAACATTAGCTGGTCACTAAGATAGGTAACTTTTCACTAAACTAGTTAAAATGTTAACACCCAAAAATATCAACTGTAGTTAAATATTTTCTATTTAAATGGGTGGAGAGTGAAAAGTATCAGTCATGAGGGAAAATGCAAATCAACCCACACTGAGCTACTACTTCACATCAGCTAATCCAAAATCTAACTCAAAATGAAAGCAAATGAGAATGGAGAAGTTGGAACCCTGCACATTGCTCATGGGAATATTAAATGTTATACCTGCTATACAAAAGTTGGGCAGCTCCTCAAAAACCCAAACATGGAATTGCCATATGACCCAGTAATTAACACTCCTTGATTCAGATACTTTGCATGCCCTTTGCTGCAGCAGCATTCACAATAGCCAAAGGGAAAACAACCATTTAGCCAACAGATAGTAAACAAGATGATATGTATATAGGGGTTAGCAAAAAGTGGGTTTACAGTTGTATGCAAAAGTTTGAATTTTTTTATTAATTTTTTAGAAACATCGAAGAGGGAGAGACATTGATCTTGGCTGCCTCCTGCATTCCCCCTACTGAGAATCAAGCCCACAACCCAGGCACGTGCCCTGACCAGGAATTGAACCAGTGACTTGGTTCATGGGTCAATGCTCAACCACTGAGCCACACCGGTCAGGCAAAAGTATTGTATTTTTCATATGAAGAACTGTAAACCTTTTGTTCACCCCAAAATGACACACAAAGGGACAGATACTATATGCTTCCAGCTATGTGAAATACCTAGGCAAATTCAGAGACAGATTACCAAGGGCTGGGGGGCAAGAGGAACAGTGAGTTGGTGCTTAATTGTCTCTAGGGTGATGAAAAAGTTTTAGAAATGATGGTTGTATAATGCTACTGAATTCTACGCTTAAAAATGGTTAAAAGTTATTTTACATATCTTACCACAGTAAAACCTTTAAAAGAAAATAGAAATGACTAAAAGAAAATAGTTATGTCTGGAAAGGCAGAAACTGACAAGTCTAGTAAAAAGAAAAAAATACCTCTTAGAACACTGACACAGGTAATCACAGAAATAAAGCCCATCCACACAAGTGCAGTTCCTGGTCCTAGCACAACTGCTTTTTGAGAGATTAAGAATTATGTCCCATGCTGTGTAACGTCGTGACCAACCTTCCTGTATGTGAAATTAGCATCTTTTCTGCATATGGCACTGGTTTTCAACCTTGGCTACAAGTGGAATTACCTGGGAAGCTTTAAAATTGACTTTAGTTCCATCCTCCAGGGATTTTGGTGTAACTGAACTGGATGTAGCCTAAGCAACTGGATGGTCAAGTACTGCCAAGTTTCAGCACTACCAACATGGGGACATACTTGTATTAACCTAACCACCTAGGACAGAAATGCCACTTAGAATTAATGTGGAAGTTCAAATAGTGGCATCACATGCTATTGCAAGTGAGAGTTTGAGGCTCAGGACGAGGGAGCATCCAAGCTTAGAAATAACACTTCATCACGGTTTTTCTTTTGAAATAACGTGGGAAAATAAAGCATAGGCTCTAAAAGCAGGGAATGGAAATGCTAGTAAGCTTCAGCAATACAGATAGACTCAAGAGTTTCTGAAGTCCTGTACCTTTATCACTTAATTTGGTTTCCACAACCTTGTGAGACTGACAGAACAAGAATCAAAACACACAGCCCTGTGTATTCTCAGATTCTGCATCCATGGATTCAATAAATTGGAGTGAAAATATTCGGGGAGGAAATCCCAGAACGATCCAAAAAGCAAAACTTGAATTTGCACAAGAATAAGGCGATGTGCAGCTATACCTGCGGTAGCCTATATACAAATGTCATTTTATATAAGGGTCTTGAGCATTTTCTGGTTTTGGGTCTCTATCTGCCAGAGGTCTGGGAACCAACCCCTTGAGGAACAGTTATACTTTATAGGTGAGGAAACTGCTGTCCAGTCTACTAGTTCCCAAATTTGTGTGTGCTTGCTGAGTGCCACTGTCACAGTTTCTGATTTTGTAGGTCTTAGGGTAGGACCTGAGATTTTGCTTTTTCAAACAAGTTGCCAGGTAAGAGAGCCATTGTTTTGGCCCAAATAAAAGACTGGAATCCAGATTCTTGTAATTTAGTTCTTTCTACTCATCTCGCTGCCTGTGGCCAATTTAGATAAGTTTTAACAATGTGGAAAAACAAGCCATGGATTCTTTCTTCACTTTTGCCCAAACCTAGACAGAGAAGAAACTGACAGCAGTTTGAGAATAAAGAAATTGCATTTTGGAATCACCTGGTTTTCAGTGTCAGCTCCATGAGCAACGTGTGGAACCTTTCTTCCTGTGCATCATGGGAATAATAGGCTGTTCTTCATAAAATGGTCCTGAGAATTAAATAAGGCTGCTTACATAGGAAGTACTGTTTATTAGTGGCAGCAATACACGTTGAAAATTTTAACTGCCTGAAGATACAGAATTGTTCCTGAGACTGTTTATTAGAAAGAAAGAAAAAATTGGATATTTTCCAGAGTCTAAACAACTGAGAAATAGGGCCAATACCCTTTCTCTCATGGGCTTAACTTCAATGCCAGGTATTTTAAGTTTTAAGACCTAAAGAGGAATATCAGTTAAGTCATCAAGCTGCAGCAGAACGCTTCCCTAGGAACCTGACATCATACACTGTTTCACGAGGGAGTAGCCACTGATTATCGGTATCCAACTACCATTCGTTGAGCTTCTACAACTGGCATTGTGGTAGGAGAGGCCAATAACATGATCTCTGACTGCCAATTTATGTAACATGCAAAGCAGCCAGTGGTGCCGTCAGAGGCCTCCAGCCGCTGTCGGCTGGTTCCAAGGAGGGTGCAGGGTGCACCAGCAGCTGGTAAGGGCCTCCACTGGCGCTGCTCAGCCTGGTCCACCAGACCAGGGACCACCTCAGGGGTGTACTGAGGCACCTTGGGCATGTGAGGCATGCCCTCTTCAGCCATCTCCCCCTCTTTGCGCAAGACAGCAGGGCAGAACAGCAGTTGTTGCATGAACTTCCCTTCTCCCATCTGGGCCTCTGTCCCTGGAGCTCCCCCTGCCTTCTGTACTTAAATGGCCACATGAGCCTTAAGAAGAAAATTTAGCCCTAACCGGTTTGGCTCAGTGGACAGAGCGTTGGCCTGGGGACTGAAAGGTCCCAGGTTCGATTCCAGTCAAGGGCATGTACCTTGGTTGCGGGCACATCCCCAGTGGGGGTGTGCAGGAAGCAGCTGATTGATGTTTCTAACTATCCCTCTCCCTTCCTCTCTGTAAAAAAATCAATAAAATATATTACAAAAATTAAAAATAAACCTTTAGAAAAAAAAAAAAGAGAAAATTTAAGCGCAGAGTAAGAAGCACCGGTTTTCACTTTTGAATAAAAGTTAACACTGTTTTTAGGTTAAGTTGTAGACAGGTGCCTAAAGGTTACTGGGAAAAGTAGATTCCTTTTCTTTTTCAGCTTTGTATTTACTTATTACACTAATGTATTACTTTACTAAAAAGTAAAAAAAAAATACATACTTAATGGCTCCCAATCCAGGTCTCTCCTCTTTGCCTGGTCTCGCCATACACTACTACTTAGACTGCCAAATCCCTTTACCTGCAGTTCCTGATGGTACTTTTATGCTCAACTCCAGGAAGCCTTTCCTAACTCAGTAGGGCTGGATTAGGTGCCCTTCCATTACCAAAAAAAAACAACTGAAGATTTTCTCTTACTCCACTATTTTTATTACTCCTTTTAACTTGCTTTTCTTCCCTATCCTATGCCAGAAACTGGCCTTTTTAAAACAAAAAACAAAAAAAAACCATCCTCAGCACTAGGTGCTGGAACAGAAGAGGTGTTTGATAAAAAGTTCCTAGAAGGAATAAGCAACATGTGCTGACTGGATCCTTGCCCTTCATGAGCCTGGGCACAAAGCATGCATCTCACAACTGCCAGTTCATGAGGCCATGGGCTAAATTTAAAAAATCCAATTTCATGAAAGTTTTCTAAGAACTTTACAGAAGCTGTTTCTTTCCCACTTTAAACTTCTTTTACTAGTACTTAAGCAAAGGCTTCTTTTCACTGGGATGGCAGGCTACATTCACATGAATTCATGGATTTACGGCTGTGTTCAAATCTCAAAATGGCAGCATATGACAGACACTCTGTTAATAAAAAAACCACAGGTTTTGTGGCTACAGGAAAAATTTTTAGTTTGGGGAATGTGACTGCAAAGGGGGATTTCTTACTGCTATTAAGAATTAATTTAGCCAATATGGAACAATTTGTTTTGAATATCAAAACAAAAACAAAATTGAAGCTGAGGGCTCAATTCATGTGACAATTTGTATTTCAAATTACAAAGATAAATTATAAGACTGCAAAACTTTTAAAAATCTCTCTCCAGCCCTAGCTGGTTTGGCTCAATGGATAGAGTGTTGGCCTACGGAATGAAGGGTCCCGGGTTCGATTCCAGTCAAGGGCACATGCCTGGGTTGCAGGCTCGATCCCCAGTGGGAGGCGTGCAGGAGGCAGCCGACCATTGATTCTCTCCCATCATTGATGTTTCTATTTCTCCCTCCCTCTCCCCTCCTCTCTGAATTCTAAAATATATTTAAAAACAAACAAACAAACAAAAACTCCATTAGTTTGTACCTAATAAATGCTAAAATTACATAGGGGCATAAAAGGCCTATACAAACTAATCTCACTTTCTTGAAATGGTACCTAACACAATACCTTCATACATTAACACAGATGCTCCATCTTCCAACATTTTTGGCTTAAACATAAAAAAGGCACCCACATGCAAAATACTTTCAAGGATTTTGTTGGCTTTTAACTTTTTTTTTCACTAACTGGTAATGATGTACATAGCAAAGACTTTTCTAAATCTCAGGTTCTTTATTAAATTTTCTTCAGAACAACACATTTGCAATGCCAAACCCTCCTTCAACAAAGGGAGGTGCCAAAACTGAATTCGTATAATGGATCCTGCAACTAGTTCTATCCAGAAGATTCAGATGATATTCCCTGGAATTGGCCAGAACATGTGCGAAGGCACAGCTAATAAGAATGAGTGGGAAAAAAGAGAACCAAGATGGCAGCGTAAGTAAATGCCTGTACTCGCTGCCTCCCACAACCACACCAAAATTTTAACTAAAATACAAAACCACGATCATTCAGAACCGCCTGAAAACTGGCTGAATGGAAGTCCTACAGATAGAGAAGAAAGCACATTGAGACTGGTAGGAGGGGCGGAGGGGCTGGTCCAACACCCACGTGTGCCTTTTTTTTTTTTTTTAACCGAGAGAGAGATCATCTCTGCAGAGGCCACACATGAAGAGCAAGGGATCCCAGCTCCACACCAGACCTACAGCCCAGGGTCCTAGAGCTGGATGGAGAAGTCCCCACAACTATGGAACTGTGAGCGACATGGAGGCTGCTGGAATCCCTGGTGTTCCTCTTAAAGGGTCTGCGCACAAACTTACAGTCCTGCTTCTTCCGAGCTCCAGTGCTGGGGAGCCCAGACACATATGGGGAGTAACTGGACTGTCTGGCATCGGGGCAGGAACTCAGGGGTGGCTTTCTCCCAAAAGGGGGTGCTCACAGGGGTCATTGTTCCTGTCGCAGAGCTGACTGGCAGCCATATCTGAGACTCAATCTGCCTGGCGCACACTGTTTGCTCCATCCCGGTGATTCCCTGAGACCCTGCCCCATCCAATCTGCAGCCCCACCCAGGCTGTTTGCAGCAGCTTTTCCACATGAATGGCCTGTCCTGGCTCAGGCTTCAGACTTTACTAAAATCTCACTAACAAGGTGCAGCTGGTGATAGCATTCCCCAAGCCTACCAATAAAAGGCCAAGACCAGGCTCTAGCACCAGCCTGCCTTGCTTCACAGCTGGGCCTCACCTCTTGCACAACAGCCCTCCCACTGTAGTCACAGTTGGTCCTCAAATCCAATTGGCCTGGAGGTCAATTCCTCCCAGAGACACCAACAGCAATCAAGGGTCAGCTACAAGGCTGTGCACACAGTCCACACTGGGGCATACCTAAAGTGCCCAGCTCAGGTGACTGGGGAGGCTGAGCCACTGGGCCCTACAGGACACCTATTACACAAGGCCACTCTACCAATTCCAGGAGACATAGCAGCTCTACCTGATACACAAAAACAAACACAGGGAGCAGCCAAAATGCAGAGACAAAGAAACATCACAAATGAAAGAAATGGAAGCAAGCAAATTACTGGATATAGAGCTCAAAACCATGGTTATAAAGTTACTCAAGGATCTTCATGAAACTTTCAAGGATCTTAGTGAGAATTTCAAAGACATGAAAAAGGACCAGTCAGAAATTAAGCATACACTAACTAAAATAAAGAATAATTTACAGGGATTCAACAGTAGAGTAGAGGATTCTGAGAATCAAATCAACGATTTGAAATATAAGGAAGCAAAAAAAACCCAATCAGAAGAACAAAAAGAAAAAAGAATCCAAAAATATGAAGATTAAAAAAAAAAAATGAAGATAGTGTAAGGAGCCTCTGGGACAATTTCAAGCATACCAACATTCAAATTATGAGGGTGTCAAGAGAAGAGAGAGCAAGATATTGAAAACCTATTTGAAGAAATAATGACAGAAAACTTCCCCTACCTGGTGAAAGAAATAGACTTTCAAGTCCAGGAAGCACAGAGTCCCAAACAAGAAGAACCCAAAGAGGCCCATACCATGACACATCATAATTAAAATGTCAAGGGTTAAGGACAGAGAACCTTAAAGCAGCAAAAGCAGTTAGTTACCTACAAGGGAGTGCCTATACAACTGTCAATTGATTCCTCAGCAGAAACTTTGCAGGCCAGAAGGGAGTGGCAAGAAATATTCAAATGATGAATAGTAAGGACCTACAACCAAGATACTCTACCCAGCAAAGCTCTCATTTAGATTTGAGTCAGATAAAGAGCTTCACAAACAAGAAAAAGCTAAAGGAGTTCATCACCACCAAACCAGTATTATATGAAATGTTGAAGGGTATCTATATAATAAAAGCGTAAGTGACCATTATGGTGGGACGACCGGTCACTATGTGTACTGGCCACCAGGGGGCAGACGCTCAATGCAGGAGCTGCCCCACAGGGGGAGCACCACTCAGCCAGAAGTTGGGCTCATGGCTGGCGAGCACAGAGGCAGTGGCAGGAGCCTCTCCCACTTCCGCGGCAGTGCTAAGGAAGGAGCAGCAAGCTGAGCAGTAAGGAGCAGGGAGCAGGCGGGCAGTTAAGGAGGGAGGGGTCCCGAACTGCGAGAGGGATGTCCAACTGCCGGCTTAGGTCCAATCCCCTTGGGTAGCGGGCCTAAGCTGGCAGGCAGACATCCCCTGAGGAGTCCCGGACTGTGAGAGGGCACAGGCCAGGCTGAGACCTCATTGCTGCTCCCCCTGCCCAGTGCACAGATTTCATGCACCAGGCCTCTAGTTATTTAAGAAGAGATAAAAAATATGAACAATAAAATGGCAATAAATACATATCTATCAACAATCAAATCCAATAATCAAAATAAATGAATAAGAAATCTGATGAACAAAATAAACTGGTGAATAAAATAGAATTAGAGGCATGGAAGCAGAGAACAAACTGACAAATCTCAGAGGGAAGAAGAGAGGGAGGGCAGGAAGAGATTAACCAAAGATCTTATCTATGGCCAGACAGTAGGGTGATGAAGGCCTGGGGTGGGCGGGAACCAGGCGGAGGGGGATAGTGGGGGAGAAAAGAGGGGACATCTATAATACTCTCAACAATAAAGATTTTTTAAAAAATATATATTTTATTGATTTTTTACAGAGAGGAAGGGAGAGGGAGAGTTAGAAACATGGATGAGAGAGAAACATCCATCAGCCGCCTCCTGCACAACGACCACTGGGGATGTGCCCACAACCAAGGTACATGCCCTTGACCGGAATCGAACCTGGGACCCTTCAGTCCGCAGGCTGACGCTCTATCCACTGAGCCAAACCGGTTACGACAACAATAAAGATTTTTTTAAAAATTACTTAGAATAAAAAAATGCTGAAACCAGTTTGGCTCAGTGGATAGAGCGTCGGCCTGCGGACTCAAGGGTCCCGGGTTCGATTCCGGTCAAGGGCATGTACCTGGGTTGCGGGCACATCCCCAGTGGGAGATGTGCAGGAGGCGGCTGATCGATGTTTCTTTCTCATCGATGTTTCTGACTCTCTCTCTCCCTTCCTCTCTGTAAAAAATCAATAAAATATATTAAAAAAAAAAAATTACTTAGAATAAAAAAAGCTATTCATTTAAAATTTTAAAAAAAAGAATGGAAGGGTAAAGGCAGTGAAATGTGATCCTATGTAACATCCAACCTTTTCAAATACAGTTTCTTCTTCTACCCAGAAGTTGACTTCCTACTGTATTTAAGATTCGGGCATAATAATGTCCATGTCCCACCCACCTCATTAGATACTAATATGCTAACTAGATAAGCAACTTTCACATTTAAAAACAAAGACTCCAGAAAGGTATAAAGTTTATTACCATCTACAAAAAAAAAAAAAAAAAAAAAAAAAAAAAGACTAGGTACTGAATACGGGATAGTTCCTATTTACAAGTTTACTGCAAGGAGGCACATTTTAATCAGCATTGCAATAATCAAAGGATAATCATTTTTTTAGAACTATCAATTATTTCACTCTCCAGGTAAAAGATAATTGAAAACATTAAATGACTGCCCCAATTAGAAAGACAAATGAATACCTTAAAAATGTGTAAAAAAGGGTAACTGCTAACTTAAACATGAACTTACACAAAATTATTCTTGTGCCTAATTCAGACAAGTTAGTCAGAGAAACTGGCAAAAAAAAAAAGCAACACATGAATATGTCTTCATTTAAGTACATGCTCTCAAGCTAGTTTAACGAAAAAAGTCTAATTAGGGTTTCCAGAGTTTTAGGAGTCCATCTTCACTGTAGGTAGCAATCAGGTTCTGATGAGGATGATGTGCAATACCAATCACATCCTTCTCATGAACCTGGAAAAAGTAAAACAGAGGGTTAGGGCACATAATTCTATTAAAAAAAAAAACAAAAAACCACTTTGAAGAGGTTTTCAGAGCCGAGTGGGAGAGAATAAGAGTGAAGTTCCCACTTTCCACCAAAGGAATCTAGCCTAAGGCAACACACAAACCAAAAGCTCAAACGAGGCTATCACATTGTTGTTCATATTTTTTGTACTGTTTTTCATAATGTGTAAATAACACTTTGTCCCAGGACAGTGGATAAGACTAAATGATTCCTTCAACTCAGTGAACTTGGGCTGGCCAGGCCCCTCAGCTAGACACTCTCCACCTCACCTTGTTTTGCTCACATATTGGAGGCTTCCCAGGGCAGGTGTGCCAAAAGTTCACTCAAGAATGATATTGCCGAAACCGGTTTGGCTCAGTGGATAGAGCATCGGCCTGCGGACTGAAAGGTCCCAGGTTCGATTCCGGTCAAGGGCATGTACATGGGTTGCGGGCACATCCCCAGTAGAAGTGCAGGAGGCAGCTGATCGATGTTTCTCTCTCATCGATGTTTCTAACTCTCTATCCCTCTCCCTTCCTCTCTGTAAGAAATCAATAAAATATATTTTAAAAAAAAAAAGAATGATACGAGACAAGAGATGATTCTCTAACATGGGTACATATATAATTTTTCATATGTTCACCATACCATTTCTTCCTGGGCCACAAAGATTACATTTCCCCTGTCCCCCTTGCATTTGGGTGTGGCCAGGTGACTGAATTCTAACCAAAAATGAATGAGGAACAAAGTAATATAAGCCACTTCCAGATGTGGGTCTTAAAAACATTCAATATAGCCCTCCATCTATCTTTTACTCCTGAGATCTTGGAGTCCATATATTCCAAATGGCACAGCTAAAAGATGGAGAACTATTCAACTCATATATATATATATATATAAAAAAAAGCCTAAGCGACCAAATGACTGAATGATTGAACGACTGGTTGCTATGACATGCACTGACCACCAGGGGACAGACACTCAACACAGGAGCTGCCCCCCTGGTGGTCAGTGCACTCCCACCGCCAACCTCCCACAGTCCCTCCCCCTGGCCCCGATCATCCCTGATTGCTGGCCAGGTCGAGGGAACCCACCCATGCACGATTTCATGTGCCGGGCCTCTAGTGTCATATAATAAGAAATAAACTTTGACTGTGTTAAGCCACTGAAATTTGGGGGCTATTATTACAACATCTGACTTAATTACTCCTTATAGTGACTCTGACAACATGAGCTGTTTAAAAACATAATCAAATCAATTTGATAAGATAATTTGTCTTTGTAAAGACATGGACAGAACTAGCTATATCTGTCACTCTCCAATCCCCCTGAGGAATATATGGGTAATTTAGGTGGCTATCTAGACATATTCCCTTTCTTCTTCTCCGCTTTATGTATACCCACCCTATCCTCTTGAAGCTGAGGGCTCAATGAAGGAAGACTTTTCTTCTTGAGAGAGGAGGTAATTCCATATAATTACTTATGGACCCTTTCTTTTACTTAGTGATAAAATTTTTATATCAAGGTTCACACTGATAGCAGTCAGGAAAAGGTTTACATCAGAGTTCAGAAAGATACAAGCATTAACAAAATTTCTTTAGATGACCTTAAGTCAACAATACTCACTGTCAGGGTTCTCTCCAGTTTGCCAGTGACTGTGCTAAAACAGTAGAGCACAAAGTCCTCTCCCACACAGTAAATCCATTCACCACGGGGAGAGAGGGCGCAGCAAACAAAGTCACCACCTTCTCTCTTACCAGAGCTGAAGCTTCTGACAATCTAAATCATATCACAGAGCAAGGCAAAAAACAAAACATCTGTATTAGCAGCAGTTTAAATGGACATCTTTACACTGTAATTTTGTACTTTGGTTTACTGACATGTATAATTAGATCACAAATTCCATTCATCATATGCTAAATCCTCTTGCCTGAGAAATATTCGAAGATAGGCTATCTAACGTCAGTGGCAGGTAGAAATTTAGAATTCCTATATCCCAAGTCACCAATCCTGCTCTTTAGTTTATTGAGCCATTTTACCATGAAACAAATTCATTACCACACATATGACAATTTCTAAGTCAATAAACCTGTTTCTCAACACTTTATGGAACCATGCTCCCCAGTTTCACTTTCTAACAGAATGAGACACTCCCCCCTTGCAGGCTGGAACTGTCTCCAAGACTTTGTTTGCTCTATTTTATATACCATTTAAAACCATCACAAATCAAGCTGAAACAAACAGCCAAGGTTATAAGAGATTCCATAATGTATGATTCCTTAACCACCACTCTCAAAATGACAAAATTATAATAATGAAAAACAGACTAGTGGTCAATGTTGTTTGGGAAGGTTTGACTATAAATATATAGAATGAGAAAGTTTCTTTGGGGTGATGAACAGTTATTTAGCCTAACTGTGGTGGTGGTTACATAATTCTACACATGTAATGAAATTTCATATAACTTCCTGCCTCAAAATGAATGAATGTAAAAACTGGTGAAATCCAAATAAGATTGCATTTGAATTAACAGAATTGTACTAATGTCAATTTCTAGGTTTTGATAATTATACTATCATTATGTAAGATGTTATCATTGGGGAAAGAGTACACAGGAACAACTTCTTTATGAATCTAAAATTATTTTTGTTTAATAAAAAGTCTTTAAAATGTCAAGTAGAAAATGAGGAAGTAGGCACCTATAGTTACTATGCAGGGCCCAGCAGATACCACAGACCAACCATCTCAACCAAGGATCTTAAAGCACCAATTTCTATTAGTTATAGGAACTAAAGAAATAGAGTTCCATACACAAGACCCCGGGTTTTCTCCATGCTCAGCAGAATCCCAAGTGCCCAAGGCAACATTTCAATAGCACCACCACATGTTCCCAGGCCTGGAGACCTCAACCTTGAAGCTTCTAATGTTCCTGGTGCTACAAAAGTGAGGTTCCTTGGGAACCATGCAAATGTGCTGATTACAAATACACATCATGAAAATATGGTTGCCCTCCACCTATTAGAGTTCTGTCTGAGATCATGTGGTAGCTAGATGTTCCAAATTGGTAACTGACACATTCTATCTCCCTCACTCTGACAGGAATTGTTAATCTTAAAATCTTCAATGAGATTCTGCAGAGGGAAGAGCCTCATTTACCCCAAGGATGCAAAAGAAGAACATAATATACAAAAACCCTGGGGAAAGGAGATAACTTTTGAAAAGCTGAAGAATATAGTTTAAATAAGCATTTGAATAACAAATACAGTGTATATGCTTTTTGGAGTGGTGAACCCATTATTTGGTTACTGGAAGGGCCAGGACCAAGACATGCTGATTGGGGAATGGTCCACAGGCACTTCTGGAGCACTCACCTGCCCTTGCATGTTCATGATGACCACTGTGTTTGATCTGTTGCACACCACAAAGTGCTCTGGGTTTTTAGGAAGCAGGATCACACTGTTGACAGTGATGTCTGTCCCTGCAGTGCTGCCCAGGGATTTAAAGGTATTTGAACATTCTGTGGTCTTCATATTCCATATCTATGACAAAAAAAAAAAATTAAAGCCTAAGAATTTCTACAGCTTTGAGGTTTTATTTATTTTGTTTGTTTGTTTAAATATATTTTTATTGATTTCAGAGAGGAAGGGAGAGGGAGAGGGAGAGAGAGAGAAACATCAATGATGAGAGAGAATCACTGATCAGCTGACTCCTGCACACCCCCTACTGGGGAATAAGCCCGCAACCCAGGCATGTGCCCTTGACTGGAATAGAACCTGGGACCCTTCAGTCCGCAGGCTGACACTCTATCCACTTGAGCCAAACCAGCTGGGGCTACAGTTTTGAGGTTTTAAACAATGAAAATTAGATTACTAAAACAGAATAAACTGACTCCGAAAAGAAAGTTATTGACATCTGAGATGCTCTCAGAAAAGGAATGGACCAAATACTGATGGCATAAGCTTTGTCTGGACACCACTCACTTAACACTCCGGTGTGGGGTGAATTTCCCGCCAAAATATAAGATGGCGCGGGCAATTATTTAGGTTTCCCGCGCAAAATCAGGGATTTTTATGTTACCTATTACCCCAATGGGTATGAAACGGTTTGCATACGCAGGTAGGTATCTTTGTGAACGGCAAACAAACAAATATTTGGTAATACGCAGTTACAATCGGCCCGAGTTTACACGTTTCCCGCACTCCACCGCAAATCTATATGAACCGAGTTAAGACGGCTCCCGCGGAGTACGCGCAATTCACGCGAGCCGACTTAACTCGTTTCCCCCACTCCAAGTGTTAATGACGCATAAAAGCCTCAAAGGTATGGACTATGTTGTGTCTTCTCTGTGCCTTCAACAGAGCTTAGCACAAAACAGATGTTAAATACCCATAAACAGAAGGAAATAGTTGCCCACTAGTTAGTGCCCTATTATTTTATTTTCCTAATAAACATTGTAATTATCTGTCCCAATCTTCCCTAAAGCCCAGTTGCCTAGAAGAGAAATGAACATTTCAGGTATCAAGAGTTCAAAGGGTTTTAGTGTTTTCTGTCCAAAAAGTCAGTGAGATGCTTTACCCTTTCCACTGTGGAACTAAAGGAAAAGACCTCAAAACAAAGCGGCCTTGTTAAACCCCCTCCCAATGGCATCTTGTGAGGTCCTATACATAGTACAAAGAGGGCAAATCCCATGACTAAAATACTAAGAGTCCTGTGTATTTCCCCATCCATCCTGAGGAAAAGTATATCTCCTACCCTCAGGTTTCTGGTTAGATTCCCAAGCCAGAGCAAATCTCAAAGTGTGGTCTGACTTTTAGAGGTTTGTGTTAAAATGTGAGGTCTTTTGCTACAAGACTTGCATAAGGCAGCCCTAGCTGGTTTGGGTCAGTGGATAGAGTGCTGGCCTGCGGACTGATCTGTTGCACACCACAAAGGTTCGATTCTAGTCAAGGGCACATGCCTGGGTTGCGGGCTCCATCCCCAGTGGGGGGTGTACAGGAGGCAGCCAATCAATAATTCTCTCTCATCATTGATGTTTCTACCTCTCTCCTCCCTTCCTCTATGAAATAAAAAAATAAAAAGACTTGCCTAAGGCAATTTAAAAGTAGCTCTAGAATGTAAATGGAATGTCTCAAGATCCTCAGCAATTTACTACTTGGACTTCTCATCTTTTCTAGAAAATGAGACCCTCTCTTAAAATAAATCTCTTAAGATACTGAAGATCTGTTACTTTCAGCTGAGGGCATTAAATAAGTATCTGAGAGAGGGCTTGGTTTTAACTCTATACCTCTTCTGTTCCTCTAGTAGGAAGACCCTAAATGTGGGTGTCAGGGGTGGGATGAGGCTGAGCAACAAAAAAGATAGCTATTTATTTGGCCACTGAGCCCTTTGTGAATTTTTGGTGGGTAGACCATACCTATGACAAGATGAAATTTAAACACTGTAAATGGGGGATGACTTAAACCTAAGACTCCACATGTTTCCTCTTTTCCTGCACATGCTAAAGTCTGATTTTGTAGTTTTGAGATTTGAGGTCCCTAGGCCAATAGGAATTACCCACAGAATATTATTACTGTCTCAGACTCACCTCAATTATAACTAAAATAGCTAGTAAAGAGGTTTACTCCACCACAATTATCACCATTACCACCACTGAAAACTCCTTAAAGGGCAAAAATGGAATGGATACCCCAAATAATCCAGTAGCAAATACTTAACCTTTACAGTGCCATCAGAGGACGCACTAATAATATAATGTCCATCTTGTGTAAATGTTGCTTCATTAACAAAGGAAGAATGGCCACGAAATTCCTTCAGGGTCTTCCCAGATTTTAAACCATGAATTCTATCACACATAAAAGGAAATGAAAAGAACAATTAATATTCTATCTATTATGGTTGAGACCAAGTGTTGAATACATTTTAGATGAATTACAGAAGCTCCTGTTATAATAGTAAGTGAAGAAATGAGGCTATGCATTTACGTATGCAGTATAATTTTCATTATGTCAAACAATCAAACAAAAATAAAACCAAAGGTTGGCACAGAAACTGGTAGAAAATATGCAAATAATACCACAGGTTTCTGTTCAGGGACAGACTTCTAGGTCTTGGCTAGATCCCAGTAATCTGTATTTGTAATATGCCCTCTAACATGATTCTGATGCAGGTGGGTAATGACTCAAGTAGACAAAATTATAGCACTGTGTCAGCTGTACTCTGCCTGGGGAAATGAGATCTCACATACTTCACTCTCTATATAATACCATCCTGGTGAAAGTATAAGGAATCACTAGTACTTCCCTTCAGAGCTTCATCATATCAAACCCAAGTAAGGGCAGTGGGGATTCTTACTTACCTAATTGTCTGGTCAAAAGAGGCACTGAGGATCTGACTGCTATCCTTAGAAAAGCTTAGACAGGTGACACCTTTACTGTGGGCCCTTTCAAATCTCCTTAAACACTGTCCACTCTGAATTTTCCAGACCTTTATTAAAAAAAAAGAATAGTAAAAACTTATAAACAGAATGTCCATAGAGCCAAGCAAGATGCAATGCTCACTAATGTACTAAAACAGCATTAAAAATGCATGCTAGCCGAAACCGGTTTGGCTCAGTGGATAGAGCGTCGGCTTGCAGACTGAAGGGTCCCAGGTACATCTCCGGTCAAGGGCATGTACCTGGGTTTCAGGCACATCCCCAGTGGGAGATGTGCAGGAGGCAGCTGATCGATGTTTCTCTCTCATTGATGTTTCTAACTCTCTCTCTCTCTCTGCTTTCCTCTCTGTAAAAAATCAATAAAATATATTTTTTTCGAAATGCATGCTAATAGCTGAATATGGTATGTCTGATTTACACAGAACAATGATAACTGAATCCTTTGGAAGTTAAACCTCTTTCCTTGTAAATTATTAAAACAAAAATTTAGACTAAGTTCACTTAGCAGAGACTTCTTCTGAATTTTACCTAGCTCAGGGCATTTTACCAGCAATTAAATACAAGCCACAGCTAATCAACTGCAGACTACCCCATTCCTTAAAAAAATCCCATTCACTAAAAACAAACAAACAAACAAAACACACAAAGTACAACACAGCATATAAAGTGAGCAATGTTGGTACAGCAGAAAGGGCATGAGCAGATTTGAATTGAAGTCTCAGACCCATTGCTCACTAACTGTGACCTTAAACGAATTATTAAAACTTTCTAGGCAGAGTTGTTATTAGGATTAAACAAGAAAAAGTCAACTGATTATCAGCACAAAATTGATGCTCAACAAACAGTAGCTGTTATCAAGCTCATATCATATGCAGGACGCTCCCTCGTCACAGAACTCTCCGAATGTCTGCATACAAGAGTTTTTGCCACTTATCCATACCTTGATTTTTCCATCTTGAGCCCCGGTTGCTAACATTTCTGTATCTCTGCTGAAACACATGCAGAGAACAGCATCATCCATCATCATAAAGTTATCCTGGGCCTGGTACTTAAGATCCTAAAGGAAACAATGATACGCAGTTATCAAAACAACAAAAAACCCAGTTACCCCAGATCTCTACAAACTCACCAAAATCAGGATAATGGCTTGTACATATTCTAAATCTCCAAAGCAAATAGTAGTGGCATGCATACAAATTCCTAACAAATGACTAATACTGGGAATAAATTTTACACAATTCAAACATTATAAAAAATGCCAACATAACAGCTTATATCTTTTGCTGATTAATCTTTTTTCTTTTATTTTTTTAATTTTTTTTAAAATATTTTTTTATATATTTTATTGATTTTTTACAGAGAGGAAAGGAGAGGGATAGAGAGTTAGAAACATCGATGAGAGAGAAACATCGATCAGCTGCCTCCTGCACACCCCCTACAGGGGATGTGCCTGCAACCAAGGTACATGCCCTTGACCGGAATCGAACCCGGGACTCTTCAGTCCCCAGGCCGACGCTCTATCCAGTGAGCCAAACCGGCTAGGGCTCTTTTTTCTTTTAAATAAACACTTTTATTACATGAAAAAAATATGGAACACTTTATGAATTTGCATGTCATCCTTGTGCAGGGGCCACGCTAATCTTCTCTGTATCATCCAATTTTAGTATATGTGCTACTGAAGCGAGCATGCTTACTAATCTTTCCTAAGCAGAATTTCCCTACAATTTATTTTATTGTTGACATTATTACAGATGCCCCCATCATATTCCTCACCTTTGCCCACCTCCACACCCCTCCCCTGGCCTTCACCACACTGTTGTCTGTCTCCATGGGTGCACAGTTTCATATTGTACATCTTAAATAAATCTGAATTTATTTATCTTAGGGGTATAATGTGAGAAACTAATGTTTTTTTCCAAATTGTCAGCTCCTTTCCCTTAAACCATGTACTGACTAATATATTTAATTATCATCCATTTTATGGATGCTTATTTTATCAACCATTATTGTTCAAACAGAAGTATCTCTATTTTTAAAAAATTATAAACTGAGACTGCTTCATGGTGGTGTTTTTTTTTAAAAAAAAGACAAACTATAAAAAATACATATAAAGTAGAAAGTGAATATCACTCATTACTTCACTACCCAAGTAGAATTCAGTACTCTTATGATAAAGATTACAATTTAAATCAGTGTAAAGTCAATAAATAGCTATTTGGGGAAATGATTAAATTTTATCTACACCAACTTTATCTCACTAAAGAAATTTCAGATGGATCAAAAACTGAACATAAATGAAACATAAAAAGATTAGAAGAAATTGTGGAAGAAAAGATGGATAAATATGAGGATATAAAAGATTTTAAGTCTATAAAGCAAAATCATAAGCAAAATCAAGACAAAAGTCAAAACTGAAAAATATTTGCAATATAGATTGCAAAGGTTGATTCCCTCAAACTTCAAAAAGCTTCAATAGCCTGACCAGTGTGGCTCAGTGGATTGAGTGTCAACCTATGAACCAGAAGGTAGAGGTCAGATTCCCAGTCAGGGCACATGTCCGTGTTGCAGGCTCGATCCCCAGTAGGAGGCGTGCAAGAGGCAGCATATCAACCATCCTCTCACATCATTGATGTTTCTATCTCCCACTCCCTTCCTCTCTGAAATCAATAAAAATATATTTAAAAAAATAATAATAAAAATAAAAAGCTCCAACAAATCAGTTAAATTACAATCCAAAAGAAAAATGGGCAGCCCTGGCCAGTGTGGATCATTTGGTTGGGCATCATCCCATGAACCAAAAGGTTGCTGGTTCAATCACCAATTAGGGCACATGCTTGGGTTGCAGGTTCAATCCCTGGTAGGAGCGTATAGGAGGCAGCTGATCAATATTTCACTCTCACATCAATGTTTCTCTCTCTCTCTCCCCCTCTCCCTTTCTCTCTGTCTAAAAATCAACAAAAATATTTTCAAAAAAATAAACTGGAAAAACAAAACAAAACAGGCAAAGGATATGAACACACTTCACAAAAAAGGAAATATTAGTGGTTTTTCACATATAAAAAGACATTTTCTCACTCATAATAAGAGAAGCCCATTTAGTACTACAATTAGGTTAGATTGGGCATAAAAAGTAACTGCTTACACATACATACCTAGAATATTCCAGGAAGATTACACAAGAAACTGGTAACCTGGCTGGACCAAGGAAAGGAACTGACCAGCTGAGGGCCAAGGATGGGAGCATGACCTTCTACTGAACAGCTTTTCTATTTCATAAAATATTGTATCGGATGTACATATCACCCATTCAAAAATAAGTTTAAAGTGTATAAATAGCCCGGCCAGCATGGCTCAGTGGTTGAGTGTCAACCTATGAACCAGGAGATCATGGTTTGATTCCTGGTCAGGGTACATGTCTGGGTTGCTGGCTCGATCCCCAGTGTGAGGTGTGCAGAAGGCAGCCAATCAATGACTCTCAATAAAAATATATTAAAAAAAATAAAAATAAAATGTAGCCTTAGCTGGTTTGACTCAGTGGATAGAGCGTCAGCCTGCAGTCTAAAAGTCCCAGGTTCGGTTCCGGTCAAGGGCACAGGCCCGGGTTGTGGGCTCGATTCCCAGTGTAGAGCATGCAGGAGGCAGCCAATCAATGATTCTCCCTCATCACTGATGTTTCTATCTCTCTCTCTCCCTTGCCCTTTCTCTCTGAAATCAATAAAAATATATTTTAAAAAATAAATAAAATAAAATAAAGTGTATAAATAACATAATTTAAGAATAACAATAGTAATTCTTTCACTAGAAAAGTTAATATATTTTAAATACTTTACCTTCCTGATTTTTCCAGTTGTGAAGTTCCATACTTCAATGAATCCATCAACAGACCCAGTGACCAAATACTGACCATCTGGAGAAAATCGAGCACACTCCACATGTGACTTCTGACCAAACTGTTTCAAATGAAACAATGAAACAGATACATTTTTATCTAGTGGCCTTAAAACAATTCCCATTTTAACCTTTTGGGGAAACCCTGCCCTAGCATGAAGTTATAGCTAGCTTATTCTAATGGAGCATTGGAGGGACATTTCTGTACCTGGACACAGGAAGGTTGTGGATATATTTTCTCTGACCAGTTTTAAGTCTAGCCTGTCAGCTGAAACTAGTTTTTTAATGTGAAGTTGACATTTTCAAAGAAAAGTAAAATATATTTTATAATGGGACTTAGAACAAATAATCCTGTAACCCAAACAATAATCTTTTACCAGAGTCAGCCACGATTAGCATGACTTTCACACTCAACTTAATATGGCATATGTTCCTGTTGTGCATCTGAGGAAAAAAGTCATTTTTATAAAATAAATGTCAGCTTTCATATACTGTTTTGTAAACAAATTTTCTATCACTGTTTCTTTACTTGACCTTCACTTAACCAAGTGATAATGTGAAGGTGACTAACTCTAGGAGAACTAATTAAAGCTAATAGAAACTGTTTATCTGGGCAATGTATCCTGAGCACTTACCAGCAATCATGCTCCCAATAACATGAAAACTACAAAATATTAGACAGATGATAACAGAGAAAAGCTCTTTTATGAATTTCAATTTAAATGCCAAAAATCGAAAGTGTTTGTAACAAAAATCTTAGCCCAGCAGCATAATTATAATGGACTAGAAGAGGCCCAGTGCACAAAATTCGTGCATTGGTGGGGTCCCTAGGCCTGGCTGGTGATCAGGGCCTTTCAGAGCTGTCTTACCCAGTTCCAATCAGGGTCAGGCCTGCTGCCGCCGGCTGAGGCATGCCAGCCTGGGGCTGGGGTCTGCCGGCTGCTGGATGGGGCCTGCAGGACTGGGGGAGGGACGGGGGAGGGACTGCAGGAGGTTTGCTGGCAGGGGGAGTGACTGGGAGAAGTTGGCTGGCCATGGGAAGTTGGCTGTGGGAGTGCACTGACCACCAGGGGGCAGCTCCTGCCTTGAGCGTCTGCCCCTTGGTGGTGTGCGTCATAGCAACTGGTCAGTCATTCTGGTTGTTCGGTCATAACAATAGCTTAGGCTTTTATATATATAGAAGATTTCTATTTGTATCAAGGCTTCAGTCAGGGTAAAAATACTGCTCAAAATCATCTTTGAATGCAAGTCAAAACATATAATCCAGAAAAGACTAATTCAATGCACTAAGCCAAAGTCAAAAGATTTGAGGAATGAGTTATTTTAAAATCCATATATTCAATGAGAGCACAAACCCAAAAACTATAATATAAAAAAGATGCTGAAATAGCAAATATACTTGTAATTCTGGAAACTGCTGCCAATTACTTGATTGTGCTTTTTCCTAGAAAAGTCTCAGATTAAAAGAAAGCAAACAAGAACCAGCCATAAGATGGTAAGTTATTTTCCTCAAATACCACAAAAGCCCACTTTACAATCCACGCCTGGTACTTTGACTGACATGCAGCAGGCAAAAACACAAATGTTGGACAAGACAAATACATTAAAAGTTCATAGTTAGTCCCAGGTTTAACCAAAGAGCTAATTATTCTTCCAAATGCAGGCTTCTGGGGAGAAAGTGCAAAGGCAGATGACAGGCCAAATGTCAAATGTATGTCCACTTGGTTATACAACTGAGGTGTGCCACTGCCAGGCCACAGGACCCAGTGGTCACTAACAGCAACCCTGAATGTTATCAGAGCTGAAGAATGAATTCTGCTTTCTAACTCAAGTGCCTACCACAGGGCCTGACTGAGGAAGCATATGTTGAGTCCTCAACAGATGATTACCAACTGGCTGAGTGTCAAAGGATCCTACCTTAATATGCCTGCTCAGCTGTGTAGGGAACTTTTCTTCTTCCACATCTTTGACAGCTGCTTTGCCTCGGAACAAATCTATGGTCATGCCAGGAGGAAGCAACCCCTGGTGCTGCTGCCACTTCAGCGCCTATGAGAAGAGAAATGTGTAATAATCCACTTGGGTGCTTTTAAGATCTGATCCTGATTGTTCAAAGCCAAGGCTGAAATAATGAGAGCCAACAGGTTCATCTTTCCACATCTATTTTCTTACAGATGTGACTCTCTAATTATAAATAAAATTTGGAAAACAAAAATCTCCCATTGTTCTAACTAACATTCAAACACAGCCACTGTTAGCATTTTATATATTACCTTCTAGTATTCCCCCTTACACATGTATTTAATTAATGTTGCTGTAATTATACTATAGGTAAAGTTTTATATTCTTCGTTTTCACCTAACATCAGATCATGCTATGCCATAATTATCATTTCAATGGCTGTAAAATATATCCTGGATGTTTAACAGTTTATTTAATTAATATATTAATGGACATTACACATTTCCAATTTTTTTACTCATCTAAACATTTCTGAACATAAGGCTTTTTCTATTTTGGGGTTACTCCCACCTTAGAATAGGTTCCCAGATTAGAAATTATTGAATTCAAAAAAGAACAAGAATGGTTAAGGCTCCTAATATACAATGACAAACTATTTTCCCAAAAAGTCACAACTTCAACAGCACTCACAACTATATTATGAGTGAAAAAATCATGGGCATTAGAGACAGATGGCCCCAGGCCAGATCATTTGCCCAATGTTATTCTGATTCCCAATTTCGTGAACTCAAAGAAGTAAAAGCCTAATTCCTAGAGTTGCTAAATGGATACAACGAAATAATATATGTTAAGTTTATATGACAGGCACAAAGTTTATTCCTTTTTCCCTTTGTTATATCAAGAAAACTCACCCTGCCCTGGCCAGTTTGGCTCACTGGATAGAGTGTCGGCCTGGGGACTGAAGAGTCCCGGGTTCGATTCCAGTCAAGGGCATGTACCTTGGTTGCAGGCACATCCCCAGTAGGGGGTGTGCAGGAGGCAGCTGATCAATGCTTCTCTCTCATAGATGTTTCTAACTCTCTATTCCTCTCCCTTCCTCTCTGTAAAAAATCAATAAAATACATTTAAAAAAAAAAAAAAAAAGAAAGAAAGAAAACTCACCCTGGCAAGTTTTGCTCAGTGGTTGTTAGAGTGATGGCCTGCAGACCAGAGTCTTGGATTCAATTCCCAGTCAAGGGCATGTACCTCGGTTGCAGTTTGGTCCCTGGCCCAGCTCGGGGCACATGCGGGAGGCGACTGGTTAATGTCTGTCTGTCTCTCTTTCTCCCCATCCCCTTCTCCCTCCCTTCCATTCTCTCTAAAGGTCAATGGGAAAATATCCTCGGATGAGGATTAAAAAAAAAATAAGGAAGAAAACTCAAGAGTTTGGATATCATTTTAAAACTCTGCTAATTTAATGAGTGAAAGTTATACCCTGCTTTAGTCAGTTCTCTGATTAATAATTTGTGAGCTTTTAATGTGATCAAGTTATTTGTTATTTATGTTTGCCAGAAAGAACTTTTTTCTCCAATATGCCTTTTTAAAAAAATATATTTTCATTCATTTCAGAGAGGAAGGGAGAGGGAGAGAGAAACATCAATGATGAGAGACAATCATTGATTGGCGGCCTCCTGCACACCCCCTACCGGGGATTGAGCCCACAACCCTGGCATGTGCCCTTGAATGAAATCAAACCTGGGACCCTTCAGTCCACAGGCTGATTCTCTATCCACTGGGCCAAACCAGCTAGGGCTGCCTTATTTTTAAATTATTACAGCCTTGCCCTAACCAGTTTGGCTCAGTGGATAGAGCGTCAGCCTGCGGACTCAAGGGTCCCAGGTTCGAGTCCGGTCAAGGGCATGTACCTTGGTTGCGGGCACATCCCCAGTAGGGAGTGTGCAGGAGGCAGCTGATCGATGTTTCTCTCTCATCGATATTTCTAACTCTCTATCCCTCTCCCTTCCTCTCTGTAAAAAAATCAATAAAATATATTTTTAAAAAAAAATTATTACAGCCTTATAGCTTTCTTTTTATCTTATGTTGAACTCTTAAGTGACTAAATTTGTTGACCTTTACCTGGATGTTTACTCCCTAATCATAGGAAGTCCTTCCCTAGCAGGAGGTTTAATACATTATATTATCTACTAGTTTTTCTATTTTCTTAAAATATATAACTTTCAATCTATCTGAAATTATGCTGTATTAAACGTGAGTGAAAGCTCTGAGCTGACCATCCCCCCCGCTTCTAAAGTAAGCACCCCAAACCATAAGGTGAATAATTCTTCTCTATTCCTAGGTTTGGTGACATTCCCATTATCAACTATTGAATTCTTATAAATAATAGGATCAATCTCTTGCGCTGTTGTTGCGTTGGCTGCCAACAGATATTCTTGCGCCAAGTACCAAAATGATTTTACAATTAAGAGTGCCCTGAAGTTGCCGAAACCGGTTTGGCTCAGTGGATAGAGCGTCGGCCTGTGGACTGAAAGGTTCCAGGTTCGATTCCGGTCAAGGGCATGTACCTGGGTTGCGGGCACATCCCCAGTAGGAGATGTGCAGGAGGCAGCTGGTCGATGTTTCTCTCTCATCGATGTTTCTAACTCTCTATCTCTCTCCCTTCCTCTCTGTAAAAAATCAATAAAATATATTTAAAAAAAAAAAAAAAAAAGAGTGCCCTGAAGTTATCCTAGATGAAATGTTAAATTCTATGGTCACCCTAATTTTGACTCTAGAGCTTATGCTCTTCTTCTTTTTTAAAAAATATATTTTTATTGATTTCAGAGAGGAAGAGAAGGGAGAGAGAGAGAAACATCAATGATGAGAGAGAATCATTGATTGGCTACCTGCATGCCCCACACTGGGGATCAAGCCCGAAACCTGGGCATGTGCCCTGATTGGGAATTGAAACATGACCTCCTGGTTCATAGGTCAACGCTCAACCACTGAGCCATACCAGCTGGGCATAGAGCTTATGCTCTTAACCACTCATCTATAAGATGAGGATGGCATGGCACAGCTGTTAGTACAAACAGCTTCACAGATAGTAATCAATACATAGGCTGTCTGATTTCTTTAGCGTGTACATATAGTTTATATAAAGGGTAATTTCAGTTCCACAAACTTTAATTACCTGCCCCAGCAATGCCATGAGACGAGATGGAGGCACCACACTAACTTCCCCAGCTAAGGCCTGAGCAATTGCTGCTCTTCTCTTCTCTTTGCTACTTCCATCTGGGTATGCCTGAAAAGGAAAGGGGGTAGCATCATTTCTAAGAAATGGTTACAAGATATGACTGTACTTATTTAAAAAACAAACAAACTACACAACAATCATCAAGCAGAAACACTCAAAATGGAAAACATGAAAAGAAACTACCCAGTTGAACAGGGGGGTAATTAAATCAATTCGTTTTCAAAAATGACTTCCCAATTCTGTCCACTTGCATTTCAAAAGTATGAGCTAAAAGAAAACTGAGGTCAGACGATCCACACTGTTATTTCTCAAAGGAGTCCAAGTAAACTATGTCAAAGCCAGGGTTGTTTTCCAGTTTTTGAAAAATCTGCACAGTCAAGGATTCTTATATATTCTTTGGTAATTTTTTTCAGTCAAATGACCCCAGCCCAGAAGTTCTTCATCACCTCTAACATTAATCCTGTCTTGGTAACCCTTTATCCCCATGGTTTCTAACTTTCCATTATCCAATGTCTGTTCTTCTTCACCCCATTTAGACAGTAAAGGCTGCCTGAGAAAGAATGAAAGCACATACACAAAAAAAGGTTTGGGGGAAATAAAAGATCATCAGTCATCATGCCCTACCAGTAAACATAACTGGCTGAGAAGCGAACGCTTCCCTGAACCAAAAGAAAATGCAATTGTCAGGGGCAAGGGACACAAATGCATAGAGAATATACCAGCAGTCAGGAAGCCCTTCAGGGCCAGACAAGTACTTGGGCTAATGAGGAAATGACATCAGAATAAACTTTCTGCTTCTTGACTGACACACAGGCCTCTAAAATGTGGTATGTGGGGAAGGGAAACCTTTCAATACTCAGAAAACTGAACAAGATCAACCCCTTTAATATATGCAAATTTCAACAAACATATATAAATGGAAAAGTGCTATCGAAAATTAAAATCAAAATCCCAAATACGATCCAATGAAATGGTTTCAAAAGATTACATTATTGCATGCTTGCAAAAATTAACAATTTTTGTTGTTGTTACCATAGTCATACCTCACGAGGATCAAAATAAGACCTGGCCAAGAGGTTCTCCAGATGAATATACCGCTCTGGCTGCGTTTGTTTTAACATGATCATAGGGTCAGTTTGTCTCAGAAGAGACCTGGCAGCCCCCAATTCACGGAGTTCTATCAATTCCAGAACAACCTGGACAAATGAAAGAAAATGGCTGTTTCAATGCATTCTCATAATAATACTTCTTTTTCAGTACAATTTCTTATGCAAAATGGCCTGTCAAAGGGACTTCCTATATTGGGAAATACCCCTTCTCCTTTTCAGGTGGACAACTGAAGTAATTGTAAGTAATAACTTCTATCTTTCAACTTCCACCCTCTATTTTTATCTACCAATCTCCTCTCCTCTCAGGCCATTTGTTCAGACTATATATGCTGAAGAAAACTAAAGATGGAAATATCTCCATGGGCTTCAGAGAAACCTTTCTTCAGGTACCAAAATTTTCTTTGGGGAATTACCGAACTCATGTAGGTTGTAAAGAAACAAACCAACTACCCTATTTTTACAAACAATGCTACATTCTTATTCCATAAACTCCACTCTGTTCTGTTGTATAACATATAATTTGTATGATTTTTGTCCTGGATTCCTGGCATGGAGCTTCTAAAAACCCTCAAAGTTTGCCAGAGATAGGAGTATCTTTGTTATTAAAGAGCCCCCTGCATCACACCTAAGTTTGTGCTAATAAGATAGCTCAGGATGAGGGCTGGTTACCATGTGATTGTAGGGTTGAGGCTTTGAGCTAGCCCAATCTCAAGGGAGCTGAAGAATGAATGAAACTCCAATAAAAACCCCAATGGAGCTTCCTGGTTGGTGAACACATTAATATGCCAGGTGAGAAAGACACTGAGTCCACGGGGAGAGGGCATTGGAAGCTCTGTGTTCAGGACCCTCCCAGACCTCATCCTATGTGTCACTTCTTTTGGCTGGTTCCAATCTGCATCCTTGATAATAAATACAGCGCTTTCCTGAGTTATGTGAGTCATTCTAGTCAATTATCAATTGAGGGGATCATGGGAGTCCCCAAATTTATAGCATTAGTCAGGAATGTGGGTGGCGTGAGACCCCAAAGTGCAGTTGGTGTCTGAAGTAAGGGCAATCTTATGGAGAACTGAGCCCTTAACTTATGGGGTCGTTGCTAACTTTGGGTGGTTAGTGCCAGAACTGAATTTGCAGTACACTAGTTGGTTTCAGAATGGTTGGTGTCAGAACATTTAATGATCACTTAAGAAATACTTTCAATTTGGGAAATTCTTGGCTTTTCCAAGAAGAGAGAAAAAAAGTACAAAGTAGCACATGAACCATGACAGTATAAGTTTTAAGGACTATTCCAGCCCTATAGGGCCTGAAGGAATGCTCACGAATGCTTCTCAGTCAGGGGTCCCACAATAAACCAACCCATGGGAATCAGCATCACTTCCACTCTTACCTGTTCATAGAGGTCAATGAGGGTTTTGTCTGGCAATTTCAGAGACTGTATAGCCTGTAAAACTGTGTCCCAGTGGCCGCTATTAATGTCAGCCACGAAACTCTCAATGCTGTCCACGGTATTCAGAGACACAGTAGTCTCTTCCTGTAAGGTGGCTAGTGCCCGGTGTAAACTGTTCTCCTTCAGGTACTGCATGATAAGACGGATCACACTGAAAAAAGAAAGCAAGTCATCTAGTTCAGTGATCCTACTCCCCAGAGAGGCCACAAAATAAAAGCCCATCCCAGCTTGTGTCTCCTACTCAACCATCGTCTTTCTCTACCCACTTTTCCTTTCTTGATCATATGAGAAAAGTATGCCCCAAATCACAGAATCTAAATTACAGGGGACAGGGGCTTGTCCCATCCTACCTCCATCTCAGAAATAGGAGAACTGAGCTTCAGGGGAGAAAGAATCTGCCTAATGTCAGCTAGAAAGGGAGTTGGTACAAAATAACTCTTAATTCCAAGGCCAGAGAGCTTTTTATTACGCCAATTTTCTTACTAATTTGTACAATTACATTGTTGCACACTTTAGTGAAATACTTAAACCTAGTCTAGTCATTAACTCAAGTACTCTAAATTCTTATTAGGATTATTTGGTCCAATTTTAAAATGACAACCAAAACATGTGAATTGAGATTTTCTTAATAAGGATTTGTTGAACACAAATAAGGTGAGCTATACTGTATATAAAAGTAAAGCAAATCCATGTGTCCTCATTTGCAAAAATAACATTACCTACTGCCTCTATTACAAATTTTCAGGACAAGTGAAATAAAACATTATAAACTCAGTTTCCCAAGGAAAAGAGGAGTCAGGTAATTGCCAAATATTGAAATAAGCATCCATTTTCAACATGTGACAGAAAACTTATAAATTTTTTAGTTAAATATGTTACAGTTAAAACTTCCTAATCTGGAGTTAATGAGTCTAGTGAAGAATCTGGTTCACATGTACTGTAAAAGTTCACTGTATGATGTTGTGATACACTGTTTTCCTTCTCTTTCCTTATACATGGTTCACAATGTATTTCTACTGAACAGCACTAGTATAAAGGGTCAGATTGGGGAAGGGGTTTCAGATTAAATGAAATTTAGTCAATTCTCTCTGGGGAGAAATAATAAACATAAAATAATAACCAATGTTTATTATGCATTTACAGCAAGCATGTCAAACTCTCGGCCCACAACAAATACTTTTCGGCCCAGCCAATATAACGGTATGTAAGAAACGTTTTAATAAAAATTTCGTAACTTAATTTTTACAATATCCTGTTATACATAATTATTAATAACGAACTACAATGTTTGCTAATGACTGATTACTATAATCGTGTTGCATTCATTTCTCTTATGAGCCTTATGCACAGGCGGACATTTCTCTCCACTAATACTAGCAGCGAATATTTTAGCAGCTGATTGGCCCATCATTAATCTTGTGCTGACTTGTTTGGTGTGCGCAACAGGAAATATTTCGCTTTCTGAGAAAAAGAAAAATAGGTATTTGCGTTACGCTTATTAATTTGTGCAGTTATTCAGTGTCTGGTAAGTTAATGTTCAAGAAAAAATATTAATTTTTATTATAATGTTCTATTATTTTATGTTAACGATCACTCATTTATTTCAGCCCTTTGTATTCAGCATGTCTCTATCGAAATAAACCTACGTTTCTATGAAAATTGAAGCTTTTGTTTTTTTGCAGCCCACATAAACTTAAACCTTGTTTATTTGGCCCATGTTAGCCTTTGAGTTTGACATGCTTGGTTTACAATATACCAAGTACTATTCTTTTTTTTATTTAATTTTTTAAAATCCTCACCTGAGGATATTTTTTCCATTGATATTTAGAGAAAGTGGAAGGTATAGAGGAGGGGGGGAGAGAGGGATGGGAAAGAGAGAAAGAGAGAGCGAGATTGGTTGCCTCCCACACGTGCCCCCAGGAGCCCCCACCAGAGCTGGGGATCAAACCTCCAACCAAGGATGTGCCCTTCACCAGAAATCGAACGCACGACCATTTGGTGCATGGGTTGGCACTCTAACCACTGAGCAACCTGCCGGGGCCCAAGTACTATTCTAAGCATTTTAGACATATTGTTTTACTCCTCAAAACAATCCTATGAGGTAGGTTATTACCATAATGAGAATCTCACCAAGTAACAGGTAAGTGGGAAAATGAAGATTCAAATTGGCAGTGATTTTAAGAAGGAAACCGATTACTGCTATTTGCAGTAGTCTTTTTTCTCAGGGCTCAGGTTTAGATCACTGCTGTTCTAGTACCTACTATCCTCCTTAACACACTTCCATTTGCACTCCCCAAATAAGACACTCTCCCTGTAAAGATCTCTTATTTGGTATAACCACAATCAAATTTACTTCCTTCAAACACAATGTAATACATTAAGAGTTTAAAACTTTGGAGATAGGCTGGGATTTGAATCAGAGTTCTGTCACTAACTGTGAGGTTGGGCAAGTCAGTTATCTCTGTGCCTGTTCTTCATCTGTTAAGAAAAATACCTATCCTGCCCTAACCGGTTTGGCTCAGTGGATAGAGCATCGGCCTGTGGACTCAAGGGTCCCAGGTTCGATTCCGGTCAAGGGCATGTACCTTGGTTGCAGGCACATCCCCAGTAGGGGGTGTGCAGGAGGCAGCTGATCACTGTTTCTCGCTCATCGATATTTCTAACTCTCTATCCCTCTCCCTTCCTCTCTGTACAAAATCAATAAAATATATTTTTAAAAAAGAGAGAAAAATACCTACCCTGTAGGCTTGGTGAAAGGGTTGACTAAACTGCTTACAGCATGACTAGCATAAAAAACACTTAGTAAATAGTAGCTATTATTGATAACTAGAGGCCCGATGCATGAAATTCCTGCAAGGGGCTCGGCCCTTGCAGCCCCAGCTCCGTCCAGAAGGTCGTTTGGAAGGTTGTTCACTGTCTGGTCTAATTAGCATATTTTATTATTATACACGATAAAAACGCACAGCAGCCCAAGAATGGGAGAATGTCAGTATCCATTATTATTTAGGTCCTAAATCATGGAACCCTTTCCAACCCCTGCCTTTGACTTAGTTATCTTAACTCCAGCACTCTTTATCACTCTTCTTTGCTCTATTTTTTCTCCACAATACTTATCACCATCTGTTAAGCCTCATATTTTATTTACTGTTTTTGTCTGTTGGTTGCCTTCCCCAATCACTATGTATATGCTATAAGGGTAGGGATTTTTGTCTGTTTTGTTCACTACTGTATCCCCGGGAGTCTAGAACAATAGTAGACTTCAGTATTTGTTGAATAAATAAGCTCCCTTTCATCCTATGGCAGGTCTTCAGAACAAGTCCTCTCCCTTACACTCAAAACACAAATGTTACGTCTGATGATTCAATTGTTGAGTGTTGGCAAGGGCAAGGTGGAGGACGCTGTCCTGGAAAAGTTCACTAAGACAGACCTTCAGTCACTCATTAGGACCGCCCCACCCCTAATCTGCCATTCTCCGGGCCCAATCTCCAGATTCTCTCTCTTTTGTAGCTACACAGAGCTCACAGACTAACCAGAACTCAGCTCCAGGTAGGGCATGAGAAAAAAGCTAGTCGTCCATTCATTTCAAAGGCAGTGATCGAGCCTCTACGGTGTGCTAGGCACTGGGACTATAAATAGAAGAAAAAGGAGCCTCTAGCTAGGCGCCCAGCACAGCGGGGTGGAGAGCGAAACAGTGACAATACTGGTGAAGTGCTGCGAAGGGGAGAGCAAAGGAGCCACGCAACCCCAGAGGAAACGAATCGCACTTGTTCTAACCCGGGCAGGACCAGCAGCCCCTGGTGCAGATCATCAGACGGGAGCCCGCAGAGGAAGGGTCATCTTAGCAGCCCCGGAGCGCCAGGCGTCGGCGACGGCTAGAACTCGGTCTTCGAGGAGTACCCTTCCCCGGCCCCGCGCCGCCTCCCACTGGGCTTTGGGCATCTGGTCCGCTACTTCCCGTGCACCCGCCTCCGAGGGAGCCAGAGGCAAGAAACTTCTTTGTGGACAAGGAAATGCCCCGCCACCCCCTAGCCTCGCGGACGCCTCTGCTGATCACCTTCCACTCCACACCCCTCCGCTCCCGGCCCCGCCACCTCCCCACCATCCCGCGCCGCAGGACTCACTCCGAGGACTCGATTTCGATAGACATCGCGCTCTCTTCCTGGCCACAGAACCCAGTCTACCCTCAGGCCCAGCAGCGCAACACACCAACGACACCTCCGGCGGCCGTCCTACGTCACTTCCGCTCGACGTCGGACGCCCGCCCCGGAGGCGGTACGCACGGGAGGAGGGCGTGGAGAACGTGAAGGGGCGGGGCATTAGAGGCCGTCGGAAGCAGGGGTCCGCGCGCCCGCTGGAGAGAATTCTCCTTTCTTTTCTGGAGGCACACCCTGCTTAGAAACACTGGTTTGGAAATGTTGCTTTTATTTGATGCGATTAGCTGATTAGATTTCAAGTTAGGATTGAATTTACAATACTGGGAGGTTAATACATTCGAAAGCAATGGAACACTAGCCAACATTTGTAGGTAGAGTTCATTGAGAATGAATGAATGGATGAATGAATGAATGAATGAATGATGAGTTTGAATCCAAAACACAGTTTAATCAGACTGATAAAACTTTGGAACCCAGTTAGGATTTTCATACCCACTTGTGGGAAGAATTAAATTACAGCATTTCAAACTAAGTAGTTGAAAAGGGGTTCATTTCAGTGGTACGGTTGCTGGAAAAACAGTGAAACCAACTGCAAATGTGTACAGCTGAGACTCCTTTTAATAGACTTTACGCATTACTAAATTAGTAGAGGCAAATGAATGCAGGGATATCAATGGACTTTATAAATAAAGCCTAGTTTTAAAATATTTTATTGCCAAATTTATATGAATTTAAAAATATTTGCAGCACAATGGTAAGAAATCTATTGTGAAAATTACTTATTGAAATGATTTACTTGGAGATTCCTATTGGCTTTCAGTCTTATCTGATACTGTCCCCGAAAGTTGGCCACAGGACTTCCCTGTAGCCTCTTAAATACTGCTTATTTTTTCCAAATCTTTTTCTTTTCCCCATCAACTCTTGAAGGACATGATTTCCAAGATCTCAAAGTTCTGGGAGTCTAAGTGTTTGCTCCAACATGTGGTCAGATAAACTAGATGAGTGTATGACTTCTGAGATATTCTTTTACTATCCCATCCTACAACACAACATAGAAAATTATAACATCTCCCTTAAAAATAAGAGGCAGTTAAGTTTCAACAATAGCATATACCAGTGATGGCAAACCTATGACACGCGAACTCATTTTTTTGGTTGATTTTTCTTTGTTAAATGGCATTTAAATATATAAAATAAATATCAAAAATATAAGTCTTTGTTTTACTATGGTTGCAAATATCAAAAAATTTCTATATGTGACACGGCACCATAGTTAAGTTAGGGTTTTTCAAAATGCTGACACACCAAGCTCAAAAGTTTCGCCATCACTGGTGTATACCTTCACTTTCTCTACCTAGTACTTGACATATTATTCTTACTTTAATTAAGGTTACTTCCCTATTTTGCTTATACAAATATCTTCTCTATAATTACTTAACACCAGGTTTTATTCTAGTGTCCACCACACTTCTGCTTTCATTTGACTAGAATGGCTTTTCTTCTTATGACTCCTATTATGTCCAAATTTATTCATTAAACATAGATGCAAGCATCTCATTGCTTCATTATGTCTGTAGTAGTAAAACCCAAGGATTTAAATATTGAAATACATATTACTATATTTTGTAACAAATATATTTATTTTTATATGTTAAGCTTTATATTTATTTTTTCATATCTGTGTAAGTAGATTGTATTATCCATGAATTTCAGGACACCGAAGGAAATATTGTAAAATATTTGGAGGGCCTTCAACAGATTAATACTTGAGAACATGTTGGCAAGATCTTCATTAGAAATGATGCCAATATAACAACTCCAATCTCTTATTTCTTCTTACCCTCTTTTTTTAAACCTTAGAAAGATATTTTAGAAAACAATGTCTCTGTACCCTGGTTGGGTGGCTTAGTTAGTTGGAGTGTTGTCCCATGCACCAAAAGGTTGTGGGTTTGATTCCTGGTCAGGGCAACCGATCAATGTTTCTCTCTCTCTCTCTATCTCTCTCATAAAAATAATAATCTCCTCGGGTGAGGATTTTTAAGAACCTAATTATAAAATGAGCAAAGGACCTGAATAGACACTTCTCCAAAGAGGACATAGAGGAGACCAATAGTCATGAAAAGATGTTCAATGTTACTAATCATCAGAGAAATGCAAATTAAAACCACAATGAGATATCATCTCACACATGTCAGAATAGCTATCATCAATAAATCAACAAACAACAAGTGTTGGCAAGGATGTGGAGATAAGGAAACCCATGTACACTGTTGGTGGGAATGCAAACTGGTGCAGCCACTGTGGAAAGCACTATGGCGTGACCTCAAAAAATTAAAAATGGAACTGCCATTTGACCCAATGATTCCACTTTTTGGAATATATCCGAAGAAACCTGAAACATTAATTAGAGAGAATATATGCACCCCTATATTCATTGTGGGGTTGTTTACAATAGCCAAGATTTGGAAGCAGTCCAAGTGCCCATCAGTAGATGAGTGGATAGAAAATCTGTAGTACAATCCAGCCGGTGTGGCTCAGTGGTTGAGCATCAACCTAAGAGATCAACCTGTAATTTCCCGTCAGGGCACATGCTGGGATGTGGGCTCAATCTCCAGTAGTGGATTTGCAGGAGGCAACCAGTCTTTCATCATTGATGTTTCTATCTCCCTCTCCCTTCCTCTCTGAAATCAATTAAAAATATTTTTTAAAAAATGCTATAGTACATTTACACAATGGAATACTATTCAGCTATAAAAAAATGAAATCTTACCTTTTTTTTAAGGGATTATAAATTTACTAGTGGCCTAGTGCACAAATTCGTGCACATTGAAAGGAAATTAATTAGAAGAGATATTTTAATATCACTATTTGCCTTTTCTCTATAATAAAAGTGTCAACAAAATTCACGATTGACAATAACAGATCGAAACACACGTGCGATTTGTGCCAGTGAGAGCTTTATATGTATCACGCATTCACGAGTCAACATTTATTTTTAAATTGCCAGTGTGTGTCATATGTACCGGCCACTCGGTCAGATGGTCGGACGGACAGATGGATGGCCACTTAGCCTTTTATATATATAGATTAGGTCACCTGGAGACCAGATGGGCTGAGCCCCAAAATGGCATCAGCCAAGAAATCTTACCTTTTACAAGAGCAATGATGGACCTAGAGAGTATTATGCTAAGTGAAATAAGCCAGTCAGAGAAAGACAAGTACCATATGATTTCACTTACATGTGTAATTTAATGAACAAAATAAGCTAACAAACAAAACAGAAACAGACTCATAGATACAGAGAACAGATTGACAGCTATTAGAAGGGAAGGGGTTTGGGGGACTAGGTGAAAAAGGTAAAGAAATTAAGCAAAGGAAAAAAACCTCATAGACACAGACAGCAGCATGGTGATTACCATAGGGAAGGGGGCGGGCGTAGGTAGAAGAAGATACATATAGGGGGAATAAATTGTGACAGAAGGAGACTTAACTTTGGGTGCTGAACCACACAATATACAGATGATGTATTATAGAATTGTAGACCTGAAACCTATATAAGTTTATTAACCAATGCCACCCCAATAAATTCAATGATTTTTTTAAGTAAAAAAATGACCCTGGCTGGTGTTGCTAAGTGGTTAGAAAGTTAGCCGGCGCACCAAGGGGTTGTGGGTTCGAATCCCAGTCAGCTCCAGTCAGGGCCCATGCAGGAGGCAACTAATTGATGTGACTCTCACATCCGTATTTCTCTCTCTCGCCCTCTCTCTCTCCCTCCCTCCATTCCTTCCACTCTTTCTAAAAATCAATGAAAAAAATATCCTCAGGTGAAGATTAAAAAATAGTAATTTTTTAAAAAAGAAAAGCAGTGGTGGGGGGTGACAGAGTATAAACTATATTCTCTCTGCAATGCTTGCTGCTTGAGACAATCCCTGGCCAAGCAGCCTGTTTCAAGTCAGAACTTGTTATTTGCCACTGTGTCTGTGGTTTATGCGTCCATGACAGTCAGGTTATCATTCCTGAGAAATGAAACTTTATCATTACAGTTGGCAGCCATAGATGTATCTTCGTTTTGCTTCTTAGGTATATTGGATTTTTAATCTCTGATTGATAGACTACGCTCCTGGCCTCACAAACTCTCCTCATCTATACTTCCTCTGTAATAACTGACTTGAAATATGCTATTTTTGTTACCGCATGTAATGAAACTGCAACCTTTACCTTGTTAGGGAAGTTTCCCCCCTAAACTAGCTGCTTTATATGTTTTCTGTATCCTAACTGTATAAACCATCAAGATCTATATCCTTTTCATACACAAAACATAAGCTTTTGTCATCTTGCGGATCCATTATTAACAAGTTGGTAAACTTTGGCAATTACTAAAGATCAATTTGTCTAGGAAATTTTTTTAACACTAGACAAATGCGTTCTCTCACATCTCTCTATTGTGTATAGGTAAACTCAAACAGGCAGACAACTTTTTAACCTCTAAACAGGCAGTTGTATTGATCAGGAAGCTTCCCACTCCCCATTTAAAGGTTGGGTCCCAGCCTCCTAGACCTTATTTCTGGTCAACAAAGGGCCTAGAGTTGCCGAACCGGTTTGGCTCAGTGGATAGGGCGTCAGCCTGCGGACTCAAGGGTCCCGGGTCAAGGGCATGTACCCTGGTTGCGGGCACATCCCCAGTGGGGGGCGTGCAGGAGGCAGCTGATCGATCTGATCTCTCTCATCGATGTTTCTAACTCTCTATCCCTCTCCCTTCTTCTCTGTAAAAAATCAATAAAATATATTTTTAAAAAAACAAAGGGCCTAGAGTTAACCCAAAGGAAATCCGGGCTATTGATCACACCCTCTTTCTGGAAAGATGGCGCTTCCCAGAGTCCACGTCTCTGCAATCCAGCTCTTTAACCAGCAGAGGGCAGGCCAACCACAGAAAAGCTGCCATTATAAACCTGGGCTCCAGGTGTCCAAATGGATAGTAAGGTGGAGAGGTGTAGGGGAGAGAGATTAAGAACCTAACCAATACACACCATGAGAGTGAGAGTAGCAGTTCTGAGTACTTAAGAGCACTGATTTTCTGGGTTGGAATCCCAGCTCTGTCCTTTATTAGCTGTGCAACTTTAGGCAAGTTGCTTAAGCTCTCTGTGCCTTGGTCTCCTCATCTGTGAAATAAGGATAATGATAGTCCCTACCTCAAAAGTTATGAGGATTAATCGAGTTAATACATATAAAACACTTAGAGCAGTGCCTGGTACAGAATAAGCTCTGAATAAGAGTTTGTTGTTGTTATTGTTATTATATATCAAAAGTAAAAGCCCTTCTCTTATTTATGTTTCTTAACACAATAAGAACATTCATGCTGAAAGTCAAAATCAAGTCTGTTTTGGAGAGAGGGACTCCTCTCCTCTTTAGGGCAATGTTGCTCCCACAGGTGGTTTGTACTCTGCTCATGTGCAACCAGGTGGTGGACGGCTGGTCCCTGTAATCTTTACCTTTGTCTTAATCCCTGGAATCCCTGACCAATTCAGCCTCCATGACATAAAGCCACAAGGCGGGGGTGTTGCCGGCACCTCCTTTATTTACACAGAAGGGTTCTTCCCACAAAGTTGGGGTTCAGATGTGAGGTTAGGTTGGAGCTCCCCACACCATGATTTGTTAGGATTGTGGTTTCCCTTAGCACACCTTGGATCTGGAATCTGAGCAAACAGCATCCACAGGGTGAGGCCAGGATGATGTACAGCCTTCTGTACACCCCCCCCACCACCACCAGGGACTCCCCACTATTGTCCTTTTTCTTAAATAGCACCTCTGGTCTCTTTTCCAAGACTACTTTCCTTCAACTTCCAGGGACTCTAAGACATAAAATAAGGACTAAGCTCATACACCTTCAATGCTTGGCCTTTCTTTATCTACATCAAGGGGAAGGTTCCAGCTTCATTCTCCGTATTATATCTACTCATAAAGCAGACTGGGATTCCCCATCCTCCAATTGCAATGGATACCTTTTGGGATGTCTGGCCAATTCACAATTCTCCTTTCTCCTTGTGGTGCGCCAACTACCCTCAGGGATGGGCCTGCTGCAGCCACATTTTTACCAGGTTCTTCTCTTCCCACCATACGTAAATGGCCCAGTGGTAGGCACTGACCCAAACTAAGCCTATAGGACTCTCTCTCCCAACTATTAAGAACTGGGATCAAAATATCCTAGTTCTAACTGGCCTGATATATGGAGGAAGTGTGGGTGGTCATTTTCTCTTGCATGACTAAGGAGCAAAGAAAGACAGGCTGCAGAGAAAAGAATAAAACGAGCTGCATAGAGAAAAAGAGCAAACAAAGAGTGTTATCTGGGTTTCTGAGGACATTTCTTCCTTACAAAAACCCTATGTGGTAGGGACTATTAATATCCCATTTTACAGATAAGCAAATTGAGGCACAGAATAACAATATTGTCCAGGTGGTGTCACAAGCTCCTGGATCTTGCTGTTCCTAAAAAGAATACAAAGTTGGCCCTCCTTGTTGTGTGAGTTGGTAAAAGATCCCTTTTTGTCTCCTTAAGCTGGTTTGAGTTGGGATTCTGACACTTTTGAGTGCTGACAAAGGAGAACTGAGATAAATTCTTTTGGCTGGATCTAGCCTTGGATGTGTGGAAGGACACCAAGACACAGAAAAAGGAGGTGAGAGTGGGTGCAGCTGCAGACAAGTTTGAAGGTGAGAGGGGGCAGGAAATGGAGGAAGTGCACACCCATTGATCTCCAGGGTTTTCTTTCTGTGAGGTGATAGGAGGCAAGATCTTTGTGTTGGAATCAAACAGAGCACTTGGGGTGGGGTAAAGGGTGCAGCTGGAAATAAAGAATAGCTATAGTAGGAGAGGAAGGCGGTTTGTATCAGGTAGCGGAATCTCCAGGTTACAGGTGATGAGTTTTATGATTTTATGATTTTATGACTGTATATGATTTTGCTCCAGCAAAGCTCAACTACACGCTGGGCATTAGCTGGGTGGGGTAAAATACAAAACACAGCTGCTAGAAGGTTAGGACTTTGAGGGTGCTGAGGAGAGAGCTATTAAACTGACACATCTAGAGGTCAAGGCTGAAGGAGATGGGGAGCCGGGAATGGCTGAAGGCCCCAGTGAGGTGGAAGACAAGTGTGGGGAGAGTCAGAATGTGATAGAACTGGAGAGAGGAGGGCATGTGAGAGCCTGAAACATTGGATTTTGAGGCTTCTCTCACCGATGACAGGATTCAGGATGTGACCACAAGAGGAAGTGGCTGAAGTGCAGTGAAGGAGGGATGTTGGAGAAGAAGTCATGGAATTTGAGGACTAAATACGTATAAACATATAGGATTAGAAACAAATGCAAACATATATCAGATACAGACAAGGGTGTACAGGCGTACATGCAGACATACACAGTCACACAGCATAGCCAGGCCTACAACTAATTCACAGACATAGGACACAATACAGACCCTCCCCTGTCCTCCCTCCCAGCACACAACACAGAGAGGTATGCACACACACAGGGACACAGCAACACGTGCATGCACAGATATGAAATACATGTATAGAGACACATATAATCATGTGACAGATATGGAAACTGAGACACACACACACACACCACAATCTTGTGACTTCAGGGAGTAGGTTTTTCCCCTGGGAATTGTTTTTCTTGTTGATTCTGGCTATTGTGGTGCCCATGTGGCACATATTCAGTTCTTAGAGAAAAAACAAACAAACCAGAAACCTGAAGCCTCTCCCAAGTTAGAAACAAAGGCCCTGGCACAGCCCAGCCCGGCTCACCAGTTCAGAGTGTCTCCCTTTGTCTCCCTGGAACTGGAGTTTAGCTCAAATGCTGCCCAGGGGCTCCCAGCCAAGGGAAGCAGAGCCTCCCAGCACAGGGTAGCCCTGGGACAGCTGGCCCAAGCGGGCAGATAAGTTCTGACACCCAGAGCCCCCACCTTCTCCAACGTAAGCATCTCTTTCCCAGACGGGACAGCCTTACCCCACTCACGGCCTGCTGGGGAGAGGGAACAAAGGTGAGAAGGGTGAGGCTGGAGAGACAGGTAGGAACAAAGGAAAACTGAGAGCCAAAAGGTATTAAATAGGAGAGTGGCGTATTTAAATGTGCACCTAGAATAGTGACTGGCATATAATCAATATGACTGGCTCTGACAGCTTCCTATAGAAGGGGCTGGAACTGGTGGCCCTGGGTAGGAGCCCCAGTCAGGAGCATCGTATCTAATGACAGTGGATGGGCTTAGTCTAGGGCCAAGGATGACGTGGGAGTGAGTAGAGGAGGAAATGGAAGTGACTGTGGATGTGATAAGAAAGGCTGGCTATAACTGGACTTCATGAGTGACAGGGCCCATGGGCTTTGACTCAGGCTCGTTAAAGCACCACAGTGAGGCAAACATAGAAATCCCACTTGCTAATTTACCTGTCATATGTGTATGAAACGTACCTCTCATGAGGAGGAAATATGGACATCATCATAAGCATTGCCACCAGCGTACAGACATGCTCTGGTATCTCTCACCCTTAAAATTCTTCTTCGACCCATATCATCCCTCTTTATCTCTCACCTCATTTCTCTGCTTTCCTTCACAGCCAAATTCATACTGAGGATGTTTTCTGCTTACAATGCAATTGAGCTAGGAAGCTAACAACAACAACAAAAGCCTCAATAATGTGAAAATCCACATATAAGACATTTAAAATATGTATTTCTATTTTACTATTGGGTGGAAGAAAAACACACAATTGAAATTAGAAAAGAAGTCAAACTAGAAACTAGATAGTAAGAAACATGACATAAAATTGCAGAATGCCATTAAATATGTGCTTAGAGGGAAATTGATAGCTTTACATGAATATATTGAAATATATATCGAGAGCTAAGTTTTAATCTCAAAGCATTAGAAGAAAAACAAACCAAACCCAAATAAAGTAGAAGAAAATCTTAAAATTAGATCAGAAATTAGTGAAGTGAAAATTAAATATAATAGGATCAAAAGCAAAAGCAGTAGGGTAGCCTTGTCCAATAGCCCCAACGCCCCTAGTAAGTCCCTCCCCTCTCTTATAAATTGCAACTGACGTCTGAGCACCAAGTCTCCTTGAAAAGAATGGCCCTCTGGTTGGCGACCAGCAGGAGGACCACTCTTTTGGGCAGGACGCTAACATTCCAGCACAGATGCTCAGTGAGAGCCCAATGCTCTGATGTTCCCTTGGGGTCTGTCTCCAGCAGTATTTGGGAGAAAGCAGGAGCTAGGCCACCAGAGACCCCGGGGACAAGTTTTACATTTCATTTTGTGAACTGAACTGTGTGTTTTTGCAGCTTCTGTCCAGATGGTGAGACAGACTGCAGAAGGAAGAGCCATAGGGCATTCCAGGAAGGCTTGGACGCTGGACCTTGCACTTAGGATAACTCAGGACGGCCGTGGGCTGTCTTTCCCCCTCGCTTCCTGGTTTCCTGGATTCACAAAGAAGATCTTTGTTTCTGGCCTCGAGTCCTGTCTTAAGCGCACCAGGAGCAAACTCAAACAGGCAGAAGGGGCTGGAGGAATAAAACACCCCAAAAAGTTTTCCTAGAACCACAGTCTGGCATCCCTGAAGGGCCTTCACACCCTCCCCATCCAGACTGATTGAGAACCAGAGATGATCTGGCCTTGGTCACCCCGCGAGTCAAGACTGGTCTCCCCGTTCAAGGCTCCCTGTACCACCCGCATCTCCCAAAGCAGCATGCTAGGATGTGGCCTCCCTGCAGGATTGGTGGCGAGCCAAGAGAAGACCTGGCAGGCTTTGTTTCCCGTGAGAAAAGCCCTAGAACAGTCTTTTGGAGGGTGTGGGCAGTGAACCTGCAAGATAGGGCATGCCCCAAATGGAGAGAGTGCCCAGAGGCCCTGGGGAGCCAGGAGGACCGAGCTCATCAGCTACCAAGCCCAGGGCCTGTGGGAGACAGAGCACCTGGGTCAGAGGCAGAACGTTCGTTCGGTGCGGCTGTCAGGGCCCAGGCCAGCGTCTGGGATGCGTTGCCCCACAAATTGGTCATGGTGGAGATTTCTCTGCCCTCAGCAGCAGCGCTTCTCCCCTCATTCCAAGGGCTCATTGTGGCGCGGTCAGCTTCCCTCCAGAGCAAACCACATGAAATGTAAGTCACTAAGGTCTGGAGGCTGACGCAGTTAAACCCAACTATGTGCTTTTTAGACCTTTTGGTTCAGCCTGTTTGAAATCATGAGTCATCACACCAAGCCACAGTCCCTGGCTTCATGTAGAAAAATGCCATTGGCTAAGGAGGATTTGGAATGGTGTGTCAGCTGCCCTCCTCTGGGGAGGGGGTGTACAGTGGGAGGGAAGAGGTGCCAAGAAGGAGAAGGGAGAGCTGAGAAATTCAAGCCTCAGCAGAACTGCCTGTCTGTCTCTCCACCCTCCCCCTTGGGTCCCCACAGCCTTGGGACAAGACTGTGCTGAGCCTTCCTGGACACCAGGTGTCAGTCCAGGGCTAAGCAGGGGCTGCGAGTTGCCCGGAGCCAGGCTCCCAGAGGCAGAAAGCAGCTCCAGTTCTGCTTCAGGTCCACATCTGTCCTCGCACTCTGGGGTCTCCCTTCCTCCCTGGATCCCACGCCCCAGGCCTCCTGCATCCTCGCGGATGAATTCAGTGTGAATCACTCCTATGTGTTCCCCAGATGGAAGCTGCACTGATGGCCCGTGAAGGATGCCAGGTTCCCAATCCCCTAAAACCCCAAGGGGAAACAATGCAAAATGAAAAACACAAAAAACAAAAACCACGCTCTTGGGTCCAGCCCTCAGTCTACACCGCACTTCTCTCGGCAGTTCCGCTGAGGTCAGGCTCAAAGTGCGGGCCATGTCTCCCCAGCTGGGGCAGAGCACCGCTCAGCTTCCAGCCTCTGGCCCCCAGCCTCCGCGCCGTTTTGTGCAGGGATTGCTGCTGAGGCTGGAGGAGAGAGTGGCTGGACTGGCCCTCGGGAGACCTGGGTCAGACACTAACTCTGTGTGTCCTCCCTCAGCCTAAGCTTCCATGATGGGAAGGTGCCGATGTGTTCATTAGGGGAGAACCCGTGTGAGAGCTGCAGTTCACCGAGTCCGTCTGCACCCTCCCTCGCTCCCTCTCTCACTATCGACTCTGCCTTTGGCGAAATTGGCAGCTACAGAGCTGGGGCCTTGGAGCTGGCCTATCTCCTGTGCTGCTGTCACCGGGGCAGACCAGAGTCACTGCGGCCACAGCACCCGGACACTTTCACAGAAAGGAAGTACTCTGAAGCCCCCCGCAACGGCCCAAGTTCCTGGCTGGATAACCGCCAGGGGCTCACCGTGTCCAAGGCCCTCTGTGCAGGAAGCGCCAGCTGGCCAGGCCCCAGGGAGCCGAGCAGGATGGGGCAGGGCCGGGCACACACCTCTTGGCACCCCATCAGATAGAGATTCAAAGACAGAGGCGTGCGCTCTTGCCGGTCACGGCCTGGTACCCACACTGCCCTGGCACATGCCTCCCAGGCAGGGACTGGGTCCAGAAGCTCAGGCCAATTGTCTGGCATTCACATCTGGCTCAGTAACGAGTCCGTGAAAGCTCCAGGCTCAGGTTTGTGTCAAAATCCACATGTCAGGGCCTTCCTCGGCCACAGGGCTTCTGGATTCTAAAGCCAAAGATCCATGGGCAGTGGGACGCCCCTCACTTCCCACTGGGCTCATGCAAGGTTGGCCTGAGAGCCCTGATCAGGTGCCTCAGGTCAATCTTGCCCCTAAAGAGCCAGGGCACGGCGGCCCCTCTCCCTCAGCGCCCCCTCCCCCGGCCCGGCCCCACCATTCTGCTCTTTGACATGTTTATTACCCATGTATAACAGGCATGCATGTTCAATTGCACTTAGGAAAGAATGGCAAAAATATCCTAACTGGATTTCTCTAAATCTGAGAGACTCCCTAGATTCTAGGGCCTAGAACAGTGATGGCGAACCTTTTGAGCTCGGCGTGTCAGCATTTTGAAAAACCCTAACTTAACTCTGGTGCCGTGTCACATATAGAAATTTTTTGATATTTGCAACCATAGTAAAACAAAGACTTATATTTTTGATATTTATTTTATATATTTAAATGCCATTTAACAAAGAAAAATCAACCAAAAAAATGAGTTCGCATGTCACCTCTGACACACGTGTCATAGGTTCGCCATCACTGGCCTAGAAGCTCCCTTGCCTGAGCTCCTGTCCAGCCCCACGGACATTCTCACAATATGCCACATCACCCCACGTGTGAACAGGGCACCGTCTTCACCGTTTCCCCTGTGGGAGGAAGCCCCATCTCCCTCCCTAGCCTGGGCACTTTCAGAAAACCCATTCCCTCTAGGGGACAACCCAGCTGTTCTCTCTGTGGGGCCAGCCCCGTTAAAGGCCTCGGCCCTCTGACAAGCCCTGAAACACCAGATGTTGTTATTTTACCTCAGAGCAACATGAGCCTTGCTGCACAGTCTGTGCAGAGAAGGGAAATTGTCTCTTTGTGTTTTTGCTGTGCATCTGCTCCCACAAACAATTACAGTCATTTCTGCATTAAATTATTCATACCGCTCCCCCGGCCATATATGGCAATAACATGCTGTAGTTTGCTTTTTCCCCCTTAGACCTCTTCCCAATCAGAACTACTTCGTCACTCTCAGTGTCACAGAGTACCTAATTGCTTGGATGCACCTCATTCTACTTACTTAGCACAGTCCTCCATTGATGGTGGCTTCTAAGTTCTCAGTGTTAGGAGCAGCGGTAGGGCAAACACTGCTACACATCTTGGTGCATGGATGTGATTGTTTTTGGATAAATTACTAAAAGCTGAATTGTAAGGTCAAGGGATAGATCTATTTTTAAGGTTTATTTATCTACAGTTCACTCCCAGAAAGACTGTACTGTCAGCAGTGCTGGAGATCAGCAAGAGGATGTTCTTATCTCCCAGAAGGAAGATGTCAACATGGGAGAGAGAAAGAGATGGGGAATTGCAGCAAACGGCAAAGCTTTATTCAAGCGAAAGTACCTCCAAGGGACTCTCAAGACAGGCAACTCCAGCGAGGTTCCAGTGCCCCAATGGATCTAGTTTCTGACTTTTGTCTTATTCTTGTCCCTCCCCACCCTTTGTCTTAATCTCCCTGCACCATTCGTCCTTTTAGCTGGTGGGCTCCCTAGAATTTCCTGGGTGGGTCTGCTTACCTGGTGGGCTTCTTAGAATTTTGTGGATCTGCCGATATCTAGTAAGATTTTGTCCTTTGGGTGCTGGGAGTCATTTTGACTGCATTTCTTTTTCCTGTTTTTGTCTAACTTTGATGGCTGTTTTAGTTTTCTGTTCTCCCTTTCCCTTGTTTATTTAAGCATGGGTTTTGGTCAGTTTGTCCTTTCTCTGCCCTGCTCATATCTACCTACCTACCTCCTTTAACAGTGCCAATGTAGCAGCATGGGGGTGGAGGTTCTCCCACTGTCACCGACACCGAGTCATAGGGACATCTCTCCCGAGTGTCCCTCCTGCCCTCCACGTCCAGAATGCGTGCTCGCTGCGCTGACACCTGGGGCCTTCCTCCCATCTAGACAGAACCTGTCGGAGTGATTGTTTTCATCCCCAGGTGTAATCTGGCCCCAGCCTGTCATTGCTTCCTTTAGAAAGCCTCCAGCTCAAGTCCTATATTCTCCCAACAGTAAGTGCCCGAATGGGCACTCTGGAAGTCAGCACCTCCTTGCCTCCAGGCTTGAGATCCTGCCTGAGTCCCGGCCTCACTCTCTCCAACCTCCCCTCCTCCTACCCTGCCCCCCCCCCCGCCCGCCCCCCGCCCAGAGCTAAGGGATAGTTGTAACTAAGAGATAATTATCTAGTTTTGCCACATCAAGCTTCCTTAGGGAAGGATGTTTGTCTTGGGAAAAGGTAGGAACTGAAAAGCCAGTCATCTGGGGCAGAGCGCCAAGCTGGATTCAGCAACCAAGCTCAGTGCTCACGATTTGTGCCTCCTTAGGTGGCACGCCCCACCACCAGCCCATCTCGTTCTCAAAGTCTCCAGGTGGATGCTGGACTCACACCACCATACTCAGCCGCCTCTAGAGTAGGACGAGGTCAAGCGTGGCCACAGGGAGCCTCCTTTTTTTAAAATCATGATTAAATACGCTACTTCGTCTTTTCAGGCTGCTGTCATAAAAGTACCCTAGGCTGGATGGCTTATAAACAACAGAAACTTATTCTCACAGTTCTGGAGGCTGGGAAGTCCAAGATCAAGGTGATGGTATATTCGATATCAGGTGAAGGGGTCATCGCTTGCACCTTCTCTCTCTAACATTAATGGCAGAAGGGGTAAAGGAGCTCTCTGGAGTTACGTTTATAAGGCTCTGCCTTCATGATCTAATCCCCTCCCAAAGGCCCCACCTCTAAATACCACCACATTGGGAATTAGGTTTCAGCGTATGAACTTTGGGGGTCACATTCAGTCTATATTCTATAACATAAAATCGATCATTTTAGCCATTTTAAAAGTGTACGGTTCTTTGACACTGAGTACATTCACTTTGTTGTACAGCCGCCCCACCATCCGTCTCCAGAAGTTCCGTCATCTTCTCCAGCTAAAGCTCTGTGCTCACTGGACACCAGCTCTCCCTCCTGCCTGGACTCCACTCTCCCCTCCAGCCCCTGGCAATCATCACTCTATTCTCTGTCTCCACGAGTTTGACTACTTTAGGTGCCTCATAGAAACAGAATTAGACAATATTTGTCTGTTTGTAACTGGCTTATTTCACTTCATGACTTTGAGGCTCATCCATGTTGCAGTATGTGTCAGAATTTCCTTCCTTTTTAAGGCTGAATGATATTCTAAGAATATACCACATTTTACTTATTCATTTATTCATCAATAAACACTTGGGTCCCTTCCACCTTTTGGCTATTGTGAATAATGCTGCTGTGATCATGGGTGTACAATTATCTATTCAAGTCCTTGCTTTCATTTCTTTTGGGTATACTAGTATACCCAGAGGTGGAATTGCTGGATCATATGGTAGTTCTATGTTTAATTTTCTGAGGGATCACCACATCATTGTCCACAGGGCCTGCACCACTTTATATTCCCACCAGCAGTGCGCAGGGGTTCCAATTTTCCCACATCCTCAGCAACACTTTTTAAAAAAATATATATTTTATTGATTTTTTTACAGAGAGGAAGGGAGAGGGTTAGAGAGTTAGAAACATCAATGAGAGAGAAACATCGATGAGCTGCCTCCCGCACCCCCCCCCAACTGGGGATGTGCCCACAACCAAGGTACATGCCCTTGACTGGAATCCAACCAGGGTCCTTTCAGTCCGCAGGCCGACGCTCTATCCACTGAGCCAAACCGGTTAGAGCTCCTCAGCAACACTTTTATTTATTTATTTATTTATTTTTGTTAATAGCCATCCTGATGGTATGAAGTGTGGTTTTGAATTGCATTTCCTTTTTTTAAAATATATATATTTACAGAGAGGAAGGGGGAGAGAGAGAGAGAGAGTTAGAAACATCAATGAGAGAGAAACAATGATAAGCTGCCTCCTGCACACTCCCTACTGGGGATGTGCCCGCAACCAAGGTACATGCCCTTGACCGGAATCGAACCTGGGACCCTTCAGTCCGCAGGCCGACGCTCTAGCCACTGAGCCAAACCAGCCAGGGCTTGAATTGCATTTCCACGGGGAGCCTTCTTAAGGGCAGGATATTCCAAGTCCGTTTGTTACAGGGAAGATGGCCACTGGGAAGGAACCTAGGTAGGAAGCTCCTACACCACCTTCAATCGCAGAGCTGAGCAGAGGCTCAGGCATCCTACCCCCCGCTCCTGTGCTTCCCCCTCAGGTCCTGTGGGATGACCAGGAAGCCTGAGTTTTGAAAACCTAAGAGTGAGCCGGAGAGAGTAGTGTTCCCTGCGCCTGGTGGGGCCTCAGGCAGAAGAGGGAGATGGCATCAGAAACCACACGCTCCCCTGCTACCCGCCTCCCCACCCCAGCTAAAGCTTTAACAGTTTTCCCTATGATGCTCAAGCAGCTCTGGGAGGAGAGAGTGCAGGGAGATCCTGCTATTTTTACTAAGATCAGGGCACTTTCTACTGGGCAAAACTATGGGGAGACCAGGTATAGATTCTGAGAGTCAGCCATAAAACAGAAGAGCAAACTGAGGCTCAGACTGGGGAGTCGACTTGCCCCGCCAGACGCACATGGCGCGTGGGAAGGCAGAAGAGCCGAAGTTATGATCACTGTATGGCTTCTTCCTGGCTGTCTTTCCGGGGCCCCCTGCCTGGTGACCTGGCACACGTCTTGCTCCAGTGCAGATGTCCTTGGAGTGCCACGTTCCTCTGGTTTCTGGTCTATTGATCCTGTAACTTCCCATGGCAACCATGCCCTGCAGGTTCCTCTGCCTCACAGCCTGGGTACAGGTCCCAGAGTCTAGACAAAAGCAGCAGCCACGTTCCCTGCCTGGGGACTCTGCCAGGAGGAAATGAGGCTTGTCTGGCATGACTAGCTCGGCCAGACAAACTTCATTTCCTTTCTAATGGGGTAAGAAGTTCCAGTTCTAAGAAGAAATTGGTTCCAAGGAAAGTCTGAACTCGCACCTCCGGGAAGAAACAAGAGAACGGATGCCTGGGAGCGTGGTGGGGACTTGGTCATCTTCTCATTTCCTTGACCTCCCCCCCACCCTCCCCAGCTCCCCTGTCACCTGCCTGGGGTGGGTTTCACTCACATACCTCCATAGGCACCCACCTACCTGGGCATACAGCCCTGCCTCCAAAGGACATCTGTGGGTCACTGATTTGGCATCCAGGTCACATTCTCACATGGAAAAGAGCTACTATATGGGGGCGGGGGGCGGACCTGATGCTCACCAGTTCACACTCACAACTACTGGGCTCTGCCTGGCTCCTACTTGGTCTGGGTTCCGTGTAAAGTGGGAGACTAGAGACAGACTACTTCCCAAGGAATGGCCAACCCCAGGAACCTGTCCTTGACCCTCTTCCTCCTACTTCTTCTTTTCCTGGCCCCTTGGAGCCCAGGGGGTGGGTGGGGGTGCAAGACCCCTGCCTCCCCAAGGCAGTCATTCCAAACACCTTTGCTTAGGGGAGGTAGGGAAGGGGTGGAGACACACCATTGGTAAGGTCCTGTGTGTCTCCAGAAGAGGAATGGTTACTTACCCAACCACCATAGGTAAGCCCCAGACATGTGCCCTAGAGGAGAAAGAATAAAGAGCTCCACTATATCTGACATGTGTGTATGTTGGTAATGTGTGTACAGCAGTCTGTATGTACGTCAGCAGGTGTGTCCATGTGCATTTTTAAAAAAGTAACAAACATTTGTAACACACAATGATTAGTATGAGCCAGGCATGTTCTAAGTGCTTTATAAGTATTAACTGGCTTGTTCTTTGTAACAACTCTAGGAAAATAGGTATTGCTACCCCCTTTACACAGATGAACAAACTGAGGCACAGAGAGTCGAAGTCATCTGCTCAAGGTCACAGAACTAGCAAGAGGCACTCCTGCCCCTCATAGGCACATCAGGCCTTGCAAAGCCCTGTATTGACAGCACTTTGTCCAGAGGACCAGAGTCTGCTGCTTGGTCAGATCTGAGCCCCGGGCCACCTCTGCTCAGGCCTGGGGCCACAGGGATCCTTCGGCAGTCACAGGGATGGGTAGGGACAGCCAGAAGGCCCAAGAGGGAACTACAAGGGGCTGCTCTTTCTGTCCTGGTTTCCCACTGGTCCCACTTTTCAGCTCCGTCCCAGCAGGGCCTGGAGCTACCTCAGCTGGACAGCAGGGGCAATGTCGCCTGCACACTGCTTCCCTCAGGCCCATTCCTTCCAGGTGCCAATTCCATCCAAGCAGCACGTAGGAGGCTGCTGCTGGGTACTTAATGTCCCACATCCTTGGGTCACAACTAAGGCGTCTTAGTAAAATTTCCTGGGGCTGACAAGAGCCTTATTTGGGGCCATAGTAAGTGACACTGTGAACACCTTGTGTAAGTGGCTCTGACAACTATCTCAGAACTATTCTGGCATTTGTTGAAAATAGCAGGAATGTGGCCAGAGAAGTGCTAGGGAAAATCCTACTTTGAAGTGCGGCTAGCTACTACGTAATGAGTACCTGTAAGGTGTTCGTCATGTTTTTTTTTTTAAATTTTAATTTAAAAAAATATGTATTTAGGGATTTAAGAGAGGAAGAGAGAAACATCAGTGATGAGAGAGAATCATTGATTGGCTGCCTCCTGCACACCCCGCACTGGGATCGAGCCAGCAACCCAGGCATGTGGCGACCAGGAACCCAACTGTGACGTCCTGGTTCATAGGTGGATGCTCAACCACTGAGCCACACCGGCCGGGCTCCATCCGCTTACTTGACTCTTTGAAAACGTCTGTGCTGCCTCTTCCCCCCATTAGACTTTGAACTCAAACCTCCTCTGCCATTGTATCCTAGTAGGTGTTCAACAAAATTTGCAGGTGTCCACCATTGTTTTAGGTACTTCCTATCTTTTAAGCCTCAAAATGTATCTATGTGTTATTATTCCCATTATACAGATAAGAAAATGAGGTTCGGATGAGGAAATGGCTATATTTAACTTCCACGACTGAAGTCTTTTTTAACATATAAGGTTTTATTGAGCCAAAAGTGCTAACCAAACAACTGGTCTTGGGGCATGGAGTCTAAGCCACCAGCAGCATGGCCAGACAGGAAAGGTAGTATGTCCGTCATCCCAGAGTTCTGCAACCGGTCTAATACATCGAGTCAGGGGAAGAAGAAGAAAGTAGTAGTCTGAAAGGATTTACATGAGCTACAGGCAAAGGGGTGGGAGAAGGTGAAGCGGGCCCAGCTCTGGGCAGCAGAGTCGAATAAAGAAATGCCTGCACCAGTGGAGTGGCTGTGGGCAGCGGTCCAGAAAGCCCACATGCAAACAAATGGGGACCCCTGGAGTCAGAAGGTGTCTGGCTAAAATAATCTGTGGATATAGCCACCTGGAAATTAATCCAAAATTCCAACAGGCAAAACAGGAATGTGGGATGTCTTTTATTTATTTACTAGAGGCCTGGTGCACGACATTCATGCACTGCGGGGGGGGGGGGGGGTTGTCCCTCAGCCCGGCCTATGCTCTTTGCAGTCCGGGACCCCCGAGGGGTCCTTAGTGCTGCCATGGAGGCGGGAGAGGCTCCCTCTAGCACAATTGCACTTGCCAGCTGTGTGAGCCTGGCTTCTGGTTGAGTGGCACTCCCCCTGTGGGAGCACAGTGACCACCAGGGGGCAGCTCCTGCATTGTCTGCCCCCTGGTGGTCAGTGCAAGTCATAGTGACCAGTTGTTCTGCTGTTCGGTCGATTTGCATATTTGGGTTTTATTATATGAGATTTTTTTTAAAGATTGTGTTTGTTTATTTATTTTTGTTAATCCTCACCCAAGGATATTTTCCCATTGATTTTTAGGGAGAGTGGAAGAGGGAGGGAAAGAAAGAGAGAAACATCGATGTGAGAGAAATACATCGATTGGTTGCCTCCTGCACGAGCCCTGACCAGAGCCCAGGCTGGGGAGGAGCCTGCAACCAAGATAAGTACCCTTGACTAGAATCGAACCCGGGACCCTTTGGTCCACAGCCTGACGTTCTATCCACTGAGCCAAACCGGCTAGGACTGAGATGTCTTTCATTAGTTGGCCTGCAGCCATTAACAGACTAACAGTTCCAGCTCTTTTTCTCCCTCTCAGGCCACTGTACTTAATTTAGAACATCTCGGAATTTTTTTCTTATCAGCTGATTCCAGGAAGGTGTGTGTAACCCAGCTATGTGCTTCCTGGGTAGTGTGTGGGGATTCTGCTCCCAAGGCCCCAGCCATGACACCCTGAACCAGGGAGGCACAAGGGCAGACCTCAAATCCTCCCAGAAGGAAGCCCCACCACTGCCCACCAGCTCTGGCAGCATCCAAACCTTTAAATCAGAAGAGAAACCACCAGCAGTTACAAAGATAAGGACATTTATTCGTGTTATATTACTGGATTTTAAAGGCAAAAATACAGTTCTGTTTTGAACATCAAAGTCAGACATTCCCCCCTCCCACTCACAATAGTCAATACATACATTTGCACACATAGGAAATCGAAACACACAGCACAACAGGTCTCCAGGACAGGACCGCTGCTGTCCCGGCTGTGTGGGACACCCCATGGCCAGCCCTGAGGTCAGCAGAGACCCTGCCCAGGCTGAGAGCCAGACCGCATTTCCTTTACCCTCCCGGGCCACCTCCGCCCTCTGATCTTCTCCAAAAGCCACTTCACAGGGTCACCAGCAACGGGAAGGACAGAAACAAAGGCACAGAACATGACAACTTCATTGTGACAACTTCCAGGTAAAGGAAATGCCCCCTGAACCCTCTTGCTCTGAACTCCCTAGGGAGGAAACAGGACCTACAGCATCTCATGAACCAGGCAGGCCTGCAGGCCTAACCTTGGGCTCAGGTGGCGCCCATGAGAGCACCAAAGGTGAGCAAAGGAGGAACAGGTGACACAGGATTTCCCTTGGTTCTGAGAATGAACCACATACTTGAATATTCCAATGTAACATGAAAGAAAATATTTAAAAAAACAAAAGAAGGAAAAAAAAGTCTTTTTTTTTTTTTTTTAAAGAGTACAGTAAGTAACAAAGAAGTTACTTCCCAAGGTATTTGTCTCCTTCTTTTAAGGCACTTTGGAAAAGTCAGGATCTGGGGTCACAAAGAGAGGCCTTCATTCTTTGCATTTCCCAAAACTCCTTCTCAGTGCAGTTGCTCTGAATCTTATTAACATCTCTGTTAAGGAGCAGGGGATTGACAGAAGGAATACTCTTTGCATAGCCCCAAAGCTTGTGCAGTGGAAAATAAATTTTAATCAAAGGCTTCTGGACAAAGAACCAAGTTAGCATCTGAGATGCTCAAAGCAATAAAGGCACAGGTAAGACTGGCGCTGGACACCAACTCAGCCTCCATCCACACTGAGGGCTGGTTCCCAGGAGGTCTGAGCGGCCACCAGCGGAAAGGTCAAGCCTGGGATTAAACAGCTGAGTCTCAGGCCCTTAGCCCAGTGTTGAAACTGCCTCATGCATCTCACCCCCAGCATTGAAGCCTCTCCCAGCAGAGGCAGGTTTGGAGAAGACAGCCCTGGGGATCAGCCTCCCAGGACGGGGAGCACCTGCTAAAGACCCGAGGGGGAAAGGGAGGCTTTAGGCACCAGAGTGGTCCTGGGGGAGTGTGAGTGGGTTCAGCTGAATTTCTATGTTTCTAATTAAAAGGCACATTCACGCTGGAGAATGAATAGTGTATTTGACCCTGAGTGCCACAGGCAAGTTTTAGGGAACAGGCAAAAAGCAAAGGAACAAAAAAGGGGAGGGCAGAAGGGGGGAGGAAGAAGGAGAACCGGTCCTGCAAGGTGGGACAGGCAGTGTTGGGCCAAACCTGAGGGAGGCAGCCCTTCGATCCAAGGGGGCCAGAACCGAGGTTCCCTCCACCTCCCCAGGCTAAGGGCCAGGAAACAGTTCTGACTGCTGTCATTTACAACTCCACAGCCTACGCCCTGGTGGGAGGTCTTGGTGTTAGTCCAAGGAGGTGGTAGAGGTTCCCTCCGCCCTGCCCACCTGGAAAGGGTAAAGAGATGGGGAGCACTGCCTGGCAGGCCAAGGATTCTGCCTTCCTGCAGAGGTGTGTGTGTGTGGCAGGGGTGGGGTGGGATGGGGGGGGGCTTGCCTCGTCAAAGGACCCAAAGGTGATTTTGCTCTTCACAAAACCTGGCCGGCAAGCTAAATCAGAGGCCTGCTCATGGCCACTACAGCATACAGAATTGCCCCCTGTCCCACCCCTAAAAAAATGCTCAGTCCCTTCCTCACATTTAAACACCACAATAAAAATACATAGGAAATTCAAGTTTACATAACATACTCAGAAAAATCAATTGCCATGTTTGAACACTAAACAGCCATGAAAATCTGGATCAACACAAAATCAAGCTAGATCAGTAATCAGAATTTGATTTGGTCTTTAAAATACTACAAACTGCAACCTGCTCTTTCTAAAAAGTTTTACATTCAGAAATCAGGCAATGTGGAGAAAGGCCACTGAATGTGAGAACTCCCAAGGATTTTGCTCTGATGGCTAAAGTTGCCTTGGAATTCACACGTTAGCAGGGCAAAAGGTCTGAGGCTCACGTTTTAGAACTCTTTTGCTAAGAAGAGATACACACAGTGATTGGAACAGTTGGATAGCACTAAAAGAAGGTGGGGTGGGGGGCGGTAAAATGAGAATGGTTGACACAGTTTTTCTGTTTAAAATATGACAACCAAAAAATATCACACCAATCCAATTTCAGCAGCACTCTCCAATTTTGCATAAAGTAATAAGAATACACGATTTAAAACAAAATTCTTACCTATTTCACAACAAATTTGCAGTTTACCACTGGGAACGAGTCCCACAGTCACCAAATTTGGGGCTGTATACACTCTGATTCTTTGGGGTGACACTGTGAACATGCTGAGAACCCCCAGAGGCTGACAGTTTCTACACATACAAACACCTCGTAGAGCTAAGAAGTCACATGCCGAGTCAAGCTGGGGGCAAAATACCCCACTTGTTCTGGTCATCCGGAAAGGCATGTAAATGACGAGCGAAGGGGGCTATCACGCTGATTGTAAGAATGAGGGGCCAGCCCAGCACGTTGGCAGAGACACAGCAGAGGTCCCTGGCCATTTTTAGGTCTTTATCAGGGTAGCAAAATGCTAGCTCGGTGTCCCGACGTCCACTGTGATTTTGGTATATAATGGGTTTCTCTCTATGTCCAACACCTTATAAGTCAGTGTGTTCAAACCATCAGACAGCATTGTCTCCTTCGTGTGTGCAATTCGGTCAAACCTACAAGGAAAAAAAGAGCAAGAGGTTGGTGTCAAAACAAAAATCTTAAGAAAAAAAGCATTAAACATTTGCACTTTGTTGCTTTCCCCCCTTGGACGGAGCCCTCCCTCCCCCTCCAGGCATGGAGCCCTCCCCAGAGCTCATTTCTGCCCCAACCTAGAGAGGGAAGAAGGAATATAAACAAACACAGAACACACCTCTGAGGATTGGGTTCATTTTTCTTGTCTCTTGAGTGGCGAATCATCCGACACTTCCCAACCACAGCGTTTGGGCGAGATATAGACATACCTTTAAAAACTAATCTGCAGAGAGCAAAGGGACAAATCATCGTCACAGAGCAACAGCAGGCAGAGCCAGGTCGTGAAGATGAATGGCGCAGGCCAGACCCGTTTGGGCGGCCGGGAAAACACAGGCAAAGGCGGGCAGGGAGAGCAAGCATGGTGCCCTCAGGAGCAACACAGCCTCGGGGACTGGTGAAAGGATCTGGGGTTGGAAGTGGCTGGAGATGAGGCTGAAAAGATGGGCAAAGGCTAAATCATGGAGGCCTTCTCAAAGCTTCAAGCAACAGTGCCAGTGAACCGTGCCAGCGTCAGAAAAGGATGGAAAACGCAGTGTTTCCCAAAGGTTTTTAGCCCGGGAGACATCTCTCTGATAAGCAGTATAAAAAGGGGGAATAGGGAATAAGACTAGGGGCAGCCAGAACGGCACGGAAGGTTCTGTGTGTAGGTCTAGGGCAGTGGTTGGCAAACTCATTAGTCAACAGAGCCAAATATCAACAGTACAACGATTGAAATGTCTTTTGAGAGCCAAATTTTTTAAACTTAAACTATATAGGTAGGTACATTGTTATTAACTGAATTAGGGTACTCCTAAGGCTTCGGAAGAGCCACACTCAAGGGGCCAAAGAGCCGCATGTGGCTTGCGAGCCGCAGTTTGCCGAGCACTGGTCTAGGGGAAAGGAATGAGGACCAAAACCAAAGCAGGAACAGAGAAGTTAAGAGGCAGTGCTCCTGGATGACTTTAAAGGTTGCTGGCCTTGCCCCCAGGACCTGGCACACAGTGAGTAGGTGTTATAGTAAGAGTTAGGTCCTTTATTTTCCAAGAAAGCTGCTCCACAAACCACTCACCCTTCTAGTCCCTCCAGCCTGGGATGTTGGTACTTTGTGCTCTGGTCCCCTCTACCCCCAACCTTTGTGACCACTCAGGTCTCTGTTGTCACATCAGCCCAGTGTCTGCCCAGGTGTGGTACTGTGGGAGCAAGTTTGTTTCTGTCTGGACTCCATGTCCATGTCATCAGTGTCTTCCTGATTGGGCCCACCTGGCACAGTGCTCTCATGCAGCGGACACTCGATCTGCATACTTGAAAACTCAAGTGTTCTTCAAGGCCTATATTAAAGACTTGGGCCTATGCCAGGTTCTCACAGAAAGTTAACCCTGAATGACTTGGGTGCTGCTCTGACAGACACCTTCTGTTAACTGATCAAATTAGTGTTCTGCAATCCAGGAAGGCACCAGGGTGTATTTTGACATCAAACTCAGAGACAAGTTCAGACTGGCTCCCAGAGGGAGTAGGTGCTTTTAATCTGTAGCTGGCAGGGTCGAAGCCTCCACTGCCGGGGAGAACTGGGCAGAATGTGGTTTCAAATGCTACTTACAGGTGATTTATACCTTCTGCAATGACAACCTACCATAAAGGTTTACCAACTTCCAGGGAGTCCAAGGGTGCGGGTGTTGGGGGTTGGCTGTGAAATGATGGTTGCGGGGCCAGTGGGTACACAGCAACCATCACACTACACTGTCCTCTTTCGCGTATGTTAAAAATAGTCCAAAAAGTTAAATAAATAAAACAGTAACAAGATTCTGTGAAGAACTTGGAATCCTGACCAAAGAAACTTGTTTCATACTCAAACATGACCACAACGAGATGCTGAATTTTTACGAAGGACACGTGTGTTTTTTTGTTTTGTTTTGTTTGTTTTTTAATATATTTTTATTGATTTCAGAGAGGAAGGGAAAGGAGAGATAGAAACAAACATCAATGATGAGAAAATCATTGATCAGTTGCCTCCTGCGTGCCCCCTACTGGGGATTGAGCTTGTAACCTGGGCATGTGCCCTTGACAGGAATCGAACCTGGGACCCTTAAGTCCACAGTCCATGCTCTATCCACTGAGCCATACCAGCTAGGGCTGAAGGACACATGTTTACTCCTTCAGGACAAAATGGCATGCGGTATGCATCAAAGTACACTCCTTCACTTGGTTCTCATTTTACATTTTCCAAGGCTAATGCAAAAATCACAGAAGCGCCTTAACCGGTTTGGCTCAGCGGATAGAGCATCGGCCTGCGGACTCAAGGGTCCCAGATTCGATTCCGGTCAAGGGCATGTACCTTGGTTGCGGGCATATCCCCAGTAGGGGGCGTGCAAGAGGCAGCTGATCGATGTTTCTAACTCTATCCCTCTCCCCTCTTCTCTGTAAAAAATCAATAAAAATATATTAAAAAAAAAAATCACAGAAGCTGCTCTGGCTGGGTAGCCCAGCTGGTTAGAATATCATCCCGATATGCCAAGGTTGTGGGTTTGATCCCCAGTCAGGGCACGTACAAGAAACAACCAATGAATGTATAAATAAGTGGAACAATAAATCAATGTTTCTCTCTAAAAATCAATAAATTTAATTTTTTTTTCTTTAAATAGCAGTAGCTAATTTTCCTAAAGACATCTTCAGCACGTACAGTGTCTACAGCTGGGCACACATAAGACCCTGGGCTGAGTGGGGATGCATCCTTCCTGAGAGTCAAAAGCCCTACAGAATAATCAGCATTGACTGAAAAACTAGAAGTGAAGGGAGACAGAGAAGGAGGAGATCTAAGTTGTGACCATTACCTGTTAAAAATGTCGTCATCTTCACCTCCCCAGCCCCAATAATTATTAGGAAATCCATTGATGGTGAGAAACTGTTGTTTACTTAGAGCAGACACACCTCCAAAAAACTGAACATAAGGTAAGCTGGGGGGTGGGGGAAAAAAAAGAAAACACAGACACACACACAGAGAGGACCAGTGGTTAGTAGGTTTTGACTTTCTCGAAATAAAACTTGCTCAAAATAAACACTCCTGAAGTTATTTTTATTCTCTGCAACTTTTTAACTGGAGATTTATGAGGGCTTTCTTTGTTTTGTTTTTATAGTAGACTCAGATAATCTTAGAGAAGACACAGGTATCAAACAACAGACTCCTCTTTCTAAAAATACTGTGTCGCTTCTGTGGTGGTCTAGGAAATCAGTCGGTTACATGAGCATAGGCCCAGTTCTGCACCAGACAGGAATCTGCTCCTACACGGGAAATCCTCATCCAGCAAGTCCTGGAATCTGAGGTTGTTCTAGGGCCTCCCTGTGCCCACGCTGTCATGTGCCCATCCCATCTACCGGTCCAGCTTTCATTCTTCCAAAGGTATACTGGCTTGAAAACCGACTGATTCCAATCGTCAAGATAGCATTTGTGGCCCTGGCCGGTGTTGCTCAGTGGGTTGAGCATCGTCCATGCACCCAAGTGTCGCTGGTTCAATTCCGGTCAGGGTACACGTCTGGGTTGTGGACTCGATCCCCAGGAGGGGGCATGACAGAGGCAGCCCATCCATGTTTCTCTCTCACCTGGATGTGTCTCGCTCTATCCCTCTAAAAAAAAAATCAGGAGAGCATTCCTGCCATCCATCATCCCCCAGGAGAGGAGCTAAGTTCGACTGCCCTCAGCCAGGCAAGCACAGTGATGTATGTTTTTGTCGTCACTATTACGCAAACACCCACTGGCCAGGACGGTTTGTTTTCAGTTAGGAAATGAAATTGCTTCTCAATGACAGGAATGGCCCAAGCCTGCTCCCTTATTTTGATTTTGTTTTTAACTGATGAATGGTGCGGCATTCATCATCAGAATAAGTTGCTACACTTATTTAATGTGTGGTTTTGATTCAGCTTGAAAAAATAACCTCACTACATATAGCAGTGCATTATATGTACAGTATACATAACGTTAGCATTTCTGCTTTGAGTCCTTGATATTGCAACGGAATTCCAACTTTATTAAGTGTACTTTACACGCCAGTTATTGTGTGCGATTTCAACTTTTTCTGCTTTCTCCCTTTTCTGGTTGTGCGCTTCCTTTTACAACAAGCCTCAAGAAACAGTCTCTGAGAATGACTGAGCTATGTTTATAATGCAGATGTACTTAGGGAGTCTGTAAAATAATCATTCTCACAAAATAAATACATATTTAAAATTTACCCTCTTTCTCGTCAACGAGGCGGCGGAGCTGACGCAGAGATGCAGATCTTTGTGAAGACCCTGACTGGCAAGACCATCACCCTTGAGGTTGAGCCCAGTGACACCATTGAGAATGTCAAAGCTAAAATCCAAGACAAGGAGGGCATCCCACCTGACCAGCAGCGTCTGATTTTTGCGGGCAAACAGCTAGAGGATGGTCGCACTCTCTCAGACTACAATATTCAGAAAGAGTCCACCCTGCACTTGGTGCTGCGTCTCAGGGGTGGCATCATCGAACCCTCCCTCCGCCAGCTCGCGCAAAAGTACAACTGCGACAAGATGATCTGCCGCAAGTGTTACCCCCGCCTGCACCCCCGTGCTGTCAACTGCCGCAAGAAGAAGTGTGGCCACACCAACAACCTGCGCCCCAAGAAGAAGGTTAAATAAGGCCCCTCCACCAACTCCTTGGGTCCACAGGGCAGCCTTCTATCTGAACCCTGTGATGCTGGGGCCTCAATAAAGTTTCTATTTCGTTGACTGGAGCAGTAAAAAAAAAAAAAAAAAAAATTTACCAAAACTACAGTTGGGGCCCTGGGGAGGGTTCATTGTGTTAAACATAGTTGATCTTCGGACTCTATGCTTGTCTTTGGTTTTACAAAGTAGCTTGTATTTTCAGTATTTTCTACATAATAGGGTAAAATATAGAGCAATTGTGATGCATCAATAAAACAGGTAAATTTTCTGATTAAAAAAAAAAAAAAGATAGCATTCTTGAACATTTTCTTGGAAATTTCTACCATGTCCTGACTTAGCAGCAGGTATAATTAATGGTGAATCTATTTTGACCCATTTTCAAGCAGCAGGGCATCTGGACTCTCGTCCCTCCAAAACTTTTTGTGTTTCAATGTTTCAGTGGTTATGAACTGTGGCCTCCTGAGGGATACAGAGGAAGCACGGATGAGAAATGTTAAGAATCAAAATGAGGACATGCCCAGAGGCCATGCAAAGGCCTTCTGGGGGTCCTTTAAAGGCTGTGGGGGTTTTTTCTCGCCCCTGTGTGCAGTTCCAAACCACACTCAGGCTCTTACTGGAATCCAGAGAAACCAAAACCTATCACACAATTAAGAAAAATGCTAACTCAGATTTCAAGAGAAAAGTCAGCCAACCATATAGAACCCAAGAAAAACAAAACCTAAAAAAAAAAGCAATTATCATTTTCAAATCCATTCAGGAATTCTGAATTCTGACCGCAAGTATCCACAAGCAAGCTTCCTGGGGACCTGCTTTAATGAATCTAAGGTCATCTATTTGTCATAAGCTACCAGCACTGAGGGGCCAAGTCAGCCACCTTTTGCTTTCCTCACAGTACAGCCTGCATTTGCAACGTAAGGGTTTGAACCTGAGGTGGCCATGCCAATAAAGTTTTTTGATAATGAGTGTTTTTACAGAAATGGACTCTTAGCCACTTCTAGGGGAAATACCAGCTGAGCTGACAAGATCTAGTTTTGCTGTCTCTGCTGCTTTCTCTTACCTCCTGCCCATCCCCCAAGCCTAAATGGTTCTGGGAAAACAGACATGGTGCTGTGGAAAAGAACTAGGGGATCCCCACCATGCTTCAAGGGCGGAATTAAGAGGGGTCAGGGTATAAGCCTGTGTATCTCAAAAAGACGATACACAAACAGGGAGGGAGGGAGGGAAGACGGAGTGGCAGAGAGTGACTTTTACAGCTAAATCCCCCCCACCCCCGCCCCCCGCCGCTCCCGCAAGACAGCAAGTTTAGGGCCTGAATACTTTTGATCTGGGGGAAGGACTTTACAACAACCCTATATTTATCTCACAGACCTCATGCCCTCAGCAAGGGAGGATGGAAAGAATTATTACTCAGAGGAGGCACTCTTCTCCAGAGCATAGAGCTCTCCTGGCTGGAGAAACTGCATCTCCTTGTCATATCATAGAGGAACATGTTTTCTATAGACTCTGGTGAACAGCTCTTACCTAAATCCAAACTTATCCATTGCCACAGAAATGTGCCGTGGCTGGGAAAAGCACCTGTAGGTGTTCCGGTCATCCATTGGGATGAGGTCCACGTCGCTGAACACGAAGCAGTTGTAGTCATAGTCCTTCAAGGCCTCTTGAAAGCCAACGTTAAGGAGCTTAGCACGATTGAATGTGGACTCTCCAGCCTAGTGCAGAAACAAAAGGAGTGATATTAGATGCCGTAAGGACTTTGAGCAGAACACAGGGACTGGTGACTTGCCCACTACATGTGGTCATTAGTCCACTCCTGGGCCTCATTTTTTCTGCCCTCGTTTGTGAATTAATGCCATGTGGTATGTCCTGAGTCGGTATTCCCACTTTTCAGAATTATTCTGCAGGTCTTGCAAATGTGCAAATGACATATGAACATTATTCCCCATGGAGTGTTCATCACAGCAAAAGATTGCAAACAGCCCTAGCCGGTTTGGCCCAGTGGATAGAGTGTCGGCCTGCGGACTGAAGGGTCCTGGGTTGGATTCTGGCCAAGGGCACATGCCCGGGTTATGGGCTCGATCCCTAGTAGGGGATGTGCAGGAGGCAGCCAATCAATGAGTCTCTCTCATCATTGATGTTTCTATCTCTCGCTCCCCTCTCCCTTCCTCTCTGAAATCAATAAAAATATATTTTTTTAAAAAAAGATTGCGAACAATGACATGAGCATCACTAGGGAACTGGTTAAATAAATGGTGGTACATCCATTTAATGGGGGTAGAGTTATTTTTAAAAATATGAAATCTCTAAAAGGAAATGATCTTCAAAATAGTATTGTTAAGTGAAGAGGCATTTAAACATGTGTCACTTATTTATATACTATATGTAAATTAATTCCAGAGAAGACATTCAGGAAATGGGTACCTGTGGGACTTTTTACTTCTACCCTCTTTATATGGTTGACTGTGATTGATAACCACATTGCGTGCCTACCAGGTGTCTGTCACTAAACTAGGCACCAGAGAAATATGGCAAACCCAACCCGATCTCTGCCCTCAGGGTGCTCATTATGTCTGCTGGGAAGCAGTGTGGTTCACACAACAGAAACAGGGTGTATGAGAGAGAAGACAACACCTGCTTCAGCATGCCAACCACTGGGTCTCAAAGCACCAAGTCTGTTCGTGAAAAGTTACTTCATATTTTATTTACTTATCTTGTTTATTTCAATCCCCGCCCCCACTCGAAAGCATGCTCAATGAAGGCTGGAATTGTTTACTATTTACTCACCTAGGGCCTTGAACACTGTTGGCATATATAATATCAGCTCAATAAATAACTGCTGGCTGGCTGGATGATAGGTGGGTGGGTGGATGAATGGATGAATGGGTGAGTAGACCGATGGATGGGTTTCAACATTCAATGTCAGAAAGCATTCCTTGCTGGGAAGCTCCCACCAAAGGGCCCCCTTAGAGTCACCAGCATGGGTCTCTGCTCTTACCAACTCCCTGGGTTAGTAAGGACAGTAACAGCATCGACATGCCACCCTTACATTTAGCAGTTCACAAGCCCACCCAGGCACATGTTCTCATCCTGACCGGAATCCTCCCCATCACACCTTGAAGAAACTAAGGCCACACAAATGACACCTCTGGGATTGGAGCCGAACACCCTGGAACCCTCACTTTATGCTCTTTCCCAATATCTCTTGGGATAAACAAGACCAGGGCCTCTACTTTGGGGGAAAATGTATCCCATAAGGGCCTGCAGTGGGTACACAGTCTCAAAAGTGGGATGCCCAGCCCTAACCGGGTTGGCTCAGTGCATAGAGCGTCGGCCTGCGGACTGAAGGGTCCCAGGTTCGATTCCGGTCAAGGGCATGTACCTTGGTTGCGGGCACATGCCCAGTAGGGGGCGTGCAGGAGGCAGCTGATCGATGTTTCTCTCTCATCGATGTTTCTAACTCTATCCCTCTCCCCTCGTCTCTGTAAAAAATCAATAAAATATATATATTTTTAAAAAAGTGGGATGCCAAAACCTCTCCCCAGGCTCACAAGAGGACTTGGAAACGTGTGCCAGGAGCCGACCTGTGAGTGCAGAGTGGGCAGACCTCACCACAGCCGCCCAGCCTCAGGGAAACCAACCACTTAAGAAAAGTAAGTATCAGGACGTCAGACAAAGCACCCACAAGAACACTATCTCAATTAAAGAAACATCTTCCACAAGAGCTCCTTTCTTCAGCCCATGACAAAGCTTTCTAGCCACACTCGGTGAAAAGAGAAAGCTGTGCCCGACGAATGGCACACACAGTTTCTCCAACTGGCCCACCACCTACGTCATGCCTTCCGTTAACTCTGTGTAAGCCATGAGGCAAAAAGTTCAGAGTTGAGACATCGCAGAGGAAAACTATGAAGCTGCTGTAATAATTATTACTAGAACAATACACTGCTCACATTCATGGAGGGGGGAGGGTGGGGGGTGGGTATGATATACCAGGCAAAGGGTAAGTGTTCTACCTGCATGCCGTGTCACTTAATCATCTCGCCAATCTTGTAACCACTTTCATTCTGACCCAGATCTACTGCATTCCTCCCACCCTTCTACCTTCTGGTGATGGGGAGAGAGGCCCACACCTGGTGCTTTCCTTCTTGCTCCTCCAGCTCCATGAAGACCCTAAAAGAGTTACCTGAATATTTCCAAACACAATTCATCCCCATTGAGCACTTTTCCCAACAAGTGAAAGGGCAGTGTCTCAACAAAGCCTTTCCACACCTGTGCAGCAGACCCCTGGGGGAGGGGGGGGGCTGCCCAATGCTCCCTGCTCTTCCTACACTCTCCTATAAGAAGGGGGGGCAGTGCTCCTGGTGATCATGTCTGAACCACAGGATCCGGCCTCCTGGTCACTACTGTTTGATCTAAGCAGATGCTTAAATGAGAGGACACTAAGTATTTTTCCTCTCCCAGAAACTGGTAATTTGGAACAACAAACAGGCCCCTCTGGCACCAAGTCCCCAGCACAATGGAGGGGAACCCTAACGAGAAGACCTGGTTCTGCCCTTGGCCAATGGGTGATGCAACAGTTCCTTCCCCTGAATAAGGCCCTCCGGTGTGTGGTCCACGCTGGAAACTACTCAGGCGGTTTTCCAAAATGACCTGAACTACAATCGCTTCTCCCATCCTTCCTCCCAGCCTGGCCTCACCTGTATGATCCTGGGGAGGGGAACAGCAGGGCATTTTTTGCCAAGTGGGAGCCCCAGGAACACCAGAGCAGCAGAGGGACAGATGAGGAAAGTGTGCGTCTTCCTCTTCCTCCCCAGGGATTACAGAAATGTCAGAGCCAGGCTTCTTTAGGGGAAATGCTGTAATAACACGGGTCACTTTCTTGTTAAGAAAGACAGGCCCTGGCAAGTCCCCCAACCCCCAGCACTAACGCAGGTGCCCGTTCCTCTGCAGGAGGCAGGAAGGTGCCCTCCTCATTCCTGCCCCTCCTCACCGGGCATTTACTCAGTGCCCCGGCTACTTCACTCACTCACGTAAACGTGTATCCAGTACCTACAGTCTGGCCAAGCCAGAACGTTGTGACAGGCGTGCACTTTTATCCCAGGGATGCCATCTTCTTCCCTTATTAGCTGTGGGCATCTGGGCCTCGGTTTCCTCATTTGGTCATGGGGATGACAACAGGTGGGTTGTATTCAATGAGACAATACATTAAAGGCCTTTGCACACTGCCTGGCAACAAATGATACTATCATTATTTCAGCAGAGGCTTTCCCCTTCACCTTGAATAGTCGGACCTTTCAAAATGTTGCCCTAGCCGGTTTGGCTCAGCAAACAGAGCATCGGCCTGGGGACTAAAGGGTCAAGGGTTCGATTGCAGTCAAGGTCACACGCTGGGGTTGTGGGCTCAATCCCCAGTAGGGGCGTGCGGGAGGCAGCCAATCAATGATTCTCTCTCACCACTGATGTTTCTATCTCTCTCTCCCTTCCTCTCTGAAATCAATAAAAATATACATTTTTTAAAAAAATGTCTCCCAGAGATCCTCCTGGAGACAACGCTCGTGTTTGTGAGTGTCCTTCCCAATCAACTTTCAGTTCCTCCCAAATCCTGCTTCTCTGGAGGGTAATTTCTTCAAAGGATTAAGCCTCAAGTGAGTTAACCTGTGACTCACAGGACTCCAGTGTTGATAGCAGCAGAGGAAAGAAAGAGAGGCCTGTAGAGGCTGTGACGTGCCCGGAAGCCGCTCGGTGAAGAGGAGCCGGCGCACTGGGTGCAGGTGTCCTTCTGAAAGACAGGGCTTTTAAAAGTGCAGGCTTCTGCTGCTTTTTCTTTTTTTAAAATATGTTTTTATTCATTTTTTTTTTTTAGAGGGAGGGATAGGGAGACAGAAACATCAATGATGACAGAGAATCATAATCGATTGGCCGCCTCCTGCACACCCCTTACTAGGGATCAAACCCACAACCCAGGCATGTGCCCTGACTGGAGATCAAACCAGCGACCTCTTGGTTCATGGGTTGACTTTCAACCACCGAGCAACACCAGCCGGGCTAATGTGCAGTCTTCTTTACATTGGTGGACAAGAGTTACAGTGTCCCTAATACTATCAACAATAACTTTTTTTTTTAAAGAGCTATGCTTACCCCTTCCTTCTAGGGCAACCGGCTCCTAACAGAGGGAGAGGACAAGAGGAAAGAAGAAAGGTCAAAAACTATATGACATTTTCACAGTTGGACAGGATGGCTGTCCCTTCGATCGAAGTTCACAGGGAAGCCTTTTATCACTGGGCATACAATCCCGATAGTGGGTGTCAGAGTTGGTCAGGCAGAACCAACAATGGCCAGAACAGAGAGAACGGGAGCCTGAGCTTGGTCAGGCATGCTGGCCTGGGGTAGAGTGAGGAGGCCCAAGGTGGGAGGTCTGGCACAGGCCTAAAGGCCACGCTCCTCAGAGGAGAGAAAAGAAGAAAGAAGCTACCTTCAGACACATCATGTAGAAACCCAGTGCCCCTTCTGGCAGATCTGGGTGGCAGGGAGGAATGTCTTAAGAAGTATCAGATAGCTCTCCAGGGCTATTAAAACCTTTTTCTAGAGCCCTCATTTACACTAAAGATAAGAAAGAGCAAATAGCGTGTCCACTGAAAATGGAATCCTCCTACACTGCTGGTAGGAATGTAAAAAGGTGCAGCTGCTGTGGAAAGCAGCCTGGCAGTTCCTCAATTAGATAAACTAAGAATTACCATGTGATCTAGCAATTCCACTCCTAGGTATATTCCTAAGAGAAATGAAAACATATGTCCACACACAAACTTTTATACAGCGTTCACGGCAGCATTATTCACAATTGCTAAAAAGTGGAAATAACACAAATGCCCATCAACAGATGAATGGATAAACAAAAGTGGTAGATCCATACAATGGAATGTTATTCGGCCATAAAAAGGAATGAAGGACGGATAACATGCTACAACATGGATAAACCTTAAAAACATGCCAGGTGAAAGAAGTCAGTCACAAAGGATCACATATTTATTATGATTCCGTTTATAAGAAACGTCCAGAACAGGCAAACCCACAGACACAGAAAGATGAGTGGCTGCCTAGGGCGGTGGGGAATGGAGGGATTTGTAGCTAAGAGGTGTGGGGTTTCTTCCTGGCTCAATAAAAAGGCTCTAAACTTTATTTTATGGTTTAGATAAATATACTGAAAGCTACTGAGTTACAGACGTTAAACAGGTGAATGTTATGGCATGTGATTACATCTCAATGAGGCAGTTACCAAGAAAAAGAAAGAGCAAGCCAGCCCCAGAGACAGAAGAGGGCCAGAGGGTCCTGTGTTCCCGAGTTTGATATATTTGTTCTTGCCATTCATTGAGTGTCTACTTCACGTTTAACAGTAGGCATACGAAAAAGGAAAATAAACAGGCCCGGCTTTTGAGGTGTTACAAGTTAAACAGGCAATTGCCATGGGTGCTGAGCGATGAGCGCTTTGTGGTTACAGCTACCGGGGAAGGGGGGGTGGTGGGGAGTCACAGAGCCAAGCACAGATGGAGTGGAGGTGATGGCACTAACCTAGTCCTAGGGGACTGGAGAAGGCTTCAAAGAAGTTAGTCACGCTTAGTAGTCCTAGGAGAGAGAGCAGCATTTGTAAAGGCTGTGGGGGAAAGAAAGCATCTAAGGAAATACAAGAAGTACACAACGTGGAAGCCAGAATAAGACATGAAGGCGGAGGTGGACAAATCATGAGATGGAGGGGGAAGCTGGGTACTCTACTAAAACTCTCAGGTGCTATCTTTGATTTAGGCCATAGAAAGCCTTTGAAGGTTTTAAACAAGGGTCATGTTTTGCAAGTCAAGGAAGGATTTGTGCCCCAACCCCCGCAATTGAAAGTGGTGATTCTTAGTGAGGTGGACACAGAGAATTTTTAAAGCCCAGCTCCGTAGGAGCCATTGCAGGATGTCGGTCTTTCTCCCTGGGCCTGCGGCACGGACTTTCTGCAGAAAAACACGTTAGAAAATAAAGGCTTCTCTCAGAAAACAATTTGGCCATTTACCTTAAGAACTATAAAAAGTTTAAATTTTTTTTTTAAACCCATAATCCTGTATCTGAAAACCTAGCCTAGAGAAACCTAAATGTAGAAACAAACTCAGAATAAGCTTTAGACTCAAAGATGTTCATTACAGTACTCTTCACACTAGTGAGAAAATGGAAATGGTCTAAATGCCTGCTAATACAGAAGGATGGCTAAGTTAATTATGGTAGAAATGCATGCTTCAACTACTATGAAGGCATGGAAAGTGATGATTATGAAGACCATGAAATAACATGGGAAGATGCTGATGACATGGAATTAAGGAAAAGCAGGATACAGAAGTATATACATATGGAGTATGAGCCCAACTGTGGCTTAATTTCAGGAAGGCAACGTCTCTTCGACCTCTGCACAACAGGCTGGCATTTCCAAGCAAGGCCCACAGGGCCCGAGGCCGGCACACGGCAGGTTACACGGCTTCCCCCTGACCATAGGGCCTGGGCTCTGGGTTTGACTTGGGGGCGTGTGCACATTACCAGGGTGGGGTGGCAGCGGTGGCGTGGCGGCGGCGGCGGCAGCAGTCACAGCAGTGGTTAGGTCGGCGCTCCTCTCTCTAGGAGGTGGAGGGAACAGAAGAGGAGGTAGGTGGAGAGTAAGAAGCAGACCCCAGAAGGAAGCTCCTCCATCAGCCATCAGCGGGCTTGGCTACAAACAGAATTAACAAGGAAAGGAAAAAGGCCCCCACTAGAAGGAAAACAAGAGAAAAGGTGGAAGCAAGGGAGAGAAGTCAGGAAGAAAGGCAAGTGGCATGGCTGGCTGCAAAGGGAAAGGAGCCCATTCTGACCACCCTTGTAGCCGGGCAAAGGCCAATCACTATACGTGGCCACTCCTGGCCCTGAAGTTACGGGTGAGCAGAGAAAATGGCATTTTCCAGGGTAATGTCCAGGGAGACAATTCACCAGCCGTGTGAGTACCTGTGAGTGCTGCGACACGTTCCCCAGGAGGACGGAGTGAACCATGGACAGAGAGGGGGAACACAGCAAAGGAGACCCTGCACACTGGGGCAGTGCACAGGGAGTGGTGGGACACAGACACTCCCAGTCCTCCCACAGCCCTCCTGGCGGGCCCCGTCAGGAAGCTCAAGCAGGGGGTGCTGCAGGACAGGAGCAGCCCCGCCCCTCCTCAGCCCCATTCTTGCCCACACCAATCTGGGGGCTGACCGCTTGGGCAGGGAATGGAAGGCAGGGATGGTGGATGGTAAAAGATGGTCAAGATAGACATCAAACCAGTGGGGGCCCCAGGCAGCCATCCTCAGTAATGGGGCAGACTCATGAGTCTGCTTCACCCCAATTCACCTGGGCCTCATTTAGGAACCCGCTGCCTGGCCCAGGGACAGGGATAAGCTGCTGGGAACAGTGACAGACACTTTCACTCATTGAGGGTACAACGGGCTCTCTCCAAACCTGCCCACACTGGGTCCCAGACCAGCGCCCTGGAACCGTCTCACAACAATGCACAGATTGAAAAACTTCAAAGCCTGAAAAAGCTGGGCCTCCCCCCGACCTTCCCCACCGTCCCCCACACCCCAGCCTTTCTGGCCAGGATTTACCGGTGAGCAGGATCATGGGCAAGCCTCACAGAGGGTTCTGAGGCTGTTGCTCCAAAGGCAAGGCCCACCCCCCCATGACCTGTGGGAATCACAGCATCACCAAGTGGGAGTGGAGCTGTTCCCCAGGGAGGGGAAGAGAGGCATTCCTTAGGCTTCATGCAATCTCTGTCCAACCCCAGCTCCACCACCCAGCCATCAGGGACCCAAGCAAGCTACTTACCTTCCCAGCCGTCCCTCAGCAGAAACAATGAGGGTCGTTAGAGTAAAAATTCAAAGTGAGACCATGAAAGATGTTCAGTCCAAAGGACCATAAAGTTTTATGACCATCAGCAACCACAGGGTTGAAATGGATCCTCTCCACGTTCCCCAAGGGCTGTGTCCTAGGCCTGCTCTGGTCAGCAAGGAGCAGAGGACTCTGGGGAAAGGCCTGGGAGGGGCTGTGCAGGTGCCCAAGGATCATGCCCTGGCCTGACTGAGAAACGAGGCTTCACTTCCAGGCACAGTCCTCACAGGAGAACAGGGAGCAAGGGGTCCTGAGAGTGGGTGGAAGTGCAGGGTAGGAGTCAAAGGGAACGGCTCCGTGCTCCAAACCCTGACCGAGCACACGGAGCCGGGTGGTCAGGGAGAGAGGCGGTCAGAACTGGGGGCTGGGAGTCCAGGAGCTGCCAGCTGGGCGAGCGCACACACAAGCAATTACCTCTCATCCCTCGCTAGGGTGTGCTAAGTGGCCTGGGAGGGCAGGGAGGGAGCGGTCAGCCCCACCTGGGGTTTCATAGAGCTAATAAGTTTGGTGGGTGGGGGGGGATGGGAGGGACCTCAAATGGTGGCCAGAAAGAGAGCAGGTAGGGGAGGGAAGGCAGGCAAGCAGTGCAGCCGGGAAGGCATAAGCAAAGGCAACAGGCGGGAGCAGAGTGTGTCTGGGTGAAGATGGACAACCCAGGATGGCTGTGACACAAAGGTGTGAATGGAGCCTGAGGAGGTGGCTGGAGGCAGGTCAGGGCTGGACTGCAGAGGGTCCTGATGCTGACCTCAGGGCTTCAGACCCTGCAGACCCTTGCCTGCGGGCAGTAGGGACACACGGAAGGGTTTAAAGAAAGCACCAGGCTTGGTAGAACCAGAAAGATCTTGGGCAGCTGAGGGAGATCAGAGGTGCCAGGGGATATACAAAGGGAAGTGGAGAGACCAGTCCTGGGTGCTGGCTACAGGGCAGAGGGCTGCCATGGTGATTACAAATCCACCTGGCCAGGTGGGTCTGCATTCCTCACCTGTGGTAACTTACTCCTGTGGCGGTTAATCCCACAAACATCCTGTATTTGTTTAGGGCTGGTGGTGCCAGGTGGCAACTTGTCTCCCCTTTATCTTGGGTGGTTTTAGAGTTTCCTTAAAGTATGAGGAAGTGCAGTATGCACCCCACCCCCCACCCACTATGACACCTTGATGTCCACTCTGCACCACGGTTCCGGTGCTGGACCTTGGGGAGGACTTCTGTGCCTCAGAGCGGCACCCTTAGTTCCAACAGGCTGGCCGTGCCAGAACCCTGATGGGAGTCTCAGGCACTGGTGTGCTCGGGCAGAAGACCCGAGAACAAACAGCAATGCTTGTTCTCCGTGTCGACTGGTAAGCCCCCCACCCCTTATTGTGAGATGTAAGTTCTCATGGTGCCTGGAAGGGTGCATGTGGGAGGCAACCAAAATGGGGTGGTTAATAAGCTTAATGTGGACAGGGGTAGGAGCCACAAAAGCCTGTGAAAGCTCACCCCTGTGTGTGGAGCTTGAGACACAACCCTGTTCTGAAGGAGCTGGTAGGCTGACGTGGTACTACATCCCCTGAGATTCTGTTATCTGATGGTTCTCGGCTTTATGTCCTTATCTGCTCTCCTCTGACTCCCTGGAAGCCACACAAATGAGAGAGAGAGTCCCAACGCTGGTCCTGAGTGACTGAGGGGGGTGAAGCAGGAAGAGGGAGAGCAGTAAAGAGTTTACCACCTCGGTACTGAAAAAAGGCAGGAAGAAGGGGGGTTGAGGAGGAGAAACTCCAGTCATCACAGTAATAACCAGTGTCACTGAGGGTTCACCAGGTGCCAGGTGCTTCACAGCCCCGTGTAAGAAGTACTAAAACCTTGCCCTCCCACCAACCAGGCAACGGAGGAACTGTGCTGAACTCAAATCGAAATACTCGCCCTAGCCGGGCCGGCTCAGTGCATAGAGCATCGGCCTGCGGACTGAAGTGTCCCAGGTTTGATTCCGGTCAAGGGCATATGCCCGGGTTGTGGGCTCAAACCCCAGTAGGGGCATGCAGGAGGCAGCCAGTCAGTGATTCTTTCTCATCATTGATGTTTCTTTCTCTCTCTCTCTCTCTCTCTCTCTCTCTCTCCCCCTTCCTCTCTGAAATCAATAGAAATGTTTTAAAAATTTTTTTTAAGAACTCATGCTGAAGGGCACTAGCTGGTCAGTGGCAGAGCCAGAACCCAGGCAGTCTGAGCTGGAGCTCACTCCCAGCCCTGGAGACCCAGCTTTGAGAAGGAACTCTTTAGGGAGGGGCTGAGTGGCCTCGAGGAGAGAGTTGCTGCCCATGCAATGAGAGGGCCCTAGGAATCGGGACAGGGTCTTGAGCTGCAGCCCTAAGTTACTTCTGTGACTTCTGCTTCCCTTCTCTGAGCCTCAGCTGCTTCATCCATGAAACAGAGCAGACACTTTCACACTATCTGGCCTCAGAGGTTCAGGCAAATCCCAGCAAAGACTGAAGGGTAAGTCAGGGGGTGGAGGTTCTATTCTCTTTTTTTTTTTTTGAGGTTCTATTCTTAAAAACTTAAGAACCACTGGACTAGATGTCTCAGAGCCCCCTCCTAGTTTAAGCCTTCTGTTTCTCTAATCTTTTGGTGTTTTTTTCTTCTTTATCTTTTTTCTAAATTTTTTTTTTCTTTTTTCCTTTCTCTCTAATCTTAATTGGGGTTGGGGATAAATGGTCAAAATGACAGTGGGGTGTCTGAGACAGGAAGACACTGAGAGGCTCAAATGACGCCTCTTTGCTCAATAGTACATAAAGGTTGAAGCCTGATGCTACAAACTCCTTTCTGAACTCCCTTTCTTGCTCTAAAACAACTATAAAACAGAGAACACAAGAAATTTCTAGGTTAAATTGGGGAGAGAGGGGGAATGATGCAGTGTTTCTCCTTGGCCTCTTTCTTTCAAAAGGCTTAGGTTTCTCCCCTGACTGGTGTGGTTCAGTTCTTTGTAGCATCATCCAGTACACTAAAAGGTTGCAGGTTAGATTCCCAGTTAGGGTGCGTATGGGAGGCAACCGAAGATGTCTGTGTCTGTCTATCTGTCTGTCTGTCTCTCTCCTAGAAAGGCAGGGGAAAATTAAGTTTCTCCTTAGACTCGGTTATCTCAAAATCAGATTGTATTTTTCCAAAGAAATAACCAGGGTGGAGCTGGAGCAGAAGAAAATAATTAACAAGAGGGAGAGGGAGAGGGAGAGGGAGAGGGAGAGGGAGAGAAAGAGGAAAGTTAACCCTTAGAAGAGAAGGAAAAGATGTAAAAGATGTAGAGGCTCCCCTGGTCAGTGTGGCTCAGTTGGTTGAGCATCTTCCCGTGCACCGAAAGGTTGCTGGTTCGATTCCCGGTCAGGGCATATGCTCAGGTTGAGGGTTCAGTCCCTGGTTAGGATGGGTGCAGGAGGCAACTGATGGATGTTTCTCTCACATTTGTTTCTTAAACAAATACTTGGATTGAAGTGGCCTGGCATTTACTTACTCTCTCTTACATTCTCCAACATCCTTCTACGGTAACTGACCCACAGCTATCTCACTGATAGATTTTCTCAGGGATCTCAACTTTGAGAGAAGCTGTCAAGTTACTACCTCAAGCAGATTCAGAATTTATCTTGAAATGGACATTCGGCCTTTTAGAAATGGGCATACTCTGTCTCTTCAGATGAATGTCAATGAAATTTGGTATACAGATAAGTTAGATGTGTTATTGCACCTAGAAGGTTATAGTCTAAAGAGGTGAATTAAGTATTCAAAATAAACTTGATATACCAAAGTTATACTTCTAGCCTTCCTTCTTCCTTTAACATGTCTGTGTTCTTGCTCAGCCAGTGTGGCTCAGTGGTTGAGCGTCAACCTATGAACCGGGAGGTCACGGTTCGATTCCCAGTCAGGGCACATGCCCAGATTACGGGCTCACTCCCCAGTGTGGGGTGTGCAGGAGGCAGCTGGTCCATGATTCACTCTCATCATTGATGTTTCTATCTCTCTCTCCCTTTCTGAAATCAATAAAAATATTTTTTAAAAGAAAAGAAAAAAACACACACAAAACTGCCTCGATGATTAATCTGATTTCTCCAGGTCATGGTGCTGAAGGCTGACATGCCTCCAACAGCTTCTTTAAGCTCAATACACACATGGATCAGAGACACAGAGAGAAGCTCTTTTCTCAGACTCAGTTCAGGCCACATGATCTTCAGGAGACCACAAATAAAACTTCCCCAAACTTTCGCTGGGGCCTGGCATTCAGGCCTGAACTAAAAGCATTGTCTCTTGTGAGTACCTCAGAAACAGCAGTGAAACCGGGTAAATCTGAAGTTAACTAAAGGTCTGACTCCAAGTGGGTATTTCTATTTTTTAAAAGGAAAACACACAGCTACCCAGAGACAGAAAATAGTCATTGCTTTATTTGGAGAGAATAAGAGTTGTTATTTTTCTCTCCATTTTGTTGGAAGGGGACTTCCAAAAAAAAGCCCCCAAACACATAAACAAAGCATCCCAGCAATTTCCTTGCGTAAAGAGTTACAGCAACAAGCAAGCCCACTGTATGGCATTTGGCCTATTTACACCAATGAAAATAAGGAGGGTGATAGTGATTGAGTTGTAAAAAATCAGATACCAAGGAAATTACTTCCTTTCCTTGCCCACCTCTTTACTCTCATATTTAGAGTGCACACACACACACATACTTCCTCCCTGGCTCACCCTTCCCAGACACCTCACCTGATTGATAACATAGATGCCGTAGTCCAACTGCTGACGCTGCAGGATTGGGTGCAAGTAATACAGCCAGTACTTGAGGTGTTCCTGCCGGTTGCGGAATGGAATAATGATGGCCACCTTGTGAGGAGAAATGCAGTCCTTGGGGGCGTAGCGACCACCCACCTTCACCTCGGGGTTCTGTTTTGCCAGAAGCGTCAGGTCCACGGGTACGTTGAACTCGATCAGCATGGGGCCGACTAAAGGGGTGGAGGAAGGAGAAGTTAGCAGGCTGTGGGACTCGCTGCTTCACAGGGGGTGCCAGGTGGCCAGGCCACAGGAGACAGCTCTTCCAGAGAGGCAGTGCGGCCATGGAAAAGGCATTCGTGCCCAGCACTAGGTACCGTGTCCAGCACAAGAGTGACCAACCATCCCAGGAAACTCGTCGTACCAGGCAAACTTGGATGGCGGGTCACTCTGGGAAGCACTCACCTATGCGGGCCACACTCCCTTCAGACTCCGTGTTTCTCAACTGTGAATTGGAAGCGGGGCAATTTCTGCCCTGACCTCCTGGCAGGCTGCTGCAAGGATCAGAGAGCAGGGAGGAGAAAGCACTTCCTCAGAAATCCCGAGGTTGAGACCTAGCTCTGCCACCTCCCAGTCAGTGTGGCTTTGGACAGGTTCTCTCTGAACTTAGCCCAGTTGAGGAAACGTGTGTGTGTGTGTGGTGTGTGTGTGTGTGTGTGTGTGTGTGTGTGTGGTGTGTGTGTGAGTGTGTGTGTTGTGTGTGTGTGTGTGTGTGTGTGTGTGTGTGGTGAGTGTTGTGTGTGTGTGTGTGTGTTGTGTGTGTGGTGGTGTGTGTGTGTGTGTGTGTGTGTGTGTGTGAGTGTGTGTGTGAGTGTGTGTGTTGTGTGTGTGTGTTGTGTGTGTGTGTTGTGTGTGTGTGTGTGTGTGTGTGTTGTGTGTGTGTGTAGAGGTCAGTGTTGAGAAAATCAGAAGGTAGCAAGGAGTGGCATGAGTAACCTATGTCTCATGGGTCGATGCACAGATGAAACAAACGTGACGGGAAGGACTGGAGGAAAGGAGACCCCAGAGGAGGCTGAGGGGCACGGGAGAAGAAAACAGTTGGAAAGAACATCCAAGAACGCTTAGTAGAAGGGAGGGAATCCAGTCAGGGATGACCGCAAAGGTTCTGGCCTAGAAGAACGTGGCTCCAGATGAGAGAAATAAGTTAGTAGGAGAGCTCTTTGGCTTAGATGAAAAACGGGTGAGGTGTGTATGGACGGTGGGTTTTTAGTTAGTGGCAAGTTAGGAGCAGAGGGAAAGGCTAAGGCCAAGATCCAGATACAGACATGGCAGCTCTTGTCTCCTAAGCAGAAACAGGTGGCGCTACGAGAGGGCTGCTGGGAACTGTCCCTCATGCAGCACCGACGGTGAGGGCAGAAGAAAGGTGACTGGCCCAGGGACACACAGGGAATTGGGGACTGAGTCATGACTTGAACCCAGGCCCCCAGTATTCTCTGTAGGACAAACTTTCTCAAAGAGGGTTCCACGAAACACTAATCCTAGCAGGATGCTTAACAGAAGAACATGTCCCCTGGTCAAATGAGGGCAGGAACCCTACCCACTAAATCCTGCTTCTGGAAAGTCAGGACGTACACCAAAGGCTCTGAGAAGCTGTGCAATCAAAAAACCTTCTTCACTTTATTTAACCCTCCATCTCCCAAATGTACTGGGCCACAGAATCATTTTACCGGGGGACGCAGTTTGAGAACTGATACTCTAGTGTAACCAGCTTCCCCTGTGAAGCAGACTAGTCATAAGCACAAAGGAACAGAGGTGAGAACGCTGACCACAAACTCAGAGCAAGTTCACCCGAAACATGCCAGCGAGAACCAGTGTGCACCCTCTGCCACCTTGTTTATCAATAGTATGTGGCTCTCTGAGCACCCGTCCCCAGAGATCACTACCCTCCTGAAATGAGACAGCCGGAGAAAAGCAAGCTGTGACTCTTGCTCCTCCTGCCTGTTCGCAGGTGCGAACTCGCCACCTCCTCTCCTTCTCCCCTCCCCTGCACCTCCAGCACACCACTCGTGTTCCCTCCCGCCAGTGCTGACCCAGCTCCATCACCACCGGACCTGTTCCCATTCATTTTCTTGAGACACAGCTCTGATCATTACCTTCCCACTAAAAACCTCCCATGGCTCTAAGGCCATGTCGCCTTGGACAAGGCAAGGCTTGGCAACAAGGCCCTTCAGTCTCAGCTCTACCTCCCTCCCCATTCTTATAAACCAGGCCTATGACTGCACTTTTCTTTTTGCCAGAAATGGCCTTCCCTCTTTCCTCTAATGGCAAACTTTGCAAGGAGAGACAGGCCAGAATCTTAAAAGCAAAGTCCCAATCTTGCCTTGTCCTTTCCCTTTCTTCATTACCACAGAGCTCAGACAGCTGATCCCCGGGGTGAGGAAGGGGACCCTCAGGGTTCCAAAGCCCTGTTGCCTCCTGGGCCATGTACCTCCCTCTCTGGAGGGGCGGGGGCCTCACAGATCAGTCCCTCACTGGGCTGCTGGCTGACCCAGCTTCCATATCCTAGGGTGCCCTCAGGTGAGTATTGGCTTTATACTCTAGGACTAAGTAAGGGGATGCCTGGACCAGTTTTCCCCAAACCTATCATCAGGATCACCTGAGGCAATTTGTAAAAAATATGGACTCTCAGGCCCTTCCCCTAGAGAGCCTGAACTGGGGAGATCTTGGGAAGGACCTAGGTGAATAATTAACAAGGAGCCTAGGTCAGTGGTCGGCAAACTCATTAGTCAACAGAGCCAAATATCAACAGTACAACGACTGAAATTTCTTTTGAGAGCCAAATTTTTTAAACTTAAACTATATAGGTAAGTACATTGTTATTAACTTAATTAGGGTACTCCTAAGGCTTAGGAAGAGCCACACTCAAGGGGCCAAAGAGCCGTATGTGGCTCGCGAGCCGCAGTTTGCCGACCACGGGCCTAGGTGATTCTGGTCCTGTTTTTTTTTTTGTTAATCCTCACCCAAGGATACTTTTCCATTGCTTTTTAGAGAGAATGGAAGGAGGAGGAGGAGGAGGAGGGGGAGAGAGAGGGAGAGAGAGAGAGAGAGAGAGAGAGAGACACTGATGTGAGAGAGACACATGGACTGGTTGCCTCCCACAACCCAGGTACATGCCCCTGACTGGAAATGAACCCGGGACCCTTCAGTCTGCGGGACAATGCTCTATCCACTGAGCCAACCAGCCAGGCCAGAGCCTAGGTGTCTCTGTCTGGGCAAGCTGGGCAATGGGGAGAGGAACCTCCCATCTTCACAAGTCTCGGGGCTTGCAGGCAAGGGGGGCCCTCAGTGTCTCCTACAACTCACAGGTCATAGAGCAGCCCTTCCCAATGGGGCCCAGCAGGCCTCAACTGCTTGACTCCCCGGCCCGGGCAAAGTCTTCTGGGAGGCCCTGCTGCACAGTGCACTTGTGAAAAACATGAAAAAGATCTGTCACTGGGCTCTTCTCACTTCAGAGGGCCCCACAACATCTGCAAAGCCTTTGCACCTTTTCTTCTCGAGATGCTACTAAACATAACCCCATTTTCAGGAACCCAAGAGGCATCTGGACTGTCACCCTACCACCTTACTCATACTTTCGGAAACCAGCCCAGAAGACAGGAATCCACACTTGGTCTGCCCAGCCTCCTGAAGCAGACACCTGCAGGCTGGTCTTAGTTTTGCCCCTTCAGGAGTTCCAGAAAGGTGGTCCTGAGGTTTCCTGGAGAGGAGAGAGGATGCCTGGGCCCTGGTGTAGCTCCATCAGTGACTTGCTGGATGATCTATCTTTGGGCAAGTAGCGTCTGCACTCAGGATACTGGTTTCCCCTTTGTAAATTGCAGGGACCAGAACTCAACCTGCTCCAGAAGACTCCACCCCCACTGGCTCCTCCAAGAGCTCAAGTGGAGCTTTATCACTGAACAGCCTCTTCTCACTCTTTTTTTTTTTTTTTTTAATATATTTTATTGATTTTTTACAGAGAGGAAGGAAGAGGGATAGAGAGTTAGAAACATCGATGAGAGAGAAACATCGATCAGCTGCCTCCTGCACACCCCCTACTGGGGATGTGCCCGCAACCAAGGTACATGCCCTTGACTGGAATCGAACCCGGGACCCTTGAGTCCGCAGGCCGACGCTCTATCCACTGAGCCAAACCGGTCAGGGCCATCTTCTCACTCTTTGCACCCTTCTCACAACCCCCATCGTCTCTAACACACTGAAGGCACACTGACCCCCGGATCCTGCCTTCCCTACCCAATCTGGCAATTCTTTCCCCGCCTTCTCTCTGTGAAGCCTCCACAGCTCTGAGAATCCCGCAGATCTCACCTCTGAGAGTGGATAGCACTTGGCAGTCAGTGGCAGCGCCAGACCTTGGGTCCAGTGCCAGCCAGGAGGCCTCCGGTAATGTTCGGCACATCTCCTGCCACCCACAAGAGCTGTCCTCTGCTGCACCCCTGGCTCTGTCACAGTGAGAAAATTCATAGAGCTCAGACTCCAGGAGGGCAGCGACCAGCTCTGCCCAGACCCTTGCAGACCTGGGGCCGGGTCTCAGAGCCACGGCTGGAGGCCTCAGGGAGAGGCAAGGGGAAGAAACAAAGGGCTGAAGGCTTCATGACAGTCCTCACGCTAAGCCAAGGCTCCCTTGCTGTGAGGCGCATGGCGTGTGCTACCACAGGCCCTCGGCCCCGCTGGGCTGGCTTGTGTGTTTTCTTGGCTCTGGGAGCTGGGAAGCCGGGTTACGTAAGCAGATGAGCAGATGTGAGCCTGTCCTCGGCTCCCCCAGCTAAAGCCCTGCCACGTGGGCTTCCCAGTTGGGAGTCCGGGTCACGGCCTTGCGTGTAAGTCACTCAATAACTTCAATGTGTGAGCTCAACTCAGACAAATTCCACTGCTCCCTTGCTCGGCACAGCAAGCCCTGCTAATCTAGAGCCAACCCAGCGTAGACTCCTTGCCTCACTTTCACGTTCACTGAACCACTAAAGTTCCTCAAGCTCCTCAGGCCAATCAGTCCCTGCTCCAGATGCCCAAAATACCCTTGACACCACATTGAGCCCTGCAGGATGAGAGCTCCCTGCTTGCTCCCTCATCTCTGTGAGGGCAGGGGTTGTAGGCCATGCCGTTCCTTTTTATACTTGGGACAGTTACTGGCAGAGCAGCATGCACAAACATGTGTTTATCCACACAGCACAAGTTCAACTACAAGTTAAGAAGCAGAGCTAACAGAGCAGGGAACCATTTTGCCTTCAATGTTTGAGAATGCAGATTGTCCTAATACACATGTACAACCAAGGCAACCAAGGGCAAAAACACTCCCCATTCTGGGTTCTTAAGATGCCTTTGGTTCCAGGCATAGCACCTGATCTGTGATTGATGGGCACATCCCCCACCCTCGATCCTATATAATAAAAGCCTAATATGCAAATCGACCGAACAGCGGAATGACAGGTCACTATGACGCACACTGATCACCAGGGGACAGATGCTCAACACAAGAGCTGCCCCCTGGTGGTCAGTGCACTCCCACAGGGAGCACCACTCAGCCAGAAGCCAGGCTCACGGCTGGCAAGTGCAGTGGCAGTGGCGGGAGCCTCTCCCACCTCCGCGGCAGCACTAAGGAGCAGTGAGCCGAGCCGGTAAGGAGCAGCGAGCAGGTGGGGGATAAGAAGTGAGGGGTCCCGGACTGCGAGAGGGTGCAGGCTGGGCTGAGGGACACCCCTCCACCTCAATGCACGAATTTCGTGCACCGGGCGTCTGGTGTTAAAATAAGTTTCCTGCAGGTTCCAGGCCTATAATTCAAAACTTTGTGGCAGTGGACAGCCTAATGAAAATGTTGCATTTCCTTAGCTGAACCTCACACTGCCACATCAAACAGGCACTTCACCAAATACCACTTGTTCCTTAAGAGAATAATCCCAAAGTTCAAAGTCTGGTGTGGATTGTGAGCTCATCAGAAAAACCTTATGTGGTCACTCAGTCCAGGATCCTGTCACCAATGGTATCAAGGCCTAACCTAAGGGAGCAAAGCCATGGTCAGGTTCCATCACTTTCAGGGGTCTGGATCCTCTTTGAACTAGAACAGTGATGGCGAACCTTTTGAGCTCGGCGTGTCAGCATTTTGAAAAACCCTAACTTAATTCTGGTGCCGTGTCACACATAGAAATTTTTTGATATTTGCAACCATAGTAAAACAAAGACTTATATTTTTGATATTTATTTTATATATTTAAATGCCATTTAACAAAGAAAAATCAACCAAAAAAATGAGTTCACGTGTCACCTCTGACACGCGTGTCATAGATTTGCCATCACTGAACTAGAACATGGAAGAATCCTGGCAGACCATGAGAGTTTGAAACTGAAGGCCAGAGATTGACAGGTTTCCTCAAGGACATTCTTGGATTGCCTCCCTCCCGCCCCCACCCACTCCCTGCCCCTCCAACAACAACAAAAGCCATCCATATCTTCCCCTTATTAATCTTTTAGGGTTCTCATGTTCATGGATGCATCTACAGGGTGGACAGCAAATCGAGGTACACAGGCCCCTCTACTCTCCCTACACTGTGCCCATGGGGATTCTGTCTCAGAATCCTTCTCAACTTAGGGCTCCAGGAGCTACCAACTGATCCCAGGTGGCATAAAAATGAATCTTATTTGACATCACTGACCTAACCCTCCTCAAGCACATTTCTGTACCACACAAGGTCACAATTCCTGACTTCTAAAGCAGAGGAATTAAGGAGAGAATGCTGAGAAGCCTCTGGAGATCCCAGAACTGGGAGCATGACAGTACACTTCTATCCTGGGGCGACCCAAAGAGGTTTTCTTTTTAAAAATTTTATTGAATGTATTGGAGTGACATTGGTTAGTATAATTATACTAGAGGCCCGGTGCATGAATTCATGCATGGGTGGGGTCCTCGGCCTGGCCAGTGATCGGGGCCGATCAGGGCCATCTTGCCGTCTCAATCCGGGCCAATTGGGGCCGGCTGTCAGGGGGGAGGGACTGCGGGAGGTTGGCTGGCCAGCCGGGGGGAGGGGAGTGGCCGGCTGCGGGAGATGGGCTGTGGGAGCACACTGACCACCAGAAGGCAGCTCCTGCATTAAGCGTCTGCCCCCTGATGGTCAGTGCGCATTATAGCTACCGACTGGTTGTCCGGTTGTCAAGGTCGCATGGGCTTTTATATATATAGATAGGTTTCAAGTGTACAATTCTATAAGACATCATCTTTATACTGTATCATGTACTCAAAGTCTCTTTCCATAGTCATTTATCCCCGCCCTTTACCCTCTTCTACCTCCTCACGAAAAGGTTTTCACCTGAAGTGCAACCACAGAGATACAAGGCCCTGAGGTCAAGAAGCAGTGTGGGGGATCACAGGCTTTCAAAGCTCAGTAAACAGGCTTCTCAGTGTTTGCCACTGGGGAAAATTGTCCCAGGAGGAATTTCTGCTTTGCTTGGTCCTGGCCCAAAAACAGATTTCCTCCTCATCCAGCCCTTCTCCCTCCCTCCAGCTCTCTGCTGGAATTTGTGGAAACTGCGTGCCTGCCCACGGTTATCAGTTATCACTACCAGGAAAGGCTCAGGAGGCCAACCTGCCTGGAAATTCTGTGAGCCCAGGAAGACCTTGCTACACCCCTCTCCTCTTAGAACTTGAGCACTTCTGGAAGAAATGATTTGAACTTCTCAGAAAGGATTAGAATAATAGTCTAGTATTTTAAAAATATATATATTTTTATTGATTTCAGAGAGGAAGAGAGAAGGAGAGAGAGAGATAGAAACACCAATGATGAGAGAGAACCATTGATTGGCTGCTTCCTGCATACTCCACACTGGGGATCGAGCTCACATCCCGGGTATGTGCCCTGACCGGGAATCAAACCGTGACCTTTTGGTTCATAGGTCGACACTCAACCACAGAGCCACGCCGGCTGGACAACAATCTGGTATTTTTTATTTTAAGACTTTCCCCTCAGGCGGGGAAAAAAAAGGACCCTTTGTAATACTTTAAGCAATAAAAAAATTAAAAAAAAAAAAAAGACTTTCCCCTCCATAGTGAGGCAGTCCCCCCATCCCGCCTCCTCTGAGGCCTCCACACTCGGCCTGGAGACAGTCGCCTACAGGTAAGCCCAGGGCCTGCCACTTGAGAACTCCAGGCCCAGGATGGCAGAAGCCACATTTACTTCCGTTCCTCTTGATTACTTTCCCCTCCTCAGGATGCTGGGGGAGAACACTTTGCTCTGCACTTTCTTAGCTTATTTTTTAGAAAAGATGTAGAAATTCAACACACAGTTCTACAGGAAGCAAATGCAATTTCCACGGGAAGCAGCATGGTAGGAAAAGGTCACAGACCAGGGTTCAAATTCCTGTGCCTCTACTCGCCCTGGCTGGGTGGCTGTTCCTTAGAGCAGTATTTGTGAATTAGTGTGGGAGTCTATCATGAAGGAAGGGAGGAGGAAAACTGGGATGAACACCATGGACACTGGGTGCACACACAGCGGTGTGAATGGACCTTAAAAAAACAAGGGTGTGCATCTGGGAGCCCAGTTCTTGGTTTCTAAATACCATTCTCTACTAAAAAGAACTAGGGACTGAGCAAGAGGAACCTGGCCAGTATGACTCAGTTGGTTGGAACATCGTTCTGTGCACCAGAAGGTAGCGGGTTCGATCAGTTGGGGTGTGTACAGGAGGCAACTGAGCAATGCATCTCTTTCACAATGACGTTTCCCTCTTTCTCCCTTCCTCTCTCTCTTAAAAAAATCAATTAAAAATATTTTTAAACAGCTGGGTGAAATAAATTAGAATCAGAATGAGCTACAAAAGAATACTCTTTACATAAGTTAAAAATACATGTACATATACTGTGTGACCTGTTTATATGACATTCTCAAAAAGACAAAACAATAGTAATGGAGAACAGATCAGGCAGGGATTGCCAGGAGTGAAGGGCTGGAGGAGAATGGGGACTGTACAGGGGATTTTTGCAGTGATAGAAAAGTTCTGTATCCTGATTGTTGTGGTGGCCATACAAATTTATACTTGTGTTATACAGAGCTATACACCAAAAAAATTTTTTTACTATATACTCATCTAAAAAATAAAATTAAAAAATGAATATAGCCCAGCTGGCGTGGCTCAGTGGTTGAGCTTTGACCTATGAACCAGGAGGTCACGGTTCGATTCCCGGTCAGGGCATAGGCCTGGGTTGCAGGCTCGATCCCCAGTGGGGGGACAATGAAGGAGGCAGCCGATCAATGATTCTCTCTCATCACTGATGTTTCTATTTCTCTCTCCCTCTCCCTTCCTCTCTGAAATCAATAAAAATATATTTTAAAAAATGAATATATGTAAAACAGCAGCTCCCATTTGGCAAGAACAGAAACAGTCACACATTAAACAGTCAAGCATTAGAATGGTTGCCGGAGGTGGGGTGGAGAAATGGAAGTGGGAATGAGGATGAAAGGGAGTCCATGATGATAACGGGCATGGAATAGTGTGATGGCTGGATGGAAAGAAAGGAAAGCAGGAAGAAAGTACAAAGGAAATAAGTAGGGGAGCGGTGGAGGATGGAGCTGGATGTATCCTTCCAGCACAGTTCAGGGGAGAAAGGAACCCTGACCTCTAGACAAACCAAGGTCCCTGAGCAGGTCTGCAATCCTGTGGGGTCAGATTCATCAGCCACAACAGCCTGACACCACCCCCCATTGGAGTATGTACTCAGTTTTCTGCTCTGACTTCTGACTCACTGGCTGTGGACTAACTGCCTTCCCTCCTAGTGCTGCAGCCAGAGAACTCTAAGGCACTTGACAACAGTTCTAATCTTCCCAGTAAATCAGAAGTTTAGTGATCCAGCAGGTAAGTAAGCCTCCTGGGAGTTTTATTACTGAGTAAGTTGCTCCTCCGATATTCTGGAGCCCTGACTGGATTTCTGGACCAGTAATGCTGGTGTCACGCACATCCTCTTCTCTCTACATCCAGAACCAGGCTTTGGGCTGTAGAGAGCCTGCTTCTCTACGGGCCATCTGGGCAGTCTGCCAACCATGCACTCCTGGCAATACCTCTGGGGTATCAGGACCACTTTAAATGTAGCCAGCTCCCTCCAATTTCCTTCTCTACGGAGTAGGTATAAAACAATGTGTTCTTTTCAGGTGGTAAATGAGATAACACATACACATATTTATCACAGTACTTGACACTAATATCAATAAATATTACTTTGCCTTCTCACCAACTCCCTAGAACTTCAAAGCCTACAGGGTTATTACAGCTCTACAATCACAAGAGACTAAAATTCCACTTTTCTACTCTGAACACCAGCGACAGGGACAGACTTGGAAGAAGAGCCTGGGACCTCAAATGGTTTTGGGGGGCATGACATAACCTTCCTGCAAAACATAAGGGTTGAACAGCGATTCTGCTCATCGTTTACTGTCAGAGACAAGTATTAAATGTTAAAGAACCAGCTTAGAAAAGAATACAGAAGAAAAATTTTATAATCTTGGAATGATATAGACCCTCCTAAGTGTGTGTGGGGGGGAACCTAAAGTAATATAGAAAAACACAAACTTAAATACATAAAAATTCAAAACTTGGCTGTATGGTCAAAGCTACCAGAGATAAAGTAAAAAAGACAGGTGCCTGGTTGGGTGGCTCAGTTGGTTGAGTGTAATCCTATACACCAAACAGGTTGTAGGTTCAATCCCCAGACAGGGGTGCATATGGGAGGCTCCTCCCCACCCTCTCTACCCCTTCCTCTTTCTAAAATTAATAAAAATATCCTCGGGTGAAGATTAAACAAACAAACAAAAAAGACAGGTGACAGATGTAGAGACCATATTTGCAAACAATATATATTAAAGGAATAATAGTCACAGTATTAAAAGCTCCTGCAAACGTATTTTTAAAATAGAAAAATAAATAAAAATATCAACAAGTAATTTACAAAAGAAATACAAATAGCCAACAAACACATGACAGTTTGCTCAACATCATCACTAATTAGAGAAACAAATTCAAACAAGATACCATATTTGATCATCATATTGACAAATGTAAAAAGACTGATAACACCCAGTGCCGGCATGCATGTGGGAAATAGGCACTTCTCATTCACAGCTGATGAGCATAAATTGGAGGGCAATTTGACAGTATCTATCAAAATGGTACAAATGCATGATCTACAGATTTCAAATCAATAACCTAATCTCCCACCTTGAAACACTGGGAAAAGAAGAGCAAACTAAGTCTAAAGCAAGCAGAAGGAACAAAATAAAGATTAGAGTAGAAATTAATGAAAAAAGAGAATGGAGGAACAATAGGGAAATCAATGAACCAAAAGTTGGTTCTTTGAAAAAAAAAAAAAAGGCATGGACTGACCAGAAAGGGGATTAAAAACAAAACAAAACTCAAATTACCAAAATCAGGAATGAAAGAGGGAACATCCCTACCAACTTTATAGAAATAAAAAGGAATTTAAGGGCATACTATGAACAAATGTATGCCAACATATTAAAAGACTTAGGTTAAGTGGACAAATTTTTGGAAAGACACAAACTACCAAACTGACACAAGAATAAGTAGAAAATTTGAACAGACCCGTAACAAGTAAAAAAAAAATTGAATTGGTAATCAAAAAGCTTCCAACAAAGAAAAGCCCAGGCCCAGATGACCTCACTAGTGAATTCTACCAGACAGTTAAAGAATATAAATCCTTCACAAACTCTCCCTAAAAGTGAAGGGAGAAGATTTCCCTCCTCATTTAGGAGTTAGTATCACCTTGGTACCAAAATCACATAGAGACATCATGAGAAAGAAGACTACAGATAATTTTTCTGTCAATTATACCCCAATAAAGCTGAAAAAAAGCCATACAGATCAATATCTCATAAATAACCCTTAACAAAAAAACTAGTTAACTGAATGCAACATATAAAAAGGATTATATACCATGACCAAGTAAAACTTATCCCAGGAAATCAAGATTAACTTATCTTTTTAAAAAAAAATTAATCATCTCTGCTGGTGTGGTTCAGTGGTCGGCCCACAGGAAAGCATTTGACAAAACACATCACCTATTCATGATAAAAAACACTCAACTAGAATCTTTCTTCGCCTGATAAAGAGGAACATGGGGTACCCACACTGCTATGAAAATCCCACTGCTATCATTATACTTAATAGCGAAAGACTGAATGTTTTCCCCCTCAGATCAAGAACAAGAAAAAGATGTCCTCTATTATCACATCTCTTCGTCATTGTGCTAAAAGTTCTAACCAAGACAATTAGGCAAGAAAAAGAGCTGCTGTGAGAGTGAGTGAAAGTAATGCATATGAAGAACTTTCCCAGCGTCTGGCCAGTGCTGCATTAGCACCGTCTATTATGAGAGTGGCTGGCTGGTCGCTGCTGGAGCCCAGGGCCCTAGACTCACAGTGGCTCCCACTGACTGGGTTTTCAAACCGACCAACTTACTCATTCATCCCAAGTTTTGATTCTGTGCCTAGACATTGAAATTGCTGGAGGATCAGGTGGGTGTGGATTTGTCCAGAAAGACTCACTCCTGGCTCCCAGGACCCTTGAGAATCACCCCAGTTCTACATGACCGGCCCGCAAGGGGACAGCACTCTACCGTCCTGCCATGTAGAGTGCATGGCTACATCAGAATTCCCAGGCAGGCAGGGACTCCAGAGAGCATCCGGCCAATCCCTCATCTCATTTTATGGATGGGTAAACCGAGGCCTTAGTGAGAAGATTTCTCTCAGATTACTCTGTAGGTTGGCCCCAGAGCTGGACTGAAAGGCTTGCCGTCCTGACTTCCAACACCAGCCCCTAAGCAAAGACAGGCTGTCTACAGCCTAGGCCTAAGTTTTTCTTTCTTTCTTTTTTTTAATATATTTTATTGATTTTTTTTTTACAGAGAGAAAGGGAGAGAGATAGAGAGTTAGAAACATCGATCAGCTGCCTCCTGCACATCTCCCACTAGGGATGTGCCCGCAACCCAGGTACATGCCCTTGACCGGAATCGAACCTGGGACCCTTCAGTCCGCAGGCCGACGCTCTATCCACTGAGCCAAACCGGTTTCGGCAGGCCTAAGTTTTTCTAACAACACACAGGCCACTGGGCACCCCAGGTTAAGCCCATTTACATCCAGTCTCCATTTTTTTTTTTATTTGTTTTTTTTTTTTTAAATATATTCCATTGATTTTTTACAGAGAGGAAGGGAGAGAGATAGAGAGAGTTAGAAACATCGATGAGAGAGAAACATCCATCAGCTGCCTCCTGCACATCTCCTACTGGGGATGTGCCCGCAACCCAGGCACATGCCCCTGACCGGAATCGAACCTGGGACCTTTCAGTCCGCAGGCCGACGCTCTATCCACTGAGCCAAACCGGTTTCGGCCCAGTCTCCATTTTTTAACATCCCTTCTCACTTCCTGAGATTCCACCAAATATCCAATGCTCCTTCCAGCTCCTCCCCCTTACCACTTAGCTATCTGTCACCTATGATGGTATCTCCCCAAGACACTGATAAACAGCATCCACCCAGAGAAGGGAACACTATGGGTCACCACAGAATCCTGGCCCAACTGACACATGGCAACACATACTCCACGTTCCCAGCACTGTGGGTTCAGCAAATTGGGAGGCCTTCTCCCTGTGTCCTGGGGCAGGTATGTCCATGTATAAGCCAGGCCCCAGTCTCCACTAAACCCTGGTTCTATGCTAAATCCTGTCCCTAACCTGTGGTTACCGCCTCACCTTTCCTTCTCCCTGTTAACTCTGCCCTAGGGCAGATGAAACACACACACACACACACACACACACACACCAAAAAACTGCATTTGGAGGAAATTATACTCTGCAGCCCACTGTGTTGAATGGATGTCTTCTGGATGGATGGGTGAGGCACTGATCAAAATACAGAGTACTGATATTGCCACAAACGTCATCTCATTCAATCCTTTATCAACCCTCTGAGGTAAGAAGTATCTCCCCATTTTACAGAGGAAGGAAGTCTTGCCCTGGGTCCCCCAGGAACAATGTGCTGGACAGCAGCTCTGGCCTGATTCCCATTGGACCCAGAGAGCACCCTGTTAATAAGTCACAGCTGACTGCTGCGGAATGCAGTAGGAGAGAGGACATAAGCAGTGGCTACAAGATGAAGGGAGCAGCTGTCCCAGGTTGAATCCACCCTGTCTGCTGGATTTGTAAACCTTCGGTCACTGAAATCGATACCATTGTAATTAGCTAGTTATTAGTAGGAAAGGAGCAAAAATGGAAGCCAGACATTATAAGCATGTCATTTGGGCAACTTCACCAGGAATACCAGGCCAGTCCCTGCAGATCACTGGAGGGGGTGTCCAACAAAGGGAAGACAGACGCAGAAGAACATTTGGGAATACGTAATCCCCTAAACAAAGAATTTCACTCTCTTGGACTCTTGTTGCTTAGGGCGTGCTCTCTTGTTTCTCTTGCGTCCACCCACGGCCATGCGGACCCCACATGCAAGGACTACAGCAGGGAAACACAAGCTAGCCTGATGCTGAACTGGACCTGGCTCCACCATGGAAAGGAAACTCTGGATACTGGCTCTGATTTTTGCTCTACTGAAACCCCTGCTACACTTCTAATGACTGGACTAAAGGAAATGGGACTTTGGAAACCCAGGGGTGTAATTCCACAGAAATAAAGCTTTCTACCATATCACATCCTCCACTGGGAGCCTCTGGAAATGCTTCTCCCAGCAGGACCCCCAAGAACCCCACTCCCACAAGCAGCCAGGGAAGACAAGCTCCTCTCCTCTCCTGTAACAAAGTCACTAGTTCTAAAGTCATTCTACCGCTTATGCAAGTCAGCAGGCTCCTGTTTATCTATGAAAAGGGCATGTGCACGGGGGGTGGCTATAGGGACAGAACTGGCAATTCATATTTGCAGACCTTGGACTATTGATTAATTTAACCTCCCTCCCCGCCCCGCCCCCCCCTAAAAAAAATCTTTCTTTGCTTGGGCCCCTTTCTGGATTCCATAAACCAGGGCTGTCAGGTCAGAGTTCATCCACTTGGGTTAAATGGTCAGCCATCCCGGCTAGCCCATCAGAACCTAACATAGTTTCTATGGGTGGCTGAATGCAGTATTTCTAGCCACCAATCTGCAAAGTTTTAGATCAACACCATTTTATTTTATTTATTTATTTTTTTAAATATATTTTATTGATTTTTTACAGAGAGGAAGGGAGAGAGATAGAGAGTTAGAAACATCGATGAGAGAGAAACATCGATCAGCTGCCTCCTGCATACCCCCTACTGGGGATGTGCCCGCAACCCAGGTACATGCCCTTGACCGGAATCAAACCTGGGACCCTTCAGTCCACAGGCTGACGCTCTATCCACTGAGCCAAACCAGTTTCGGCAAGATCAACACCATTTTAAAGTCAGACTTTTAAATAGCTCTGCCCTCATTCTATAGGTTTGGCTCCATAAATAAAGGAAAAATGAAAAGTTCTTGTCTTGTGTAAATGAACGAGTGAGTTGGCAAAGGCAATTGAAAGAGCCACCAGTAAGGCTTTTTGCATACCGAGAGACCTCAGCAGGAACCAGAGGCAACGGCTTAAAGAAAAAGCTTCAAATCCAGAGTGTCCACAGGCCCTACACAGGGACCTTAACACACACACACAAGGCCCAAGGGCTGGGAGTGTAAGAGTGAGACTCCAGACAGACCTGACTCCCGGAATCTGCACTCCTTAAAAGCCAATATCCCTGGCCCAGGAATTTACAATTTAGGGCCTGGAAAACAAAGTAGCAATATCCTCTGGCCTAGAAATTCCTCTCTAGCTATTTATCCCAAGGAAATAATTCAACTGAAGCAATGAGCGTCACACAGCAAAGATGTTCCAGATTATCTGTGATGGTGAAATCCGGAATGTTGAATGCTAAGAGAATATCTATAAGAATATTAGAGAGCTGCTATATAAGATAATTAGGATAATTATAAACAACATAACAGCTGAATGAAAACAGAATGCAAAATAGTTTCACACTACAATTGCAACAGAATATAATAGGTATACATTTAGAAGGTAAATTGAGTTTTGCTACAGTGTTAGGCAATGTTTTGTTACAATGGTAGACAGAAGAATTATGTTTTTAAACATTTAATATAATGACATTTCAATTAAAAAAAAAGAAAGGAAGAAATCCTACAAAGCAAACGCCACAAAATCCTCGCAAATAAGAACTATCAGTACTACCAATAACAGATAACATAGATTCAGAGCTTATTCTACGTTAGGCACTGTTTCAGGCCCTTTTATGCCTATTACCTAAACTTCACATCTACCGGTGAGAGCAGAGAGGACAATATCTTTCCCATATCACATGGATAGCCAGGGTGACAGAAAGAAACCTTCCCCATGACATTTTAGAGGTCATTCGACAACCAAAATCTTTATGCCTATTAGTCAGAGACCCGAAGCCTCACGACAAGAGCTCTTGAAATGGGTAGTGGGTGCCAGAAGCCTTTCATGTTGCAGATATAACCAGGATTTCTCCCCACAACAACCTAGACTGGAGGAGGAAGAGAAACTGGGACTTGCCCAAAATGACTTAACAAGTTAGAAGAACCAGAGCTCAGAATCCTCACTCCAGTGGCATTCAAGGCTTGCTCCTACCCTCTGCAGACCATGAAACCCCTCCTTCTGTACCTCCCCTTCCCGTCACCTTCCTCCCTTCGGTCCCTCAGTCTAAGCCAGTGGTTCTCAACCTTCTGGCCCTTTAAATACAGTTCCTCATGTTGTGGTGACCCCCAACCATAAAATTATTTTCGTTGCTACTCCATAACTGTAATGTTGCCACTGTTATGAATCGTAATGTAAATATCTGATCTGCAGGATGGTCTTAGGCGACCCCTGTGAAAGGGTCGTTCGACCGCCAAAGGGGTTGCGACCCACAGGTTGAGAACCGCTGGTCTAAGCTCTCCTCAGCCTTCCCTTGCCTGGCATGGTCCCAACTACACCAGCTCTCTCTTTTATCATATTTTGTTCACTCTGCCTCTACTTCCTGTCTTCTCCTACCCTGCGGGTAACTGAATGCAACAGCCAGGCTTCAGCTATGACGTTCTTCTCATTTCTTCCTGCAACTACAGGAAATTACAGGCTGTGTTCAGCAGTAGAATCCTGCCCCTCCCAACCGGGAGACTGTTCAAACAGCCTGAGGCAGGGAGAGAGGCCCCACGTTCTGACTCTGGCCCTGGGAGCACCACGCTTCCTCTCTGCTCTCTAACCAGAGTCTGTCCACTGCTGAGGGGATCCCAGAGAATGGGGTCAGCTCTTGTTTACGTCTAACTCCCATGCTTCATAGAGCACAGTTACCAATACAAGTTCGCTGAGTGAACAAATGAGTCCCCACTCATCCTCTTCCTTGGGGCCCCTCGTAATTCTGGGGTGAGGACTCAAATCTACCTACTGGACAGGCGGAGACCCTACCCAAGCTGCCTGAAAAGCTCATTTGAATGCCAGGAACTACCTAATACCTCCGACAATGCAAATACCAGTTTCCTTAGTGCACCTTTACCTCGGAGTCCTTTCCTGTTTTTTAAGTTGGTGGCTCCTAGAACGCCAACAACGGCTCTGCAGTTTCAGGATGTCAAAGGCAAAAGGACGTTATGCAAAACAGGAAGAAACTTTTAAAGAAAAATTTTAAGGCATTTTTTAGAATGTATCCTGTCATCAAGCCAGGCAATGATTGAACCCCCTGCCAGGGCCCCTCCCTATGACCCAAGTAGTGAGGCAGGAAGCAGCCTGATCTCATACAGTACCGGTCACGCTGGTATGACATAACCCTGCCCCTTCCCTCACTGCAGCCTCCCCCCGATCCACAGGCTCTGTGCCAAACGACCCCTGGCAGATTCCCAAACCCAGAGTGTCCCTCAGAAGAGGAGAATTTAGCTCCAGTGAAGACACTTGACGTGGAATAACCTCAAAACAGACACCTTGGGAAGAGCCTGGTACACTGACCTGAACTGCTCTAACCCGCCTGAACCAGCACCTACTTCATGCCAGACTCTCCTGGTCTCTGAGGATTTTCCCCCACAAAAAGGATTCCTGGAAACCTACAGGCTTCTGACTGCATGACCCCTCCCCAGATCTCAGGACCACCTGGCGGTGGGAGAGCCGGCTGTGTATTTCAGAGTCTGATTTGCGAGCTTGTTCCCACACCTTCTGTGGAAACAGTCAAGTCGGTCACGCCAACAGCACGGGGTTAGCTAGCTGGTTCTTCACCCAGCACCATAGCCCCAGTCCCCATAAGCCTAGCCTAGCCAAGGAGACACGTGGAAAAGTGACTTAGAAAGCTGACTCATGGGGCATCAACCCCCGAGTCTTCCCCTCCCTCGTTCCCCCCCCCCCCCCCACTTCTATTGACAGCTGACGTCTGCTCAGCTTTATCCTAAGTGCCTGGCCTGCAACCTGGCCCTCTGCCCCTGCCCCAAGCACTTCCTGCACCTGGTTTCCTTTTTAATCAGAATTCTAGACACATCTTTCGTTCAGCAATAGACAATACTCATCTGCCTGCAATAAGCAGACATGTAATTTTCGTTGGGCCTATCCTTTAGTAAAACTGGTTTAAAAACCTAGCCCTTCTCAAAAAGCGCTCACTCCTTTATTTCTTTTTTTTTTTTTTTTTAGAAAACTCTACTATGGAAACAATCCAAAAAGTACATAAAGTTTTATGCACAAGCCTCACAAGAACACCAAAAAAACCCCACAAAACAAACAAACAAAAAAAAACACTGTGTATGTGTTCAACAGCTGTCGAATGATGAAAGTTATACATATTCAGCTGACAGAATAATATAGCCTTTGTGACTTTTAAAGGTGTAGAACCAAGCTTGTGATAGAATCTTAAATGAAAAATACTAGGCACCAAGCTCTCTCTGTCTATACTAATCTGTCTGTCCTTCTAATAAAGATAGCATCTATATTCTTAAATATGTACAAGGAAAAAGGACTAGCAGACAACATGCCAACGTATTTTGTCTGGGTGACAGGAATACAGGCATGCTTTTTTACCTCCTAACTTTTCGAATTATTTTCAATGAGCCTGCATTACCTTTTACAGAAAAAGTAATGAGATTTTTGTGTAAAATCTCACACATAGAGATTATCGGCTCCTAAAAAAGAACAAAAACAAAACAAAACAAAAAAAAAACAGGAACAAGCAACAACTACAGCTCTAGCTTCCCAGGGAGGCAAATCCTCCTCCTCCTCTCTGGGCTTGGTGAGGGGCTTTGGAGAGGCGGCTGGGGATCGAGGAGCAGCTACCCCACACACCCAGACCAGAGATTAAAATCACTGCCAAACAACTCAGCAAGAGCCAATGATATAGCCACTGGCCCTCGTCTGTGTAGGAGAGGAGCCGGCTGAGGCCAGGCTGGAAAGCAGAACCTGAAACACCGAGGGTGTGAGTCAGCCCTTCTGCCGTCTAAGGACAAATCCCTTTAGGCCACGTTCACCCATAGCCAGCTCCCTGCCAGATCCTGTCCCCAACCCCCAAGCCACCACAACCTTCCAGCCTGAAGACCTCTGACCTTTAGAACAGGATTCGAGATCTCTCCCCAAGCTGGTGACCTGCGTGGGCCCCGGTAAACAGAGAGGCCCCTGCCACTGAGGCCTTTACAAGCACAGCCGCGGTCTGGTTCCCAGGACCCCTCAGCAAGTTAAGGGGCAGGAGGGGCCCTGTGGTGGCCACAGAAGCCCATCCCATGCCTGTTCACTCCCACAGGAGCAGGGTCTGCCTGGCGAGGCTTCACAGTGACCTCACTGTCCCAAGACCACACTGGGCAGCGCCAGAGCCGAATGGAAAATAGCCACAGTGCCAGGCCTCAAGGGATGTAGGCAGAAAGGGGGGACCATTTGTCTGAAAAGACAGCTGTATTGGTGCTTAAAAGGGTAAGAAAAACTGGAATTTCCAGGTGGATGTGGATTCAAGCAGAATTCCAGTCTCTGCTTCTTGCAACCCGGGCAGGGAACAATGGGTAGGAGCCACAGGGTAAGCGGCTGGAGAAATCAACCAGGTCTGACTTGACCACAGGATGATCGGGCTCATCCCACACACACACCCAGAACCCAGCTGAGCCCCCAGAGCCTGGAAGGCCCCTAGGGCAGAATCCAATGGAAGGGTTGGGGCTGCCTTGGCATTAACTGTCTGGCCATTCACAACCCATAAATTAGCCAATTCCCAGGCTGGGCATTCCTACCCTGCTTGTTACCCCAAAGACCGTAACACCCCGCCATATGGCTGCTAATGTCTCATCACAGTCATTATAAAGCAGCAAGTTAAAGATGACCCAGCAGAGCTAACATGAGGCTTCAGAAATTAGAGGAACATTTTCTCACACAATCAAATAAAACCAGGACTGAAGAACTTTGATACCAATTCTGGAAGTCTGAATGAGAGAAAGAAATAAGGAAGAAAAGAAGGAAAGGAGGGTGGCTAAGGCAAGGGAGAGACTAAACACACACACACACACACACACACACACACACACACACACGTTTCCTTCAATGTCATCAGCACAGTTTAATTGTGCCTCCTCTGCCTAAACTGTGAGTTCCTAAAGACTGTCATCTTCCTCTTTCTAGCTTTGGTGCCCAGCACAGGACAGGCATATTGTTGGAATTTAATGAATGAAGTTACCAGATGCTTTAGCCATCAAGGACATCCAGGCAAGCTGCCATTGTGTAAAATCTCACCAAGGGACCCAAAAACACACCTCATAAGATCTTCCCAGGATCTCCATGCCACACCAGGCTGCCCTGAGCCTCTGCACTAGGTACCTACTGAGCAATAACCTCAAGGAAGAGCACGGGGCGGGCAGGCTCTCTCGGGAGCACGCCCACGCCTTTCTTCCCTCTCAGGGTGTATCTTTACTTTTCTCTCCTAAACGCTAAGGGTCCAAACAAGAGCACTGGGGAGCAGCAGCTCACCCCCGGCTTACCCCGTGAATCTGTCTCCAAGGCCCCCTTTTCTCTGACTTTCCAGTGACTAACAGCAGCCCAGCATGGCACATGTCTTTAGTATGCTTCTGGAGAGCCAAAGCAGAGGACCCCCCAGGCTCTCTCTCCTGTTGCTTCTTCCACCCTAAGCCTTCCACCCTTCCTCTGTTTCACTGTCCCCAGCTTTAATAAACACACTCTCGAAATAAAAAATAAATTAAGGAAAAGAAAAGAGCACTGGGCGGGGAAGCAGGAGACTGGGTTCCAGCCCCAGCAAGCCGCTCCCCGCTAGCAGAATGAGGGCTAGGGGCCAGGGGACTAGAGAGTCCCGTCCTGGGATGCTATGTTTCCAGGACACTGCCATTCCAGTCCAATCCGACATTTGGCTCTCGATCCCTGTGCCCCAAGGAGTTTCCACCGGGTTCATCAGGCGAAGGCTCCCACACTTGCTCAGAGTCTGGGAGGAATTACAGCAGGCGGGGATCGGGCCTGCCCCCATCCGAAAGCCAGACAGCCATGGCGGGTATTTCTCAATCTCAGCTTGTTGGACTAGAAGGCATGTCTGTGTGGATGTCAATAAATATTTTCCCTAGAAAAGCAACAGGACAATACGGGTTTACGAAACTAGTTACATAACCTCCCAAAGCTTGAAGATCTGGACACAAGGGAGGCTCCTTGTGTGTCCCCTAACCCTTAGGATGAGGCTCCACCCCAAACAGGAGGTGATGAGGTCCCAAGACTCAACCCCAAAGTGGGGAGAGAGCCCTTTCCTGAGCAGAGGCCAAGACAGATGTCCTCAAAGTACACACTGTCCTGGGCTTGCGTCCACAGGTGTGCACGTGAGGGAGAGGTGGGGGGGGCGAGGACGGCACGCTGGTAGAGAAACACCTGAGAGCTAAGAGCTCTTCAGAGATTCAGCAAATGCTTTGTCTTCCCATGGGCACAAACTGAGGCAGAGGCCCAGCTGACAGCCCCCACAAAAGCCAGGGAAACTGGTTTAGGAACAAATGGCTCCCAGAGCCCTGGCTGCTATTTGCCGGCCCAGGTGCCCATGACTTTCTGGTGCCCACCTGTAGATCAGCGTCTTCCTCATGGCACAGCTGGGCAAGAGGGGCCTCTGGTGTTTAAGTCGTCTCATACTCACCACCACTCACTGCCCCCATGTACCCTTGAGGGGACTGTGCCAAAAGCCCCAGGCCCCAGTGGAGTCTTCAGGTCAGCCCTACCTCCCCTAACCAGTCTAACCTGAGGTACTGCCCCCTCCCTACCCAGCCCCTCTCTGGGATGGCAGTGCCAGCGCCAGTCGTCACACCGAGCTGCCGCCAAACCTGAGCAGAGATAACAACGCAAGGTCACTGCTCCTCCCAGGCTGACTACATTGAAGGCAAACACCCAGGCAGCCAGGAAAGGGGCCTCACCACCGCAGTTCAGTGGAGTGTATGCTGCTCCGCCCTCGGGTGGGCGGGGAGGATACCACCCACAGGCCCGATCACCCTGGGAGAACTCAGGAGCCTCACACTAGCTCATGGCGGGGGGCCAGGGCCAGGGCCTACTATGGCTCCAAATACCCTACCCTACGTTACACAAAGAGTGTAGACAGAGACAGGATTCAAACCAAGTCTATCTGAAGTCAATCTCAAAGCTTTGACAACCCACAACGGATCTAACAGTGACCCATCAACAGCCAAGCATGACTCCCCCATGGAAGGGCATGGCGGTGACCCACCACCCACCCGCCGGGAGGGATCGAAGCATCTGCTCCAGACCCCTGGACACCAGAAAGTAGAGCCACATTGTAGAAAGGAACTGCAAGTAGTGAAAAGGCCACAGCTCTAAACCCCACGGATGCTTTCTCCCACCAACCTCAAAACCACCCCACAAGGGCTTTGGCAGACACCTGCCCAGCTGAACAGATGGGCCATCCCACCCCGCAACATACATACATACACACACACAGACACACACACACACACTCTCTCTCTCTCTCTCTCCCAGGAAGACTTTCAGCTCTCTTAAGGCTCCCTCCCAGCCAGGAACTTCCCCTCTGAGAGCTGCACCCAACCACTCAAACCTAAGAGCTCAATTAAAATGGAGAAAAACCCTCCGCCTTCACTTTCATGGCTGCCACACAAAGGCAGCCAAGCTGGAGAACACCCAGGGCCGCTCTCCTCACCCTCCCAAAGCTTATTTCTCAGAAAGTCCCTTCGAGCCACTAATTTGGAGTTAACTCAGAGACGCTAGTAACTGCTCACCGGTTACCAGGAACACTATTATAAAACAATGCAGGGTGCGCTACCACAGCCTCTTGTGATTCATCCATTCATCCGGAAGGCCCTACACTTCAAACATCAATCAAATGAACTTTGGGGTACTTTCATTTGCTAATTAATTTCTCTTTCTTTCTGCTTAAAATCCAGGCAACTATGACAAAAACAAAAGGGCCGAGCGACAGTGCTGTGATGGGGGACACTGGCTGCTCTGAAGTAAGGGAACTCACTCTTTCTTCCTTCTTTTTCTCAAACTCTCCACGGGAGTCTGAGAAATAAAACTTCAAGTCCCAAGTCCTAGTTGTCACATACTTAACATACACAATCTCGTTTCGTTCTAAAAATAACCTGGTGAGTTAAACATAGGCGACCTCACTTTATACATCAGAGACTGGGAGGGACTGTATCTCAGGCACTAGGCGGCGGGGTAAAGGTTCACCTTCATTCTATGGGACTAGTCTGCTTCCCAGAGAGCATCATCAAGTCCAAAAGAATTCTATTTTCTGCTTTAAGAAAAGTCCCCCCGATGACCACAATTCATGTCCGACCAACTGCTAGAGCTTCCTCCCAAACTGGATATAAAAATGTTGAAGTAATTATGGGAGAAGTTGAGCAAGAGCATGTAAGAGGCGTGCTCTGCCAGGATTCAGTGGAAAAGTGTAAGAGTTCCTATTGGCAGGATGCCCGCCTGCTTGCCAGGGCCCCTCACGGAGAACGGCATTCTCTCAACCCTGGCATGAGAAATGAGCAGCCACCTGTCTGGTCATCTTGGAAGCGAACCTGTGGCCGCGTGGGGCTTGACTGCCTGTGGATACAGGTCAAGAAAAGTCCCAGAGGAGACTCAGCCTCCTCCTGACACAGGGAGCTGGATCCCACCCGCCCAAGCTCCCAGTCTAGTTGAAAGAGAGGCTGGTGATTAAGGTTCACATCCTCTGGGCGAGATCACTGCGACTCCAGGCTGCTCCTGGAAGGGGACAACTGGGTGCTAACTGGTTATCCCCTCAGCCCTCCAGCCTCCAGGCTCACATTTTCATTCCCACAAACACCACCCGCCCCTGGAAGGACCTCCCTCATGGAGGTTTGGGGAACCTACAACGGCAGGAAGCCGGGGAGAAGGGTCCTGAACAAAACGATGACAATTTACTGCGGGTTTACCCTCCTTAATACAAACCTTTGTTTACACTGCTTTAGCTAATCTTCCAAAATGACTTCTGGGAATGGGTACCATTTATTATCCCCATTAAACAGGCGAGAAACCAGAAGTTTAGGGAGAAGTCACTTGCCTGGATGCTCAGGAAAAAGGTTAAGCCACTAGCTGAGAGTGGTTCTGAGGAAGACAAGTGAACCGGCAGATCAGCTCCCCGTCCCCCAAACTGGAGTGGGTGACTGTGAGCCGCCTTGTGGTTCCAACCAGAGTCAGCAGGGCGACGGCTGTCCCGAGCCCTAAGCACTCAACATCCCAAACTCCCTGAGGCTTGGGCCAGAGCAGGGAAGTCTCCAAGCCTCCTCTCTGGTTCCGGGGCCAGAGGGCCCTGCGGCTTCCCCAGCCGGCCCCCCGCCCCGGCTTCCAACTTGAACCCAAAGGGACGCCCCTCCCAACCTCTCACCCCATCCAGCCCGGAACCGCTTTGGGGATCAGGGACTGATCCGGAACAGGCAGGCGGGGTCCTGGAGGAGGGCGCGGGCGCACGTCCGGGACAGGGGAGGCGGGGGGGCCTGGCGGGGAAATCCGGGGGAGTCCCGGGCCTCGGGCTGGCGCCCACCCGAGTCCTTACCGAGCAGCGGGGACTCCTCGGGGCAGGCGGGCAGCGGCCGTGCTGTGATGGGGGACGCTGGGGCCGAAGTCCGGTTGCTGGCGAGGCCGGGGAGAGAAGCCGCGTCGGGGCTGGCACCGCTACCCCGACGCGACTGGGCAGTGGCGTCCCCGGGCGGAGGCGGCGGCGCTGCCCCTCGCGGCCGCGGCTCCCCGGAGGGCTGCCCGATGGCGGCGGCGCCGTTGGAGCCGGCTTGCAGCGGCGGGGGGACGCCGACCAGGTAGGGCAGGCGGCTCAGGTCGCGGCCGCTTAGGTAATAGACGAGCGTGACGCCGAGATGCAGCGCGCAGACGGCCACGAGCAGGCGGCAGGCCCGCTGCAGGGACGCGCCCGGCATCGCGGCGCTGCCGCCCAGGAGCGGCTCCCGAAACCTCATCTTCCCGCCGCCGCTTTAAGGGGCGGGTGGGCTCCGACGGGTAGGGCGGCCCGCCCGCGGGCCGCCGGCCAGGAGCTGCCAGGCCACGGGGCCGGGGGAGGGGCGGAGGGAGGCCGGAGCGAGCGCCGCGAGCACACAGCGGCCGCCGAGACTCGCGCCGGCCCGGCCGCCGAGCGCGGAGCAGGGCGCCCGAGGCGCGGGCGGGGGCGGGCGGGGAGGGGCCGCCGGGGCGGGGCGGGGCCGGAGCGGGGTTTTCAGGGTGAGCGCGAGGCGGGGTCTCGGGGGCGCGGGTGGGGGGCGGGGCCGCGCGGGGGGCGGGGCTGCTGGGCGGGGCGGCGGGCACCCCCAGGCGCCCCAGGCGAGGTGCCGCCCGGGTTCGGGTTGGGGCTCCGGTGACAGCCCCGAGCGCCGGCCTCCCGAGCTGGCCGGGCAGCCGCGCCTCCTCCTCCGACCCGCCCTCGGGAGGCGCCCCTACTTCCTGGGGTGTCCGGGCTGGGACGTGGGCCTGCCTCCGGCGTGGGGGCGAAGAAGAGGGCGGAGAAGAGAGCAAGCGGGTTGCTGTTTGGCTGGATTGGGGGCCGCGGCGGCGTTCCGGCCGGTGGATCTGCGGGGTCTGGGAGAGGGGTGCGGGGCCTGGGAGAGGGGTGCGGGCCTGGGACAGGGGTGCGGGCCTGGGACAGGGGTGCGGGGCCTGGGAGAGGGGTGCGGGGTCTGGGAGAGGGGTGCGGGGCCTGGGAGAGGGGTGCGGGCCTGGGAGAGGGGTGCGGGGCCTGGGAGAGGGGTGCGGGGCCTGGGACAGGGGTGCGGGCCTGGGAGAGGGGTGCGGGCCTGGGACAGGGGTGCGGGGCCTGGGAGAGGGGTGCGGGCCTGGGAGAGTGGTGCGGGCCTGGGACAGGGGTGCGGGGCCTGGGAGAGGGGTGCGGGCCTGGGAGAGGGGTGCGGGGCCTGGGAGAGGGGTGCGGGGCGGGATGTGGGGTAGCTGCGGAGGGATTCTCTGGGACGACCTGAACCCTCTCCCTTAGGCCGGCGAGGCTGCGGCTGGGGGGCCCAGCGTGAAGACGGGGCTCCCCGCGAGCCCTGCGGAAAAGAAGTGGACGAGTGCGCTTTCCTTGAATGGCCCAGGTGCCCACCGCGGTTTAGTGGGGGGGGGGGGGGGGGGGGGGGCGGGGAGGAGGAAAGGGGTGCCTCTTCTAGTGCATCCCACCCCACGAGGATACACACTTTGGGAGCGAAGCAAGGAGCCTCGGTCACTCCCACACCGGCAAGCAGGAGGAGAGCAGCCGGCTTTATTTACAATCTACACAGGTCTGGACCCTATCCTATGAAGTAGGGATTGCCCCCATTTTACAGATAACGAGCTCAAGGCTCAGGAAGGTTAAGCTTGCATAAGATCCCACAGCTGTTGAGAGGCAGGGGCAGAATTCTGGCTCCAAAACTTAAAAAAAAAACCCCACATGTTGCCCTAGCTGGTTTGGCTCAGTGGATAGAACGTCAGCCTGCGGACTGAAGGGTCCCAGGTTCGATTCCGGTCAAGGGCACATGCCTGGGTTTCGGGCTCCATCCCCATTAGGGGACGTGCAGGAGACAGCCAATCAATGATTCTTTCTCATCATTGATGTTTCTCTCTCTCTTTCCCTCTCCCTTTCTCTCTGAAATCAATAAAGATATATTTTTAAAAAACCAAACCACATGTTTAGTCCTTGTTCATTTGCAAGTAAGGGCTGGAGGTTTTGTGGGTTCAAATCTGACCCAGAGGCCACTCCTCAGGCCCACCTAGTGCCTAAGTGAGCAGGGAAACCTCGGCCCTGAGAAGGACCCATGGAGGGGCTCTCCTGTATGTGGATGGAGGAGCTGAGGGCTCTGACAGCCACTCTGCAGTGCGGGGAATAACATAGATTGAAAGTTTGTTATATGCCCGTCAAACACAAGCCTAACTGCTTTACACAATGTATCTCATTTAATTCCAGCTGCCCTGTAAAGGAACTGTTACTGTCTCCATTTCACAGATGGAAAAAACTGACGCTCAGGGGTTGACCCTTGGTTGTGATCCTACAGAATCCACTTTCTTCACTTGGCTACGGGCACACCTGACTTTCCTGGTCTTCCTCACTTCACTGGCACTCCTTCTCTTTGGTGGGCTTCTCCTCCTCTTCCCCTTGTGGAAGGCCCCAGGCCAAGTCCCTGATGCTCTTTTCTGTCTATACTCCTTAGGGCTGATTTATAACGTCTGTATGCTGGTGACTACAAAGTTTCTATCTCTAGCCAAGACCCCCCAGACTAATACTCAATTGCCTATCATACTGGCATCTCAAACTCAGCACATCTTGCCCCCAACAACTTACTGCCTACACTCCACTCCCACGCTTACCTACCTCAGAGAATGGTACCTTTGTTCACCCAGTTCCCCAAGCCCCAAACCTAAAAGGTGTCATCAGTGTGCCTCTCTTATTCTTAAACTAGAGGCCAGGTGCACAGAATTGTTCGCTGGTGGGGTTTCTCTACCTGGCCTGCACCCTCTTGCAATCTGGGACCCCTCAGGTTGATGTCGGGCTGCTGGTTTCAACCCGATCCCCACAGGCCAGGCTGAGGGACCCCACCAATGCATGAATCTGTGCACCGGGCCTCTGGTATGCATATAAGATCTTTGGTTAATCTCTTCCCACCCTCCCCCATCCCTCTCTCCCTCTGAGATTCATCAGTCTGTTCCATGTTTCCATGCCTGTGCATTGAGCATCTGCCCCCTGGTGGTCAGTGCACATCATAGCTACTGGTTGAATGTTTGAATGGTCAAATGGTTGGACGGTCACTTAGGCTTTTATATATATAGATGCCATTTCCAAGCCCTTGGCAAGTCTTGTCAGTGCCACCTCCAAGTCATAAGACTTTGTCACTTGCTAACTCTGTTTTAACCTTTCCAAACCAAGCCACCACCATCATCTTGGCCTGGGTTATATAGCAGCCTCCTAACTGGTCACCCTGCTTCTACCTCCTCTATGCCCCTCCCCAGTCAGTTCTCCAAACAGTATCCAGGAAGATCTTTGTCAGTATAAATCACATCATGCCATTTTATTCAGAAGAAAGTTCTGGTTCTTATTTCTCTTCCCCACCTTTCTCACTTTAGCCATACTTGCCTAATTGCTATTCCGTGAACTTGCCCCATCTCTTCTTGCCTCAAGGCCTTTGGCTGTTCACTTAGCCTGAAGTACTCTTCCCCCATATGCCATTCAGATCACTCAAGAGGTCTTCTTAGACCACCTTGTGGAATAGTCTCCCCAACCCCCCCCCCCCTCCCCCCGCCCAGATCCGCTTAAACAGCTTGATTTTCTTTTAGAGCAGATATCACTACCCAACATTAGACGTTTATTTATTGTTGCCTCTCTCCCTCAGAAGATCAGCTCCGTGGGTGCAGGAACTTTCTTGTTCACACTGTATCCTCAGTTCCTAGAACTGAACCAGGCACATAGTTGGCACAGAATGAATATTGGTAAAAATACCTGTTAAATGAATGTTTATGATTGTCTTGCTAATGGGGGGAGGGGAGAAGGGAAGAACTATTGTTATTTTAGAACACCAAAGTCCAGAGTTGTTCACCAGGAAGTTGGTGAGGATGAAGCTGACCCTAACAGCCTATGTATTAGAGGAAAATGCCTGGCCAATGAGTGAGGATGGGTCAGATCGGCCCCCATCAGAAAAATGAGGGGAGGGGAAAATGGAGATGTTTCTTCCATGCGTCTAGGTACTGGCCAGGAGATGGGTTTGAGAGGAGGTAAGACTTGTTTCTTTCTGTGGCCAGGAAGTGAGGAAAGGGACAGACACTTACTCCATCCCTCAGGAACATGCAGAGTCCACTGAGGCATGAACACCAGCCTCACCACCTCTTGCCCAGAAGTACCTAGAATCAGTACATTCCTTGCGTCAGAAAGCTCCAGAAGGTCAGAAACCGTCAGGACGACATTGTGCAGCTGTCCAACATGCACTAGATTTAAAGAGCCAGGCAGACCCCAGGCAACCTTTTCCAGCTCTTCCCACTCTCACCTCTGTCAGGTGAAACAATCCATTCGGGGAGATGTTTGGAGGAGGAAGTTGCTGTGCTGACTGGCCAAAAGTTGGGATCTGGATTTGGTAGTTTGCCCATTCCATGCTGATCTGCCCAGACTCACACAGCCCTCTGCTTCTCTCTGCAGACTGCCTTCAACTGGGTAGGGGCATTTCCTCTGTCCTTACACAGTACCCTCGTCTGCACCTGTCAGTTTACATTTCTGTTTTACCCTGGTAGGTCAGAAGGGCACAGAATAGTGCCTGGCACTTGGTAGACAATTATTTCAGTTGTCTATGGCTGAATAACACACAACCCCAAAACTCAATGTCTTAAGACTAACACTTTATCGCAATTGTTTCCTGGGCTGTTCTGCTCCACGTGGTGTCAGCTGGGGCGCTGGCACAGTTGGAAATTCCCGAGTGGCCTCACATGGTTGGCAGTTGGTGCTGGCTGGGGGCTGGGTCAGAAGGGGTCGTGGGTCAGGGGCCTTGGTTCTTCTTCACCTGGACCTCTCCACAAAGACCCATCCACATGGTTGCTTGGGTTTTCTCACAAACTGGAGGGTGTATCCCAAGAAGGGGCATTTCAGCAACAATGTAAATTCCTTAAGGCCCGGCCCTAATCATCACTTATGTGGGCATTTTAGTTATAGGGAAGTCCAGATTCAAGGGGAGTAGAAATGGACTCCACCTCTCCTTGGGAGAAGGGGTTGGCAGGCATCTTTTGTAATCCACAGTAGTAGGCCAGTGGTCACAAATTATCTATATTCCTTCTACGTGTAACGTACATTCATCTCCTCCAAAGATTCCCCAAAGGAACATCCCATTAAGACTTCTGCCTCAGGCTCCAGGTCCAGAATCTATCTCAACATTTGAATCAGGCCTACGTGCTCGCTTTGGCAGCACATATGGTGAATCAGGCCTTAGGTGTGGTTCCTCGGGTTCCAGGGAACTATAAAACATAAAACAAATTACCTTCTTCCTCTTACTCTCTGAGCAATTCGATCCAAAAGCCAATAGCATTGACAGTGTGAAAATCCCAACCCAATGAAGAGGAAGGGATGGGGTGAGAGGTGGGGAGGGGAGCGTGGCAATCTAGCACAGGGCAAGACCTTTGGAACTTAGAACATTTTGCCTGGAATTCTCCAGAAAAGCGGTTGCCAACCTTTTGGACCTCACAGACCACCCGTGATCCACGGATCACCGGGGAGCAACCGCTGCTCCAGAGCAAGACCACAAGTTCATTGGATACATTTTGTATCATCCTTGCTAACTGCGTGTTGCCTGTATGTATTTAGTTCTCTAACAATTTTCCAGTAACAATTTCCTTACTGCACTTGCAATCTCCTTGCTACTATTCAGGACTCTGCAAGGTTTCTGCTTCCAAAGTCACTGCTGTGTTTTAGGTTTTTGGAGGCACCCCACTTCCAGGTATCAATTTCTGTTTCAATCGCCCATTGCGGGGCTTGGCAAATAGGCTCCATGGGTCAAATCCAGCCCACCACCTGTTTTTGTAAAGAAATTTTATTAGAACTCAGCCATGCATATAGGTTTACCTATTGTCAGTTTGTTTTCATGCTACAATGGCAGTGTGGAGTAGCGCAACAGACCATCTTGCCTGTGAAACCTAAAATATTTACCATGTCAACATAAGAAATATCCAAACTGTGGCTCAGTGATTGAGGGTCAACGTATGAACCAGGAGGTCACAGTTCGATTCCCGGTCAGAGCATATGCCCAGTTGCAGGCTCCATCCCCAGTGTGGGGCATGCAGGAGACAGCCAATCAATGATTCTCTCTTATCATTGATGTTTCTGTCTCTTTCCCCCTCTCCCTTCCTCTCTGAAATCAATAAAAATATTTTTAATTAAAAAAAGTGTCCAAACCTGTAGAGAATTTTTATGAGAATTTGAGTCAAACTGAAAAACATGAACAGTTTTGCAGCCTCGTGTTTTTTAAAATTAATTGATTGATTGAGTTGAAAGCAAGCAAGCGAGCAAGAGAAACATCGACTTCCTGTTGCACCCATCCATCCATTCATTGGTTGATTCCTGCACATGCCCTGACTGGAGATGGAACCTGAAACTCTGGCGAATCTGGATGACATGCCAACCAACTGAGCTACCCAGCCAGGGCATTTTTGCAACTTTTTTTATGCATTTGAAATGGAGAGAGTACGAAAGACTACATAAAGTTAGAAAAAAGTGGGGATGAGGGAGGATTGGATTAGAGGATGTTAAGATTATGTGCTTTCTTTTCATATACATATATATATATATATTACGGAGAGGGAGAGAGAGAGAGAAACATCAAAAATGAGAGAGAATCATTGATCGGCTGCCTCCTGCATGCCCCACACTGGGGATCGAGCCTGCAACCAGGGCATGTGCCCCAACCGGAAATTGAACTGTGACCTCCTGACTCAACTACTGAGCAATGCTCGCTGGGCAAGAGTATGTGCTTTCTTGACAGTGGTTATGGCTTATTTCAAAACTATTTTAACCTAGATGCATAGAAACAATGGACAGGTCTTGCTGAAGGCAAAGATAAACCTTTTACTAAAAAGTTATGTGTCTGGGGCATGACTACCCACCATGACCTGCCCAGTTAGGAATTTATGATCAGATCACCCTAATTTCCATAGAACCCCTTTTTTCATCCACAACTATGTCATATTTTACAGAAAAAATTTGCCAACCCTTGCTATTAAAAAAAAAAAAAGCTACCCAAAAGTTAGTTTCTTAAAGCAAATTATTTCTTAAGACAAATTATTTTCTAAAATTTTGTGTATTAACCAGGTGTTTTTCTGCTTTATGTAGTGTTGGCCTGAGTAATAGAATGTCTGGAAAGTACAATGTTTTCACTCAGATGGCCAAAAGTAGTTGTTAGTTGCTGGCTGGCTGCTTAGGTAGAAGTGTTAGCCAAAGGTCTCAGTTCTCCTCAGGTCTCTCCATGTGGCTGCTTGGGCTTCCTTACAGGATGGCAGCTGAAGGGTACCCTGACCTGCAGGGCATGCTTCGTGGGTACACCGCACCAAATCCTGCAAAGGAATGAGAGGATAGGAGACGCGAAGAAATGGAGGCAAGACAAAGTTCTGATCAAGCCTCAATTTTATTTTTACAGCGGGTAGTATTTATGTTGTTCTAGAGGGAGGGGGTGGGCAAGGGGGTCCATGGGCGGTAGCCTATCATTAAGGATGTAACAGGCTCTGGAATGTCGCGGCTATGTGCTTATCAGCGGAGGTGTAGCAGCTGTGTGCTTAGGGTGAGGGTATGTTATCTTTTAACTCCAGGCCAAACTGGGAGTTGGCTTGGAGGAGCCATAAACCTATTATGCTGTAAACTGGAGATGTATATGTGATTTATAATGGCTCCCAACAGAAGGGGTATTGAAAATGCATAGGAGGGAGTGGAAGATCTCTTAAAGTCAGGTCTTGGACAAATTTGGACAGAACAAGTCACGGGGCCAGCCCAGATTCAAGAAGAGAGGAAATAGATTTAACCCATTGATGAGAAATGTGGTAAAGAATTTGTGGCCAATTTTAATCTATCACAACACAAATAAACAGCCTGTCAGGATGCTACTCCCATTCACACTTAGTTCTGAGTGCCCAACTGGACTTCCTCCCATGACCTAGAGTGAGGTAGGCTTCCTCCTCTTCCCTCTTTACCCCAATCTCCACGAAAATGCCTCTAACACGGTACTAGGCCCCAGATAGTGAGTTCAGCCATCCATTTCAAGCAACATCTATTCCCAGGACAGGATATGTCTACGATCTGTTGGGATAAATCCTTTGCCTCAAGTGCAACTTTCTCAGATCCTAGAAAGGCCACTCTAGTCATTTAGAGGTTAATTTTCCTCTTAATTATACTATCATTTAACCCATATTTTTTTCATTTTAATCATTAAGAATATCATATTGGTTTGGCTCAGTAGATAGAGCCTCAGCCTGCGAACCAAAGGGTCCTGGTTTTGATTCCTGTCAAGGGCACGTACCTTGGTTGCAGGCTCCTCCCAGTCCTGTGTCCTGGTCAGGGCTCCTGCAGGAGGCAACCAAATGATGTGTTTCTCTTACATCAATGTTTCTCTCTGTCTTTCCCTCTCTCTTTCATTCTCCCTAAAAATCAATGGAAAAGTAAAAGGAAGAGGAGGAGGAGGAGGAGGAGGAGGAGGAGGAGGAGGAGGAGGAGGAGGAGATTGTTAAAGGTCTTGCTGAAGGCCCAATTTGCCAACGAGTGCAGCTCTGTGATCTGTCAGTTCAGGAACCTGTCAAGAAAGGAAATTTGATTGTCCTGGCTCTGACTTGTTCTGAGAAACCTCCACTTCCTTGATATCTTTAAGAATCCATTCCTGGGCGGCTCTCTCTAAGGAGCTACCAGCACCTTTCCTCATCCCCTTGCTCCCAAACCCTTCTTCCTTCCCTCTCTCTTTCTCCTGAGCTCCCAGGGCCCTTCTTTCGCTTCTGTAACTTGTTTCTTGAGCCCATTTCTTCTACCTCTGTGACTTTCTAAGTAGACTTTCCGTGGCTGGAACACTGCTAGCTCCCCAGGCTGCTACAGACGAGAGACCACGGACGTCAGGCCATTGGCCAGCAGAAATTTTCCAACAAGTTGGAAATTTTAAAAAGGTTATTGAGATATAAGATGATAAAAATTGGTATATTTGAACAAGATTTGAAGGGTTTAATAATTGATCAGAAATTTGGCAGAATTGGAAGTTGATTTTTCAAAGTCTGATAGGAATATTTTGAAAGTCTCATCTGATTTTCCTGCTGGGTAACTGGAAATGCCAACACAGCCCACAACTACCTGAGACTGGGAAGCCTAAGGGAAAATAATTGGCAAAAGATCACCTACAAAACAAAAGTGGCTGAAATCTCTCATGCCTGGACACCCCACCCTCCCCATCCCCTTTTCCCCAGCCTCCTTAAACATTGCAAAGGGCAGCACTAGCCGGTTTGGCTCAGAGGATAGAGCGTTGGCCTGTGGACTCATGGGTCCGGGGTTTGATTCTGGTCAAGGGCATATGCCTGGGTTGCGGCTTGATCCCCGGTAAAGGGTATGCAGGAGACAGCCAATCAATGATTCTCTCTCATCATTGATGTTTCTATCTCTCTCTTCCCCCTCCCTTCTCTCTGATATCAATAAAAAAATATATATTTTTTTAAAAAAATTGTAAAGGGCAAATGAGAAAAATTGTGACTTCCATGCAACTATTAGTCATTCTGTTTATGTTTTGATCTGTTTGTGACATGTTTGTATTGGTCTGTATGCTTTATTAGTTATGTATATGGTATTTTCTACCTCCAGATAGTATTGCTAATTTGTAATATTTAAATGCCTTAAAATAATTAAATACTTATATAAATTGAATATATAAAGAAACTAACCTTGATGGATGTTCTCTTTTCTTTATTTTTTTAATTTTTTTATAAGAGTTTATTTGAGCCAAACTGAGGACAAATGCCAGGAAGCAAGACCTCAAATGCTCTCTTATCAAATTTTATGACATAATAAAAATCATAGAAGATTAATCAAAACAAGAAAACGAAACTAACCCAAATGCCTTTCATGGTCACATGACGTCTGGGAAATATTTTATATTAAAGCTGGTTTAAGTGTTGGTTAAATAAACATGTCTTTTAGAGTCATTAACATTACATGTATTTTTGTTTTACCTGAATTACAGATATAAGTTCATGTTAGCTCGTAAACATTTGTTAAGAAAATAGCTTGGATAATCATTGACTTTAATATCTCAGAGTTAACTAATAAATAGATATAAATAAAAACATTTTTTTTATTTTTAGAGAGAGAGGAAGGGAAAAACATTGATTTGTTGTTTCACTTATTTACGCATTCATAGGTTGATTCTTTTTTTTAAAAAAAATGTTTTTACTGATTTTTAGAAAGAGAGGAAGGGAGAGGGATAGAGAAATAGAAACACCAATGATTGAGAAACGTCGTCAATCGGCTGCCTGCCACACGCCCCCTTCTAGGGATGGAGCCCGCAATCTGGGCATGTGCCCTGACCAGGAATCAAACCAGCGACCTCTTGGTTTATGGGCCGACACTCAATTATGAGTGACACCGGCTGAGCCATTTGTTGATTCTTGTATGTGCCCTGTTAACGTAAAAGCATTCAAACCTGTAAAGAATTTTTGTGAGTTTATTTGAGCCAACTGTCAACAATTGCTGGGAAGTAGTATCTCAATGGGTTGGGATAGTGCTCCAGAGAATGGCGGTCTTTCATCTATGTTTATACATTGGAATCAAAGGAGGGGACGTAGGTGGGTTACATGAAATCCATTGGTGATACACTAGAGAGGCAGAAGAAAGCAAAGGTGGGAGGTGGTGGGGGGTGGGGGCGGGGGACTCTAGGATTGGATTGAAAGCAAAATGACAGACACAGAAAAATAAATGACAGACACATACTTAGGTGGGTGCAGGATAGTTAACAGTCCACAATTAACATGATAACAATAACAATGAAGGAATTTGTGGTATCTGTCGTTGGTTGTGCCCCAAGGGGTCTGGAAAAAGGGGAGTTACCCAGACATTTCAAGGATGTGTTATCATAGATGCAAAAAGACAGAGAGGCTCAGTGAAGGTAAAGGTTGACCTTGTCAATGAAGATACCGGCCTAGAACATAACTACCCACCATAACTGCTTTTAGTTAAAGTTTAATTTCAGACCATCCTTTGTGGTTACTTTAGATCTCTGAGTTTGTAAGACCACCATGCAGGCCTTCCCCAAGCTTGACAGGTTAGCATGTGGCCCCTTTCGTCCACACCTCTAACCTGGAATGAACCCTTAACCTTGGTATGTCAGAGATGAAGCTCTAACCAACTAAACTACCCGGCCAGGGCAATAAAACATTTTTTTAAAAGACAAAACCTTTCAATAATAATTATATGTTAAACATAGTTTCACAAATTCTTTTTATTGAATATCTAGATATCTCAAGTAACATGAAATTCTAAAATATTGTTAGAGTGGTCTAAATTTATCTACTTTTGACTTATTATTACAGAGAAACGGGAAGATAAATTTGGATCCGTTAATGAATATGTCGTATACTTTATATGAAAATGCATGTTTCTTAAAAAAATTGTAAATATATTTGTCAATGAAAGAGCTTATGTTTCCAAAGGTTGTGAAATGTATTCATAAATTTGCCATCTAAAGAATGCTGATTACGTACTTTTTTGTTGTTGTTAATCCTCATGCGAGGATATATTTTCCATTGATTTTTTTAAAATACATTTTTATTGATTTCGGAGAGGAAGGGAGAGGGAGAGAGAGATAGAAACATCAATGATGAACCCTAATTGGTTTGGCTCAGTGGATAGAGCATTGGCCTGCGGACTGAAGGGTCCCAGGTTCGATTCTGGTCAAGGGCATGTACCTTGGTTGCAGGCACATCCCCAGTAGGGAGTGTACAGGAGGCAGCTGATCGATGTTTCTAACTCTCTATTCCTTTCCTTTCCTCTCTGTAAAAAATCAATAAAATATATTTTTTAAAATATTAAAAAGATATGTGCTCGAATTCAAAATTAATAAAGTTAATTATTAAAAAAGATGCCCTAACCGGTTTGGCTCAGTGGATGGAGCGTAGGCCTGCGGACTCAAGGGTCCCAGGTTCAATTCCGGTCAAGGGCATGTACCTTTGTTGCGGGCACATCCCCAGTTGGGGGGTGTGCAGGAGGCAGCTGATCAATGTTTCTCTCTCATTGATGTTTCTAACTCTCTATCCCTCTCCCTTCCTCTCTGTGAAAAATCAATAAAATATATTTTAAAAAGAAAAAGAAAAAGAAAAAAAAGAAACATCAATGATGAGAGAGAATCATTGATTGGTTGCCTCCTGCATGCCCCCTACTGGGTATTGAGCCCGAAACCCCAGGCATGTGCCCTTGACCGGAATCAAACCTGGGACCCTTTAGTCCGCAGGCCAATGCTCTATTCACTGAGCCAAACCAGCTAAGACTCCATTGATTTTTTTAGAGTGGAAGAGAAGAGGGGGGAGAGAGAGAAGCATCAATGTGAAAGAGACACATCGATTCGTTGTTACGCTGAATCAGATTGGAGTAAATTTAAGTAAATGAATTTAAATATCAAAAGTAAGCCAATACAGAATTAGACTTTAGTTCTTTTTTGCTCTGTTGAAGACAGTTTTTCCTGTATTTATTGTTCTATTCTAGATAAGCTATTATGAAAAGTTTTCTGCCTAGAAAGCAAAAATTCTATGCATTATTAAAATAGCTCTGTGATTTATATTGTCTTAACCAAGTCCTTGATTACTTACGAAAACAGTCTTTTCAATCCTAAGAACTAAAGTTTTGCTAAGCTAACAATAAGTAACCTATATTTGTCTTTGATATCGTCTATGATCACTCTGGATAAATGAATAATTCAATACTGTTTCATAATGATATATAATCTTTTCTTGTCAAGTATGTTTGACAAACTTCCTAGGGTTCAGGTTTTATTTATTTATTTATTTATTTATTTATTTTAATATTTGGGGTTTTGAAAATATGAGAGAGGAAGGGAGATGGAGAGAGAGAGAGAATTTGGATTTGAGATTCAAGACAGTCCGTCAGTCCCTGGGTGTGGCTGGAATTGAAATTACGTGAACATCCTGCCTTCTGCCAATACACAGAGACGCAAATGATCTGAAAGAATGGAACAGACCACAGGGAAGTGGGGCTGGAAATGAAGAAAGCAATCGTTGCCTGTGATCCTGAGGCTTCCTGGCCCCAGTCCTGCCCCTCCCGAGGCCCAGCAGCACTCCTGCCCTTGGATTCGGTGCTTCAGAACCCAAGCTCCTTATATTGAAATTGGGCGGGTGCTGCTTCACTGAGTTTCAGATCTTCCCAACCGAAGAGACTAACAAAAAAGACACAAGTGGTGAGCAGGTCGGAGAGGAAAAAGGGTTGGGGCTGCTGGGCTAGGAATGCAGTCGGTGTGGATCCAGACGGCAGGTGGGTAGAAGTGAGGCCATTCCTGGCAGGAATTAAGTTTCAAGAACCAGAAAAGAAACTTCCTCCCTGTCAGAGTGGGTTAGGCCCTGCCTCTGGCTTCCTGTGAGGCCACCAGGTTCGTGTGTCCTTACCTGCCTTCCAGTCCTCACCTGAGAATTTCCCTTTGTCTTCCTGTTGTATTCGGATTGGCCACACCAGAAGGCACCTTGTTCCCTCTAAGCTCAGGGGCCACAGTGTCCTTGTGCTATTGCCACCTGATAATACTGTCTGCCTCTCCCAACGTCTGGGAAGAGCTGCTGCCAGCTGGTTGGTACTTTGCCCTCTTCCCGATCAGCAGGCTGTCTGTGAGTCTGTGAGTCTGTGAGTCTCTGTGAGTCTGCCAGTCTGTGAGTCTCTGTCCTGAGAGGTGTGAGGAGGAGAGTGGCCCGCAGGTGGGTCCTGAAGTCCTGAAGTCCAGGGCACTTGTTCTTGCCCAGCCCTTTGGTTACAGGTAGGATGAGCAACTTATCCCTGTTTGCCCAGGACCGTCTCAGTTTTAAAAACGGAAAGTACCACATCCCAAGAATCCTCTCAGTTCTGAAAACACTGGGAAAGTTAGTCACCCTTATTATAGAGCCCCGGGTCCTCAATGGGAACCTGCCTTAGCATTGCGCTGCGAAGGTGGCATTCCAGGTCTGGGGCTTCCAGACCTCCAGACTCTCCTAAGGATTCCCCCACAATTGGAATTTCTAAAACCAAGGCATCTCTCATAGGCCTGTGGGCAAATAGGGCAGAGGCAGGTTAAGAGCACAGATTCTGAAGCCTCCCATTCACCAATTGGACGGAACCAATATTAATTACTATAGCGACTCCATGGTGTTGTGAGAATAGTGCCTGGCTATACAAAAGTCAGCAATTATTTTCATGCCCTTACCCTGAGCCAGCCATTGCCTGCTCTCAACAGCGGGGTGCCCTCTCCACCGGGCAGCCTTCAGAGTCCCAGGGTGGCACAGAGCCTAGGGCAGAGGCTGGCCTAGGCAGTGGGGGGCCCAGGCTGTCTCCAGGGGCCTTTCCGGGTCTTCCTCTCCCTGGGCCCTGAGGTTGGACCTCAGAGCAGGGCCTGGCTTCTCTCATTTCTGGGCCAAGTCCCTCATAGGGAAAGTTTGTGGAGCCCAGTAGAAGGGCCTAGCAACAAGGGGCTGGCCAAAGACTCGGTGGCTTACCCAGCCCTCGGGTGTGGACGGAGGAGCCCTGTGTCTCTGGTCCCCTGCCATGTGGTCAGCCTAGTCCAGTGATGGCGAACTTATGACACGCGTGTCAGAGGTGACACGCGAACTCATTTTTTTTGGTTGATTTTTCTTTGTTAAATGGCATCTAAATATATAAAATAAATATCAAACATATAAATCTTTGTTTTACTATGGTTGCAAATATAAAAAAATTTCTAGATGTGACACGGCACCAGAGTTAAGTTAGGGTTTTTCAAAATGCTGACACGCCGAGCTCAATGCTGACACTGGCCTAGTCCCTGCCTTCTCAGCAGTCATGCCCTCACACCTGTCAGCCAGAAGGGAGAGATCCCAGGCCAGGAGGGATGTCTCCTGAGAACTCTGCAAACCAACACAGACTGACCAGGGGACACTGTGTGTGTGCACGCTGGGGAAAGCTAGGACGTCTCTGCAGCCAGCTGTCCCCTGACCCGGACTGACAACTGGAGGTGAGGCCTGTGGGCCCACAAAGGCACCCTGGCCCATGTAGATTTCCTCCTCGCTGTTCACTGCAGGAAGTGCATGTACCAACACAGGCTTTGTGTGTCATGATGAAAGCAAATCCCAAAGCCCTGGTGCTGGGTTTCAGGCCCTCTCAGGAGAAAACCCCAGGAGTGCCGAGAGGCCTTGGGCCAGCCACCCCAGGCCAGCTCTCAAAGGCCCCTTGTGACTGTCCCTTTCTCTCGTCTTTCCCCGCTCTGATAAACGCCCAGGGATTAGCCCTTCTGTGTTTATTGGATGAGCAATTTGTGTCTGTCTGAAAAGCTGTGTCTGAATAATATTTGGCACGAGCTGAAGAAATGTGATCTGCTGTATTCCCCTCGGCCAGCTCTCTGGAGCCAGCCCGTCTCCTGCCAACGGGGCTATACAGCTCTGCAGCTGGGCCTGCAGCCCAAACATGTCTGTGCGGTGAGAGGGGGGAGAGGGGAGGAGGGGGAGGTGCTTGCTGTGGGACCAGAAACCCAGAGGGACAGAGGGGTGGAGCAGCCTTAGCGAAACTGCCAATCGTTCCGGAGCTTCTATAATCATTTAGGGACATCATGGTGGTCACCTAGACCTGGGAACAGAACAACCAGGGCCCCATGCAGCTCAGGGGCCCAGGTGTGAACTCAGTAAAAGAGATTCAAGGGAGTCCAGTGGGTTGCCCGAGGGCCCCAAGTATGGGGGTGGGTAGGTAACTGGTGCTGGGCTTTTGAGGTTTGCATGTTTGTGTGGGTGGGGTCTAGGTGGTAAGATGTATTGAAGCTGTTTAAATGTCCCCTGACTCCATCTATGTAAGTCCCTGGACTGGGGAGGACAGAGCTTGCAGCGGTGGCAATCAGGCGACTCAGGGATGAGGTGCTGAGGAGTGTAGAGGGGAAGGGAATTGGTGCGTGTGGGCGTGTCAACAACGTCCACTCCCCACCCCAGAGCCTTCTGCTGTTCTCACTTCCCACGCCCACTGCTTCTTTCTTAGGGCCCAGGTCACTGCTTATCTCCTAATCCTTAGGCCTCAGACTTTCCTCCACCTCCATCCCACACTCCTCAGCCAGTGATTGGGTTGACGGCAGGACATCTTCCCTGTACTCCAAACAGCAAACACACAACTGACCACCGAGGAGGTATGAGTAATGGTTTACTTAGTGAAAGAATGAAAGAGAGAGAGAGAGGGTGGGAGCTCAGACGTTGGTGTTCATAGACTCACAAGATAGCAAATGACAGGTCAGACAGAGGTAACAACACAGGACGTGGATTCGTGGATTCGGGAGTGAGGACATGGCCACAATAGCACCAGCCTCCGAGTCTGCCCTGGGCAGCAGCCTGTAGGGAAAGCCAGCTCCTCAGGACAGGCCCCCGAGGCTCTTCAGTGGCTGTACCCCTCCTGCTGAACGGCAGTGGTGCTCCACATGGTTCCATCTGTTCAGTTCATGTGCTTTGATCCCAACCTTGTCCTTGTACCATGCTCTGTAGGATGAAATGTCTGTACCCTCAAATAGGGAAAAAAAGACACATCCATAAAAAGGAAGGAGCAACATGTGCTCTAATAGAGGTGTAGAGAGAAGGTTATAAAAGTTCAGAAAAAAGGTTAATTTCACTTGGAGGTGCAAGGAAGTGATATTAGACCTGGACCTGGAACAAAGTCTGCAAATGCATCCCAAATGTGTTGTCTGTGCCCCCCCCCCCACCCCCCCAAACACACACTCATCCAACACACACTCAATTTGGTGTCCATGGAAGAGTTTGCTACCTGATCCCTTTTCTCTTTCACTAAGCCCAGCTGCGGCCACAGAATCCTTCTCTACACAGCACCACAGCCAGATGATCAGAGCAGGCACGTGAGAGATGAGCACAGTTGCCACACCTTGGATACAGTTGACACACGCAGGGATGGGAGACAGAAGGAACAGGGTGAGGAGCGGCACAGTGGTGTGAAATGCTGAAGACATATGAATGAATGTATGAATGACGAAAGTGAGTGGGCGGGTGAGACTTGAGGATAAGGTTTATGAATGGGAAACAGTGGGCAATGTGACAGAGAAAAGTAGGTTGAGGCAATCACTACCTGGATTAGGATCTCGCCAGGCTTGGGAATGTGTGCTGAGGCTGTGCAGGGAGGAGCAACTGAGCTGTGTTCAGAAGGCATTCTGTCAGCAGTGGGCAGGGTGGCCCTGGGCGAGGAGACGCTGGAGAGGGGAGGCCAGCCGGACTGTCCTAGGCAACCAGTGACAGAGCCTCCTCTGAGCTGCTGCAGCACTTGGTGATAGCATCTGTTCAACACTCGTCCCACTGTCTCTTGGAGTTGCCTTTTGACAGCCTGATGGTCACGCAAGCCTGCGGGTTCCTTGACAGCAGGAACTGTTTGCTGCCCCTCTGGGGCCCCAGGCCTGACGCAGTTCTTGGCAGGTGCTCCTTGTGTACTTGTGAAGTTGCTGAATAGGGGCAGTGAGAAAGGGACAAGGGCCGTTCAGAGAAGGGCGGGCACAGCTTGCTGGGATAACATCCTGTTTAGCAAGTGCAGTTGCTAAAGACAGGGCATTGGCGCAGCTGTCTCTTCGTGTGTGTGGAGAAGTCGAGGCGTGTGCAGGCAGGGAAGGAGCCACTGGAAGCTGGGAATTGCCTTGATTCTGTGTGTGTGTGTGTGTGTGTGTGTGTGCGTGTGCGTGCGTCTTTGGCAGGGGCTTACAAGAGTTCTTGGCTTTCCAGAGAGAGGTGGACAGACAGACAGGAGACCTTACAATCTGTATGGTCCTAAGGTACCTTAGGAGGTATATTAAAACTCCTGTGGTTGCAAGTGAGCTTAGGGAAAATGGAACCAAGGGTTCCAACAATGTTGGGCTCTTTCTATCTCGAATGTCTGCTTCTCTCCAGAGGCTGGAAACAACGCTGCCAGTAGTCTGGGGGCTCCCATCTGAGAGCCTCCCCACCAGAGAGGCCCTGCAGGCTTCCTTCTCAGGTCCCGAGGTCAGAGATCCCGGGAAAGGCCTCTGGCTCCTCGACGGAAGCAGAGTCACAGAAGAGGAGAAAAGCTTCCACAAAACCCTCACGGCTGGGATGGAACAGGAGCAGCTCCCAGAGCAGAGCCTGCAGTAATAATCCCGCCGGAGTCCTTTGCATAAAGGAACTATTCCTCACAACCCATAGGTGTTACTACTGTACTCACTATTACCCTTGGGGAATTGTTATTTTTGGAAACCAAGCACAAAAAGGATAATTGCTGTAAGTCACACAGCCAGAGATGGAGCTGGGATTTAAATCTACTCACTCGGCCCTGGTCGGGTAGCTCAGCTGCTTGGCGCGTCATCTCCGGTCAGGGCACATACATAAGACAACCAACAAGTGTATAAATAAGTCTAACAACAAATCATTCTCTCTCTCTCTCTCTCTCTCTCCCTAAAAGTATTTTAAAGTAAAAATAAAAGAAATCCATTTACACTAGCTCCAGACCCTCTATCTTCCTATGTTGCTATGTTGCCTATTCACTACAGAAGGAAAGAGAGCAAGGTGTAGGGCTATGAGGAAGGAGCCTAGACAATTCCTCCTGGGAAGATCCAAAGTCTGAGGAGCTGGTGGAAAGTGATTGATCCAATGTGGTGTGGAACTGGAATAAAAAAATGTCACTGTTCATCTTCATCTCACTGGAGATATCTGAAAAGGAATGTTTCATTTTGGCCTCTTCTTTCTTCTATCTTTATTTACTTAAAGTAGAATTTGTTGAAGCCAAGAAAAGCAAATGAAAGAACAGTGAGGTCCCATAGTCACCTATTAAAAAATTAAAGCAGCAGTATAATAGCCACGCTGGCAATGGTGGGGAGATGGTTTACTTCTAAATGGTTGGTGGCGGAATAAAGTGATCCAATTAGTAAAAGAGCCATAAAACAGGTCAAGAGTTATAAAAGCCTTCTTTAACTTTGACCTGGTAATCTCACTCTTTAGAAACAGCTCATGGAGTCACAAAATAAAACTCAATTAATGTCATGTGCAAGAGAGACACTTAAAATTGTGTTCCTCCGAATGTTTGAAAGTAAAAGAGTAGAAAGAAATAGCAAAAACAAATACAATACATGCAAATACAAATAACAAGAAACACGTGTTGTAGTATTAATATCAGACATGCTTGGATTTACAGAAAATCAGAAAACTAAACACAAGAGAAAGCGTTATACCGATAAAGGCTGAGAGCTGCCATGAAGATCTGTCATAAATATTTATGCACAAAATAATATAGCATCAGAATTTATAAAGCAAAAACAATAAGGAATACATGGGAACATGTACAGAAGTACAGTAAGAGTACAAAAATTTAATTTACCTCTCTTAGCCTATGAATAATCAGTAAACCATTCAATAAGTAAAGATATAGAGGGCTTGATTTGTTAAATTAGTAAGTTAGATTGAATTAAAAGATATCAAATTTCATACCTTGAAAACCTAGAGTATATTCTTTGTAAGTGCCCATAGATCATTAACAAATGACCACATGTAAGGGCACAAAAAACAAACAAGCAAACAAATAAAAATCTCAAATACATTCTAAAAATAGAATGAATACTAATAATATTCTGTAATCACAATGCACTAAAACTAGGAAATAATGACAAAAGAAACTAAAAAACAATATAAAGGTTGAATATTGAACAAACAAACAAAAACCAAAAAACTACAGGTGAGTGGAATATTACTCAACCTTAAAAAGGCAAGAAATTCTGATACATGCTACAGATAAATGAACTTTAATGAAAACATTATGCTAAGTGAAATAAGCTAGTTACAAAAAGACAAATACTATTAGATTCTGCTTACATGAGATATCTAGAGTAGTCAAATTAATAGAAACAGAAAATGAAATCATCATTTCCAGAGGCTGGGAGGAGTGGAGAATGGGGAGTAGTTTAACGGGTATAGAGTTTCAGTTTCACAAGATGAGAATGTTCATCTTGTATATTGCGCAACAATATGATTATACTAAACAACACTACTGAACCGTACACATGAAAATGGTTGAGATGATAAATTCTGTGTTATGTGTATTTTAAGAAATTCTCTCTCGATTAAGTCTCAAAGTGTAAAATATATGTATTTTTTAAAATGATAATTTCCAAAGAAATCATGCAAAAGGCAAATTAAAAGAATGAGCATTTTTATGGCTCTTGGCTATGTCTCACATAATCGTCAGGTGAGGATTCAGAGGGCTACATTCTGAACAGTAAGTATAAGCTCCAAGACTAACACATTGACTTTGCTCAAAAAATGTTGGTTTTCTTCCTGCATTTCTTTGACAAGCATGTGTTCCAGACCCTGTATGAGGTCCTGAAGAGATCAAGTTTGTTTCTTTCCTTAGGACCAACAGCCTTAGGAGAAGGCAGGCCAAGACAAGCCTTGAGCAGATATGTACATCAGCGTGTGAACCAGGACTAGGCTGGACTCTTGTCTAAAGGGCTACAGGTAGGGGAGGAGGAGGGGGAAGAGGCTCTATCAGGGCCAAAACACTGGAGATAAACTTTAAAGGCAAGCTAAGATTTCACCGAAGAAGAATGGCTGTGAAGGGCAGTGCAGGCAGAAGAAACTGCAAGAACAAAGGACCAGAGATCAAAACCGAAAACTCTGTTCAACCCCACCACGTAGTTCCACAGTAGAAGGAAAGGGGGAGGGAGTACAGACAGCCAAAGATCAGGCCCTTCCTTCTCATCTCTGAAGTTAACTCCCTCCTTACCTGGGCTTCTGATTGAGGCTTTGTCGTTGTGACAGAAGGTAAAGCACCTCACCTCTCTGCTAGTTAGTTTCCTCATCTACGAAATGGAACTCATAATGCCACCTGGTTTTTATGAGGATCAGACAAGGTAAGCGTTAAGAGTTTAACGCTGCACACGTATTCAGCACACAGGAAATGCCGGTTTGCTGTGGGTGGTGCACAGAGAGTTTTTTGTAGACAAGGGAGCATTCTCGAACTCAATTACATTCCTTGTTCTCTTTGAAGGTCTTGACGTCCTTGCCTCTTTCCTAAAGCTTCTTCCAAGATTCTACACACTTCAACACCAGGCCATTAGCTCCCTGAGAAAAGAGACAAAATCGACTACCTGGTTTCTCCAGGACTTAATACTTAAAAAAGAATAGACTCCTAGAAACTTCATATGTGGATATGGAAATGGGAGGTTATCATCACACCAGGCAGCAGAGTGGGCCTCAGAACTTTGTATGTTGTTGTTCACTCCCCTATCACGGATATACCTTCTTTTACTTCCAAAGGATCTGTCGATGATGCTCTGTCTTCAAGGGTTTTAAAGTGCTTTCTGGAGGCAATTGAGCACTAAGTGCTCGGCTGCTGTTCAGAAGAGAAATCTTAGACCCAGTTCCTCCAGAGTTCTTACCTGGTCCCACAGCAATTCGCTAACACTAACTAGGTGTCCTCTGGTTCAGTCCAATTCTGACACTATCCACCTGGAGTAAGCAGTAGATCCCTCAAGTTAAGAACTCAGTCTCACACGATTGCCCCCACTTCAGATGCCAGTGCAAGTGGGACCACTGGACCCCCACACTCCTGCCTAGATGACTACAAATTCAGGATTTCTATACAAATACCAGTCATTATGTTGTACAACTGAAACTAATAGAATGTTATATGTCAATGATATCTTTTTCTTAACTCCAAAAAATTGGGGTTCCAAGAGCCTTTCAGGTTTAATAATTTGCTAGAACAACTCACAGAGCCCAGCTGAGTTATACAGTAGTCCTCCCTTATCCCTGGTTTTGCTTTCCTCAATTATTTCTAGTCAGCTGCCATCTGAAAATATTGAATGGAAAATTCCAGAAATAAACAATTCCCAAGTTTTAAATGGGTAGGTGGGTGGAGGGGGAAGAATACACTCCTTAGCTTCAGGCAGCCTGATCAAAACAGCCACTCTATGGTGGCAACCACAGTGCCGCAAACATCTGGGCTTCAACAAATATCGCAGATGAATATGTCTGTGGGGGCAGTAGCAACTCCACATCCTTTGGTAGTTTCCCCACTCTCCCTGCACCTGGCAGATAGTAACCTTCATGTCCGGTAACTTAGCTTATTTATTAACTAACTAGAGGCCTGGTGCATGAATTCGTGCACAAGTGGGGTGGGGGGGGGGGTGTGTGTGTGAGGGGGTGAGATGCGATCGGCCCTCCAGGCAGGGGGTGGGATGCCCTTGTAGGCCCAGGATCTGGATCCATCCTGCTGACATTCGCACTGGTTGTTGGGAACCACCTGGTGGCCACTTTTATACTGTTTCTTCCTTGCAGAGCATCTAGGGAGGGAAAGCGGCTGTGGTGCCTGAGGCCGACTTCCAGGAGGCAGGCGGCTGTTGGGATCATGCCAGCAGTGCTGGTCCATCGTTGCCTGGCCCCTTCTCCAGAGATTGGACCTGCAGGACTACTGAGGGAGGGAGTGACTACTGGTGGGCTGGTGGGCCACCAGGATAGGTCTCAGCTGAATGGTGCTCCCGCTGTGGGAGCGCACTGACCACCAGTGGGCAGCTCCTTGCGTTGAGCATCTGCACCCTGGTGGTCAGTGTGCATCATAGCGACCAGTCATCCCGGTCATTACAGTCATTCAGGTTGTTCAGGTCATTCGGTTGCTTAGGCTTTTATATATATAGACTAGAGGCCCGATGCACAAAATTCGTGCAAGAGTAGGCCTTCCTTCCCCAGTTGCCAGCACCAGCTTCCCTCTGGCACCTGGCACCTGGGACACAGGCTTCCCTCACAGCCCTGGCATCATCTGGAAGGTTGTCTGGTCTAATTAGCATATTACACTTTTATTATTATAGATTTGTTCATCCACAACAGACATGTCAACAAATAATTACAAAGATTGCACTAGAGCTCTGTGTAAAATGTAGTGGGGACCAAAAGGAGAAGCACCTAAGACTCACTAAGGATAACAGGAAGGCTTTTCCTAGAGAAGCAGTACAAGCTGGACATTGAGATGAGTAGGAAAGGGACATGAGGATTAAAGAAAGAAAACACAGTTAATGGGTAGAGCTTGGGGCCCCTGGAGTTTCTTGAAAGACTGAGTAACCGTTTCCTACAAGGCCAAGCCCATGGCAGGTGTACAGCAGCTATTAACCGCCTCTAGAGAGTTCTCTGCAAATCTTCCTCTCACTGCCTCAGCCCACCCAGCCTTACATCATTGGTCAGAGTTTTTTCCCTAAGGAGAACTGAGCTCTGCTTGAGTCCCATAGTGAGCAGTAATGGAGCAGTGATTAGGATCTGACTGAGTTATAGCCCTGGCTTTTCTATTTTTAACTGGTAGACTTTTATGGAGCTCTGGGGGCTGAGCTGCCTCTTAAAAGCCCACACGTGGAAAGCATGGTGGGTACTGCTGGCTCATTATTAGTAAAATAAAAAATTAAGTTAGAGCTCCAAGTCATGGCTGATGTTAGAACAAATTCCAGATGGCCGAAAGAATTGAATGTTAAACATGAAATCATAAAAATAATAAAAGAAGAAAATAGATGAATATTTATAATTATGGAAGGGAGGGGAGTATAGAGGACCATTCTAAGTTTAACACCAAGGCAAATAATGAAGAAAATATTCATACACACACACACACACACACACACACACACACACACACACACTAGAAGACTGAGACAAAACTAGAAATGTTAAAAAAAAAAACTCCATTTCAGAGTTAACGGGTATGAGGAAGAGAGAGCCCTGGGCCATGCCTTGGGGTGGTTAACTGGGAAACTGCATTTGGAGTATCTGATAAAGTTAGTCCCTTCCTTCTCACATTTGCACTAATCAGCCAGCTGCAGGAGAGAATTATCTCAGACCAAACCAGTGAATGTGGGCTCTTGGGCCAGAAGCAAGGCCTTTCCCTGACAACAGTGAATGCCCAAGAGAAGAGAATTGCTGGCCCACACCCATGTGTGGTAGATAAAAATTGGAAGGGATATCTCTACTGAGGAGGTCCCCTGTGAGGAGTGAGAGATCCCAGCCCCTCACCAGGCTCCCCCATCCCAAGGTTCCAGTGTCAGGAAGAGAATTCCCCATAACTTCGGGCAGTAAAAACCAGTGGGAATTGAAGCTGAGGGAGAGAGGGCTTCTGCAGTCCCAGGCAGTTCCTCTTAAAGGGCCCATGCATGCACTTAGTAAGACTCACTCCCTCTGAGCTCCAGCACTGGGATAGCAGCTTGAAAAGCACCAGAGACATGGGGGGAGGAACTGAATTGTTGAGCATCAGGGCAAGAGCTGGGGAGGGGACAGCTTTCTCCCAAAGAGAAGTGCTAGCATAGGCCATTGCTAGCCTTTGATGAGCCCTCCCCTCATAGAACCACAAGCAGACACCATAACTGAGACTACATCAACCTGGATCACACTGTTGGCCCAACCCTAGTGATTCCCTGAGGCCCTGCCCCACCTCACTTTCAGGCCCACTCAAGCTGTTTCCAGTGGCTTTGCCATACAAATACCCAAATGGCCTGTCTTGGCTCTTGCTTCAGATTTTGCTAATATCTCTCAAACAAGCAGCATCTAGCCTCAGGGTGCCCCTCTCACTAAGTGGCCCAAGCACTAGCTATAGCCAGTCTTGGTTCGCAGCTTAGCCTCACCTTGACACTTTCAAGGTCAGCACAAGTAGCAGCCACCTGCAGATCACGTTGTAGCTCATGCCAGGTGGTCCCAGGCAGAACACAGGCAGCTGACCTTGGCCTGAACCTTCTGGGAGGCACCAGAGTCCAGGCACCCTGTCAACAGCTTCAGACTATGTTGAAGCACCACCACCAAACCACCTCCACAAGCAATAAGGGGAGGACTCAGTGGGCACCAGAGCCTCACCGAAGTAAGTCCTGCTCTGGGGTGGGCTCCTACAGAGTTGATCCTCCACAGTGGTCAGAAGCCAAGGGTTAGTGTTCACAGCCAGTCCTTGCAGCTGATCAGCATAAAAAACAACCAGTCAGAAATGAAGAACACGCTAACTGAAATGAAGAATAATTTATAGGGAATCAACAGTAGAACAGATGAAGCTGAGAATTAAATCAGTGATTTGAAATATAAGGAAGCAAAAACATCCAATCAGAACAGCAAAAAGAAAAATGAATCCAAAAAAATGAAGATAGTATACTGAACCTCCAGGATAATTCCAAGCATACCAACATTTGCATCATGGAGATGCAGAAGAAGAGAGAGAGCAAAGAATTGAAAACCTATGTGAAAAAATGATGGAAAACTTCTATAACTTGGTGAAGGAAATAGACATACAAGTCCAGGAAACAGAGTCCCAAACAAGATGAACCCAAAGAGGTCCACACTATGACACATCATAATTAAAATGCAAAAGGTTAAAGGCCAGGAGAGAATCTTAAAAGCAGCAAGAAAAAAGCAGTTAGTTACCTAAAAGGGATTGCCCATAAGACTGTCAGCTGATTTCTCAGCAGAAACTTTGCAGGCCAAAGGAAGTGGCAAGAAATATTCAAAGTTATGAAAAGCAAAATGGCAATAAGTACATATCTATTAACAATTAAATCTAAAAAAAACAAAATAAATGAACAAGCAGAACAGAAACAGACTCACAGATACAGAGAATATTGCCAGATGGGAGGGAGGTTGGGAGGAAGAGGTGAAGGGATTAAGAAGTACAAATTGGTTGTAACAGGATGGTCATGGGGATGTAAAGTACAGCATAAGGCAATATAGTCAATAATCCTATATAATGAAAGCATAGTATGCAAATTGTCCCCTCGACCAGGAGGTATTGTGCATAAAGGAAATTCAAGCAATTTTGTTTCATCGCCTTACATTTGTAGGTGCATTTTTCTAGGAAGAGGATCTAAAACAAGTATTCAGTTCTCAAAAGAGCAACCAAAGGAAGTCCAAGAACCACTGGCCTCTATGAAGTCAACTTCTCCAAATAGGGGGCATGGTGGGAGGTGCATCAAACCCATATTAGGACAGGAGGACACAAAGAGAATGCCATGTGAAGACAGAGGCAGCAATTGGAGTGATGCATCTCCAAGCCAAGGAATGCCATGATCGCCAACTATCGCAGGAAAGTAGGAGAGAGCCATGGAACAGATTTTTCCTCAGAGTCCTCGAAGGGAACCCACCCTGCCAACTCCTTGATTTCGGACTTCTAGCCTCCAGAACTGTGAGAGATTAAATTTTTGTTTTAAGCCACACAGTTTGTGATACATTGTTATGGCAACATGAGGAAATGAATACACTCCCCTAAATGGAACTTTATTTTTTAAAAATATATTTTTATTGATTTCAGAGAGGAAGGGAGAGGAAGATAGAGAGATAGAAACATCAGTGATGAGAGGGAATCATTGATTGTCTGCCTCCTGCACATTGGACTGAGCCCTGCAACCCAGGCATGTGCCCTTGACCAGAATCGAACCTGGGACCCTTCGGTCCGCTGGGGATTAAGAATTGTGTAAAAAACCTATGGATGAGGACAGTGTGTGTGTGGGGGCGGGGGGGGGGGCAGAGGGTGGGGTGGGAACCGAGTGGAGAGAAGCTATGGGCGGGGGGCGGGGGGGAGAGGAACAACTGTAATAATCTGAACAATAAAGATTTAATTTTTTAAAAAAAGAATTGTGTAAAAAATGCCCTAACCAGTTTGGCTCAGTGGATAGAGCATTGGCCTGTGGACCAAAGGGTCCCAGGTTCGGTTCCAGTCAAGGGCATGTACCTTGGTTGTGGGCACACCCCCAGTAGGAGGTGTGTAGGAGGCAGCTGATCGATGTTTCTCTCTCATCGATGTTTCTAACTCTTTGTCCCTCTCCTTTCCTCTCTTTTTAAAAATCAATAAAATATCTTTTTTTTTTTTAAAGAATTGTGTAAGAGCCCTAACGGGTTTGGCTCAGTGGATAGAGCGTCGGCCTGTGGACTGAAGGGTCCCGGGTTCGATTCCAATCAAGGGCATGTACCTTGGTTGCGGGCACATCCCCAGTAGGGGGTGTGCAAGAGGCAGCTGATCGATGTTTCTTTCTCATCGATGTTTCTAACTATCCCTCTCCCTTCCTCTTTGTAAAAAATCAATAAAATATATTTTTAAAAAAGAATGTGTAAGATACCAAAGGTGATGGGGGAGACAGATTCCTTAAAAATAAAAAGAAAGAAGAGAGTAATTACCATATAAAGTATGATGAGTGCTATTAGCGAGATAATTTCAAGGGCCTATGAGAGCTCGATAGGGTGGTACATCACCCAGACCAAAAAGATGGGGAAGATGGTACCTACACCATCTCTTTAAGAATAAAGGTTAATTAGATGAAAGGAAGAAGGAGGAGGGGTATAGATTGGATGAAAGAGGAAAAGAAGGAGTCAAGAATGGCACCCAGGTAGCTTGATATGGGCAATATGGTCCTAGTCACTAAGGCAGGTCAGACCAGAAAAGGTACAGATATAAAGGAAAAAAGATGGATTCAATTTTGGACATGCTGAGTCTCAGTGACTGTAATATACAGGGAAAGATGACCAATACAGTAGTTCCAAATTTCTAGAAACCCAAGTTCCAGGAGACATTAATATTCCAGGAAAAAAGGGAGAGGGAGTCTACTGAAGGTTGTACTAGTTCAGGTTCCCTAGAAGACAGACCCTGAGGCAAGGATCACATGCTCATACTTTTTATGGAGGTACAAACCCAAAGCCTCAAGAATGATATATTGTATGCCTAGAAGGGATAAATGGTGTTGGAAAAAAATAAAATAATGATATGTAAGGGAAGTGAGGCAAGGAGGGAGGGAAAACAATGTAAGATGCAGAAAGGGAAAAGCAGTTTGTTGGCCAAGAACTACACAGTTGGGGGATTTGAGAAATATTAGGTAGTGATGAAAGCCTAGAGAATGGAGGAGATTATTTAAGAAGCGTCTGTAGAATGACTCTGAGTCCTATACCAATATCAAAGGACAAACACAAGAAGGAGATACCTTAAGACAGTGGTTCTCAACCTTCCTAAGGCCGCAACCCTTTAATACAGTTCCTCATGTTGTGGTGACCCCCAATTTCATTGTTACAAATTGAACATAATTAAAGCATAGAGATTAATCACAAAACAATATGTAATTATATATGTGTTTTCCGATAGTCTTAGGCGACCCCTGTGAAAGGGTCGTTTGACCCCTAAAGGGGTCGAGACCCACAGGTTGAGAACCGCTGCCTTAAGAGAAATAGGGAGAAAATAGTCACAGAATTAGGACAATCAGAAACCATCATTAGGTAGTTAAAACAGAAAGGTATTTATGAGCAGGTACAGGTGAACACAGGATACCATAGGATCAAGCTACTCAAAAATCCTAACCATCAGACATCAATCCAGAACTTGTTAGAAACGCAGAATCTGCCGGGCTGGCGTGGCTAAGTGGTAAACCTTCAACAGACTCCCTCTTCCCTTTTTCCTGGAATATTAATGTCTCCTGGAACTCCGGTTCCTAGAAATTTGGAAATGCTGTATTGGCCATGAACCAGGAGGTCATGGTGTGATTTCCAGTCAGGGCACATGCTTGAGTTGTGGGCTCTATCCCCATTAGGGGGGGCATGCAGTGGTTCTCGCTCATCAATGATCTCTCTCTCTCTCTCTCCCTTCCTCTCTGAAATATAAACATCTTTTTTTAAAATTCAGAATCTGAGGACTCACTCCATATTTACTGAATCAGAATCTACCCTGTAGCCTGATCTTCAGGCCATTCATATGCGCATTAAAGTTTGAGAAGCTCTGGTATACAACAACATTGCTGGAAGGGCTGGCAGAATAGACGTAAAATGGAGCTTCCAGAGGTCACTGTAAGCCCTCAGAATCATCATGCCGCTGCCATCAAGATCCAGAAAGAAGCCACCACCACGATTGCTACAAGGAGCTGCTGAACCAGGACGCTGGTGACCACGAGACCAGCCTGCCACGATCCACGCCAGCAAAATGGATGCCTCACTTGTTGCCTCTCGCCACTTAGTTCCATGTTCAAGTCTCATGTAAGTTTATTTAATTGGCAATTCCTGAGTCACATTCAAGGGAGTCTAGAAAGTGTAGCTTCCCTATTGAAATGTACTGTTGTCGTGTGAACCAGCCTACATATCCACCGTCGGTGGTGTCATGGAAAGTCTAACAGGTCCTGCTAACTGTTCCCTAATATCTATGCTCCCCTTCATCCATGGTATAGAAGTTTTAGCTGGGCATAAGACTGCCCAGAATAAAGATGTTTCCCAGCCTCTCTATAGCTAGATGTAACCATGTGACTAAGTTTGGGCCAATAATATAAAAGTGGAAATGTCCCATAACAGCTCCTAGGAGTCTTTGAGTGTAGATCACAGAAGCATGTCCTTTATGTCTTTCGTTGTCCCTCCCTACAACATGCTGCTTGGCACCATCTTGGACTATGAGGTTGAGGGCTACACCCAGGCATTGGCAGGCAGAGCTAGAAAGAGCCTGAGTCCTTGAGCACTTCATAAATCAGCCACCATCCCTGCTCTGATGACTTACTGCTGAATACACAAAAGACAATTCCACCATTGTTATCTTAGATCATTCCCAGCAGAACCTAATCCTAGCCAATACAGATTTCAAGGGCACTGGTTCTTCACGTTTTGGCAGATTCCTTGAAGAGCTCAATGTATTCTCTGACCATCCTCCCTAGAAAAATGAACATTTGTATGACATCTTATGTAACAATTTCAGAGACCGCATGGTGTTTCTTCCTGAAGATAACCTAGGGATTCATGGGTTCCTGCTTAAGAACCCCTGGACCTGAGATTTTTGAGGATTTTAATCAACAGGCAAATGGCTCAGAGGAAAGGTAAACACTGAGAGGTGGCCCTGGATTTGGTTCCAGATTTGATGCCAAATCCTTGGTAGGAGCAATTTCAGGGGGTGAGGTAGGGCAGAAGCTAGACTACAGAGGGCTGAGGGGATGGGAATGAAGAAAGTGGAAGCAGCAAGTACTGTCAGCAGTTTGGAGTAGCGTGGCATAGGAAGTAGAGGTGGCCAGGAAACAGTGAAGGCCTTGGGTTCCAGGGAGGGTTTCCTAGGCTTTCCTCTGCTTCTAGGACCAAGCCAGCCAGAGTGAGAGTGATCTGGGGTATCCAACACCTTTCCGTGTTGCAGCCCATCAGGTGGCTCTCTGAGGAAATGAAGGCTAGAAGATTTGGGCTCAGCCAGATTCCAGGCTGTTAGTCTCTCCTTTAGACACTCCATGCTCGGTTGCCTGTGGGCACCGCCCCCTCTTTCCCCACGTCTGGGGTTGCTGGATCTCAGGCCTGAAACCAATGCATCCAACAGCCTCAGCACACCCGTGGAGCTAAGTTCCAAGCAGACCACAGCGTGTCCTCTGGAGAGGAGAGGGAACCGCACCCCGTCGTCTGGTTTGTCTTCCCACTGGGAAGCCATTTCACGCTTTTTTTTTTTTTTTTTTTTTTGCAATCAGGCCTCGGACTGGTGTTCCTGATGTGCTTCCACGAACCTCCACCTGCAGCTCCTCAGCCCTGCTCCACTCGCTCTCCCAGGCTTATCCCTCTCTCGTCCCCCTGAGCCCTTCCTTTTCATCATCCCGCTGAACACATTAGTCACTTACATTTTCTCTTCCTTTAACATCAATCATCCTTTCAAATGATAAAACCACCTTCCCAATCAAAGATTTATTGTACCGGGAACACTCCCCAGCTCCCCATGGTGCTGAAGTTGGACAAAGGCCGGTCACGTGGAGGAAAGCGGAGAAGGAAGTGGCTCAGATTTATGTCAGGAGCAGCACCGGCAGTGGGAGCCTATCACAGAGGCACCGCCCTGAGTTGCTGACCCTTTGTGGGAACACAAAGTACCCATTTATCTCCGGTCTTGGAGGAAGCGAGGGTCCTCACGGGGGCCTGGCACTTGCCAGTTTGCTGATCCCTGGGCCAAATGATCAGGTTTCAGTGGTCCCTTAAAGTTCTCAAGCGTCCAGGGAGGAGCGAGGTCCCGGGTCAGAGCCTGAGCAGGGTTCACTCTCACCTCTGCGGCTCCCACCTCCCAGGACATGCTCCTGCTGCTCTGGAATGCGGCAACCTCCAGGAGGAGACTGGGCTTACAGAGTGGAAATGGTCCAACAACACGTGTAAACATCCCACCGGGACGCCTCCCACTTCCCACCCTCCGTTCCCAGTGTTTGAAAACAAAGCTTAGCAGCCACAGAAAGCCTTCAGGATAGATAAGAGCTGAGCCAAATGCTGGTGGGCCTGGTTTCCTAGAGTGGCCTTACCCTCCTCCACTGGCCGGAGAAGTCAGCAGCAGGAGGACACTTCACCTGGAACGTTAGCAGGGTGTCTAGGGGGAAAAAGGCACTCTGGGTTCTGAAAAGCCTGGGTCCCAATCCTATCCTTGCCAGCGACCTGCTGTGTGACTTTGGGTACATCCCTTAACGTCTCTGAGCTTCCACTTACTTCCTCAACTGTAAAATAAGGATTGTAATTCCTCTTAATAAAGTTGTAAGAATCCAATTACATAATGTATGCACAGTTCCTGGCTTTTAATAATTACTAACCTGCTTGGAAATACAGTCTCTAAGTCACTTCTTGTTTACCATTTTCAGGAATTCTTTCCTCTCAGCTATTAGCTTACCTCCCTCCTGTTTCATCATTTCTTTCCCCAGCACCTGGAAAGATTTCCTGAGTTCCTGCTAGTCAAAGGTCCCAGTAAGCAGCCTCACCTAGGAGCTTGCTAGAAATAGAGAATGTCAGGCCCCACCCCAGACCCTGTGAGCCTGAACCTGCATTTTAATAAGACCCCGCAGGTTTTTCTCTGTGCATATTAAAGTTTGAGAAGCACTTGCACTAGCTCACTCTTTGTTCCTGTTACTTACAGCACCAAATGCCACTGGGTTTCACTAGTTCACACCACTGTAAGGGTTGACATACGTGGGGCCATCTTAAAGGGGAGCCAAGCAGCCATTCCAGAGGAAGGGCCTTGCATGTCCTTGAACCTTTGAACGTTTGACCTGAGGCAGACCTTTGGGCTGGGCCAAACCAACATTGTCTTTCAAACAACTATGCAAAGCTCACAGGAAAGCAGACATCCTGACCACAAGGACGGAAGATTATGAACTCTCTCTCTGAAGATAGAATCAGTAGCCAGCCATGTAGAGCGAAAGAGTAACTCAGCTTGTTAGCATCAATAGGAAGTTCTTTCTTCTATTCATCTAATTATTCCCTTTCCTTTTCTCATAAAAACCCATTGTTCTCACCCTATCATTGAGACACTATTTCGGTTTCTGCCTGAATCTATGCTTCCAGAATTGCAGTTCTTTGATCCCAAGTAAACGCTTGTTGCCTCTAATTTTGACTTTTTATTTTTAGGTTAATACCACTTAACAGGAGTTTCCCTCTGGCAAATTGCATACTACATTCTAAAAACAACTTAACTGTGACACTTATGTAACAACAAGCCATAATATTAATAAAGTTAATAATAGCACAGTCTAATACATGCTGATATTTACAACATTCTATTATAACCATCTCATCTGACTCTAGAATACAGTCATATACCGCATAGTGACATTTGGGTCAACAATGTACCACATATCCAGAGGGGTCCCATAACATAAGATTATAATGGAGCTGAAAAATTCCTATTGCGGAACGATGTGTAGCCATCGCCAAGTCATAGAGCAATGCATCACCCATATGTTTGTGGTGATACTGCTGCCAATCATATTAAAGCATAGCACGTACAATTATGTACAGCACATAATAATGATAATAAATGACTATGCTACTGATTTATATATTTACTCTATGTACTATACTTTTAATCTCCATTAAAAAGGGTTGCTGCTGTTGTACTGGCCAGTGTGGCTCAGTTGGTTGAGCGTGGTTCCATGCACTAAAGGTTGCCAGCTTGATTCCAGTCAGGGCACATGCTGACTGATGTTTCTCCCTCACATGGATGTTTCTCTCTCTCTCTCTCTCTCTCTCTCTCTCTCTCTCTCTCAAATAATCAATTAAAAACACATTTTTAAAAACGGTTGCTGTAAAACAGTATGCTGTGTTACAGGGACAACAGCCTCATACATCTCATATTTACTGTGTCTTTTGATTGCATCATCTTCTCCTGTGCTTGATTTCATCTCATATTGTTTTGCACAGTAACAGGCTGGATAGGCTCTTAGCTTAGGAGTACTAGGCTAGGTGTATAGTAGGTTATACCATCTAGGTTTGTATAAATGCACTTTCTGATATTCTCACAATGAGAAAATTGCCTAACAATGCATTTCTCATAACACATGTTGTCTCACTGTCTTTGGAATTTTCATGCTTATGTGAATTCCTCATACACATATATTAAAATTTTATTTCCTCCTGTTAACCTGTCTCTGTTAATTTATTAGCCCAGCTAGAAGAACTTAGAAGGTGGAGAAAAGTATAATTTTTTTTAGACCCCCACAACAGCTTTCTCAAAACCCCACCAATCACTTCCACTGACTTCTCAGTAGCCATCCCTTTCTGCAAAATAGGCAAGGAAATGTGGTTTTATTAGCCAGGCACATTGCTACACCCATTATAAGCATAAAGAAGGTGGGGATAATGCCTATTAGGATAAAAGCTAGCATTCTCTGCCAAAAGGGGCCTGAATGGGAAAAATTCACGATAGCCACCTTGAGAGCAGCATGAGCTTAGCTTGAGGGATATAGCTAGGGAGGTAGGCAGAAAATAAACACCCCGATCTCCCTTTCCTCCCTCACTCCATCTCTTACCAGGGCTCTCATTTGCCAAACACAATAGGAAACCAGAGGGCAGGAGAATGGTTTGTGGGTCAGGCTCCCAGGGCCAAAAGCAGGGTAGAGAAGGAAGTGGTTAGATGGAGGGGCAAGAAAAGAGAGCAGCACACCATGACAATCAAGGGAAGCTCAAACTCTTGTGTTGTTTGGAACTTAAGCAGGAGAGTTCACATTCTCCTGGTATTTGAGCGAATAATGTAACATGTCTGTATCAGTCTGTACTCCTAGTTGTATATTCACAGAGAATCTAAGGCACAAGCATATGATTGCTTAGTTATATCTCCTAGTGGGGGGGACTGTCCAAGAATTTCTATATTAAAATATATAAAGATAGATAGATACTTTTTTATAAAAAATTGATTTTAGAGAGAGAGGAAGGAGAGAGAGACAGAGAGAGAGAGAAACATTGATTTGTTGTTCCATTTGCTTATGCATTGATTCATGTATGTGCCCTGATGGGGGATCAAACCTGCAACCTTGGCGAATCAGGAGGATGCTCTAACCAACTGAGCTATACATACTTTTTAAAAAATATAAATGATTCATGAATTTATGTGTTATCCTTGTGCAGGGGCCATGCTAATCTTCTCTATATCATTCCAGTTTTAATATATGTGCTGCCCACAAGGGCAGGAAATATATATTCTTATATTATACATTTATTTTACTTACGCCTTTACATGTGACATTTCATGGTTTAATATTATGAAATTGTGATATAGGTTGGTCATAGTATCTATGAATGCTAAAGATGGTGTTGAAAAATATTTATTACCAGAGGCCTGGTGCATAAAACTTTGTGCACTCAGGGAGGGGGGCTGGTGTCCCTCAGCCCAGCCTGCACCCTCTCGCAGTCTGGGAGCCCTTGGGGGATGTCCTCCTGCCAGTTTAGGCCTGTTCCTAGGGGGATTGAGCCTAAGCTGGCAGTCAGACATCTCTCTGGCAGCCCGGGAGCCCTTGAGGGATGTCCGATTGCTGCAGAGGCAGGAGAGGCTCCCGCCACCTCTGCTGTACTCGAAGCTGTCAGCCTGGCTTGTGGCTGAGTGGAGCTCCCCCTGTGGAAGCCCACTGACCACCAGGGGCAGCTCCTGCATTGAGCATCTGCCCCCTGGTGGTCAGTGCGTGTCATAGTGACCGGTTGTTCCCTGTTGTTCTGCTGTTAGGGTCAATTTGCATATTATCCTTTTATTATATAGGATAAGCAGCCTTGGGTTACCTAGAGTGACTCATAGTGCCAGCACACTAAGTGCTTGATTAATAGTAGCTATTGTTAAGGCTGCTATCATTCTTGTCGCCTTCAGGCACAATTTAGTTGAAGACCCTGGAAACCAGTCCAGCTGTGAGTCAGCCCAGAGCCAGTTCCCATGGGGTGGGTGGTGCTGAGTGACGAAAGCTTGGGTCCTGAGAAACAACAGCTCTGACACCACCATTCCCTGCCCCGGAACAAGATGTCTCCAGAGAAAGACACTTTCTCCTGAGCCCTGAATGCCCCGGGTGAACCCCCTGCTAGGTGCACTGGCACGGCTTCCAAAGAGCACAGCAGCATCCAGGGATTTCCCCTCAGCCCGGAGAGGCTGGGCCAGACCTGGCTCAAAGCCACAAATCACTCTGGGTGGAGCTGACATCAGCAGGCAGGCCAGGAGGGGAGGGGTGGGGCTGGCCCAGGCTCTCAAGGGAAGGGAGGAGATGAGAGAAGAGGGAAGGAGAGGAAGGAGGAAGGAAGAAGGCTGTCGGGAACTGAGCCCTCAGAAGTCTGACTCAGGCCAGTCCTCAGGACAGCTGTAGGGAAAGGGAAGGGAATACCGAGTTACCTCCCAGCTTGAAACTTTTTTTTTAAATTGATTTTTTATGGAAAGAGAGAGAAAGGGAGAGAGAGAAACACTGAATTTTGTTGTTCCACCTATTCATGCACTCATTGGTTGACTCTTGCACGTGCCCTGCCAGTCAAACCCTCAACCTTGGCACGACTGCAGGACACTCTAACCAACTGAACTACCCGGCCAGGACCCAGTTTGAAACTTAACTTTTAAGACCCTTGCCTACTTCTTCATTCTCACCTCAAGCCATTCCCTGCTGTCGCGTGACCCTCCCACTGAACTACTTACAGATCCCTCCAAAGGCCAGGCTAATCCAGGCCCATGTGCTTTTGGGTATACAGCTGTCTGCCTGAATTGCCTTCCCTGGCTCATCTAGCTTACCTTGAAAATAGCACCTTCTCGAGGTATTCTCCAATTTAGGCATAATTTCTCTGGTCTATGTGCTAAAATCTATAGGTGTTTGAAGTAGACTAAAATGGTCGTTTATCAATTCAGTACAGTGTTTTCAAACTTTAGTGTGCATCAGAATCCCCTAGAAGGCTTGTTTAAAGATGAATTGCTGGGCTCCATTCTAATTCTGATTCTGACTCTAATTCTTGTTGGAGATTGGGGCAAGAATTTTCACTTCCAACAAGGTGCCAGGCTTTCTTGTTGCTGCTGGTCCAAGGATGACACTTTGAGTACCACAGGTTCAGTGCAAGAAATGATCACTCCTGGATATGATCAATGCTTATTTACTAACTCATTCAATGGATGTCTACTGTATACCAGACACAGATCAAATGTTGAGTATTCAACATAAGTAAAGCAGTCGTAGTGTGGTAGACAGACAGACATGAGCAGAGCAAGGGCAACGGGCCAGGTATAGAAAGTCACCACAGCAGAGAGCCCCAGGTGCCTGGCAAAGGGCAAAACTAGGAAAACAAGGACTCACCCTCAGGGTGACTTTTCCTCTAAGCATAGCGCTGGTCATGTGATGTAAGCCCCCTGACCTTTCATATAGATAGTCGTGCAGTTAGGACCCTCCCCTGACCTTTCCTCCCCTGGCATATTGCTAGTTTAGACCCTCTTAGAGGATAATGAATGTCAGGCTGCCTGGATACATGAACTTTCTTTTTTTAGTTCTTCGGGGGGGTTATCAGAGGGTTATCTGGAGGTTTTTTTGCTTGTTTGTTTTATTGTCTAAAGTTTTACATATGTCTCCTTTTTTGATTGACCCCCCCCCCACCCCCAGCCATTCCCACTCTGGAGTTTTAATGTATATCCAGAAATTGGCACAGGACTGGGAAGTTCTGTAGTTTTAGTTCCTAGGCCAGTTACAGCAAGAATAGGGTTATTTCCTCATGCCTCAGCCTACTTGATTTTAGTAATTTAGCAGCTTGATAATAGTGACTCCCTTTTATTTCTTCACTCTATTCCTCAACTGCCAAGTGAAAAAGTAAGGCATGAAACTTATCCTTATTTTGATCTCAATTAATTTAAATACATATACATATATGCATAAAGGAAAAGAAAACTTGTGAGGAATTCACCAACAAGTACAAAGAGATCGTCTTTAGGTGGTGAGGTTAGGGGTAATATTTATTTTTTCATACACATATTTTTTCCAATTTTCTACAATGAACATGAGTTATTTTTGTAGCCAGAATTGTATTTATTGTTTTTAAGAGAACACATACATCATGTTCTGACCACGTTATCAGGAAGGAACAGACCAGACTGACCCTAGCAAAACCCAACCAAGGCATCCACCTCAGGATATGCCTTGTCCTTGTTAGTGTCAGAACCTCAACAAACAACTCTGAGTTACTCCTCCTTCAGAATAGAGTAGGAGGAGGTAAGGCAAGACCCCTTCTGAAGAGGGTGCCCTGTAGGAGTGGGGTTGCTACAGTGATTCCCACTGTCCTGAGCACCAATATGGTCCTGAGAAACCACAGCTCTGACACCACCATTCCCTGCCCCGGAACAAGATGTCTCCAGAGAAAGACACTTTCTCCTGAGCCCTGAATGCCCCGGGTGAACCCCCCTGCTAGGTGCACTGGCACGGCTTCCAAAGAGCACAGCAGCATCCAGGGATTTCCCCTCAGCCCGGAGAGGCTGGGCCAGACCTGGCTCAAAGCCACAAGTCACTCTGGGTGGAGCTGACATCAGCAGGGTTAGGTGAGCACCTGGTCTCTCAGCCAGGGTTCTTGGTCTCTCAGCCAGGGTTAGGTGAGCACCTGGAAGAGGATGCTGGGAAACAGTTGAGTCAGAACCATCCCAGTCCTTGAATATGGGACTCCACCACTGGTGACAGGCACCCCCTACTGGGGATGCATCACACATACACTCCTCTGGGGACAGGGGCAAACATATAAGCTGAAAAGCAGAGTTTTTATTTCCACATTTTGTTTTGTTTTGCTGTTGTAGGGGAGGAAAAATACTTGTATCTCTACCCTTTTGAGTTCTTAGCTGAGATCCCTACATTAAAAGACAGATTAACTAGAGAAAAACAAGCAGAAGTTTCTTAACATGTATACCTCATGTATACATGGGAGATACCCAGGGGAAAATGAGTAACTCCCAGAGGTGGCTTAGAATTCAGGATTAAATACCATTGTAATAAGGAAAGGGGAGGGCGGTGTAGGCCTCTTAGGGGAGAGGATATTATTTTTAGGAAAGACAGAAGAAGAGATTGGCAGTATGATGGTTTGTGACAAAGTTTATCTTCCGTGTGTGATGTTGACTTCTACTCTTCTCTCCTGTGGTAAGAGTTCATCTTCCCTGGTTGACGATACCCCTGGGGAGAGGATCATTGACAAATGAGTTCCTTTTGGAGGATCTGTCTATAGACAAAGAAGGACAGTTCAGAGAAAGCCTCTCCAAGTATCTGCTGTTTTTCAAGTGCCTTTGGCTTGAAATAGTCAGTACAGTATAGTCCCCCCTTATCTGTGGAGATATGTTCCAAGACCCCCAGTGGATGCCTGAAACCATGGATAGTACCAAACCCGACATGTACTATGTATTTTCCTATACATACAGACAGTGATAAAGTTTAATTTATAAATTAGGCACATAACAACAATAACTAATAATAAAGCAGAACAATTATAACAATACTAGTATACTGTAATAAAAGTTATGTAAATATGATATGTTATTTCCTCATGCCTCAGCCTACTTGATTTTAGTAATTTAGCAGCTTGATAATAGTGACTCCCTTTTATTTCTTATTGTACCAAAATATCTTATTGTACTGCACTCACATTTTCACTTAAAGGAAGCACTTTTTTAGTATATATAACTAGAGGCCTGATGCATGAAATTTGTGCAAGGGGCTCAGCCCTCGCAGCCCCGGCTTTGTCTGGAAGGACGTCTGGTCTAATTAGCATATTACGTTTTTATTATTATAGACTTTTTATTGTTGACAGTATTACAGATGTCTCCCATTCCCCCACCCTTTTACTCCCCTCTGCTCATCCCCTACCCACCCCCCAGGTCTGCACCAAAAGGAAGCACTTTATGGCTTCCCTTTGGCATATGTGAACTGCCAGCATCGCTACTCTTGCGCTTTAGGGCCATTATTAAGTGAAATAAGGATTATTGAACACAAACACCAGGATACCTTGACAGTTGGCCTGATAACTGAGGTGGCTACAAAGTGACTAACGGACAGGGAGCATATACAGTGTGGATGCCCTGGACAAAGGGGTGAGTCACATCCTGGGAGGGCAGAGTGGGACAGGGTGAGATTTCATCATGCTATTCCGAATGGCACACAATTTAAAATTTCTGGAATTCTCCATTTAATATTTTCAGACAACGGTTGACTGTAACTGAAACTGTGGAAGGCAAAACCACAGAAAAGGGGGGACCAAAGCAGTATATTTTGGAGTGGCATGTTCTGCTGCCATTCATCGTGGTTGCTGATGTGGTTTCCTTCCCCTCAGTTCCTCCCGACCTGGGTTAGTCACCCTCCACACATGACAAGCCAAGAGTGTGGAAAGAGTCTTTCCCTGGGTCCTCACCAAGGCCCCTGCCCCATGCCCAGCCTGTCTGCAATCTCACTGTAACAAAACTCACCCCACAGTGCCCAAACTGTGTTAGTTGGGATACCACTTCTGGGTGTTAATAGATATTTGTTAAATGATGTGGGGAGGGGCCGGAAGATCCTGTAGTCACTTAATATAGGAAATGCTAGATTTTTTGGTGGTGTTTTTGTTAATCCTGACCTGAGGAGATTTTTCCCATTGTCAGTAGTGCCATTGTTGAAAAAGTTTGCATTAAAAGTTGTCCTAGCCCTGACCAGTTTGGCTCAGTGGATAGAGCATCGGCCTGCGGATTGAAAGGTCCCAGGTTCAATTCCAGTCAAGGGCATGTACCTTGGTTGCGGGCACATCCCCAGTGGGGGGCATGCAGGAGGCAGCTGATGAATGTTTCTAACTCTCTATCCCTTTCCCTTCTTCTCTGTAAAAAAAATCAATAAAATAAAAAAATAAATAAAAAATATATATTTTAAAAAGTTGTCCTGAAACATCACCTTTAATTTAAAAGTTAGGTTTTTGCTTAAATTTAGCAGTCTTATCACAAAGAATTGGGAGAAATTTATTCAGTAGAATAAAATCCATGATTATCAATTTGGAGGTCCAAATCTTTGTCAGCAATACTATTTTGTAAATTTAAGCCACATCATAAATAACACTACCTTTTGCAAGGAGGCCTAGAAGATAAAAAGACTCACAGCAAATAGTTCCTTTAATTTGTTTCAGATATTTGCTTTGATTCAGCTGTTTTAGCACAAGAAATAAGGGTTTTTTTAAAGTTCAAATAAATAAATATGAGTAGAGGTAGAAAGGATCCCACTCCTGGCCATATAATTAGAGAAATTTTAGCACAGGTCCATAAAGAGGTTATTTTATCTATGGTTATTTGTGATGGTTGGAGAGCTGGACCCAACGAGGCACTCACTCATCACTGGAATATTCTATCACAGTAATGAGCAATGAACTAGATATCCACATAGCAATGTAAATAGATCTTTAAAAGACAAAGCTGAATGGGTGGGGGAGAGTAAGGAGCAGAAAGAGATCGCCAGCATAATACAATTGATTTAAATTAAAAATACATGCCCACAAAACAATGCGTCAAGCTTTCAAGAGCACTCAGGAATCTGTCACAGCACACTAGTCTCTTGGGCATTAGGCACCACTGCCACCTGGTGGTAGCAATTTAAAGTTGAAGTGTTACTCAGTTTTTTAAATATCTACATACTATGAAATGCACAGCCCTTAAATATTTAATTTGATGAATTTTGACAATTATATGCATCAGGGTAATTATCACTCTGAATAATATATAGAACATTTCCATCACCTCCTGCCCTTTCCAGGAAAACCTCCCCAAATGATAACCTAGAAGTAACCACTGATTTGTTTATGTCACTAAAAATAAGCTTTGCCTCTTGTAGAACTTACCAGCTGTGTGATCTTGGGTAAATCCTAAATCTGTCTGAGGGCTGGTTCTCTCTTTTATAAAGGGGGATAGCAACAACACTGAGCATAGCAAATATTTAGCAAGTGCCTTTGAGCCTGAGAACCGAACCCTCCCTCACTTGCCTGGACCCACGCCCATGGGCTGCTGACAGCTCCTGGCTGGGAGTGAGCACGCTGCCCCCAGAAGGTGTGCACACTGCCAGGAGCACACTGGCCACAGAGGGGAGGAAAGACTTTCCAGGACTCTGAGGACCTGCACGGAAGACTAGCCTTTGGGGCTCTCAGGTCCTACCTTTTGCCAGGCCAAACAGTCACTAACTGCTTTATCCTGCTGCTTGGGCAACAAGGTACATGTACCCCAGCCTGGCCAATCATAAAAGGCCAATCCTCTGGCCACATTGATGGGTCCAAGACACAAGCACATGACTTGTCCTCTTCAATCAGAGTCTCCCCTTGGTTGTTTGTACACTGAAGGAGGCTGTGGAGAAGCTCCCTCAAATGTTTAAGTCCACAAAGTTAGGATGATGTAAGCTTGTGGCAATCGGACTGAGTGTAGCAAGCCTGTCTGTAGCTGGAGACTGTGTGAATACATCTGGGACTGAATGCAACCTCAGGAGAGTGTGATGGCAGCCTCCCAGGAGACACGTGGGAGTGGGAGATTGGGAACAAGGCTCTGGGGCTCCCAGCACACTCCAGGATCCTGTGAGCACGTTGCATGGCCTGTGGAGGTTGCCACTAAGGAGCTGGATTCCTTCCCTGCCACCACTCCAATGAACTGAACATTACCGTGCCAATTATGTATGATGGCCGTGAACTGCATCCCCTGGAGATGAGCACATTCCACACAACCACACGTGGTAGCCCTGATCACAGGCGAGGACCTGAAGCTCAGAGGTGAAATGACTTGATCAAGAACCCACAGGCAGCCCTAGCCTGTTTGGTTCAGTGGATAGAGCATCGGCCTGTGGACTGAAGGGTCCCGGGTTCGATTCTGGTCAAGGGCATATGCCCGGGTTTCGGGCTCCATCCTAAGGGGGTGCAGGGAGGGGCATGCAGGAGGCAGCGGATCAATGATTCTCATCATTGATGTTTCCATCTCTCCCTCTCCCTTCCTCTCTGAAATCAATAAAAATATATATTTTTTAAAAAGATCCCACAGGCAAAGTCTCCAGACTCCATAGCCCAGACTCTGATGACCCCATTGCCTCCTCTCTGACCCCTGAGGCACTGCACAGGCCAGAGCATTCCAACTAACCCACATGAGCCTGGGAACTGTTATTCTGTGTAGCACTCCTGTGTATCCATGCAACTTCGTGGGTCCCTAATTGGTCCCGCTTAGGAAGCCCTGGGCTCCTGTGAGTAAGTTCATCCTATAGGTGAGGGATTCCCATATGGGGAAGATTTTGTGATATCTGTGGCTAGTGTATCACCAGCAACATTTTCCCTTCTTCTGCTAACAGGATCCCAAGTGTGCTATGGAGACCTACCCTCCCCATGGAATACAATCTTTATGGGACTGTCCATAAAAATGTATTACCTTCCCTGCACTTGCTAAATATTTGCTATGCTCAGAAAGTAGACACATGACTCTTGCTATGCTTCGGGGGCCCAATTCTTGGGCCTAGTTCTTTGGATTTTCATCTAATTTTTGTACAACTCTGGTAGCAGGTACTGTTAGTGTCCGCCCCCCGCCCCCCAATATCTCCTTGGCACTCGCCACTCCCATGCATACTTGCTTTTCTATCCACAACCCCTGCAGTCCTTTGGCTGAGGGCTTTCTCTGGATGCCCAGGGATAGCAGAGAAGCAGGCCAGTAGTGCAGGGAGTGAAGGATCTCCCTCCAGCAGCTCTACCAGTGACTGATGGGAGTTGGTGGATACATACCCCAGCTCCCTCACCCCTCAGGGGGATAACTGAGATGTGTTCCAGTTTTCTGGCCATCCCTGGGGGCACTGAGGCCCCATTTCCCACAATGGTAACTTCAGTAATGCATACTATTGGTTTCCTTCCCTTCCTTGACTTGCTTATCCTCATTCCCCTACCACAGCTTACTAGAACCACTTCCCAGAAAATTACTTGGAATCTAATATCACTCCTGAGTGAGTCCAACCTAAGACAACCACATGCTCTTCTGGAAAATTCCTATTCTGCTTAAATTGGCAAGACTGTGTTTCTGTTGCTTGCAACCCATGAATTAAAAGTCTGGGGTGGTATCACATCACACCTGGCCATAATAACCACTGGTCGTCTTTCTAAAGACCCTTAGAGCTCTGGAAGGGGAGAAACAGTGTCTCATGAGCCTTTGTTATAAGTTTTTTCATATGTAAGCTCAGAGGACTTGAGCTCTGAGCTATGCCTATGAGTGGAATTGCCTGGATGACACACGGCCCAGAATACCAGCTCTCTTGTAATCTCAGGTCACTTCTAGGGTGAGGAATGGACTAAAATTCCTTCCTCGTTGATAATGATCATGCCAGAATTCCATGCACCGAGAGAAGTTAGGTACTAAAGCTGATGTTTGTGAGCCCTGCAGATGAGCTTGGGATGGCTTTTGGAGTGAAGCACTACATCTAGGTGTTGGAGGAGATGCTGGATTCTTGGGCCAAAAACTAGAAAAATGTGATCCTTGGAATAGAGTGCCACCTCTATTCCCTTATGGACACAGCATACAGCGGTCACTAACTGGACCTACTGGGCCAACTGGAGACCAGCCTGGTCCTCAGAGCTCTCTGAAGCCCTCGAGTCCAGTTGAGAATCTGGAGTTGGGCTCCTTGCTGTCCTGAAGTATTCAGTCCTGGATGCATCCATATAGTCAATACACGGGTGCCAGGTCCTTTGCAGAGCATTGGGGATATGAGGTGAATCAGATGTCCTCTCAGTCTCTCTCTCTAAGAAAGTGAAGATGTTCACATAAGCAAGAAAAAGCCACGGAGCATTACAGGTGCAGCTAGGATAGATGTCTGTACAGATGAGGGGCCCAAAATGGTGAGAGCTGAGGTCCTGTGAAAAGAACGAAAAGGAAGTGACAGAGGGGCATGCCAGGCAGAGGGTGCAGCATGAGCGAAGGCTTGGAGGCATAGAAGCCTGGTGGGTGGTTCTATCTAATCGAGTGAAGGGTTAAGTGGCAAGAGATAAAGTTCAAGAGGCCAGCAAAGGATGTGTCATGGAGGATGTGTATTGTATGCCAAGGAGTTTGCTTTTCATCCTTGAGTCAATAGTGATTGAATACTTTTAATTGAATTGATTAATAATAATTGAATAATATTAAGCAGGGGGATCATGTGGTTTTTTTTTTGCATTTCAGAAAGCTTGCTCTGGAAGTGGAATCGAGGATGAATTTGAGTTGGTGAAGCCTTGGGCAGGGAGACAATATGAGTAAGGAAGGTGAGAGATCATGGAGGCCAAACTAGAGCAACGACTGAGGAAATGTAAAGGAGGTGATGGATATGACAGATGGAGAGGAGGTGAAATCAGTAAGACTTGACTCCCTGAATGTAGAAGTAAGTGTGTGGGCACCTGGATGATGGTAGCACTGTGCACCCAGATTGGGGGACTGGGAGGTAGGGTATCTTTGGGTGGGTAAGTTGATGGTAAGTTGACTTTTGGCTATATTGAGTGAATGTCCATGAATATCGCTATCACTATTTCTATCACTGCTCTAACCACAGCATTTTATAAATACCGGTTCAAGTGTCCACGTGTCCATTCCTCTTCCCCACCACTGTAAACTGCAGGATGTTTCTCACTCATCTCTGCGGCCCCAGGACCTGACACCATGACCAGTACCCAACAGTAGGTACTTAATAAGTGTCCATTGAATGGCAGGGTGGGTATCCCCATGGAGGAATGACTTCAGTTGTTCCCTTCGTTGAGTCCTTCTTGAAGTCAGATCCCAAACAAGGAGATGATATCTCCCTTTGAAGGAGTAGAGGGGTGCCCTTTCCTCCCACTGACATCGTGGGGCCCTACAGCCTTAGACCAGGCAGAATGGGAAGTGGCCAGAACTGGGACCTGGACTCAGGTGGCTGAGGAGTCCAGGACAGGACAGGCTGTGGAACTGGCTGTGCCTAGACCAGGCCTCCCTGGAGTGGGTGCCCACACCTGGGCTGCTCATAGCAGGTGCACGGGCAGGTGGGGGACTTGAGGCTGGAGGAAGGGTGGAACAGGATGTAGGCTGAGGGGCCAGGGATAGTCCAGGAGCAAGCTGACCATACTGTCTGTGCCATCTGGCAGACTCAGGCCTGCTTGAGCTCAACTCACCCACCTTATAAAAAACAACAAGGCCAGTGTTCCTTCCACTTATCAGCAAGGCTTGTGACTCAGACCTAATGGATCCTGCATTGTCGTCATCAAGGAGGGGCTGTATTCTTTGAGGAGCTGGGCACCAGTCCAGGTCTTAGCAGGCAGCATGAAGGCTACTGGTAGGCCAGGGAGTGTTGGCTCAGCCAGCTCACATGTCCCAGCCTTCACTCTGACGAGGGGCAGGAGATGGAGGAATCACCTGCTCCCCTGCTCAAGCCCAGTTTCAGAGCACCTCTGCCTTTACTGTATTGATCCTAGCACTTGGGTAGGTGCCCAGGACTTTTAAGGCTTGGCCTCTGCCTACTTCCAGGATCCTCCAAGCAAGACGCTTCCTGGCATCACAACAGCCACACACATCTCACCTCACAGGCCCTCACAGCGGCCCTGGGACTCAGGCTGGTGTTGGTACATAACAGTGTGCTCACTTCTCAGATAGGAGCATATGTGCAGGCCCAGAGGTGAAGGGATGCACCCAAGTTCACCCAAGTTGGTGGCTGGGCTGGGATCCGAGTAAGAGCTGGCTCTCATCTCCTGCTACTCAATTCCTTGTTTACTCTACTCTAACCACAATGGGCGCCTTGATATTTGCCTCTGGAGCATGCCAAGCTTGTTCCCATCCCAGGACCTTTGCGCTTGCAGCTCCTCCGCTTAGCAGGCTCTTCCCACAGGTTTCTGCAGGACTTGCTCCTTCTGCTCGTGTGTCACTATCTAAAAGAGCAGCCTCCTTCCCTTTGTCACTTTCTCCCCTTATACCACGTAATTTCTCTTCTACATAACATACCAGGGAAGCCAGCCTCTTGTGTGTTCAAAGCCATCCAACACTGAAACTGGTAGGTAGTGAGCGCCTCATCACTAGAGGATGAATGACTTGCTGGTGGGCTGCTATAAGGCCTGAGTAAGAGATGGGAGACAGATAGATGACCTTTAAGTTCCCCTCCCTTTATGAGATGATGTTCTTGCTCTGGGACAGGAAATTATCATTAAATATTTGCTCTGCTAAACAGTAAAAGGATAGCTGCCACCTGCCTCAGAGGCACCTGAGGGTTATGAAGCTTCCTTAGGAGGGGCAGGAGGATCCTGAAACTGAGTCACGGATCTCAGGCTGGGCTGGGCTGGGCTGCAGATCTGGGGCTTCTATTGGTCTGTGGGGGTGACTGTCTGGCTGCCTGGGACCCCCAAAGGGTTTCTTCTTTTTATATTTTAGAGAGAGAAACATTAGTGTAAGAGAGACACATTGATCGGTTGCCTCCTGCATGTGCCCTGACTGGGGCCAGGGATTGAACCTGCAGCCCAGGTATGTGCCCTTGACCCAGAATCAAACCTGAGACCCTTTGGTATGTGGGCTGACACTCTAAGCACTGAGTCACAGCGGCCAGGGCCAACAGGGTTCTTCTTGGACAAGAATCCTCCCCATTGGCTAATTTAACTATTCTCACAATTTATCTGTAAGCTTGAAATGTTCCTAAATAAAAGTTTTTTTTCAAGTGCTGAAATTTTGATTCAAATATTTTTGAGTGAGGTCCAGCTTCTGTAGTTTTAAATTCTCCCATTGGAAATCTAATCTGCAGATGGAGCTGAAAATTACTGATCCAAATATGTAAATAAAATTTTGTGGGCTTAAAATTTGTTTTAATATGTTTTATTGATTTTTAGAGAAAAAGGGAGAGGGATAGAGAGATAGAAACATGGATGAGAGAAAAACATCAATTAATCAGCTGCCTCCTGAATGTGCCCCACTGGGGATTGAGCCCACAATCTGGGCATGTGCCCTGTGCCCTGACTGTGATTTGAATTGTGATCTCTTGGTTCCTGGGCTGACACTCAACCACTGAGCCACACCTGCCGGGCATTTGTTGTTAAGCCTCACCTGAGGATGTTTTTTCATTGCTTTTTAGAGAGTAGAAGGGAGGGAAGAAGGGAGAGAGAGAGAGAGAGAGAGAGAGAGAGAGAGAGAGAGAGAGAGAAAGAAAGAAAGAAAGAAAGAAAGAAAGAAAGAAAGAAAGAAAGAAAGAAAGAAAGAGGGAAACATTGATGTGAGAGAGACACATTAACTGGTTGCCTCTCTGCCGCTCAATCAGGGGCGGAGAACAAACCTGAAACCCAGGTACATGCCCTTGACCAGGAATTGAATCTGCGCCCCTTTGGGATGCAGGCTGACACTCTAACCAAACCAGCCAGGGCTTGTTATTCTTTTAATAAATCAGAAATTCTTTGAAAGCAGATAACCAAATATCTCATTCATAAATACTGCGTAAATATGGGGCAGTTTTAGATACTGATCTTGTCTGCATTAAACCCTTATAGTGTTTTATTTTGTCCTTTCCCCGTCAGTTGTACCTTCATATGATGCAAAAAGAAGAAAGAAAGAAAGAAAGAAAGAAAGAAAGAAAGAAAGAAAGAAAGAAAGAAAGAAAGAAAGAAAAGGTAAACTTCTGTTTATCTTTATACCTCATTTCATACCCTGCAAAATATTTTCCCATCTACTATCAACACTCTCATCTTCACAGCAGCCCTATGAGGTAGACAGAGCCAGAATTATCACCCCCATTTTGTGCACAGGTAAACTGAGGCTAAGTTTTAAAAAGTAGCTTTTCTGAGGTCACAAAACTGGTTGTTAGAGGCATTCCAGCCCCTTTTCTCTGCCTCCTGCTACCTTCCAATTGCTTTTTCCTCTTCCTTTCTGAACTGCCTTCTCTCTCTCCTCCCTCCCTCTCTCTCTCTCTCTCTCTCTCCCTCTCTCTCTCTCTCTCTCCCTCTCTCTCTCTCTCTCTTCTGACTTGGTTTCTCTGTTTTTCTCTTTCTACTTCCAATTTCCTTTCCCTCTTGCTCCAGCCCTCAGACTGGCATCAACTTTGTGAGTTGTCCAAACTTTTCCTCAATTTGAAAATCTGCCAGCCCAATAACCACAGTCCCACCCCACCTCAGCTCAGCATCTCTGCGTAGAGAAAGCCGGATGCCAAGGTGCAGAGATTACGCAGGATGCCACTCCTGGCCTCTCCATCTGGCCCCAGATAAGATAAGGGGAGGGCTCAGCACTATAAACAGGCCCCCATCCTTCCCCCGGCCCAGGCTTCACTAGCCGAGCCGACACCAACCCAGGATCAGCATGGCTGTCCGTCTGTGGGTGGTCGCCCTGGCCTTGGCTGCCCTCCTCGTTGTGGACAGAGGTGAGTGGGCAGAGCTTGGATTCTCTATGGCTTGGCATTGGTAGGTGAGCTTGGGGTGGGGGCAGAGGCTGGGCCTGGAGCACTTCTATGAGGCTTCAATTTTCTGCATACAACTTAAAAATTTTTTTAAAATATATTTTATTGATTTTTTACAGAGAGGAAGAGAGAGAGATAGAGAGTTAGAAACATCGATGAGAGAGAAACATCGATCAGCTGCCTCCTGCACATCTCCTACTGCGGATGTGCCCGCAACCCAGGTACATGCCCTTGACTGGAATCGAACCTGAGACCTTTCAGTCCACAGACTGACGCTCTATCCACTGAGCCAAACCGGTTTCGGCTTAAAATTTTTTTAAAAACAATATCTATTTTATTGATTTCAGAGAGGAATAGAGAGGGAGGGAGAGATAGAAACATCAATGATGGCAGAGAATCATTGATCGGCCGCCTCCTGCACGACCCACACTGGTGATCTAGCCCACAACCCAGGCATGTGCCCTGACTGGGAGTCAAACCATGACCTTGTGGTTCATAGGTCAATGCTCAACCACTGAGCAACACTGGCCAGGCTGCATATAACTTTTTCTGCACCCCTCCGACCATCATGGGGAAAGCCCTGGGCTAGGAGAAAGGAAATCTGGGTTCAGTTTCTGATTCTGGCCTAGAATTGCAAAAATCCTTTCCCCTCTTGGGCCTACATTTCCCCAGCTGTAAAGTACGAGGTTGTCCTAGTTCAAAGCTGCACTGAGCAACTACCGGGCTAGAGATCAGGGAGGCAGAAAGGAGCAGGCCTATCTCATCTGCTGGTTGCAAGCTGGTGGGTCTGGAAGCAAGGCTGGCCTGGGTCCTCTTAGCTTCCATCCATGCTGACAGGCTATCGCTGTGGGACTGAGAGCAGCCATATGAACACATGGAAAGCCCTCTTCCTGGGAGCATTTGCCCTGGATTGGACATGTGCAGCTGAAATGGGGCCTCCTCAGAGCCTGGGGCACCTCTGCAGTCTCATACCTGTTGTGTTATAAGGCTTTGTTCTCATTGTTCTTGACCCTTCAGACATATCAGTGAGCTTAAATCCAATGGGGTGATGGTGGGAGGGAATGAACAGTAGACAAGATAGGTGCAATGTATGTTAAACAGTATGTTAGAAGGTGATGAAATATGAGGCAGAGAGATGGGTTTGGGATGGGGTTGTAAGGATAAATCAGGGGAACTTTTCCTCAGAGGCTGATGTCTGACCAAAGCTTGAAGGAGGTGAGGGAGTGAGCCATGTGAATATCTGAAAGAAGAAGGTTCCAGGCAGAGGGAACAGGCAGTGCAAAGGCCCTGAGGTATGAGTCTTTGAGATACTGCAAGGAGGCCAGTGCAGTTGGAGGGGCGTGAGAGGCAGGGGAGATAATAGAGGCAACCAGGAACTATAGTGCGTGAGGCCTTGAAAGCCAATGTGAACTTGGCTCCTCCTCTGAGTGAAATGGGGGGTACTGAAGAGTTTTCAGCAGGTATGTTGTAAAAGGATCACTCTGGTTGCTGTTGAGAAGACTAAAGGGGGAAGCAAGGAGACAAAGCCATGGTGTTACAGGGCGAGGCCCGGCAGGACATCAAGGCCATCGACCTCATGGCCAGTCCCACAGACATTTCCCCAGCTGGGGACTCAGAGACTGGGTCTGGGGCTTCTGTCCCAGCATGGCCTGCTCACTCACAGCCTGGCTTCCTTTCCCCAAGTACTTCTCCTGGTGGGAACACTGAGGAGGCCTGCCCTGAAGGGAGTCCTTGTGCCCATTTCAGATTCCTGCCTTGGCTGAGTGAGAAGGGGATATCTTGGACCCAAGTCCAGGGCAGCCTGGGGTAAATACAACTTCTCACATCCTCCAGGAAGAAACTCTGACACCACAGGGTTTTGAACTCTTCCCCACAGTGCACTTTAGGGGTCAATTCCTGAACACTCGCAGTGTGGGGGCATTGACACTCGGAGGCAGAGGCAAGGGGAGCCCTAGGGAACTCAGGCCCATAGGAAGACAGGAGTGACCCAGTGGGACAGCACATTGTGGCATGAAAGCTGCTGCTATGGTCTGAATGATGGTGGCCCCCCAAATTCATATGCTGAAATCCCAATCCCCAAGGTGACCAGAAAGTAGGTCATGAGGTCGGAACTCTCATGAATGGGATTAGTCCCCTTATAAAAGAGGCCCCCGAGAGCTGCCTACACCATTTCACCATTAAGGACATAGCAAAAAGGCACAGGCTATGAACCAGGAAGAGGGCCCTTACCAGACACCAAATCTGCTGACACCATGACTTTGAACTTCCCACATTCAGAACTGGGATAAATAAATATGTTTTTATTTTTTAATTATTTTTAAAATGTTTTTAAATTGATTTTTTTTTGAGAGAGAGGGATAGAGACAGAAACATCATTGAGAGAGAAACATCATCGATCGGCTGCCTCCTGTGCTCTCCCCCCGCACCCCCCACCCTCCGCACCCCCGGGGATAGAGTCTGCAACCCCTGGGTATGTGCCCTGACTGGGAATCAAACCGGTGAACCGGTGGCCTCTTGGTTCCTGGGTTGATGCTCCACCCCTGAGCTACAGCAGCCGGGCTATTTTTTATTTTTAATAAAGAATTTGAGCCAAACTGATGGCATATACTGGGAGCAAGATCTCAAATGCTCCCCAAATGTTTGTTTTGTTTCTAAGACACCTAGTTTGTGGGATTTTTGTTATAGCAGCCCAAACAAACTAAAACTGAAGCCTAAATCCAGGCCTGCTCAGGAAACCCTGGGGGCCATCAGGGAAGGCTTCTCCGGAAGGTACATCTGAGCCTTGAGAAAAGGGTATGAGACAATAGGAGAAGGGGAATAAGGACATTTCCGGCAGAGGCCACAGTATGAGCCAAAGTAGAGCCTGTTCTAGGAAGAGTAGGCTGCGAGTGTAGGAACATGGAGGTGTGTGTACTAGGAAGGGAGTCCAGGGTGAAGTTTGGGAGCAGCTCATGCAGTGCCCTAAACATAAAATGAAGGAGCTTAGTGATCCTGACAGGTAGCCATGGAAGGGCTTTATATTTTTTTAGTGTTTTTTTTTGTCCCCTAACAGCTACCATGGAAGGCACAAAATTCAATGAAAGTTGACAGTGCATATAAATGTGTAACCCAGACCCCTATCAAGATACAGAATATTTCTGTCACCCCAGAAATTTCCATGTCAGTCATCCCCACCCCCCACCCCTTTCCCAGAGGCAACCACTGCTCTGTATTCCACCATAGATTTGTTTGGCCTTTTCTAGCATGTCACTTAAGTTGCGTTTATTCCTCCAGTCTGCCCTTGACCTTGGCCCAAGGTGCCCCTCCACACAGTATGTAATCTTTTGTACCTGGCTTCTTTGGCTCAGCATGTTGTTGAGATTTAGCCATGCTGTCACATTATCAGTTGTTTGCTCATTTTTTTTTTTTTTTTTTAACATCGATGAGAGAGAAGCATCGAGCAGCTGCCGCCTGCACATTCCCCACTGGGGATGTGCCCACAACCAAGGCACATGCACCTGACCGGAATCGAACCCGGGACCCCCCCAGTCCCCAGGCCGACGCTCCACCCAGCGAGCCAAACCGGCCAGGGCTGTTTGCTCATTTTTATGGCTGAGTTGTATCTCACTGTATGTGTGTGTCATAGTCTATCCGCTCTCCTGTTGCAGGACATTTGGTAATGTCCAGTTTTAGAAATTGACATGGATGGCTTTGGGGCAGTGTGGTGACAAGGCTAGGTTTGCATTTTGATGCCCAACATCAGGTGTGAACAGCACACCAGAGGTCACTGTCTCAGTTCCCGTTTCCCTCTCTAACTTGGAAATCTCTTGTAATAGCATTCCCAGGCGGAGCTAAAACCAGTGCCTTGTAAGCCTCTATTGATGGAGAACTTTCCACTTCTGGAGACAGCCCCCTTCATTGGGGCATGACTCCCACTGAGAGAACATTCCGGAACCCAAACCTGAAGCCTCCTTTCTCAGACAGGTTCTGCCCTAGCAAGTTGAGGTCTCCCTTGGCCTCAAGACAATCATTCAGAGATTTTAGGAAACATCCTGCCCTTTTCCAATCTACATAAACCGCTTTCCTTCCACCTGTGGTGTTAGACATGGCTCCTGTCTCATCCACCCGTCACACTCACCAGTCACCTCACAATTTGCTCAGGTCCTGTAAGCAGTTCATCCAGACCTTGAGGCCATGGAACACACCAGTGTGTGCGGGAAGAGCCAGGTTAGGGAGTGACAGACCTGTGTGCAAATCCCAGCTCTGCCCTAACAAGCTGTGTTGCTTGACCTCTGAGCCTCCTTTATAGGTTGGTCCAGTTCCCCAGGAAAGACTCAGATCTGCATGCGGCTTATGGGGCTAAGACCCATGAGGGACGAGGGTCGTTGACTCTGATGAGCCTACGGGGAGCCTTGGAGCTGGGGAGGCCCTTCAGCATTGTTCTGAATAGAGACGAGGGGTTCGGCCTATTGTACCTGCATCAATCTGTCATTGGAAGTGGGCTGTTCCTGGATAGGGGATGGGACTTTGAGCGAGGTAGCTCCATTCTCTGAGAGTAATTCCTAGGAAGGACCTCACTATGAATAGCCAATACTCTTGGCAGCTGAGGAAATGAAGGTGTCAGTCCCGCAGGTGGGCTCTAGGTAGCAGACCCCAGCACCCATCGCTGGCTCCATTCCTCCATTACACAGCAAGAGAGAGGTATGAAGAGTAGTAAGATCATGTATTCTCATTTGGCACAGACTGTTATTTTTATTATTACACTAGAGGCCCGACGCATGAAATTCGTGCAAGGGGCTCGGCCCTGGCTGTCTCAGCCTTCGCAGCCTCGGCTGCCTTGGCCCTTGCAGCCCTGGCTTCGTCCGGAAGGTCATCCAGATGGTCTTTCTGCTGTTCGGTCTAATTAGCATATTAGCTCTTTATTACATAGGATGGGACATAATTCCAGTGGAATCTGACTAATAAGCAACAGGCTGGACTGCTCTTAATTCTAGACTTTCTCTGTTCATGTAACCCAAGGTCATACCAGCTTTCTGGAAGCCCCACAGTCTGGTGACCACTGCCTTTCCGTGAGGAATTCGAGGTTGGCCAGTGGCTGGAACAGGTCCTCTGAAGCAGTCTTCAGATCCCTGGACTGGGGGGCCTAGAGCAGACATCACCTAATTCTTGCTGTTTTGCCTTTCAGGAGTGCCAGTGTCAGGAGAAAAGCTTGTTTTCTCAAGAATGGTAAGGCAGCCGCTTGCAGTTCTGGCCTTCCCTCTGCGGAGGGAGCCCTCCCATCCATGCTGGAAAACCAGCGTTTCTTTTCCTTTACACCCCTGCTCAGATAACTCCCCTGGCTCCACAGTGGCCAGGGTGGTTTCCCGAGCCGTGTTCCATGGATTAGTCCTTCCAGACTGAGCAGGCCCAGCCCCTTTGCCGAAGTCCCCAAACTGGCATCAAGCCCCTGCCAGCAGTGAAATCCCCCCACCCAGGCTCAGCAGGATCAATGCACTCTGGCTACAAGCAGAGCCCTGGGTTCCCCTCGGTGCCTCTGAATCCCTAAGTGCCCTCCCTCCCGTCTTCTCTCTCATAGCCCTACTGTGAGCATATGGCAGAGTCGCCAGACTGTTCCCAGACATCCAACCTGGTCTGCGGCACTGACGGGGTCACATATGAAAGTGAATGCCATCTTTGCTTAGCCCGGATGTAAGTCCACTCCCCACCTTCCCCTGTGTTTGCTTGCGTGGGGCTCCATCTCTGCTGCATACAAGTCTGAAAGGAGCAAGACTTGACCTGCCTCCTCCTTCACACACACCTGACCTAGGAAGAATCCCCCAACATTTGCTCCTAATGGAATGGGCACAAGTGTAATTCATGCACATGGTTCTAAGCAGAAAGCCGAAGCTGGTGGGAGGTAGGGAGTGAAGACACTGATCCTGACTAGGTGACTTCATTTGATTATTAATTCATCCAGTCAACAATTATTTATTGAGCACCTATTATGTACTAGACACTGAGGAAACAACAGGGCATAAGCTAGACAGCATCACTGGCCTTCTGGGGCAGTCAGTCAGTCTAAGGGGGAAGCCACGTTGACTGTTAGCTAACTACAGAATAGAATGCTAAAGGCTTGGATGGGAGTACACAGGGTTCTATGGGTACAGGGCAAGGGTAGGCCAGACTACCCAGCTTTGAGGTGTAAGTAGAAATTAGCTAGGAAAATGAAGAAACAAGGGAAGGTAATTCTAAATAGAGAAATGAGTTTTGGAAAGATCTAGAAGGGAAAGTTTATATTTGAGGAAATATAAGAAGTTGGATATGCTGGAGTAGAAAATTTAAAGGAGAACAGGAGAGAGGCAAGAAATGAGTCTGGAGAGGAAGGACCAAAATATGACCTTGGTACATCTGAACACTCATTTAGTCTCATGTCTTCACTAATAAGACACTTGAGCTGGCCAGAGCTAAGTGAGATCATAGAAGAGAAGAAAGTCTTTGGAAGCTAGAATGTACTAGACAGATGTGCAAGAGAGCAGCAGGACAGTCTAACTTAGGTCATGACTAAACACTCAGGATTATATCAGGGGAGAAGTGACAGCTGTGAGATTAGATGTGAGGGATGATGGAGGAGGAGGCAAAAACAACATGCTGGTTTCTAACTTGTGGGTTTGGGCGGTTGGTGGTGCCATGTGCCAAGGTAAGAAACAGAGGGATGTAGCAGGTTTGTGGGGTGATGATGTCTCTGGACAGTTGAACCTCTGGGACATCCCAGTGGAGATATGGCTAGAGTTTAGGACAAAAGTCTGGGCTGGAGAAAGATTTGCAGCCATCAGTATGCTGTGGTGGTTGAGATCCCAGGAAGCTGAAATCTCCCAGGGGAGTGTGTGCAAGAAGGAAAAGCTATAGAGAGATGCCCAGGCACCCCTGGGGTCTGCCCTCCACCATACACTAAGTGGGTGGTAGGGCTCAGCAGGGTGTCTGAATGAACTTCGCCAAGGTCCCTGAAGGGTGCATTACAGTTCCTGAGGAGGTGGCCTCATCCCTGTCTCCTGTGATCCTAGGAAAACCAAACAGGACATCCAGATCGTGAAGGATGGCAAATGCTGATCCCACAGGAACCTTGTAAGCCATGAAGCTTCAGGCTGGAGAACAGCGATGGGAGTGGAGAGGATGTGACATGAAATAAAAGATCCAGCCCAACCCAGCCAAGTGGGCCAGTATTTTCGGGGACCCTGGGGAGGAGGTTGTGGATCTGGTCCCATCTTCCATACTCTGAAACTGATGTCCTTGCCATTGCTCCAGTGCTCCTCAACCCTATCACGTGTCCCCTGAGAGATCCCTTTCTGAGGTCAGGGTTCTGAGAGGCCAGCCCCTGGCCTCAGCACTCTCTCTGCTCAGTGCTCCTGTCTGAATAAGGACAAGAACCTAGGTGAGACCTATGCTCTCTGCCACTATCTGGGTGCATGGCCCCAGCTTCAGAAGCCTTTGTGAGGGTCCCACAACCCTTCATGGCTTTCTCCCTGGCTGACGCAGCACCCCAAGCCTCCCCCCCGCCACACACACACACAAACACACATGCACACAACCACAGCTGATGTTCAGATAGTGTACACAGTACAACTAAACTGTTTGTTAAAATACTGAACTAGCTCTGGCTGGTTTTCTCAGTGATTAGAGCGTCGGCCCTTGGACTGAAGGGTTGCAGGTTTGATTCCGGTCAAAGGCACATACCTTGGTTATAGGCTCAATCCCCAGCCTGGTTGGTAACTGTGGGAGGTAACCAATCTCTCACCTCGATGTTTCCCTCTCTGCCTCTCCCCATCCCTTCCACTCTTTCTATAAGTCAATGGAAAACATAGCCTCAGATGAGGATTAACAAGACAAAAAAATAAAAGTTTTGAACTAGGTCTGTAACAGTTGGAACAGGTGCTGCCTCAAGCCCTTGATGTCCCCCTGCACCCTGGCCACCCACAGCAGGATGACTCCAGAACCTGCTCTCTTTTGGCCAACATCCACTCCAACTGGCTGTTAAACACATTGACATTAGACACAACCCCAGCACACAGCACACATGCACTCATACAACGGCCCTCAGGAATACAGAGCATTCAGAAAGCCGACCACAGAGGCCCCAGCATATAGTATATGTCAACTATCCCCTCTTTAGGCTAAAGCCTACAGGGAGAACCTCTTGATAATGGTGGTAAGGAAAAGAGTGTAGGGGGCCTGACCAGATGGGAGCATTTCACATGGACACCGATTCCTATTCTAGTGAGGGCAGATAAGGCAGAAAATTCTCTGGGAAAGCACACACATTTCAGAGGAAAGTGGGGGCAGGCAAGGCAGGAACTAACATTCCCTAAAACCCAGAAATGGGAACCTAAGCAGGAATTGCTGCTGATAGATTTGAAACTATTATAGGGACAGGGAAGTCATCTATAGGCCCTTCCACTGCTACTGACAACAGAAGCTCCTGTTTCCCCCTGCATATGAGTAACATAAAATGAATCTGGGCAGTGAGATACGGAAAAGCTGAAATAACCGTGCCTTAAGCAGAAGTTCATTTCTTTCACATAGACCTATTACATTATTAGTCTGCCATCCTCATCAGTTTCTACCTCAAGGTCAGAGACAGCTGCTCCAAATCCAGCTATCTTGTCTACATTCCAGCCCTCAGAAAAGAAAAAATGGCAAACTGCCTCTGAAGATGCTTCCCATAAGATGTACATAATATTTTCATCTCATTGGCTAAAACGATGTCTTCTCTTGTCCATCCTAGCACAAGGAGACTGGGAAATACAGTTTTTAGCTGTTTGGCCATGTGCTAAGCTGAAAACTAGAGGTTTACTTATTGTAGCGGAATGGATATTTGTGACATTTAAAAGTCTCTGCTCTAAGTGGGACACCAGTCTTATACTCAAGTGGCATATAGTTCAGCCAAGCATCAGTGACCCTTTTCTCCCAGGCTTCCACTCATACAATGAGGAATCACAAAGATTCTGCCTGAGCAATGTGCCAGGCACCACAATGGAAAAAGTACCTAATTCCCACTTTACAGATGTAGAAACTGTGGCCTTGTCTCTGGAAAACCACCCCAAAATATAAGTGTGGGCCCCTAAAGACCCTATCTATGTCATGTGACCCTGCTGCTCTGGCCACAGCTGATTTGGCCATAAGATTCTTTAGGATTTTTCAAATTGGAAACAAGGAAAACACTCAGTTCCTCTCTGGCAGCAAAGCTGTAAGATGTGTTTCCTACTTCATGGAAGAAGCAGGATTGAGAGAAAGATGATGACATACAAAGAAGATATAGAGAGCGATTCCAGGCAGTGTTTGAGTTCCTGAAATCCAGCTGTCCTTGAACTTCCAGTTACATGGGATAACTTGACACCCTGTCAATAAATTTCCATTTTAACAATGTCTTTGAAATTATGTTTCTGGTTCTCTCAACTAAAAGAAGCTTAACCACCAGATAAAAAAGGGATTCTCAAAGGAGGTAACCTTTACATTATGGAAGATAATTAGGAATTGTTGACTAAATAGACCGCATGTGGAGGATCTTATAGTTCTGTTAGGCTGAAGGAAGTTTTTGGGATCACAGAGCCCCATTTATTCCCCTGAGGTAGGGCGGATCATGTTCTAGAAAAGCGGGCAGCTGAGAAGGGATGTTCTCTCCCTGTTCACAAGCAGATTCCCTCTGGATGGGTAGGTCTGTGCAGGGAAGGCTGTGTGACCAGGCCCCAGTAACCACCCTGTACATCTGCTAAACAGCCCATGACTTAGGGCCTCTTTGCTCAATCCTTAAATAATGACTGTTAATACTGTAAATTCCAATGCGTTTGACATTTGTTCTACAAATATTTATTGAGCATCTACTATAAACCAGACAATGTGCTTGAAATATGCTATCAACAAGACAAATAAGCTCCTTAACCCAGGGAACTTATAGTCAAGTATAAAAGGCAAATATTAAATTAGATAATCCCATAAATAAACCATCAGAGACTATGATACTTGTTGTGAAAGAAAAGTTATGACAAGCTGTGAGAGGGGGCTTGATATGTTCTCAGACAGTCCATGAAAGAGGCATTAAGTTCTGAAGGACAAATAGAAGTTACCTAGGAAAGGGATGGGAATGGTGGAAGGGTGGCAAGGAGCTGTCCAAACAGAGGAATGGTGAGTGCTAAGACCCCGGGGCAGGAGAGGGTACAGAGCATCTGAGGACCTGAACGAAGACCAGACTGGCTGACCACACGGAGCAAACAGGAGAGTGGCCCGGCATGAGATGGAAAGGGAAGCCATTGGATGTTTTTAAGCAGGGACTGACATGGAAAGATTTGTACTTTACATCACTCACGATGCTCTGTGGAGAATGAATCAGAGAGGACCAGAGAGCAAGTGGAAAGACCAACATGGAAGGAAGGAAAGGAAGAGAAAATAAGAGCGAACACACAACCCTGTGTTAATTAGGAGACAGCACAGTAGAGATAAGAGCATAACCTCTAAATCAAACTGCCCAGCTTGGTGTCCTGGCTTAGTTATTTACTCTATGACTTTAGCAAATTACCTAAGCTCTCTCAGTTTCCTCATCTCTAACATGGATTAGTATCTATCTCCTAGGTTGTATGAGGATTAAATGACTAGTATATCAAGAGTACTTAAAATACTATCCGGCACACAGTAACTTTTCATTGAATGTTTTGTGGCCTAAGGTGACACAGCTACTACATAAAACAGTTAAGTACTGAATTGCTCTGATTACAGTTGGTGGTGGGCTGGGCTGGGCCCTGACCTTCATGCACTTGTCCTCTCCACACCACCTTATCCTAGTCCCACCCACACGGTCCTAAGTTCCTAGGACTTCAGTGATGCCCTGTGTGCCAAATCAGGTTGGCTTCAGAGTGGCCTATCGGGAGCCTGTCTCCTGAGCACTGTGTGAAAAAATGGGGTGACAGCAGCTGATCAGTTTAAGAGTTCTAGCCTGCAGAGCCACTCTTGATCTCCAGACAGGATGCTTACGAGAGGCAACCGATCAATGTTTCTCTCACACACTGATGTTTCTCTTTCTCTCTCCCCTAAAAAAATAGTTTAAACACTCTTCTGATTGCTGATGTGTATATAGTTTTAAAAAACAATAGGTGGTGGGGTGAGGAAGGCCACAAAATGAACAGGAACAGCCTTGAAGGAAATATAGATCTCAGGACAGTACAGTGGACAGAAATGCCGTTGAAGGAACTCCTGAGAAGTTTATAGCTGTCTTCACCATCTGCCTGCTTTACTCACTCTGTTTCCCTCTATGCCCTTCCCAAGACATGATTTTAACCCGGTTTTAACCAGAGACTCCGCCAACACTGGGTTCTAACCTCCTACAGATTTGCTAGGGGACAAGGAAGCCCATACATCAACCCCAGGCCACACCCCAGGAATGGCCCCCTGAGATCTCCTGGCTCGTGGCTGTGCAGGTTCACTGGAAAGTAAATACAGAGTCTGTGAACCAACAACCCAACCAGCTATTCCAGAATTAGGTCACAATGAGGGATATTTGGACTACTGTGTACCAAAAACCTGCTCCAAGCTATTTCCAACATTCCTGACTAGATACAACCTCCAAATGATTCTGATTTACATCTATGGGACAATGGGACCACAAGGGCAAAAAGGCCGCATGTATCTGAAGACCAGGGTGGCCTATAAATCTAAACTACCCCTGGACAAACGAAAGCACCCAAAGGTCAAAAGACATGGGAAGATTTGGGCCCTCCCAAGATAAGGTGGGCTGTGGACAGCACAGCCACACAGAGGCAGAATGAGAAAACAAACAAGAGCTCTATTTAAGATTATAAACACAGTACTTGTTCATTGAGAGCAGGTGTAGCCAATGGAGGATTTTAAGCAGGGAAATATGCCGAGGTGTAGGAGAAAGAAAACTGGCAATTGGCCAAGTGACCCAGCAGCCTTGGAGAAGTCAGGTAACTCCTGTTGCAGAGGGCAGAGCTGGTGGCACTGTTCTTCAGGGCAGCACAGCCTCTCTCCACCTCTCCTCATTTGGCCAGGGCCAAGTTTGTGGATTGCAGCTGCTCTGCCTCTTGGCAGATGTTCTGCTCCACTGTGTCGCACTCAGCTAGGAATGCCTGAAAGATCAATGCAGGGCAGTGAGGGTCCACCCAGAGTTAGCCAACCCCAAAGTTCTGTGCTCAACCATTCTGGAGAACCTATGGGTGACTGGCTCATGCTGAAACAGGCTGCACAGGGAGTGCCTGGGCTCCAAAGTAAAAGGATAGGGAGGTAGAGGGAAGAGCAGTACCAGGGTTTCTGACAATGCTCTAGGCCCATAACCACCAAAAGGAAGCCTTGACACTGCAACTGCACAATTTCAGGGGTACACTGTACATATGAATGGTGCCTCCTAGAACTGTACAATGTATCAGCCCATCTGCCCTCCAGTGATCTTCCTTCCCAATCAGTTTAAATTCAAACATAATTACAGAAACATGAAAGGAGCAATTCTCTTATATTCTGGGTTCATGCTGAATACCAACAACAACAAAAAAAAAAGCCACGCAACTTCTACTATATCCTTCTTTGAACAGATAAACACATACACCAACCCTTTACACCACGCATGTCAAACTCAAAGGCTAACATGGGCCAAATAAATGAGGCATTGCAGCCCGCAAGTTTTACATGCTTGCTTTACACTGTGTAATGCCCTACCACACAACTCACCTGAACCCTTTTCACCAAACCCTTCCTTTTCAGTCTACTGTCTTTGAAATTTTCTGGCAGAACCTATGGAAGAATAAGTTGACACATAAATAATTCGGTAAAAATGACGTAAGAACACATCAGAAATATCCATAGTACACCAAGTAGGTCATGGGTCACCAATGGGAATGAGACATGAATTTCAGGAATAATTTTTCTGGGTCGGCATCCTACATGACCCTTCCATGGCTTTTGCTCCTATAAAAGCTCCCTTTGTTCTGTGTCTGGGCCATAGAAACTGATCTGTAATGTGGACTTTGTTCTTTCACTGTTTCCTAGGTATGGATACTATGTTGTGGTCATACCATGAGGTCACTGTGGCAAGGAAAGCACCTTTTGCTTCTTTTTTATAAGCCCCCTCCCTATTACCCCATCCTCAAATCCCAAGCAGAGTAGTTCACCCTCAAGAATGAGGCATCAGGCTAGAAATATTATTTAATTTATTATCATCTGTAAAAGGGAAAGTGGTGTCAATGATTCCCAACAGCCTCACAAGAACTGGGTCTGATTGAATTCTGTACAAGTAATAAGCTCAGTGGAATATCAGTCACATGAGTATCAGGAAAGTGAAGCCCTGTGTTTCTCTGACCATGAGACCATAGACCATTTGGATCCAAGCTTCATGAGGATTAGGTGCTACTAACACATGTTAATAAAAATTCGAGAAGCCCTATGCTAGTGGGATGTGGGTGGTTAGAAATCAGGAATTGTCTTATCTTTCTGTGTATTCACCTAAGACCTAGCAGTAGCTCACATACAGCAGGTGCTCAACATCCTCAGATAATAAGGCCTCATTACTGAAAGAGTGAAACTGGCTGAAATATAGTCAAAGGAAATTAGTTCTTCTCAGGTGAATATCTACTTACTAGTGCATCAATCTCCTCCAAGATCTTCATAAACTGCTCGATTGTGGCTTTTACTTTCCTATCGAGTTTGCAGAGAGCTTCAGCTTGCAAATCCTTGGCCAGAAAACCCTGTGGAGAAATAATGCATTCTCGCAAGGATTCCTTGAAGCTGATGAAAAACACCAAGCTGAGGTACTGATGAAGGAGCCACACTTGGAATCCATATTCCTCCCAATAGGCTGGGCCAGACCTCAGACCCACAACTTCATCTCTTGGGGAAAAATGAAAGCTGGCCCTGGGCCACCCTAAACACTCTAACAGGCCGCTCTAAAATAAACCACTGGGGCTGCAAATGCCTCCTGAGGCCTGGCTTTAGTGAAGCCAGAAGAGTATACGTGCACACAAGAGCCAGACATAAAGAGCACAGGGTTTAGAGTTTGATAGGACTGAAGTTGAATTCTGACTGCTATTTACTTGCTTGTGATCTTGAGCAAGTTACTTAACCTACCTGTGCCTCAGTGTCCTCATTTTTAAAATGGGGATTATGATACCCACACCCCATAGGGTTACTGTGACGATAAAGAGGTATATATGTAAACCCTTAATATAATTCCTGACACAGACATGCTAACAAATGGCAGCATTTACATTATTTTTATTAAATTGTCTTGCTGTTTATTCACATTGCTTGGCCAAATGACCAGTTAGCTGGTGACAACAGGGATCTCTGAAGATGTTTATCAAAGCCGAGAGTTACAGATGCAGATTTGACAACATGTAGTAAACATTAGCCAACAATTTCAACTAAAAAATTTATTCTATCAGAAATAGTCAAAAAAGATTTATGTCTAAAGATTTCAAAGAAGCATTATGAAAAATGGCAAAAGAACATTAGGAGATAGGAGGAAATCGGGTATTTGAAACAGGAGAGGTATTTGATGTAGTGAGTTCTCCAAAGCTGACTTGAGGATGAAGGCGGCAAGGAATGTGGGTGGCCTCTGGGAGCTGAAAGCAGCCCCTGGCTTATGATCAACCCAGAAATGGGCTTCTCAGCCCTACAACTACAAAAGGAACTGAATTCTGCTACAACCACAGGCGCTTAAAAAGAGGACCCTGAGGTCCAGAAAGAAATGCAGCTCAGTAGACATCTTGATTTCAACCTTGTGAAACCCTAAGCAAAGAACTTAGCTCAGCCATGCCAACTCCTGTCCCACAGGAACTGTGAGTTGAGCCAATGATAATAAAATTCATAGAAATGGAAGATGATACAACAAAGAAGTTGCCATGGTGCATAAAGAGAGCACTGGTTTGTTAGAATTGGAGGGCAGACTCCTGGTCCTGGGAAGGCTGCTTTCCAGTATGCTTACATGAGTGGTACTGAACTTGGATTATTTGTCAGAGGGAGGCCTCAGAAGAAACCAACCCTGCACACACCTTGATCTTGAACTTCCAGCCTCCAGAACTGTGAGAAAATAAATTTCTACTGTTTAAGCCATCCTAAGCAAACTAATACACATGGCAAAATGCTTTGAATGGTTAAATCTAAGTAGGGAATGTACAGATGTTCATTCATTCTGCTCATTTTTTCAACTTTTCTGTATGTTTGAAAATGTAAAAAAAAAAAAGATGTATATATTAAAAAGTTGGAAGGACCAAAAAAAAAAAAAAAAAAAGAACATTAGGTGATAAACAATAGAGAATTGGTTAAGTAAACCATGCTAAGTAAGTTTTAAAAAGTATGGTCATTTTTAATGACAGAAAATGTTCAACATTTTTATCCAATAAAAAAACATTTTACAAAGTGTACATAACACCATATCAAATATTTTCTTAAGGATGGAAAAGTAAATTCCAGTCTTTAGTAATGGTTATCTTTGAGTTGGGGCCTTATAGGTAATTTCTATTTTCTATAATAGTGTTCATATGTTTATTTAAAAGTTATATACAATCAGCATGTATTACTTTGTAATTAAAACATAACCACACATCCATTAAAGTTATAAAATGTGGAAGTCAAAGACAAATATGTGGTTTGGGACTGTTTCTAATCCTTACTTGATTTCTAATATAAGAAACCATCTCTTAATATAAGAAATTGAATTGGATGACCACCCCACTAAGATCCGCTCAACTTGTATCTTCTATGAATCAACAAAATATCCTTTGCTTTACTAAACACTTTATAACAAACCAGACCAGAGATTTTCAACCTTTTTTATCCCATGGTACACACAAACTAATTATTAAAATTCTGTGGCACACCAAAAAAGAAAGTTCTTAGGGCAGGTACAAAGTCAAAGCCCACAAAAAATTACCTGCTGGATTCCAATAAGCTCTTTATTTAACTCTTCCAGTTGGTCAGCTATCTTCTCCACAGATTTCTCCAAACTTTTCAACTTTTTTAGTTCAACTTCTTCCTCTGGACTGTTCTAAAATGTTTAAGAATAAAATAAAGCCAATAATTACCAAGAACACTATCCCCTGTCAGAAAAATTTTTTTTTTACCACAGACTAAACCACTCACCAAAAACAAAGCCTTAACTCTGTTGCTTCTTGGAAAGCAAATTGGAGGATATACATTAAGTTTTCTATCTACAAAAGAGTCTAGAGTAGAGAGAAGGTATTAGGTAAACATTCTGGCAAGGTCCTGACAATTTGGATTCAGAGAATAGAGCCAGACTCAACCTCAGCCTGGGGATGATCATCAATAGCCAAACTGATCCCTGGAGAGTGAACAAATTTTGAACACCTGTGAAGAATTCAGAATTTCTATATAGGTGGAATTCTATTCCTTTAAATAGAATTACAAAATGTTATCCACCAACATGACAATGATGAATACTTTTATTTATCATTCCCTCTATGCCAGATACTATTCCAAGCACATTACCTGAATGATTGTTTTAAGCCTTATCAAAACCCAATGAGGTAGGTACTATTTTAAATGATGAAACTGAGGTTGTTGTAACCTAAGGTCACATAGCCCAAAAGAAGTAGAGCTGAGATTTGAATCAGATTTGGCTTTACAAACCCCAGGACAGCTCCAATCAGGGGTCCTAGAGCTTCTTCAAACTCAACCTTTGGGTTCTGCCCACCCATCACCATTCTCCGGGACCCTTGAGCAAGAAATCTAGAATATTTCCCCTTCTCTCACCTAAACAATTGGCAGTCAGAGCCAATAGCTTCCTGATTTTAAACTACTCCAAATTATTCACATTCTACTTTGTGGCGAAATCCCGAGTGCCAGTCTCCTAGCAGTTCCAAGTCTGGATGGGATTTTCTTTGCCTCTACTTTGCTAATCTCACTCTCTCTCCACTCTGAGTCTGCCACCTCATTCAAAGTAAGGGAATTTCATGTGACCAACAATTCCACTGTGTCACAATGCAGGGCTGGCCATGGCCCTCTCTCATCACCAATAGGCTATTGTCCTCACCTGTCACTAATTGGCTCTTTTTCTCCCTTAGTTCTTTAGTCTGAACCTTTCTTTCTGGCCAGTTTTTTACCCAATGGGAGATTTTAGTAAAAAGGGTGGTTAAAGGGAGAGAGCCTAAAACTTGTATTTATTTTTTAAATCTCCAGGCTTAACAAATTGTTCTTTTGCAAATCCCCTCCAAGTAAGGCCTGTCTTAGGCATCTTATAACCAGACTGAGGTTCTACCACCAACACAAAAGTTATGTTATTGAGGCAGCACAGCTGCTCTAGACTTTCAGAGCGAGACCCCTAACCAACAGAAGCCAGAGGGCATGAGAACAACAAAACTGGTAAACCCATCACACAAATGGAGACTACATTTGTTTAGAGAGTGCTTCACCAATGCAGCATCTAGGTCCCCAATTTTGCCTTCTACACAGAAATACGCATAAAAGGCCTTAGCATTTGATTTGGTTGTGTTCTGGTGGAAAAAGTAATTTACCTTTTTCCCAATTAACATGACCCGGCAACCATTTTGTATTCCAACTGCAGACAATGGCTTCTCCATTTCCTTCAGAGACTGTCCTGAAGAGAAGAAAAGACTGCCAAGTTGTAACAATTGCACAGCATTGAAAACAGATTTCAGCAAGGGTACAGGAGAGAGGCAAGTGTGTTCACTTATGAGAAGAGGATAAGTTGGTGTGATCTTTCTATAACTAGGTGTCTTGACTCAGTAATTTCACTTCAGCTATTACTGTAAACAAATAACTGGATGTGTACCTGCACAATAACACTTTACAGTAATTTTTAGTGCAACCTTATTCATATGGAGCAGCGGTTCTCAACCTGTGGGTCGCGACCCCTTTGGGGGTCGAAAGACCCTTTCACAGGGGTCGCCTAAGACCATCAAAAAACACATACATAATTATATATTGTTTTTGTGATTAATCACTATGCTTTAATTATGTTCAATTTATAACAATGAAATTGGGGGTCACCACAACATGAGGAACTGTATTGATGGGTCGCGGCATTAGGAAGATTGAGAACCACTGATATAGAGAGGAAACAGGAAAGAGCCAAAAATTCAGGAATAGGGGGTGATGAACTATACATCAGTACAATAGAAGATTTTGTAGGCATTAAAGCTCATTTTTTAAAAGAAACTTGAAGGCCACAATGAATGTTGATAACCCAGTGTTATAAGAAAAAAATGTTATAAAAACTGTATAACCAATATAAGCCTAGTTTTTTCAACTAAAAAAAAAGTCCACAAACAAGAACCCACACTTCTGGAAGCCAGAACAAATAAACAAAATAAAAGGCTGAGAAAAATGCTAAAATGTTATGAGAGGTTTTAGCCAGGAGGGCATTTCCTCTTTGTGCTTTCTGTATTTTGAAATGTGAATTTCTATTCCCTTTATAATTCTAAAGCAAAATGTTTTTAAAATAAAAAACAAGGAGTTACACTGTGAAGTATAAATACAAGTACTTCTCATCACTAAATTCTTTGTGACTGGCACCAAATAAGATAAATTTGGCCCCATTAGATAGCAAAATAATGGGTTACCATGAGAATGGGAAGACAGAGGGTGGAGGTGTGGAGTGGGTAGGTCTGGCAGAAATCAGCATCACCCACTGGGCCTGCCACAGCCAGGCTCCTGGTAAGTGTGTTCATTCAACACCCTCTGTGTCAGCACTGTGCTGAGCATTGGACACAGAGCAGTTTCTCTGCCCTCACAGAGTTTGTTATTCTAACCGAGAAATCAGATATTCAGCAACTACAAAAACAATTATTTAATAGTAACTTCAATATAAGTTATGCCAAAGTGGTAGGGAGTGCCATGTTAACATACAATGGGAAGAGGATATAACTTAGCCAGGGAAGACTTCATTAAAAGTCCATATGCTTCATTAAAAATGGTAAGATTTCACCCTGGCTGGCTTGGCTTAGTGGATAGAGCGCCAGCCTGAGGACTGAAGGGTTCCAGGTTCCGTTCCAGCCAAGGGCACATGCCTGGGTTGCAGGCTTGATCCCCAGTAGGGGGTGTGCAGGAGGCAGCCCATCAATGATTCTCTCTCATCATTGATGTTTCTATCTCTCTCTCCCTTTCCCTTCCTCTCTGAAATCAATAAAGAAATAATTTTTTTTTTAAAGTGGTAAGATTTCTGCCACCCTCATGTGACTTCAACTCTTATACCTGTCCAAATGTTTGGAAGTGTCCAGTACATAGTAGGTCCTCAATAAATATTTGCTGAAGAAATAAATGAATAAACAGCAAATAAGAATTGTCCAATTTTGAAAGCTATGAGTTACCATTAGGTAAGGTTAAGCAATTATAAATAGGTCATTTAGCTATAAGGGCTCAAAGTTGGAAGAGAAATGCCTACCCTTAAATATGAGTTTCTGAAAAGGTAGCGGGACTCCTGTGGCCTCTTCAACAACCTGGGCTAGATCTTGGACAATTGGTTCACTACTGCCCTGTTGTGGGGTAACATGAAGGTCGTGCTTCTCATTGCCTGAGGAGAGAGAAAAGGGTTCAATTAAGAAAAATTTTCCACATGAACCAATATAGGCTGACACTTCATTATATTTATGTAGCCAGCCTTCAGCCTTCAAAGCCCAATTCATATGCCCCCTACTCCAATCAGCCCTCCCCCATTTGTCCAGCTTCTGGTGACCTGCTCAAGGATTTGTTTCCACTGTTATAACTAACATTAGTGATATCAGCTAATATCTGAGTACTTAACATGCACAAGAGGCTGACCAGTCTCATTTCATGCATTATCTTACTTAATCCTCAGAACACCTCTATGAGGTAGGTACTACCTATTATTCCCCATTTCACAGATAAGTAAACTGTGAGTCAGTCCAGTTAAGACCTGTCTATAGAGACCCAACTGTGGAGTCAGCACTTGACATCTGATCTGATACCAAGGTCCATGCTTTTTATCACAAGCCATCTGCCTCCTGTGGCCTGACTGCCCTGTAGTCTGTATTGTACTGGCCTTGTCTTCTTTGCTATAATGGGCAAGGGACTGTTTTCCCTCCAAGTCTCTCCCACTGGGCACACCTGGACACATACATGGTTGGTGCTCAGTCAACAGAAAAATGAGCCCTGGCCGGTGTGGGTCAGTGGATCAAGTGCTGGTCAAGGGCATGTACCTGGGCTGCAGGTTCACTCTCAGTTTCCTGTGTGCCAGGGTGCTGGAGGCAACCCATCCATGTGTCTCTCACATCAATGTTTCTCTCTCTCTCTCCTTCCCTCCCTCTCTCCCTTCCACTCTCATAAAAGCAATGGAAAAAATAGCCTCAAGTGAAGATTAACAAAAAACAAAACAAAACAAAAAATAGACAAATGAGTGAATAAATTCAAAACAGCAGGAAATTTCTTTTTGGAGCAGAGATGCCAATTCTCTTTCAGGTATGTGGTCAGTAGAAGGTAGTCTGTTTACCATGCACCAGGCTAAGCCTTGAGCCTGCTCAACAGACTGGAAGTCAATGGGACAGGTGTGTTGTTGTTTTTTAATATATTTCTATTGATTTCAGAGAGGGAGAGAGAGAGAAACATCAATGCTGAGAGAGAAGCATTGATGGGCTGCCTCCTGCACGCCCCCTACTGGGGATGGAGCCAGCATCCCAGGCTGGGACTCTTCAGTCCATAGGCCAACGCTCTATCCACTGAGCCAAACCAGCTAGGGCTGGGACGGGTGTTAGCAACTCTCCTTCACAGAGAACAGCTAGATGGATCACTCAAAACTGCAGGATCCAGCATCCTGGTCTTCAGATCGGAGGCCCTGGGGTCTCCCACGGTTGGTCCCGAGGAAACCTCATGGACGTGGCTCGTCCGTGAATTCACTGTGTAGTTCGGTGTCAACTCCAGCAGTAGACAGACCCAAAAGGTGCCCAGAGTGTATGCCTGGACCCACGGCCCACGCAAACAGTGTACACGAGTCACACAGCAGCCATACCCATGGCCAAATACAAGCCTGACACAAAGACCCACCATAACTGTGCAGGCCACACATGAACACGTACAACCGGGGCCACGACGTGGAGCACGCAGGCGAAGATCAAACAAATGACCTGAAACAAAATGCTGCGCCACAGGGAACGGTGTGCTGACACAAGACCCGCGCAAAAACCAGCCCCGCGGACACAAACCCACGCTTCCGGACGCCAGGACAAACACCAGGACACGCGCTTCCGGAGGACCCGTGGCGATACACACAGGCCCTGCCGGAGTTTCCTGGCCCGGCACGGGGCCCACCCGGTCACCCGTGCTCACTGTGGGTGACGGTCACGCTGAGTCCGGCTGCCGCCATTTCTACATTCTGGGCCACTTCTTCGTTCGGGGCCGCCTCTTCGCTCTCGGTCACCGCTTCGTTCTTGGTCACCTCTTCGCTCCGGACCACCACTTTGCTCCCGACTACCTGTTCGTTACGGGCCACCTCTTTGCTCCCGACTACCTGTTCGTTACGGGCCACCTGTTCGCTCAACATCTCCTCTTCGCTCAGCACCTCCTCTTCGCTCCGGAACCCCTCTTCGCTCCGGGCCACCTCTCTGCTCTGGGTTGAGTGAGGCCGTACTCTCCTCTTCACCCGCGGCCCGCGAGCACCGGCGGCGGCGCCCTTGTGGGGTCCCACATGCCCTCTGGCCGCCCTCAGGCCGGATGAGCGCCGAGAGGGAGGCGGACCGCGCTCGGCCGGGAACACCGACTGACGCGACTCTCGGCCCGGCCGAGTGGCGCGCCGCCGGGGGCCCTGCCGCCCGCGGTCGCCTCTCGGTCTCCGCGCGCCACCGCGCTCCGCCAGACCCGCACTTGTCGCCTGCCCAGCGGTGGGAGCTGAGCACCGATCCGTGCAACCCCGCGGCGTTACTTGCCCGTCTCGCCCCGCCCCGGCCTTCCGGCCACGCCCCTTGGGGCGAACCCCGCCCCTACCCTATGCTGGGGAAGCCGCCCTGGGTCCCACCCACTCAGATGAGGCCCCGCCTTGCTGACCTGAAGCCACGCCCTCACGTCGTCCAGCGTGGCCACGCCCCCTGCTGACTTTCTATCCAGCACCTCCAATCTCCTGGAGCTCTTCTTCCCCGGAAAAGGCCGAGCTGAAAACCCGACAAAGGGATCGGGAAACTCCGACAGGCACAGTGCGCTTGCGCACGGGGAACCGGAAGTTAAGACCGAGGCGGTGTTGTCTCTGCTTCCGTTTCTGGTTTTGCTCCAGTGTTTGGGTTTTCTTCGCCGCCAAGATGAACCGATTCTTCGGAAAAGCGAAACCGAAGGCTCCGCCGCCCAACCTGACTGACTGCATTGGCACGGTGGGCGCTTGACCACACATAGCTAGGCTTTGGGCCTCTGAACCCCTTTACCCCACCCACCTCCCGGCTCCCGGCTCCTACTCCTCCACCCCATTCCCGGTCCCGGGCCCATTACTCCTCGGCCCTTTCCACTCCACCTTTGTTCCTGTTACCCAGGTCATTCCTGACGCCACAAACCAGGGACCCCTGGCCTATCGCTGTCTCCCCCAACTGGCACCTGACCCTTGATGCCCGCTGCCGCATCCACTCGCTCTTTCCTTATACCATACACACTTCCCACTTTGTCATTACCCCTCTTTCATCCCTCTCCCACGTCAGGACTCTCTTGACATCCTAGGTCAACATATCTGTACCTGATCCTGGATCTCAGTAACAAAATTCAGAAACCTGGTCCTGGACATTAAGCCACCACCCTCTATCTAGGGAACAGCATTAGAGCTCCAGCTCCAGCCAGTCTACAGCGCACTAGTTCATTTCACACACCTGGTTGAGTCCCTAGCCTGACTAGTTTCTGATTCTAGGAAAATTTCACTTAGTCCAGTGACTCTCAAATTATTTTTCTGCCCAGACGCACTTGAGGGAGACCCTGGAAAGTCAGAATCTGGGGAGTGGAATATAGTGTATAAACCCCCGCCCCAAAGTTTCTGTCTGGGGATTCCACCCCACCCCTTTGGGCACATGCTGGTAAAGAGCCCAGAAGCCTGGACCTCCAAAGTGTTTTCCACCCTTCACCATGTGATCCTCTTGATTTTTCTTTTCTTCCTCCATATTCCTTTCTCTCTTGCTTCTTCTCCTGTAAGTATCTATCTATCTATATAAAAGCGTAATGGACGGTTACCACTGGTGGTCCCCTGAACAACAGGTGGACCAGTTGCTATGATGCGCACTGACCACCAGGGGGCAGACGCTCAACGCTGGAGCTGGTGGTCAGTGTGCTCCCACAGCCAACCTCCCCGTGGTCAACCTCCCACTGCCCGCCCCGGCCGGCTGGCCAGATGGGCCCCTATCGCCCCGATCGCCAGCCAGGTCGAGGGACCCCCCACCCACCCATGCACAAATTCATGCACTGGGCCTCTAGTATTATAATAATGACCACTGCCTTTTATTTTTTTCCCTTAAGGTGGACAGCAGGGCAGAATCCATTGACAAGAAAATTTCTCGACTGGATGCTGAGCTAGTAAAGTATAAGGATCAGATCAAGAAGATGAGGGAGAGTCCTGCAAAGGTAAGGTAGGCAGGAGCTGCTGTGACAGCCTAATTTAAGCACCTGTGGAAATAGCACATGGTGAGGGACTGGTGAGAGATACAGAAGGCATGCTCATAGTCTGGTAAGTAGAAAACCTATGTGAAGGAAGAGAGTTTACAACCAGATATGAGATGGAGACTGGGGCTTTGATCTGATGGAGAGAAGATACTGATCACATATCCAAAAGCATGTATGTGGGAATTAGCATATTCTGCTGAGAAAGTGGCAAATCTGGAGAGAAGGACCGAGCCATGTTCAGGCATAATGAGTTGCCAAGCTGGTCCTGTTAGATAGGTGTAATAGACTGATTAAGGAGTAGCATGCTGGGAAAAAAGTGGCCTTGATAAAGTCACCTAATTTCTTATTTTCCTCTTCTGCTACATAGAAACAGAATACTATACTAAAGTGCATGGATTGTGGATCTAGAACTACCTTTGTTGCTTCCATCTTTATAACATTAACCGTTTGAGTGAGGACAAGTTACTTGGCATCAATGAACATCAGCTTTCCCATCTGTAAAATGGGGATAATATCTACTTAATAGTGTGAGGATTAAATTAGGTAATTCATGTGACCTACAAAGTACTGTGTCTAGTACATAGAAACATTCAGTAAATGTTGGGTATTATTAATATCTGTGAAGTAATAACATTTGCTTTCCCTTCATTAGAGGAGACAAATAAAATGATTTATGGAACCATATAGAAAGTGACAGGGGAAGAGATAAGCTTTCCTCAGACATTTTAGTGGCAGGAAAGCTCATTTAGATTTGATGAGATGAAAGCTTAAACCATGGTGGTAGTCAGGAGAATGATATGATTCAATTTGAAAGTGAGTTCTGACAATCAGTAATAACTGTTCATGAAGAGACAACAGAGAGAGGAAAGGTAAAGTTGATATAAAGGTTTTCATATAAGAAGTGAGAGATCGATGGGGCTGTTGTTAGTCATTTCCAAGGAGAGAGCAGGCTGAGGAGTTTGTGTGTGTTTGAGTTTGAGTGGATAGCAGGATGTCCAAATTGGGGATCTCCTTAAGGTAATTGGATATACAAAATCAGCACTGTTGGGGCTGAGGGTGGAATAAATATACACTAGGAAAAAGACATGCAGTTCATTCACTGAGATATGGGATGCAAAGGGAAAGAAGAATTGAGGCTTAATGACTGTGCTTGCGAGTTGAAAAATAATGCAGGAGACACCATATCTGCTAATTTGAAGAAGAGAATAAGTAGATACGTACATTTGGGGATATGGAAGATTTATTTTACCATATATATACTTTTTACTTCTTTTCATTAAAATCTATTTTCTCCTCAGAATATGGTCAAGCAGAAAGCCTTGCGGGTTTTAAAGCAAAAGCGGATGTAAGTTATATGCATAATCTCCTTTCTTTCACAGGTTTGACCAAAAGAAATGATCTTCCATCCCCTCAGGTTTTTATACCATTTTATAAGCATTCTTCATGTAATTACAAATTTCATGTACATATATAGTTAGCTGGCTTTTTCTTCCCCTATATATTCAGCAACATCTGTTGTAGCACCATCCATTAAAAAAATTTTTTTTACTCCTCACCCTATGATATTTTTTCTATTGATTTTCAGAGAGAATGAAAGGGAGGGAGGAGGAGAGAGAGAGAGAGAGAGAGAGAGAGAGAGAGAGAGAGAGAATCTACAGGTTGCCTCCTGCACGCTCCCCAACCAGGGGCAGAGAGTGAACCCGCAACCCAGTTACATGCCCTTGAACGGGAATTGAACCCACGACCCTTGGGTCCGAAGGCCAATGCTCCAACCATTAAGTCAAACCAGCCAGGGTGTACCATCTATTTAAACAGAACTTTTTGCTATGATAGGGATGTTATATTTATGCTGTGCAGTTCAAAATCTTTTAGCCATGGGTGGCTATTGAACACTTGAAATGTGGCTAGTATGACTAGGAATTGAAGCTTTAATTTTATTTAATTTTAACAGTTTAAGTTTAACTAGCCATATGTGACTTATGTCTTCTGTATTGGACTGCCCAAATCTATAGGGTTTGGTTCTTCCATTATTTATTTAATTAGAGTCTGCCTTTTAAATATATATATATATATATATATATATATATATATATATTTATTGATTTCAAAGAGGAAGGGAGAGAGAGAGATAGAAACATCAATGATGAGAAAGAATCATTGATTGGCTGCCTCCTGCACGCCCCACATTAGGGATCGAGCCTGCAACCTGGGCACGTGCCCTGACGAATCAAACCACAACCTCCTGGTTCATAGGTTGACAACCATTGAGCCACGCCACCAGGCTAGAGTGTGCCTTTTTAATTTTTGTTTGTAAAATTGGGAATCTTGGATATTTGTTCTCTCCCACCAGGAGATTTAAGGGTCCTTAAATAGTCTTACTCTTTGCCCCAGAATTCCACTTCTGGGAATTTAGCATAGGAAATAATGTAAAACATTATAAAGACACATATATATTAACACCTTGTAGCAACAAATGTTATAACATTAAATGGAAAATAGTGTTATAACTAAAATACATACAAAAGAAAAAGGCTGGAGGGTTGCATCAAATGATACTTGGTTAGAGCAGTGATTTTTCAATAGGCGTGCTGCAAGACTTTTTAAAACATGCAATACCTGACAAGTCAGGAACACTGACCTCTTTTCCCTTAGATTGCCAAATTAAAAAATGACAACAGCCAACATAACAATAGTCATCTGGTGTGAATGAATCAAAATTATATCTATTTTCTTATCAGATTGGCAAAAAAATATATTTCTTGGTCTACCGCAGAATTTTAGTAATTAGTTTATGTGTGCCATGAAATGAACAAGGTTGAAAATTGCTGGGTTAGAGTGATTGTTTTGGCCAATTTTATTGTATATTTAATTTTAAAACTCTTTTTAAAAAAGAAAATTCTTATTTAGTATTAGACATACTTTCTTCTTGAGGATTTATATCTCACATTTGCCATTCTCAATTTACTCTACAAAGGTATGAGCAGCAGCGGGACAATCTTGCCCAGCAGTCATTTAACATGGAGCAAGCCAATTACACCATCCAGTCATTGAAAGACACCAAGACCACGGTACTTCCATGGCACCTTTTCCCGTGATTTTATTTTATTTTTGTACTCTTGTGCTCTTTCCCGTGGTTTTTAAAAGACAGTTTAACCAGCATGGCTCTTTAAGACATTGTGTTTTCTCTTAACCTTTTTTTTTTTTAGGTTGATGCTATGAAACTGGGAGTAAAGGAAATGAAGAAAGCATACAAACAAGTGAAAATTGACCAGATCGAGGTGAGATATATACTGGCTTCTGCAAGAATGCACTAGTTTCTGAAAGAATCCAAATGAATGTTTATGTGATGGGAGGGGCACAAAAGGGATTGACCTTTGGGCCTGCCATTTACAAATAAGTAACTTTGAGAAAGGGCACCTAAGGTCTCACTTTCCTTGTTAATGCAAGGTTCCTAATACCACATATGGCTAGTATGAAGATGAAATAAATGAGCTGGTGTATCTACATGCACAATGCCTGCCACATAATAAGCACCAATAAACACCCAGTTTTCTATTACCTCTAATTCAATGATTTTTAGTCTGTTTTCTCATTTGTAAAGTAATTATGTTGCTGTCCATCTCCTAGGATTGTCATGAGTGTCAAATGAGGAGATATATGTAGAATGCTTAAAACAGTCCTAGTGTGGAGTTGGTTCTCTTTTCTAATAATGTTCTTTATATTTTTAATAATGTCATTAGGTCCTTAAAATTAGCATTTCTCTTGAGATCATGCTTTGGCTGGGATGTGAGCCCCAACCTGGGGCAGGGAGTAAACCTGTAACCCAGGTACTTGCCCTTGATGGGGAATCGAACCTATGATCCTTCCATGCGCAGGCTGACATTCTAACCACTGAACCATAACGGTCAGGGCTTTTAAAATTTTTTTAAATGTTTTTTCCATTTTACTTTCTACCCTTTATTTGGAAAAACAAACTTCTGATTTGGGGGCTAGGAAGGAGTTTTCAAATGTTTTGCATTGCTCTAGAGCAGTGGTTCTCAACCTTCTGGCCCTTTAAATACAGTTCCTCATGTTGTGACCCAACCATAAAATTATTTTCATTGCTACTTCATAACTGTAATGTTGCTACTGTTATGAATCGTAATGTAAATATCTGACATGCAGGATGGTCTTAGGCGACCCCTGTGAAAGGGGTCGAGACCCACAGGTTGAGAACCACTGCTCTGGAAGTTCTGAAGTGTAAGTGATGCTGATTTGGGCCTTCTCCAGTATCAACACTACCCTGTTATATGGAGTCTTCAGTAATGTGAAAAGTACATTTTCTGCATGTCCTTAACAGAGTGAAGATATACAGTATTAAGTGCTTAGTGTTTGACATATATTATTGCAATAAATTCTTACATAACCCTATGAAGTATGCTTTTAATAATCCCATTTTACTGATGAAGAATTTAAAGCTTAGAGACATTACTTTTCATGGAGTAATGAAAAATACTTAGCTTGGACATGTCTGACTCCAGAGTTAGCTCTTCAACCCATTATACAACTGCCCTTTATTATGCTGTACCCCTTCTTAGATTGGTTTTACACTTTTTCTGGCCTTGGAGTAGTGTTCCACTTAAGCACAGTAGATTATTCACAGATGATTTATGCCCTCAGTCAATGGTTTTCACCAGCCCGGTCTCAGATCTCAAACCTTTCCTTTTTCTATTTCTGTTTCCCCAACCATGGCAGACCCAGTATAATTTTTTTATACCACTCAGTTGTTTCTGCTACTGCCTCCTTTCTTACACAGTCTTTGGCTAACTCAAGAAGAGTAATTTGCTTATTTCAATTACCTCTTTTTCTCCTTTTATTAGGAAAAATGTTGGTAGTGTAGTTGTTGCTTGATGTAATGTTTCAGGTAAACTTTCTATAATGACAGATGATGAGTATCTATTCTTGCACTAGGACTTTGGATTTCCATGAGGCACCTTAAATTCAAATTCAAGATCGCCAGTTTTGTTTCCATTTATTTATTTATTTTTTTTGTTAATCCTCACCAGAGGATATTTTTTCTATTGATTTTTAGAGAGTATGGAAAGGAGGGAGGGGAAGAAAGAAAGACAGAGAGAAAGAACAACAATGTAAGAGAGACACTTCTATTGGTTGCTTCCTGCACTTTCCCTGACTGGGGCCTGGGATCTAATCTGCAACCCAGGTACATGCCTTTAACTGGGAATCAAACCCATGACCTTTCCATGCGTGGGCCAACGATCTAACCACTGAGAACCACTGTCCAGGGCCCTCTTTATTTTTAAGTTTACATTTTTACCACCAAAAACAGGAGGAGGATTATATAGGTCAATTATATTTATAGTTATTGTTAGGGAAAATCTTCAAACTTGTGATTTTTAAATAATTATTATTTTTTAAAATCTTTATTGTTGAGAGTATTATAGATGTGTCTCCCCTCCCATCCCACCCCCCGCCGTTGCCTCCCTCCACCCGGATCCTGCCCTACCCCAGGCCTTCACCACCCTATTGTCTGTATTGTCTGTGTCCTTGGGTAATGAATGTATGCATATAAGTTCTTTGGTTAATCTCTTCTTGCCTCCCCTCCCCACTTCCCTCTGAGATTCGTCAGTCTGTTCCACATTTCCATGCCTCTGGTTCTATTTTATTCATCAGCTTATTTTGTTCATTAGATTCCTTGTTCATTTATTATTATTATTAGATTCAGTTGTTGATAGATAAGTTTTTATTGCCATTTTATTGTTCATATTTTTTATTTTTTTAAAATACTTCCTTAAGCTCGCTTTCTTTTAGTTTCAATGAGAAGGAACATGCAGGAGTTGCTTGAACCTGTCCTTTAGTGGAGCATCTGCTCAGCTGTTGACTAAAAATAATCACTAGCCAAGGACTGAGGTAAAAGAGGAGAGCTAACAGTTGTTGAGAACTTGGTATGTGCTCTGCATTTTTTTGTACATCATCTTTTTAAAAATTACTTCTAAGTTCAGAGGAGAGAGTAGGGGCAAGAGGCAGAGTAAAATGGTAAAAAATGAATAAAAATCGTGTCATATATTCCTATAGGATTTACAAGACCAGCTAGAGGATATGATGGAAGATGCAAACGAAATCCAAGAAGCACTGAGTCGTAGCTATGGCACTCCAGAGTTAGATGAAGATGACCTAGAAGCAGGTAAAGTTATGGGAAGAGCAATGCATATGTAGCTTTAGAGTCTGGAAGGAGCAACTGCCTGGGACCTTTCCCCAAATGCTAGAGAAAATTCCTGTGAGGGTTACTTGAGAGGTAGTTTATGGTCCAGCCTTTGGGAAGACAGCTTGTGTGGCAGCCACATTGGACTTGCATACTCAACCTACAGCTCTGGGATGGACAAGCTCTGAAGGAAGGTCCACACAAAGGCCTCTGCTGACCGGTGCTTGGTATCTAAACACTGCCTTTCCCTGCTGTTTTCCTTTTGATTTTGGTCTCCCTATTTTGCTACTGGAACTCCTGTCCCTCAGAATAGCAAAGCAGATCAAGAAACAGTAGTTGGTAAATACTATTGTGCATCTACTATATACCAGACACTGTTAGGTTTGGAGATTCAGCATTGGAGAAAACAAATATGACCCCTGAATTCATGAAGCTTCTTAAGCAGGGGTAAGAAACTGCTTCTTTCAAGTAGTTAATTGCAAGAGCACAAGTGGTTAGAGAAGTATGGGATATCATGAAGCACATAACTGGGGAATCTAACATATTTGGGATATGGGACCTAAAGGATGAGTAGGGCCCTGCCGGCTGGCGTGGCTCAGTAGTTGAGCATCGACCTATGAACCAGGAGGTCACAGCTTGATTTACACTCAGGGCACATGCCTGGGTTGCAGGCCCCATCTCCATGTTCTGCTTTTGCCTAGAGCCTCCCCAACCCCACTCATTTTTTAATTTTCTTATTTCCCATCTAGAATCTCCCCTAATGCGTCTTTGCCTGCTATTATTGTTCCTCCTGGGCACTTTCTACTCACTTTACCATATACTTTTTTGAAAAGCCTGATTCATGTAATGATCACGTGGTATACAACAATTTCTGCCTATTTTCATTCTCTTCTTTCAAGTTCATCAATAAATGAGAGAATTTTTTACATTTAATATTATCAGGATTTTCTAATTTGAATTGGTCAACTGATAACTATAGATTCTTCTCACGAAGACTGGGGGCCTTATAACCCCATGAAGAATGGTTGTTTTGTTTGTTTTACTTTGATTTTTGTTTTTCATAGATTTTATCACATCAGTTCCATAGAAAATTTCTTATAATGCTAATCTTTTATTTTGAAAATAGAAATTAATAATCCCTTTTCCTTTGTTTTTATATGTTCATCTAATAAATAATTGGGCTTTCTTAACACAAGCTGCCAGTTTTCTTGGTTCCACACTTTTTTTTATGTTGACTATTTCAATTTCAGAGTTGGATGCACTGGGTGATGAACTTCTGGCAGACGAAGACAGTTCTTACTTGGATGAAGCTGCATCTGCACCTGCAATTCCAGAAGGTGTTCCCACTGACACAAAGAATAAGGTGAAAGCTTTTTCTGTTTGTAATTTCTATGCAGATCATAAAGGTTTACGCTTGATCACCAGTCTGGGATTCTAAAAAGTACTATTAAGTTAAAACAAGGAAAGACTGTCTCGGTCATGATTTTGAGTGCCCTTGAAAGCCCAGTTCTCTCACATTGGATTATGAACAGGCTGTGTAGACAGTGGCACAGAGACCCAGGAATGTTTTTATACAGTGACAATTTATGTAATAGTACAAGTTACCCTTGTTGTGAACTTGCACTGAGTGCCTTTTAAGTTTTAGACATTTCCTGGAAAAACATCAGCAGCACATGCATGAACTGTGCTAGGCTGCAGAGTAAAAGAAAGTTCTACTCTCCAGGAACACTGGTTAATTAGAGGGTGGATGTTTTTAAACTAGGGATTAACAATTTAAGTATAAAACCTAATGTAGAATGATTCTAATTCAATACGGTAAAAGAAGCAGGACACTGGATTAAAGTCTGCCACTGACTGAGACCTTGGCAAATCACTTAGCTGTTTCGAACCTCTCTGGTCCTTGCATCTGTAAAATACAGGTATGATCTCACACAATTGTTGTGCAGATCAAATTAGATCTTGTATGTAAGGGGTTTGTGAACTTAAAGCCCTGTCCAAAGTGACATGGTTATTATTATTATAAATAGAGGCCTGATGCACAAAATTCATGCAAGGGGCTCGGCCCTTGCAGCCCCGACTTTGTCCAGACGGTCATTCTACTGTCCAGTCTAATTAGCATATTAGCTCTTTATTATCTATAATAATAAAAGCATAATATGCTAATTAGACCGGACAGCTGAACGAGGGCCGAGGCAAGCCACCACAGCTGCGAGCACCGAGCCCCTTGCATGAATTTTATGCATTGGGCCTCTAGTATAGGATAAAATTTTGCTGCATATGAAATCCTGCTCATTCCATCTTAGATCTTGATTCCATCTTAGTTGCCACTGGACATTTACAGTCCTGGTGTTTTCCTTATCTCCCAACATGCACAATGTAGTTGACAGAATACTTGAGTGGAAACCAGTCTCAGCTCTACCTTTATTCACTGTGTAACTTTGAGCAAATTAGCAATTCATGTCTTCTCTCTGAATTTCATCAGTGTTTTTCCACCTGTAAAATGTGGGCAGCAAAAAGCGGCAGGTAATTTCTCAGGTCCCTTATAGCTGTTTTCTGTGAATGCTTGTCTTCCCTTATTCTACTCCTCCCATCTGCCTTGAGCTTGGGGTCATCTTACCTTTCTCTCCCTCACACCACCCCCACACCTCTGGCCACTTCAGGGTTTCAGGTGCATAGGTTGTTTTTTATCAGCACACGTGAAAGAATTTTTATGAATACCACCATAGCCCACCTTTTTAATTCCCTGAAGCATGTATGTTAGGTCTACTTCTAGAAGGTCACAGGTTCCTAAGTTAAAGTGCTGTTGGGATATGGTTTCTAAATTGATAGCAGTATCACTGCCTATAAGTTTGTAGGACAGTATGTTATGGCGATAACTGCCTGTTCTGGGGCACTGCTCCTTCAAGGATTTGGGAAGTTATAAAAGTTAATTGCTCACTTTAGGGATGAGAGTGAAAATGGGAATCTGGAGGCAAGGACTAACTCCTCAGCCTTTCCTCCTGGACCCTCCCAGCCCTGTTTTCCCGTTTCTAGATTTACACTGCAGTTTCTTTCTGTTTCTGTTTCTCTCTTACTCTTCCTTTACCCTGTAAAGATCATCTTTTTGATCTCTTCTAGTTCTTGTCCAGGTTCATCACTTCCTTCCTTACCTTTCATAAAAAAAAATCTCTCATCTTCTGATTTTGATTTTCATTGATTAAACATTTGGAGATGAGTTTTAACTATTAAATATTTGTAATCATTTTTTTTAATCAGTTGAAAAATAGTGGCACTATGAGAATATTATGCTAAGTGAAATAAGTCAGGAAAAGCTAAAGAACCACATGATTTCACTCATGTGGGATATAAAACTAAACCTCATGGGCAGACAACAGTGTGGTGATTATCACAGGGAATGGGGTGGGGAAGTGGTAGGGATGGAAGGTATACTAGTAGTTTGACTTTGGGTGATGGGCACAAAGTATACTATTTAGATCTTGTATCTTAGAAATGTACACTTGAACCCTTTGTGATCCAGTTAGCCAATATCATCCCAGTACATTTAATAAAAATTTAAAAAAATAAATAGTGGCACTAAACATTGCTTCCTTTTTACAGGATGGAGTTCTCGTGGATGAATTCGGATTGCCACAGATCCCTGCTTCATAGGCTTGCATCGCTCAAGTACATCTTGTAAAATAAATACATATTCTGGGACTAGGAAATATTTATCTTTCCAAATTTATCATAACAGATTATGGTTTCTTTCCTTTCTTTGAAGGAAAAGTTAATTACATTGCTCTTTTTTTTTTCCCATTAAGAGACTCAACATTTGGGTGATGCTTTCTTTGTACTAAATTTTTATTCCTTTTCTCTTAGGAAAGACTAACTTACTTAAAAGTATCAATGGGCATGTATGATTTCATTCCTATAATTTGAAATAAAATCAAGGAAATGGGACTCTTTAGATTTTATGATAGTTTAACTCCATTATCTCAAATTGACCTGATAAAATTGATAAGGCAGATGGGATTTCTGGGACTCGTCATATTATGATTCAAAATCATTTGCGGTATTATAGGTGGTTAAAGTGATGGCCTTTTTTGATGAATATTGTTATGTCTTGTGAGTAAAGCATACTGTGTCCAGTATTGGAATGGAATTAATACTATGTCATGAGTGGATGGTTTTATTCTATGGTTCCCTCAGTATTACAGCCTGACTTGTAACAGTAATGAATATTTCTTGATATTTAATGTATAGGACATTTATTTATACTCAATAAATATTTTTCAAAAGGATATAACTTTAATAATATCACTTCCGCCTGAAACCTCCACTGTAGAAACCAAATTTAATATAATTTTAATGTTGCCTGGCCAGTGTTGCTCAGTGGTTGAGCATGGACCCATGCACCAAGAGGTCATCGGTTCGATTCCTGGTCAGGGCACATGCCCCGGTTATGGGCTCAATCTCTGACAAGGGACATGCATGGAGCAGCCAATCAATATTGGTGGTTCTCTCTCATCCATGTTTCTATCTCTCTTTCCCTTCCTCTCTCTAAAAATCAATTTTAAAAATTTAATATAATTTTAATGTCACTTCAGCCTAAAAACTCCACTACAGAAATCGAATTTACCCGGTGGCATTGTGGTATAGAGGAAAGATTGAGGAACAATCCAGGCTTGGGCCCTGGGTCTGCTATGTAATAGCTACTAGGTAGCCTCCTCACTTCTATTTCCTTATTAGTAAAATTGTGCTTACCTCACAAGGCTCTTGTGAGGAATAATGGAGATAATTGTCATGAGTACTTTGTTAACTGCAACATACTATTTTCATATGAGGGTTTATTAACAATAAAAAAGCAGGGGCTTCTTTCTTTTCTTGGGAGTGCTACAGCAAGTCCAAATTCCTGCCTGATTTCAGGATCTTTCATGATCCATCCTCCTTTCCACAGTCAACTTTTCACCAACAACATTCCCTCCTCCACCTTGCTGGGTGCCTCACAATGCCACATGCACCAGCCTTTCATGTGTCAGCAGTTCACAACAGAATTGAGCATAAAATACAGAGTTCCCGTATACTCCCTTCCCCACACATGCACAACCGCACCCCCCACTCCAACCCCACAACTATAGACATTCTGTACCGGAGTGGCACATTTGTTAATAATTTATGAACCTATATTGATAGATTTTATCTCAACGTCCATACTTTGGGTGGTGTACAGTCTATGGGTTTTGACAATATACCTACCATTGAAGTACCATACAAAATAGTTTCACTGTCCTAAAAATCTGTGCTCTGCCTGTACCTCCCTACCTCCCCCTGAGCCCTGGCAACCACTGATTTTTTTACTGCCTCCATAGTTTTGCCTTTTCCAGAATGTCATCTAGTTGAAGTCATACAGTTTGTAGCCTTTTTACATTGGCTTCTTTCACTAAGTAATATGCACCTAAGTTTCCACCATGTGTTTTTTTTGGCTTGATAGCTCATTTCTTTTTAGCACTGAATAATGCTCCATTGTCAGGACTTCTTTTTAATGTAACTATTTACAGCTATAAATTTCTATCTGACCACTGCTTTCATTGCTTGTCATAAGTTTTGGTATGTTGTGGAAGTACTGTTTATGGTGTATGGTAAATGGGTACATGGGCTCCGTTCCATGCTCCAGCTCCCTCTCCCACCCTGCGGGAATTCTGGTATAGTGAAAACCATCTGTAAATGGACTGTGAGACCTTGGGAGCCTGGCCAGCTCCTTGGCCTAAGAAAGGCCACAGAGAAACTGCTTCTAGATATGACCCAGATTGCAAACAGCTAGTGTTTTATCTAATACAGCTTGTTCTCTGGCACGTTCAACCCCCAACACCTCCCTACCCCCGCACCCGCTGGCCGCAGGCTAGATGGGACTGGTGGAAGATTGCACTGGTCAGCCACCACCAGTATGCACGTAAGTCCTGATAAACCCATCTCTCTCACAGCCAGTCCTCCAGTTTATTTATTTGGAATCCACAAACAATATGCTAAGGTTTTTTTGAACCTCAGCTCTTTGCATAAAATAGGAAAGTCAGAATAAATGTTTATTTACTTCCATTTATTTACAAGTTTTGAAAATAATGAATAGGTTTCCTAGTGCACCAGTAATAAATAAATTATTGCCTTTCAGTTCCAAATTTACCTTTTTGCCTGCTCTGTGAAATGGATTTGGGCCTTTTATTTTATTTTTTTTTTATTTTTATTTTTTTTTAATATATTTTATTGATTTTTTTACAGAGAGGAAGGGAGAGAGATAGTCAGAAACATCGATGAGAGAGAAACATCGACCAGCTGCCTCCTGCACATCTCCCACTGGGGATGTGCCCGCAACCCAGGTATGTGCCCTTGACCGGAATTGAACCCGGGACCTTTCAGTCCGCAGGCCGATGCTCTATCCACTGAGCCAAACCGGTTTCGGCAGGATTTGGGCCTTTTAAATATTTATCCCTTTCCTGCTCTTAGATATTAAGCTTTGTCAGTAGAGGGCACCAGAGAGAGATTGCAGGAAAAAAGAGGTTTGTTTCCTGTTTCTAGTTAGGCTTCTGTGCTCTGGGCAGCTTCTCCAGTGTCTGGCTCCTGTAAGGCCTATGGCTTCTTCAGCAGCTGGCTTTTTCAGTGTATGGTAGCTAGCAGCCAGAAACTTCTTCTGGCATCCCCCCTCAGGCGGTTTGTAGTGGAGGGTCTCTTGTGAGACACCTCTCTATACATGGCTCTTCCCAACACCCTACAGTAGGTAGATTTATGGCAACCTCTTTTATATATATATACTAGAGGCCCGGTGCACGAAATTCATGCATGGGCAGGGGGGAGTCCCCCTCAGCCCAGCCTGCACCCTCTCCAATCCGGGACCCCTCGTGGGATGTCCGACTGCCAGGCCTAAACCGGCAGTCGGACATCCCTCTCACAATCCTGGACTGCTGGCTCCTAATTGCTCGCCTGCCTGCCTGATTGCCCCTAACTGTCCCCCCTGCCGGCCTAATCGCCCCTCACTATCTCTGTATACAAGCCTGATCATCCCTAACTGCCCTCCCTTGCTGGCCTGGTTGCCTCCAACTGCCCCACCCCCACCTCCCGCCAGCCTGGTTGCCCCCAACTGCCACCCTGCTGGCCTGGTCGCCCCACACAGCCTGCTGTTCAGTCGTTTGGTCGTCCCTCACTAATCCCCCTGCCAGCCTGGTCATAGGCAGCCATCCTGTGAGGGCATGAGGGTTATTTGCATATTACTTCTTTATTATATAGGAAGGATATATGTGTGTGTGTGTGTGTGTGTGTGTGTGTGTGTGTGTGTGTTAGAGACCTGATGCACAAAATTCATGCACTGGGGGGGGGAGCAGTCCTTCAGCCCTGCCTGCGCCTTCTCACAGTATGGGAGCCCTCAGGGGATGTCCCACTGACAGCTTAGGGCCCGGAGGAGCAGGCCTAAGCCGTCAGCCGGACATCCTTAGCGCTGCTGTGGAGGCAGGAGAGGCTCCTGCCACTGCTGCTGTGCTCACCAGCCGTGAACCCAGCTTCTGGCTGAGTGGCACTCCCCCTGTGGGAGCGCACTGATCACCAGGGAGCAGCTCCTGCAGCGCACATTTGCCCCTTGGTGGTCAGTGCATGTCATAGCGACTGGTCGTTCTGCCATTCGGTCGATTTGCATATTAGCCTTTTATTACATAGTGTGTGTGTGTGTGTGTGTGTGTGTGTGTGTGTGTGTATATATATATATATGTACTTATTTACTTACTTTTTTAGAGAGGGAGAGGGAGAAAAAGAGAAACATCAATGATGAGTGGGAATCATTGATCAGCTGCCTCCTGCATGCCCCCTACTAGGGATCAAGCCCACAACCTGGGCATGTGCCCTGACCCAGAATCAAACCTTGTCTTCCTGGTTCATAGGTCAATGCTGAACCACACTGGCCAGGCAGATTTCTGGCAACTTCTGCCAGGACAGCACCGCAGTGGCTTCCTGCCAGCTAGTGAGCCACAGGAACGTCTTCTCTAAAAGGTCTGCACCTCAGTTCTGGGGTGATCTTTATTGAACACTATCTCAATCAACCTTAGAGGTAGGGGCTATTCCTTATATTGCTAATCCTGTATTCTTTTAGAGTTCTCTTTTGATTCTTTTATTTAGTTAGTTAGTTAATTCTCACCAGGGGATATTTTCCCATTGATTTTTAGAGAGAATGGAAGGGAAGGAGGAGAAAGAGTGAGAAACATCAGTATGAGAGAGACATATTGATTGGTTGCCTTCCACACACACACCCCCCAAATGGAGTTGGGATCGAACCTGCAACTCAGGTTTGTGCCCTTGACTGGGAATTGAACTTACAACCCTTTGGTGTGCAGGCCACTGAGCCACACCAGCTCTTTTGATTATTAGCCAATCCTTATTACTCCATTCCCCTGTTATAGTTAATATGTCCTTAAATAAATAATTCCTCTCCTGTTCAAATTACTGTGCAGTTCTTCTCTCCTGAATGAACCCAGACTGATAAAATTGGTAATTTCTAAAGATGATAACACGTTTGTTTGATGAACTGATCTGTCAAAAATAACAGACTTCATGGAAGATAAAAATTGAAATTTCTAAAGCTGACAAGGAATTGATATCTATCATATACAAGAAACCATCAGCAAGAAAAATAGAGCAATGAGCAATGGAAATGAATAAGCAATTTAAAAAGAGGAAACAAATGTCATTAAGCAATGTCAGGCTCATTACTAATCAGAAACAAAATAGGAAAATGAGCAATGGATATGAATAAGAAATTTAAAAAGAGGAAACATAAATGTCATTAAGAAATGTGAGGCTCAGTAATCAGAAACACAAAATAATGAGAGCACATCACACCTATTGTTTGGAAAAAGTTTGGAAACTATAATGGTTATATCTGAAATATACTTGAGATCTTTCCTTTTTTCTCCACATTTGCTGTCACTCTAGTCAAGGCCACCATCATATTCTGCATTTGCATAATACAAAAATGTAACTGGTCTGCCCACTTCTATTCTTGCTCCCCACAATTCACTCTTCCCCTAGGAGCAAGAGAAATCCGTTAAGTGTATCTTTGCTTAGAGCCTTCCTATCGCTCTTGGGATAAAATTCATCAGCATGGCCTGTGGGTGATCTGCATTATCTCTTTAACCACCTCTGCAATTTCATACTGTGTCCCTCTCTTTCTCACTATTCTCCAGCAAATATTTTAATACCTTGAAGACTTCAAGCTCTTTCCTTCCTCATAGATTTTGCATATGCTATTCCCTCTGAATCTTCACATAGCTTTCTTTTTCTCATCCTTTGTTCTACTGAAAGAATCCTAGTTACATTCTCTCTCTCTCTCTCTCTCTCTCTCTCTCTCTTTATTTATTTATTGATTTTAGAGGGAGAGGGAAACATTACTTTTTGTTGTTCCACTTATTTATGCATTCATTGGTTGAATCTTGTATGTGCCTGACTGGAGATGGAATTTGCAATCTTGGTATATCAGGATGACACTCCAACAACTGAGCTACCCCACCAGCGCTAACCACATTTTTCTGAAAGAGATCCTAGTAAGTCTTAATACTGTTATTCTGTTAGTTTATTTCATAACAACAACATAATTTGTAGTTATTTCACAAATGTTAATTTGTAAATATAAACTACTTAGTTTTTGCCTGGCCAGTGTGGTTCAGTGGTTGACCCAAGAATAAGAGGTCGCTGATTCACATTAAAATTTACTTTTTAGAGAAACAGCGTTTGACACTGTCCCACACTAGAGATTGAAAGGCATAGCAGATCTACCTAATACATAGTCACAAACCCAAGCAGGGAGCCAAAATGAGACAACGAAACAACCTCCAAATGAAAGAACAAGAGAGTTCTCCAGAAGAAGAGATATGAAATAGATATAAATTTATCTGAAAACATTTCAGAGTAATGATGGTAAAGATGCTCAATAGCATGAGAAAAGATATAGTAATTATGAAAGCATAAATAAATAATGACCTAGCACAAATAAAGAACACACTGGAAGGAATACACAGCAGATTAAGGGAAGCTGAGGATCCAATCAGTGAATTAGAAGACGGAGGTAGAAAGAATATAGGATTTTTAGTATTGCATTCATAAGCTGTATACTAGGTTTGTTTGGGTAACAATGTGTTTTTTTTCGTTATCTTCCAGATATTTGGATGATTAAATACAGGGGTGGGCAAATAACTATTAATAAATAATAATACAAGAATAAACTATGTTTTGTGTGCTCACAACTGTAAAGCCAAAAAAAAATACATTTATCTCCCCTACTATTTTTTTTTATATTTTATTGATTTTTTACAGAGAGGAAGGGAGAGGGATAGAGAGTTAGAAACATTGATGAGAGAAACATCGATCTGTTGCCTCCTGCACACTCCCTACTGGAGATGTGCCCACAACCAAGGTACATGCCTTTGACCAGAATCGAACCTGGGACCCTTGAATTCACAGGCTGACGCTCCATCCACTGAGCCAAATTGGATAGGGCTATCTCCCCTACTAGACAATTCTTTTCATGACAGCAGGAACCATGTTTATATTTTCTCACCATTTACCTCTAGCACTTTAGTGCTGGGGTCCAGCCCCAGCAGGTCCAGGGGTTCCCAAGGCTGTGGACGGAGTCGGCGAAGAAGGAAGGACACGGAGGCAGCGTTCAGGTGGTCAGCATGGTTGGGTTCTCTCTTTTTTGTTCTATTACATCTATATTTATACTATTTGATCCCATAAGCATGTCTCTATAATTACAGCATGGTATGTTTCGGGAAACCTTCTACAGTTCCTAGTTTCATTTCCATAATCCTGTCTCTATCTAGTTCTGTTGATTTTAATCTTGTCTAGGTTAATCTCTGTGTTCCATTATAAGGGCTATTCCAAGGTCACTATTCTATTGCTCTACTGATAGGCTACAAGGAAGTGACTGAAGGAGTTTATCCTACCCAGTAAATGTTATGTCCTCCCAACCTCGCTGCTTGCCTTCCCTGGGACTGCCCTGTGTCAGTGGGTCTCCAGGGGTATAGGCTTTAGTGCTTTCCCTGGTGGGCAGACCCCTGGGGATGTGGACCCAACAAGTCCCAAATTTATTGCCAACAGTCTTAGTCCAAGTTCTTCATAAGTAGTACATGGTATTTCTGTAACACTAGGGGGATTTACTGATTTATTCTCTTCCTTAGTCCTGTTAACCCCTAACATGGGGAAACAACCTTTCTCTGGGAGGTGGTCCTGGTTAAAACACATAGCACTTAAGAGGGGGAGCAAACATATGTCATATATGCCCGGTCCCTTGAAACATAAACTGTGCAGATGTTTCTTCCCTGCAGCGACTGCATCAAGCAGCAAGGGTGGGTCGGCTTCCAGCAAATTCCCCCATTTTTAAAAAATATATATTTTATTGATTTTTTACAGAGAGGAATGGAGAGGAATAGAGAGTTAGAAACATGGATGAGCGAGAAACATCGATCAGCTGCCTCCTGCACACCCCCTACTGGGGATGTGCCCGCAACCAAGGTACATGCCCTTGACAGGAATCGAATCCGGGATCCTTTGGTCCGCAGGCCATGCTCTATCCACTGAGCCAAACCGGTCAGGGCAAATTCCCCCATTTTTAGTTTTTAAATGACAGCGCGTGTAAATCAGCAGCCACCTCTCAGATTGGGTTGTTTAAGACTCGGAAGAAGACTTGTTTGTGATTTTGCTAATAGGTCAGTCTGAGGCTTAACCCTATATCGGTTCCCCACACTTTAAGTGATGCCTGACTGAGACAGAGTACTCATTAAAATGTGTGTGAATGAATGAATCCATTTCCCCATTCTCATGAAAGCCTGGGCCAGTGAATTACTTTACAAATGTAGATGCTTCACACTTAAATGTTGTGTTCTATTCTGTAATGCAACAACAAAACGAACACTCCACACATTCACTTAAGTTTTTATATTTTATACTTTAAAAACTATCAGCGCCTCCAAACTTTCCCCCTCATGTTGTATCTCTCCTATTTGTTGTCATCTGCCCGTTCACCATTCCTAACATGTGGTTTACCGTTTTTTGATTTGTAAGAGCTTTTTGTATATTACCCGTTGTTTTGCACATCGTTTGTCCCAAGATTGCCTTTTGACCACTTAATTTTGTTTTATTTTATATATGTGTATATATTTATTTTGTATTGACTTACGAGAGGAAAGGAGAGGAAGAAATAAAAACATCAATGAGAGAATCGTTGATCGGCTGCTTCCTGCACGCCGCACACAGGGAATTCAGCCCATAATCCGGGCAACCCAAGCGAACATGGAACCGCGGGTCCACACTCCACCACCGGGCCAGGCCAGCTGGGCTGGGCAGTTTTGTGTGTTTTTTAACGTGAACTACTCTAGATGATGTCCGAGCTGACTTCAGAAGACCAAGGGAAATTGGGTGGGTGGGAGAGCAAGGGGCATAGTAGCAGGAGCACAGCGAATCTTAAAAACGAAAACGATGATTACGCAAGTGCCCGCGCCCCCGCCCATATTCCTTGCAAGCTATAGTCACTTTGTCTCCTCCTTCCGCCCCGAGCGTGGCGCAACTGTCTGACGTCAGGGACGCACCACACAGTTAACTCGGGCCGCGCAAACTCTGTGGCCCGTCTACCCGGCGCGCTGAGGCGAACGTTCTCTCGGCGCCGGAAGTCCAGGGCACGTGACCGGGTGACAGCGCTTGCTGGGCTGCACGGCTCGCTGTAGGTGTTGCGGCACGCACGGGATGGCGGAGGCTCCTCCTGTCTCAGGTACTGCTCTGGCCCGTGTGGGAGTGGGCCCTTCTCTAGTTGCGAAGGTCTGGTCAGGGACGGGTCCTAGGGCTTCGGCCATTCATATCGCGAGAATGGCGCCGACTAGGGTTGGGGATAGTGGCTCGGAAGGGCCAAGCCGCGCGCGCGTCGTGCTTACGGAGTCCTCGACCATCCTCGACTAGGTCGTGAAACCCGGCCTCTGGGTATCCAGGGAGAGCGGGTTTGTCCCAGCGCGGCGATGTGGTTGTCCCGTACCTCCCCGGGCAGCGGCTGCACTGATCTTCGAGAAGCGGGCGTCAGTGACTGGCGGGCCCTCGACGCCTAGTGGCTTTGCACGCTGTGCATAAGGTGTATCGGCGCGTCCCGGGGCAGCGGCGGGGGCTCGCGCCGAACACCTGTGGTTTCCAATCCCGGCCTCCACGAACTCGCGGTGTGCCTGAGTCATCTTCACCCGTCAGTTGGGAGTAATTAAGTTAATTCCTGGGAGGGCTCCCGCCCTGTACTCTACCTGCTCCGTAATTGTTAGCTCACTTCCTCTCCCGGAGTTAACCTCTGTGTATGGAGACAGCCTCATTTGGCTATTAATGTACCATCCATTTCCATTTTCTTCAGAGTGCACCTTAGATCTTTGTTTTGCAAACTTTCGGACAGTAACCGAGAAGAAACATTAAACTTCGAGACCTCAGTGCACACATACATAAATATAAAAGAGAAACAAAAATTTCGGGAAGCAGTGGTTTTCCTTACTTTCTCAGTACACGATTTTCTATTTCTTTTGAAGAATTACTTGTCGCAACCCACTACATTGACTTGGTTTCAGGCCCCACTCTTTCTGAAAAACAGGGCAGCAATTTGCAACATGAAATTTGTAAACAGTCGTTGATTTGAGTCTTAGTTCTGCTGTCTACCAGCTGTTAGGGTACTAAGAAGAGTATAGATGTATTTGTGTACTGGATGGCAGATAAAATGTATTTATTACGGTGGATCTTGGCCAGAGAGTTGGAGAACACACTGCATTGGTGTACCCCATTCCTGATTTGGGTATTAAGTCATCTTGGTGGGTGGGAACCTTTCATACTGGCCTTTGTTACTCCACCACCCATTCTTTTCCCACCTCCTCTAAAATGGACCCAATGATCTCAGGCTCACTTCCGGTGTGCATTTCAGTGTTTGGAGAAGAATTGGATGGGACTAATTGTGAGTCATAGTTTCAGCCAACAGTGTTGTGCCCCAGGTTACAACCTCCAACGCCCTGTCTACTGAGAGACAAAGTCCATACTCCAAAGGTCTCCCCACTCCCTCTTACTGGCCAGAGCTTGCTTTTGCCTTAGTTTCTATTCCAATGTTCTTATTTCAGCATGATCTCTAACCCACACCTCCATCCCCACTCAAGGTTTCGTTCTCTTGCCTGCCTGCCTCTGTTCTCAAACAGCAGCCCAGTCCTGGGGGCTATCTTTCTGCCCATGTGCGGACTCCTATGCCAGCTTTGTCTCTGGACTTTATAATCTCCAGTTTACTCTGCTCCACCCACCCGTGGACACCTACAGTGCTGCCATGTAATCTTGGACCTAGGGTACCACTTGCACTACAACAATGCCTTGGTATGAGGCCTACCATTTACTGAGTGACTTCCAGCTCCTTAAAATAGTGTGGGGGAAAGGGTGTTTCAGGTCTGTGTGAGTCTCAGGTCCAGTTTCCTGGTTCATGTGCCCTTTTTCCCTTATGTCTCTTAAGGCTCTTTCTGAGAGCTTTGCCTATGGCATCATGTCTAGTGGAGCGTATTCTGTATATGAGTAGGTACTGCCCTGTCTAAAATCTCCAGTTGCATCAACTCCCTTCTGCTGAACAGGAAACGCCCTCTTCCCATCTTTTACCAGTTATTTACTGACCCTTTTTCTGCCTCTCTCTCCGACCTTACTTCTTCAAGCAGGAAAGGACAGCACAATACCCACTTGGTCTAATCTATCCATTCCCACCTTCTCTGCCAGTTTCTGAATTTGTCTAATCCTTTTGTCATTTCGTAAAGCCCTCCACCCCATCCCAAGAATTCTGCCTATATGAAAGCTTTCAAAACAAATTCTGGATTGAGTGAGAGGTTACCCTATGACCTTTATGATCTCGTTCACTTCTTTTGTGTATGTTTCTATGGTACCAGCTGCCCAACCTCTGACAGTGTAGTATGGCGATAGTGAAAGAGCATGGTCTCCAGAACCATATAGCCTGGGGTGGAATTCTAAATCCACTTTAGAAAACCCTTGTAGCCTTGGGCAACTTACTTGCTCTTTCTGTGTAGCAGTTTTCTCATCAGGAATGTGAGGGAGGATTAAATGAGCTAACACATGCAAAGTGCTTAAAATAGTGCCTGACACCTGTTAAGTACCTAACAAAGTACCTAACCGGATTATTATTAAACCCAAAGCCCCCAGGCGGTGAACTGCGCCCATCTGTGGTTGGGTCTGTGTGTCTCAGATAGTCTGTAATCCTAACAGCTATAATAAAGCACCATTTTAACCACCTTATACATGTTACTAATTTGCTTTACTCTTCATAGCAACTCTTTGATGTAGGAATTATTATTATCTCCATTACATATAAGAAAACAGGGGCTATGTAACTTCCATAAAGACAATAAGTAAGCCCATGTCTCTTTGGCCCTATAAATTCATAGTATATTCTATATGCTACATATAGTTCTCACTTGGCTACTAACTAGTTTTGTATCCTGAGGCAAATAATTTTGTCTTTGTGCTCCAGATAAAATGAGACTAAGTTGACTATACAAAGAAGCATTTGGGGAGAATAAATGAATAGGGCATATGTTTAATTTTTGAGACTCTGGGATTCTGGACTATATTATAAAGGTTATGTATGGGACAGCTAATACATATTCCTGGGGGGAAGAGATGAGAACTAATGTACTTACTATGCTAAGTACTATCTATGTGAAATCATATTTAAATTTCACAATAACCCTTTAAAATAGTATTAGCGTCTTTTGTCATGGATGAGGACACTAGGCAAAAAGCAATCAAGTGATATACCTCAGCTTGTAGCATAAGTTGGAGGGCCAAACTTCAAACTGATTTGGCTGGTTGCTAAGCCTGTTTACTTGATATTGCACAATGCTGCATTAGAGTTTCGAAAGACTACATGGAACCTGCTGACTGTTGTCTCATCTCTGAACTATTTGCTGACTTTAAATTTTTTATTAAAGTAAATGCATGTATAAATAATGCCTGATGGCCCAGGTGAGCAGTTTTACTTAGCAACTCTCAGCGCTGGCTATTGGTGAAGCTACTGGACATGCAATGATCAGTCTTCCACAACACCTTGAACCCAGCACCTTCAAAGGAAACATGTTTTTGTTTTTTTGTTTTTGTTTTTGTTTTTTTACTTTTAGAATGTATGTATTTATTAAGAAATATATTTTCATCTCTGAGTAAACAAGTTCATTCTTATTTGATATCTATGAAAACTTCAATGTAAATCAAAACAAAAGGAGCAAAAACTCTGACTTAGCTATTATTTGACTCTTTAGGAAACATGTTTTACTAAGAGCCCATTTTATACAAAGTCCTTAGGAAAATAATTTTTAGATATGGCTTACGGCCTGATGGGCTTCATGGTTAACTGATTAATTTCCTGGCATATCTGTTTCTTGTGTCCTAGGTACTTTTAAATTCAATACGGATGCTTCTGAGTTCATTCCTCAGGAGAGGAAAAAATCTGGTCTACACTGTGGGAGTCAAAGAAGACTAGATTCTAATAGGATTGGTAGAAGAAATTACAGTTCACCACCTCCGTGTCACCTTTCCAGGCAAATCCCTTATGATGACATCTCTGCTGTTCATCAGTACAGTTACCATCCTTCAGGAAGCAAACCTAAGAGTCAACAGCTTTCTTTCCAATCCTCTGCTTCTAATAAATCACTCAAGAACCTTCAGAATCAACCTGTACAGAAATTGAGGAGTGAAAAGCAGCATATCAAAGTCAAGAGAGTACAAAGTGTAACTGACCAGACCTCAGATGTATCTGGCTTAGAAAGTGTGGCCAGATCAGAGAGTGGGACAAAGCTCAGAGAGCACAGCCCTTCTGAAAGTGAGAAGGAAATTGTTGGTGCAGATCCCAGGGGAGCAAAACCAAAAAAAGCAGCCCAGTTTGTATATAGCTATGGTAGAGGACCAAAAGTCAAGGGGAAACTCAAATGTGAGTGGGGTAACAGAATGACACCCAAGCCCGAGGATGCCGGATCTGAAAATATCAAACCTGTGGGGGTTATCCACCCTGACTCTTCAGATACATCCTTTAGAAAAGGAGTACTGGATGGGACTGGGGCCAGACGCAATGAACAGAGAAGACACTCACAGAAAAGGCCTCCCTGGGAAGTGGAGGGGGCGAGGCCACGTCCAGGCAGGAATCCACCAAAACAGGAGGGTCAACGACATACAAGTGCAGGGCCCCGAAACAGCATGGTCCCCATTCCAAAGGATAATCTTAATGAACGACCAGCAAAATCTGCCTGCAGCAATGGGAACTTGGCAGTTGTTAACAAGTCTTCCAGAAGGCTTGACCTGGAGAAATGTGCTATAAGGAGGCAGGATCCTCAAGTTGCATCTTTCCCACGAGGCAAACAGAACCCCGTGCTAAAGAATGTGGAAACACACACAGGTAAATCTACCTAAATGGGTAGGAAATGTTTTGTTTTTCTGATTTTAACTTTTTGAATAGGTAATATATTCACACAGTTTAGAAGTCAAAAAGTATAAAAAGGTACGCAGGTGGCTCAGTTAGTTGGAGCATCATCCCATACACCAAGAGGTGGGGGGTTCAATTCACAGTCTGGGCGCATACCTAGATTGTGGGTTTGATTCCCAGTCGGGGTGTGTATGAGAGGCAACTGATTTATGTTTCTCTCTCTCTCTGCCTCCTTCTCTCCCTTCTCTCTCTAAAATCAATTAAAAAAAATAAACAGCCCGACCTGTGTGACTCGGTGGTTGAGCGCCAACCTATGAACCAGGAGATCACAGTTCGATTCTGTTCAGGGCACATGCCCCAGTTGTGGGCTCAATCCCCAGTGGGGGACGTGCAGGAGGCAGCTGATCAGTGATTCTCTCTCATCATTGTTGTTTCTGTTTCTGTCTTCCTCTCCCTTCCTCTCTGAAAGCAATAAAAATATATTAAATAAATAAATATTTTAAAAAACACACACAAAAAACCATATCCTCAGGTTTGGTTAAAAAAAAAAGTACACAGTGTAAAAGTCTCTCTCTGTCCTTGTTCATCATCTGCCTCGATTCTGCCACCACCTTCTCCTCTCCCCAGTGTGTAACTATTTACTTACTTTTTATGTCATAAGCAAATACAAATAAGGAATTTTTTTCTTTTTTAAATATATTTTTATTGATTTTTTACAGAGAGAAGGGGAGAGGGATAGAGAGTTAGAAACATTGATGAGAGAGAGACATCGATCACCTGCCTCCTGCACACTCCCCACTGGGGATGTGCCCACAACCACGGTACATGCCCTTGGCCGGAATCAAACCTGGGACCCTTGAGTCTGCAGGCCGACGCTCTATCCACTGAGCCAAACCGGTTAGGGCAGAATTTTTTTCTTAAATAAGGAATTTTGTAAGTGTTTTGAAAAATGCATATATGGATGGTATAGATATTTAGTAGCAAAAATTTTTTTACTTTATTAAATTTTGTAATAAAAATATAGATCTTCATACAGTCCAAGACAGAATGAGTAATCAAAAGTTATTTTCTTATCATAAACTAAATAACTGATAATAAATACTGACAGAAGACTACACAATGTACCATAATATTATAAAATGTAGCAACTTATTCTTCTTTGTGTTCTCTTTTCTTCTGTATGGGTGAATATTTCTTTATTGCTTTTTAAAACTTTTTAATTTTATTTTATTGTTGACAGTATTATAGATGTCCCCCAATTTTTCTCCCCTTTCCCCCCTCTTCTCAGCCCCTGCCACACCCCACCAGGCCTTCACCACACTATTATCTGTATCCATTGGTTATGCATATATGTATATAAGTTCTTTGGTTAATCTCTCCCTATCTGCCCCTTCTACCCCCATCTGTGATATGTCAGTCTGTTTCATGCCTTCTTGCCTCTGGACCTATTTTGTTTGTCAGTGCAAGATTTTTTTGAATTATGAAAGCGCAAGTAGAGGATGATAATATCTCCACTACCTCTCCTGGTTCCAGCCTGTATCATCTTTTTTTTTTTTTTTTAATATATTTTATTGATTTTTTACAGAGAGGAAGGGAGAGGGATAGAGTTAGAAACTTTGATCAGCTGCCTCCTGCACACCTCCTACTGGGAATGTGCCCGCAACCAAGGTACATGCCCTTGACCAGAATCGAACCTGGGACCTTTCATTCTGCAGGCCGACGCTCTATCCACTGAGCCAAACCAGTTAGGGCCTGTATCATCTTTTGTCTGCTCATCTGCAAGTGTTCCTAACTAATCTCGCCATCTCCAGTTTCTCTCAGTTCATCTCTTACACTAGGATCAGAGAGTTATTTTTCTAAAACACGTATTGAATTGTGTCACTACCACCACCCTGCCCCCTTTTGTTCACTTTTTTTCATCACCTACAGATTTTGGCTTCTGCCTTACCCAACAACCCCATTTTCTGCTGCCCATCACATTTTATTCCCTGGACTCTATATCTTTTTATCTTTTCATGATGTTGCATGTTTTGGCTCTCTCTCTAGAATGTCTACCACTCAGCTCATTGGTGAATTCTTACTCATTTCTCAAAAGCTAGTTTAGTCACATGTCCAGGAAACCTTTTCTCACCTCTACAGATAAAATAAATCTTTTCCAGCCCTGTGATATGTCTTTCCCTTACATATGCATGCTTCTATTATAGCAGTTACACTGAAAACCACCATTTGTTTATGTGTCGGTGCTCTTCACTTATTTATAAGCTCCTTAGAAGCAGAAACCGTATTTTTATTTTTTTTTATTTTTTATTGATTTCAGAGAGGAAGGGAGAGGGGGAGAGAGATAGAAACATCAATGATGAAAGAAAATCATAGATTGGCTGCCTCCTGCACACCCCTATTGGGGATCGAGCCTGCAACCCGGGCATGTGCCCTGAATGGGAATCAAATCCGTGACCTCCTGGTTCATAGGTCAACGCTCAACCACTGACACGCTGGCCTGGTGAGACTGTATCTTTTTTGACTGTTAGAAAGTTCTTCCTTACATTGAACTGAAAACTTCCTTACTATAAATACTTTCTATCCTCTGGTTCAAGTTCTGGCCTCTGGAGCTCCACAGCAACTAGTCTCTCTCCTTAGAGTTCCCCTCCCCCTCATTGCAAATCATCTTCTCGTAATATTTGAAGACACTTCTTATTTTGCCCTGAGGATATATTTCACCTAGACCCGTGGTTGGCAAACTGCGGCTCGCAAGCCACATGCGACTCTTTGGTCCCTTGAGTGTGGCTCTTCCACAAAATACCACGTGCGGCCGCGCCTGTACAGTGCGATTGAAACTTCGTGGCCCACGTGCAGAAGTCGGTATTTTGTGGAAGAGCCGGTATTTTGTGGAAGAGCCACACTCAAGGGGCCAAAGAGCCATGTGTGACTCGCGAGCTGCGGTTTGCCGAGCCGCAGTTTGCCGAACACTGACCTAGACCAAATAGCTTCATGGACCTTCACAGTTTTCATCTCCCTCCAGTTTAATGTGACATACAGCCTAACATGTGAAGCCACCACCTGCCTGAGTCTGTTTTTATAGGCCAATGTGAAAACAGTGCTTCTAGTTCTAATTTGCTTCACCAGGCAGTCATTCTTGGGGCCTCAACTTATTTGTGAAGCCAGGCAATGTTATACCAGAGTTGTTTCTGAATTTGTAAGGCTGGTTAATGGTCTCCTATCTTCTATATATATAAAAGGCTAATATGCAAAGTGTCCCTGTGGGAGTTCGATTGCTCGCTATGACGTGTGCTGACCACCAGGGGGCAGCACGTAACAAAGGAAGGCCCTGGCCAGCAGCTGGAAGGCCCCGATCACCGGCCAGGCCTAGGGACCCTACCCGTGCACGAATTTCATGCACTGGGCCTCTAGTTGTTTCATAATGAATTATCACAAATGTAGTGGCTTAAGATACCACAAATTTATTATGTCACAGTTCCTGTGGATCAGGAGTCTTGGTCCAGGTTAGCTGAGTTCTTCACTCAATCTCACAGGACTGAAACTTGGCCAGGGATGCAATCTCATCTGAGGTGTAGGGTCCTCATTCATGCTCACTGGTTGTTGGTAGGATTTAGTTCCTTTTGTGTGTAGGACTGAGCTCCCCATTTTCTTGCTGGCTATTGCCTGGGGGTCACTCTCAGCTCCTAGAGGCCACCTGCTAATCTGTACCACATGAGCCCTCTCCACAACTTGGTAGTTTACTTCTTTAAGGCCTATAGGAAAGCATCTGCTATAGATTTTTCAAACCTCTCTGATGTCTGTCTCTGATCTCTAGACTATTTTAAAAGGACTCTCCTGATTAGATCAGCCCACCATACTCAAGGGGTGGAGATTATACAGGAAATGCATACCCCAGGGTGGGAGTCTTGGAGGCCATCTTAGAGTTCTGCCTAACAAATCTTTCTTGGCCTCACATCCCTACATATTCTTGAGAACACTGTATTCATATTTACTGAGTAAATACTGTATGCCAAGCAGTTCTAGATAGTAGAAATACAGTGTTAATGGGATTTACATTCTGGTAGGGAAGACAAGTAGAAAGCACTTAAATTTTTAATTTGTCAGGTAGGTGATAAGCTAAAAAGAAATATAAAACAGGTTAAGAGGACAGGGTAACAGGGGCACTAGTTTAGGAAAGGTTGGTCTCTTTGATGAGACATTTGAAGAGAGACCAGAAAGAAGCGAAGGAGTGTACCCTGTGGCTCTTTGGAGAAGAGCATTCTAGGCAGAGGCAGAAACAGGTTTAGATGGGTGGGAGGGCAGGATCGGGAGCAGTGAAGGTAGTGGGGAAGCTGTTAGGAGAGGAGATCAGAGAAATCACGTGAGCTGGATTATGTGAGGCTCTTAGATCTGGTTCTGAGTAAGAACATGAGAAGCAGCTGAAAGGTTTTGGGAAAAGGGATGGCATGATCTTACTAACATTCTAAAATGAGCATTCAGCCTGCTGTGTGGAGATTAGGCTTTAAGGAAGCAAGGGGACAAGTTAGGAGGCTGTTGAAGGAATGCAGGTAGTTGATGGAGACAGACTAAATCATTCTTCTACCTTTGTTTTAAAATCCTTCTTTCATTGAACCTAATGCCACATTACCTTGTAACTACATCACCCGACATATCTTATCATTTATTAGCCTCCAGGTCTCCCAGCCCTCATTAATGCTAATAGCTACATCTTTTCTTTACCACAGTGGTTCTCAAAGTGTAATTCCAGACTAGCAGCCATTAGCAACACCTGGGAACTTGTTAGAAAAGCATATTCTTGGGCCTCATCTCAGATTTACTAAACAAATTCTGGGACCCAGCAGTCTTACCTTTTAACAAGCCTCCAGGTGATTCTAAGGCATGTTCAAATTTGTGAACTAATTTACCATATATCTTGCTGTTATTCTGAGTAACTTTAGTGATCATGTGCATTGTGCCATCTTCAAGTTCTTTGATATTGTTAACCACAGGGACTTTGGCCTTCATTCCATCTCCATACCCACTACCAGGGAAATAATCTTGGAAATGCCCCATCTCTGAAATATTAAAGTCTATGTTCCACTCTCTGACCATAGATTCCTGTCCTTCTGGCTCCTTCAGTTTCTTCCACCCACTACCAGTTTTGCCAGCCTCCTACCCACCTGTATTCCCTCTCTAGGCGGATCTTATCGTAGGTCATTTGAAGTATTATCCTTCTGCCAAACCGTTTGGTAGAATCACATCCCTGGATTGATGGTGCAGTCTATCTTTCCTCTTCCTGGGTAACAGAATGCTGTTCCAGGAAATTACATAATAGTACAGATTTGGTGCTGCTGCAATTAATTTGCCTTCTCAGGAAAGCCTCTACAATCACCTTGTTTAAAACCATACTTCCCCCACTGTTAGCATTCCCTATCCTCCTTTCCTGGTTTATTTTTCTCCATAGCAACATATCACTATTTGATGATGCTACATATTTTCATAATTTATTTGTTTATTGTCTACTTTCCCCCACTAGATAATAAGCTTCATAGGGCAGAAGATTTTTGTCTGTTTTGTTCACTGGATATCCTAAATGTCTAAAGAGTGCCTGAGTACATGTACACAATGGAATACTATGCTGCTGTAAAAAAGAAGGAATTCTTACCATTTGCAACGGCATGGATGGAACTGGAGAGCATTATGCTAAGTGAAATAAGCCAGTCAGTGAAAGAAAAATACCACATGATCTCACTCATTTATGTATAATAAAGACCATTATAAACTGATGAACAAAAATAGATACAAAGGCAGAGCAGCATTAAACAGACTGTCGCCCTAACCGGTTTGGCTCAGTGGATAGAGCGTCGGCCTGCGGACTGAAGGGTCCCGGGTTCGATTCCGGTCAAGGGCATGTACCTTGGTTGCGGGCACATCCCCAGGAGGGGGTGTGCAAGAGGCAGCTGATCAATGTTTCTCTCTCATCGATGTCTCTAACTCTCTATCCCTCTCCCTTCCTCTCTGTAAAAAAAACAATAAAATATATATTTTTTTAAAAACTGTCAAACTACAGCAGGAAGGCTGGGAGGGTTGAGGGGGTAAGAGATCAACCAAAGGACTTGTATGCATGCATATAAGCATAACCAGTGGACATAAGACACTGGGGGGTAGGGGAGGCTGGGGAAGGTCGGGGGTTGGGGGGGAAAGGAGACAAATGTACTACTCTTTGTAATATTTTAAGCAATAAAAAAAAAGAGTACCTGACAGTAGGTTCTAGTAAATTTTTTTTAGGATGTGCTTTTATTGATTTTAGATTGAAAGGAAGGGAGAGAGAGAAGGAAACATCAATGTGAGAAACATCGATCGGTTGCCTCCCATACACACCCTGACCGGGAACTGAACCCTCTGGACCTGAGCCCTGACAGGAAATTGAACTGGCAGACTTTTGGTGCATGGGACGATGTTCAACCAACTGGGCCACACTGGCCAGGGCTTAATAAATATTTTTGAATAGTGGTCTCCAACTTCATTTGGCTTTCAGGACTGCCTATTTTCTCTTGTATGACTTTGGTCAGCTGTCCTTCCTTTTCATCTAAAACTACTCTAGACTTTTTCCTCCTATATTTCCTTGCATCAGTTTTTTCACATTTACAATTCCATGTTCTCAAGCTGAAGATCTTCCCAAGTCTGTTCTACCCTCCACAAGAAAAACTTACCCTGTTATATGACCTCCCTTGTAGTGTTTCCTATCCTTCCATTACAATCAAATCAAGAGTTGTTTGCCTTTCTTCGCCCGCCCCCCCACCCCTTTCCCTATTTTCATTAACTTCTAATTCCTCTGCCATCATCACCACGTGACTCAGAGCTGCTGGTAAGGTCATGAATGGCTTCCTATTGCCACATCCAGTGGAAAGGTGTATTTCAGTCCTTAATTGTGCTGAACTTCCCTTTGAGTTTGATGCAAAGATGGAGTATTTTTTTAAAAATGTAACTTCCTTGACTCATTTGTTCCTTCATCCAGTCACCTGACAAATATTTATTGAGCACATGGTATATGTCAGAAACTGGGAGTACTACAGTGCGCAAGGCAGACGAGGCACTGTCCCTGCCTCACAGAGCATACAGTCCTGCGGGTTTGTATTTTTTTTGTTATTAAATTGGACAAACAAAGTAATCTTAGGAGAGCTAATACCATTAAAGGATTAAAATGTGAGCTTTTGGGTCATATAGCAATGAATTTGAATTTTGGCTTTTTAATTTCAGTTTTGTACCTTGTGTAAGTGATTTTAATCATTTTGAGCCTCGGTTTCTTCATCTATAAAATGATAATATTTTAACCTTGTTAAGAGAATTAAATAATATGTATAAAGTGCGTTAACACAGCATTCGGTTGGGTAATTTAAGGTTATTTTATCCTTCTAACCTATTTGGACTTAAAAACAAAATAACATTGTGAAATAAATGCCTAAAGTATGAACTAAAATATATGTATTTATATTTATACACTCATCTCTGAGAGCACCTGACTATACTTGGGATAGAAAGACTTTTGCTGAGGAAAAAGTCTGGAAGTAGGTGAAGATATTGAGGAATAAGTCTGAGAGGATTCTTATAATGCCTTACACTGGTCTTTCTCACCAGATGGCGAGCTTCTAACGCCAGGGACTGTTTCTCTTTGTGTCTAGTAACCCTACTATGCGCTTGTGATAGGCACTAAGCATATCTTTATTGAGAGAATCAAAAAAAGACTTTCAGGGCAAGAACTATCTCACCACCATGGATTGTTGGGAAGCTATCCAGGCTTCAATTTCTTGCAGTTGACCATTCAGACCCCCATCCTAGCCTGAATCCATGGGTCTGGTCGATTCAGAGCACCCCAGTTTAAGTAGGGCAAGGCAGGGCCCTTCAGTGTGCTGCTCCTGTGGATGTTCAAGTTGTGTGATGAGGGGCATTGATGGGCCGTTTCTTAGGAATGTTTCCTCAATTGTGGGAATTCCCACCTGAATACCTACTTCCTAAATCTTCTACCTCAGCATATTCCTGCCTCCTCTTGGCCTGTCTCTGAACAGATTCAGACATCCCTTAAAACCTCTGTGTTTGGGTTCTTTGAAATGCTTTGCTGATCTTTGGTTGACTAAAGTGAGGATTGGTTTTCTATATTTGAGTTTATCTGTTTTGTTTTTTAAACAGGTTCTCTAGTTGAACAACTAACTACAGAAAAATATGAGTGCATGGTGTGCTGTGAATTGGTTCGCGTCACGGCCCCAGTCTGGAGTTGTCAGAGCTGTTACCACGTGTTTCATTTGAACTGCATTAAAAAATGGGCAAGGTCTCCAGCATCTCAAGCAGGTCAGTCATTTCTCTCTTCTGAGTAGTTATTCTCACCCATTTGATATATTCACTTTTTAAAAAGCTATTTAATTCTTCTTGAATATTTTATCTGCAGGGAGAATATGTTATCTCAATCATATATTTCAGATGGCCAGTATTAAGCTGTAGATCTCAAACCAGCTAAACAAAACAATGTTAAAATATATTTAAGGTAAAATAAAATCAGTCACGTCTACTGAAAATGGTGGTTTTTATCCAGGTAGCAACTATAGAAAACATTTCTTGTATAGTTTGCTTTAGAAAATTTATAGAAAGCCTCTGTTTAATTCATACTTGAAAGTTGTTTTGCCTTTAAGAAATCTTCTCCATAGTATTTTGTGGGCTTTTCTCAAAGGATACTAGTACTTATGGGTAATGCAAATGTTAATAACATGCTTTCTGAACTGTGGCTCTTCTTCCAATTTAAGATATCTGGGCTTTCATACATGTACTTAAATATTTTATCCTTTTCTTTTTTTTCAAGCCAACATTCAGATAATGGTTACCTTGACATTAGAAATACTGTAATAGGCCCTGGCCAGGTTACTCAGTTAGTTGTACCTTCATCCCAATATGTCAAGGTTGTGGGTTCAAACTCCAGTTGGGCACATATTAGAAGCAACCAGTGAGTGTATGAATAAGTGGAACAACAAATCTATCTCTCTCTCTCTCTCTTTCTTTCTCTCTCTTTCTCTTTCTTCTCCCCCTTCTCTCTCTCTCTCTAAAATAAATTTTAACAAAATGAGAAATATGTGTTTGAGTGTACATATGTATATATTTTTTAAAATATATTTTAAATATATGTGTATGAGTGTACATATCTGGTTAGCATGTAACACAGTGGAGTAAAGGGCAATATAGTATCATTTACTGAGCACTTATCCTGTAAAGGTTAAGTCATTGAATCCTTCAAACAGTCCAGTGATGTATATAGATATTTGTCATCTCCGTTTTACCGATGAGGCTAAAACCACATGTTCCTATCACTACAAAAAGAAATGAAAATTATGTGATGAGATGGAGGTATTTGCTAACACTAATTGTATTGTGGTAATCATATTGCAGTATGTAAACATATCAAAGCAGCATGTTGTACACCTTAAACTCACATAATGTTATATGTCATTTATATCTCAGTTAAATAAAGAACAAAATGGATACCCACTTGATTCATTGTATCTAAAGTCCTTATATATAAATATAAGCCTAAATACAGTATTTAAGCAAGGCATTCAGAATTGTGATTTTGTTTCTTTAATGTCTAAATCCTTAACATGGAAATTACCACCACTGCTTCAATGTTATAGCTTCTTATAGGTATAAATTTTTTAAAATTATGTGTGCTTTTTAAAGGAAATTATTTTTGTTTTCTACCCCCTTTTTTTGGCAGATGGCCAGAGTGGTTGGCGGTGCCCTGCCTGTCAGAACGTTTCTGCACATGTTCCTAATACCTACACTTGTTTCTGTGGTAAGTTTTTTTTACATACAATGCATCCACTTCATGCATTGTACTTCAGTTCCCAGCCCAGGAGAGGTGGTCTGTTAGGCATGTTTTAGAAGTTACTAATAAGACTTCAAAGCTACAGGGGTCTACTAGACATATGCATGTTGTCCATCAAACAGATAGAGTCACAGACCTTTATGACTTTGGTAGAGTGTTCTGGAGAAGGGTCTTTACATCCTGTCCTCCAGGCTCATGCTATTTCCAAGCTGTGGTGCAGTTCTCCCTGGTCTTCACTTTAGACTAGAGCTGACCAAATGGCAAAGGCAGGTATAGACATGGGCTTCTTCTCACTTCTAGCTGTAATAATTTTGATAGTCCAGATTTGAGCAGCATACGGAACGTAGTGTTGAAGTATACTTTATTTTAACCCAATGAGTCAGTCATTAATGTTTATAGTAGAGAGATTTTTCTATAGACCAGCATTACTAACTATCCTTGTGCTCTCCCTCTTTACGGAATACTCTTCCTGTTTTTAAATAGCTCAGTTCGCCCTGGCCAGTGTTGCTCAGTAGTTAGAGTATCGGCCCACACACCCAAGAGTCTGAGGTTCTAGTTCATGTACCTGGATTGCAGGTTCAGTCCTGGCCCAGTCACTCAGATGGGGCACATGAGGGAGGCAACCAGTCGATATGTCTCCCTCCCTCCCTCTTTCTCTAAAAATCAATGTGTGACTCTGACAGTGATGCTGTTGCTGACAGAAAAAGGGAACACTGAAGAATGAGAGGTTTTAAAAAAGGAATGAGAGGTGTAAGAGGGAAGACAAGATGCTAACTTTGGCTGCAGATGTAGGCAGTTTGAGGTGACTTGAAACACCAAGTATGGATGTTCAGTAGATGGTTGGACAAGTAGGACTGAAACTTGAGACTTCAGGGCAATGCAGAAAATGTAGATTTGGAGATCATTGGCCTTTAGGTATATGAAAGCCTCACAGCATGAATAAGAGTTTTGAAAGAGACTAGAGAGAAATGCAGAGCCCAAGGACTGGGGACAGACTATCATTTAGGGCAGTGGTCGCCAACCGGTGAGGTCCGAAAGTTTGGTGACCACTGATTTAGGGTGTAAATTGTCCAAGAGAATTTCTCTAGGGTAGGGGTGGGGAACCTTTTTTCTGCCAAGGTCCATTTGGATATTTATAATACCATTCGTGGGCTATACAAAATTATCAACTTAAAAAGTAGCCTGCTATATTTGGTCAAACATTTTATTAACTCACCCCTAATGCCTTGGCAGGGCCAGACCAAATGATTTTGTGGGCCTTATGTGGCCCGTGGGCCAGATATTCCCCACCCCTGCTCTAGGGCAAGGAGGAGTCCTGTGCCTCAGTTTTACTCTTCTTGCCTCTATGCTCAGTTGACGGAAGGTGCTTACTAAACATTTGCGGAGTGACATTAATTATAAAAATATAGCCCCCTCATGCCTACTTTAGAATAGGGTACTTCTGTTCTTTCCATCTCTTACTGCTTCTCTCTGCCTCCCCCCGCCCCCCCTTTGCTCTCTTCCCTTATTCCCTTTTTTTTTGGCCCTTATAGAGATATTCCCATATTCATTCAAGGGCCCATTTATAGAAGGCTTATTTTGTAGGTGTTTTTCTTGGATTAAATGTGTCCATTAGTCAAAGGGGCATTTTTATAAGTGAAAATAACCTTGTATTTATCTTTTCCAGGTAATCCACCATTTAAGACTTATCATACTCAGTGAAGCTTTTGATTAATAGCATTATATTCAACATGTTATTTTAGGATTTGGGATAATATGTTTATTGAAGTAATGAAAACCACATTGATGTTCCATGCTGTCTAGTTATGTTGTATTATTTCATTAAAGTCTAGGATGCATTTGAAGTTTGTACCATTTGACTGTTCGATCTGATGTGTTTTAGGCAAGGTAAAGAATCCTGAATGGAGCAGAAATGAAATCCCACATAGTTGTGGTGAAGTTTGTAGAAAGAAACAGCCTGGACAGGACTGCCCACATTCCTGTAATCTGTAAGTTGGAATACTAAACCCCTGGGGATTCTTTTTTTTTTTTAATATATTTTTATTGATCCTTTACAGAGAGGAAGGGAGAGGAATAGAGAGTTAGAAACATCGATGAGAGAGAAACATCCACCAGCTTCCTCCTGCACACCCTCTACTGGGGATGTGTCCGCAACCAAGGTACATGCCCTTGACTGGAATCGAACCTGGGCCCCTTGAGTCCACAGGCTGATGCTCTATCCACTGAGCCAAACCGGTTAGGGCTCCCTGGGCATTCTTGATGGACACATTTTGCTCATGGCTTTGAGTGTACATATCTGGTTAGCATGTAACACAATGGAGTAAAGGGCAATATAGTATCATTTACTGAGCACTTATCCTATAAAAGTTAAGTCATTGAATCCTTCAAACAGTCCAGTGATGTATATAGATATTTGTCATCTCCGTTTTACCGATGAGGCTCAGAAAGGCCAAATGTCTTGCCCAAGGTCACTGTGCTAGGACATGATGGAGCTGGTATTTACAAAGCCAGTGCTCTTCTCACTATATTACTCTGCTGACTTCCAAGGCGAAACATCCCCCACTGATATCCAGGTCAAAAAGAGTATATAAGACAGAGTTCTGTTTGGGGGAAGGTAATTGTGAAGGGTCCTGTTGGCAGTATGTTTAGGATGTGAATCTCTTCCCTACAATAAGTAGAGAGCTTTAGAACATATTCAGTCTAAATAGTAAGATAAATGTGCAATAATAAACAATTAATCAGTTACAATGCATTTTCTGCAAGTTTTGACCTCAGACCAAGGCTTAGTTCCTGGGTTTGAGTCACTTAACAGTTATGTGATGTTAGACAAGTTACTTAATTTCTCTGAGTCTGTACTATAATAATGATATGAACTTGTAGAACTTTAGAGTTGTGATTATTAAATGAATTGATGCATATAGGAGGCTTGGTACAGAGCCTGGCATGGGGTAAGTGGTCAGAAAATGGTAATTCTTGCTTATATTACTGAAATGTAAGAGTGAAACAGACATCAGAATGTTATCTCGGTACTTCTGCATGGAGCAGGAGTAAATGTTGAACCTGAGGTCTTACAATCAAGATGTGTGGTGGCTGCCCTAACCAGTTTGGCTCAGTGGATAGAGCGTCAGCCTGTGGACTGAAAGGTCCCAGGTTCGATTCCGGTCAAGGGCATGTACCTTGGTTGCGGGCACATCCCCAGATTATCTGCTTTGAAGATGGCAGTATTTATTTGAATATATAATTCCATTCTGTAATTTTTTTTTTCTTTGGCTTATTTTTTTTTCTTTGGCTTCTTCCCCTCATGTCAACTGTTTCCATCATTAGCCCACTGTCTGGTTATTATTTCACTAGCTGATGAGAAAATGTCTGTACTTCTCATGGACTTAATAAATTGAGCTCTATTATGTTGCTCAGGCTCTAAAAGACTCCATTGGCCATCGTGCCATTCAAATGAATGGCAAGCAATTTTTATCCCTGCACACTGCACTAAGTGGACCAAGACCATATTTGGAAATGTCATCTCTGACCATCAGACCCAAATAAAACAAGTATTTTGACTTGGGTTTTACTTTTCTGGCTAAATATCCTAAAGATGATAATGCTGTTAATTCTTTTTATATAAAAACATTCTTGTTGTCTTTGTTTAAATTTAATCAAAACTTTAGACAAATACTAAAACATTTCTTAGTAGATGCATTTGTTGCCATATTACAATGGGAGCCAGCTGGGGCAGCTTTGTTCAGATTTGGTTTATATGTATGATTGATTCATCCAAGTTTTTCTTTTTTAGTCTCTGCCATCCTGGACCTTGCCCACCCTGTCCCGCCTTTACGACTAAAACATGTGAATGTGGACGAACCAGGTAAAGTTAGAATTGTACTCTAAAGAAGACTTATTTTTCCTCATTGATCATTTCAGTGTGAATCTCTAAAATAAAAAATTAGTGGGTAGGTGTAAATAGTACTTATTTACTACCATTAATAAATAAATGTAGGCATAAATAGTACTTTTCTCTAAATAGTAGCTTTTTTTGCTGCCTCGATCCTGTTCTGCAATCTTATAAATGATTATGAAGTTCTATGCACAGTGAGATTACTTATTGAAAAGCCTAGTGACAGCCCAGCTCAGTGATTGAGCATTGCCCTATGAACTGGCAGGTCATGGTTCAATTCCTGGTCAGGACACATGCCCAGGTTTCGGGCTCGATCCCTAGTAGGGGGTGTGCAGGAAGTGGCTGATTAATGATTCTCTTTCATCATTGATGTTTCTGTCTCTCCCTCTCTATTCCCCTCTGAAATCAATAAAAATACTTTTTTTTTTTGGTAAGAAAAGCCAACGTGACAGGGACTTCTTTTTCTTCTCTACTGGGTGAAAGAACCAGAATTGAACCCAGGCCTTTTTAGGTCTAGAAGGCAGGAACCATTTACCTGTGGCTAGCATAGTATCTGGCATCTAGGACAGGGGTGGGCAAACTTTTTGACTCGAGGGCCACAATGGGTTCTTAAACTGGACCGGAGGGCCGGAACAAAAGCATGGATGGAGTGTTTGTGTGAACTAATATAAATTCAAAGTAAACATCATTACATAAAAGGGTACGGTCTTTTTTTTTTTTTTTTTTAGTTTTATTCATTTCAAACGGGCCCGTAGTTTGCCCACGGCTGATCTAGGAGGTTTTCAGTGAATAGTGTTGAATGAAATAATAAGTGACCCCAGAGCCTCTCCTTTTTTCATTACAATATAATTTCTCCTGCATCGTCAGTGCAAATATCACAGATAACTGTGGAATGTCTCTGAGGCCCAGGAAGACCATAAAATCATTTTTGAACCATTCAACGAAATGGGATCAGGCAGATTTTCAATAATATGCATTTGTTTAATGTTTACTAAACTTAGGAGGGTAACAGTGTTGCCTGAGAGTCACATACAAGGGATCTGGGTCAGAAAGACTAGGTCATATCTGGGCTCTGCCACTAACTAGTTGACCTGGGCAAGTTGTTTCGTCTCATTGAGCCTCGTTCTCTTACCATAAAGTAGAGATGATAGTGTTTTCCTCAAGGGGTTGATGTTAGCCATGATGCTGAGCACTGGCAACTGATCGTCTTAAATCTCTAACAGTGACATTTTAAAAAATATATTTTTATTGATTTTTTTACAGAGAGGAAGGGAGAGGGATAGAGAGTTAGAAACATCGATGAGAGAGAAACATCGATCAGCTGCCTCCTGCACACCCCGTACTGGGAATGTGCCTGCAGCTAAGGTACATGCCCTTGACCGGAATCAAACCTGGGACCCTTCAGTCGGCAGGCCGACGGTCTCTCCACTAAGCCAAACCGGGTTAGGGCTATAACAGTGACTTTTTAAAACAAAATATGTACTTGAAATAGGAGTAGGGGATAGAATAAAATTTTTCATGTAGGAGAATAGACTCCCAAGTTCTAAGTCATTAAACTGGAAAGAGACCTGAAGACAATTGTCTGAAAGCCCTGGCTTCAAGTCCTTCACTAGCTGATAACTCAGAATGTTTATTAGAACAAAGCCAGAATGATTTCCCCATCCTGAATCAAAGTCACATATAGTGTGTTCTTAAATTTTATAGCTACATAAAATGCCAAAGTGCCAAGTCCCAAGAGATGCCATTCTCATTCTGAGAATGTATATTTAGCGACACCTTTCCAACTTTCCTACTGCCATCTATAAGTTACTGTGCGAGCTCCAGGCCCTTTCCCCTCCTGCATGCTGCTTCATGGGAACTCAGAAGAAATCGCATATAACAAAAACTTAGGAGTAGCTTTCAGTTCCTCAGTGGTCAGAAAATAGGGGACAGAGAGGCAGAATGGGAAGTAAGGAAAGCAAAGGAGGAAAAAGAAGCTAGTGGAGAAGGGCAGAGTAATTAAGGAGATAAGGATTGGAGGAGGGAAACAAAAAGTGGGGGAAACGGGGTCAAGAGAAAGGTTTAGTAGCTTTTGGGGGAGGGCTTGTACTAGTTTAGCTGTCAAACAGGAACTTAATGTCCAACATTAGACCAGTGCTGTCTTTACACCTACTGTCTTTACAGGCACACAGTTCGCTGTGGTCAGGCTGTCTCAGTCCACTGTTCTAATCCATGTGAGAATGTTTTGAATTGTGGTCAGCACCACTGTGCTGAGCTGTGCCATGGGGGTCAGTGCCAGCCTTGCCGCATCATACTGAACCAAGGTAAGTGGTGAACACACCATCCAGCAATACTTGTGTACTTTTCTGGAGCCTTATTTACGGTTTTCTTGATGACATGGATTCGTCTCAAACCTGTAGTCACAAAGACTGTTAGCTTTGCGCCTTGGACAGAGAGAACTAGAGATATATATTAATGCTTAGATAGTTTTCATTATTTTTGTTTCATAAAACCAGTATAGTTCATTGTCTTATAGAATTTGGACAATAAATTTTATTTTATTTTTTTAGGGAGAGAGAGACATCGATTTGTTGTTCCACTTACTTATGCATTCATTGGTTGATGCTTGTATGCGCCTTGACTGGGGACTGAACCAGAAACCTTGGCATATCCAAACAATGCTCTAACCAACTGAGCTAGTTGGCCAGGGCTGGACAGTAGATTTGATTTTATTTATATATTTTTGTTGATTTCAGAGAGGAAGGGAGAGAGAGAGAGAGAGTGAGTGAGTTAGTTTATCAATGATGAGAGAGAATCATTGATCGGCTGCCTCCTGTGGATCCCCCACTGGGGATTGAGCCTGCAACCCAGACATGTGCCCTAATCAGGAATCCAACCGTGACCTCCTGGTTTGTAGGTGGACATTCAACCATTGAGCCACTCTGGCTGGACAAAGATACATTTTTTTAATACAGTTTTTATGAGTATTATTTCTGATGTTTTGTTAGAAGCATTCTATTTTATGTTTTACTAAATGTATGCATTTAAGATTTGCTATGATTTTATAATGTTATATTTATTCTGATGTTGGTTTTCTGTGCAAGTAGATATCTATACTGAGAAAGAAGGAAAGCATCATTAGATCTGCATAATTTCTATTTTCTTCTCTTCTGGACTGCATTTATTATATAGGGTTTGGTATATTTGCATAGACTGATTTTAAAAATATTTTTTTATTGATTTTAGAGAAGGGAGAGAGAGAGAGAGATAGAAACATCAATGATGAGAGAGAATCATTCATCGGCTGCCTCCTGCACATCCCCTACTGGGGATCAAGCCTGCAACCCAGGCATGTGCCCTTGACCAATATCGAACCTGGGACCCTTCAGTCCGCAGGCCAACGCTCTATCCACTGAGCAAAACCAGCTAGGGCTTGCATAGACTGATTTTAATGAGATAAATTTTCATTATAAATTGAAAATGTAAAGTGACACTTAGAAAAATTATGTAAGTTGATGAAAATTCTTATCAGACTTTGTTACTTATTAATACATCAGAAACATAACTCTTAAACATAACGCATTCATTGCTGACCCCAAGAAATAAAGGAATCCATTGTTTCTTGAACTCACAGAAAAATCTATAGATTTTAGACTAGTTTCCCTATCTAACAAATAAAAGTCTCAAATTATTGAAAATTTTGATTTAGTGTGAATACTTGAACATGATTACTTCAAACTCAGCTCACAATTCTTGGTTTTCAATTATGGCCTTATGGACCAGATATTAGTTGCTTAATTTAGAGTCTTGCTTCACTTTATTACTGTTTTCAGGATATGCTGCAGAGGCACAAGAGTGTCACATAATTTTTTATTTCCTTATATAATGAAGCTCTTAGGTGGGACTTAGAGCCGCTGTGTAAGCCACATTCATTTCTGCATCAGGTCTGATCAACACTAATGAATAGTATTTTGTGTTTTCCTATAGATTATTTGGAATATTTTAAGAACCCATACAGGTAACTAATCTCATGTTTTTGAAATTATGTCCTAAAGTGTGCTACTGTGGCAACACCTCTCGAGATGTGTTATGTGGAACGGACATAGGAAAGTCCGATGGATTTGGGGATTTTGGCTGTTTAAAGATATGTGGCAAGTAAGGTTTTTATGTTTTTCTCAGTTAGAATAAAGCTGTATTTTATGCAACAATTGTGTAATAGTCTGTTGTTGTTTTTTAACAGGGATTTGAAATGTGGGAACCACATGTGTTCTCAGGTGTGCCACCCTCAGCCCTGCCAGCCGTGCCCACGGCTCCCCCATCTGGTACGCTATTGCCCTTGTGGGCAAACTCCACTCAGCCAATTGCTAGAACTTGGAAGTAGTGGTCGGAAAACGTGCATGGATCCTGTCCCTACATGTGGAAAAGTGTGTGGCAAGCCTCTGTCTTGTGGTTCCTCAGGTAACTAGTAGACAGATGAATGTAAATGTTTGGCAGCAATGACTACTTAAGCAAAATCATTTTAAATCCTAGTTATAATATCAGAGGTTTTTCTAAATATTAGGATCAAATTTATATGAGCACATATCCTTTCCTCCTCAAATATAGTTAAGAAAATTCACATCTGCCCAAGTGATTTATCTTTCTGATTTGGGTATTTTATTGCTAACTCAGATCACTTGTGTTAAGATACTATTCTATGGGGGAGAGGGGGAGGAGCAAACTCCAGATATACTTTTACTAATCCAGGGTTCAATGTTTAAAAGCATTTTCAGCCGAAACCGGTTTGGCTCAGTGGATAGAGCGTCGGCCTGCGGACTGAAAGGTCCCCGGTTCGATTCCGGTCAAGGGCATGTACCTGGGTTGCGGGTACATCCCCAGTAGGGAGTGTGCAGGAGGCAGCTGGTCGATGTTTCTCTCTCATCGATGTTTCTAACTCTCTATCTCTCTCCCTTCCTCTCTGTAAAAAATCAATAAAATATATTTAAAAAAAAAAAAAAGCATTTTCATATAATAGGAGTATCTTAACTAAAATTCTAAATACACTAAAACGTTAGCCATTTGGACCACTCAAATGTCATTCTTTATAGCAAAGTTTTCCATTTAGCTGAGGATAATACTTCTGAGCATAATTTTAGATGGACATTTTTCTAAAATTATCTTCTTTCTTTAAACAGAGGTAACTGAAGAAAATTTATTTCCCATTAATGACCCAGAGTCATCATTTTTCTGAACCTTGGTTACTGTATTATGCTGAATACAGTGATGCCCTCAGAGACTGCTGAGGTTTCTCAGGCTATTTCCCCATACCAATGAGCAGTTTGAATTGTTTTATCTTTTGTTAAAACTTCTTGTTGTTGTTTTTCTTGTCAATGATTATCCTACCTTTAGTGGCTCTTCCTTTCTTCTGACCTGTGGCTTCTGATTACTTGGATACAGAAACCAAAGTTTTAGCTATAAAGTACTAGTCTGAGTTTCTAACTGAGACTTTCTGAGGCAGTCTTTAGGAAATATACATGTACAGTTTTGCAATGACCTGGCAACTTCTTTCTGAAGGGAGGGAGGGAGGAGGAGGGAAGACACTTCTTCCTTGTACCAGCTGGATTATCTTCAGATAAGCCCTATGAGATAGAGATGGAGATCAAATGATTTTTAAATCAAGAAGGATGGTAAAGATCTTCCCTTCTCAGAAAGCACATGAGTCAGTTTTGTAAGAATTTCATATGTAATCACCAGAAATCCTACTCGGAGGCTGAGATATCTTGTTGGCAATGAGAGAAAGACGAAATATTAAATGAGTAAAGCAAAGGGACATGAGCAAGAAAAGGATAGTAACTATTAGTATGAACTGACCTGGTCAAGGGATTCAAGGATAATTAATCATGACAAACTTTTAAGGAACTAGGTTGAGTTGGATTGGGAAGCTCAAAATCAAGTGTATTCAGATCTGGCATATCTGTAGAAAGCTTGTTTAAGTCTTTTAGTATCTCACCGGAGGAAATTTCCAGTCTAGACATTTAGCTTTAGTACAAGAGACTAGGTGGAGTTCTGCTATCAGGATGGTAGCATGAGCAGCTATTTGGACCCACTCCCCAGCAAAATAAGCATAGCTGGCAAAAACTATTTTTTAAAAAACCAACCATTTAAAGTCTCTGGAAACTGTTCTACAGGCATACGTCAATTAAGAAATATTTATTGAAGAAAATCTACTAAAACTCAGAACAGCAAGAATCTATGTCATTTGAGTCACAACCCATTTCCTTCTTCCTTTCCCCCCACCCCCAGCTCAGCACTTAACAAAAGCTTCATTCAGGATGGGTGTGCTCAAGAAGACAGGGCTTCCTCTGCCCTCAGCTCCCAATCAAGGGTTTTTTACTGGGTGGAGCAGACTACTGCATTTCTCATGCCCTCTAACTCCAGGTTAAAGAGGTTAAAATTTGGGTAAGCACAGCTGAGAGATTGGGGGCTTCCTTCCTTCATACAGCTTTACCCATGAGTCGGATGTTCTACCCTAATCACAATATGTGAGAATACTGGGCCCAGTCACCCTCACCTTGGCTCACTTGCAGGGAAGAGGTTTAACACTACGAGAATTAAGCAAAGAAAACCAGAGAGTACTATCCCATCTGGCATCCAAAATAGTGGCTTACACGTCCCAGGGGAAGAGGCAGTTTATAAGAAAGCAAGCTCCAAAGTGTTCCCCAAAGGAACTGACTTCAATTTGAAACAGAGTGTGGGGGAAAGTTCAGGGCTAAGGTCCTTTAGAAAACAATAACTCCTCTTAATTAAGAGCAACAAGCTAAACTGTAGGCCAACTAGTCCACCATAAAAAATTTTTAAAAAAATGGGAAGAGATGGCAAAGAGGAGCCTTTCTGGGGTCAAACAAACTTCATAGACTTGCCTCAAAAACGACCCCTGCCCAAATTTCCTTGGATCAGATGCTGAGCAATTTATGCCTCAAGGCATTGTTGAAAACAATAGAGCAACCAGTCAGCAATTAGTGGAGTCTCAAGAGTAAGGGTAGTACCAAATGAGGCAGACAACTTAACTGAGTGATCAGAGAGAGAGAGAGAGCTCTGCTAAAACCATTGTCATCCCAGGCTCTGCCATCCAAAGGGTGACACCAAGGACATCATACCAGAGGGGAAATAGACTTCACTAAAGTAGCCTAGACAAGTCACAAAATAGATAAACAACAACAGAAATACTATGGAGAGAGAGAAAGAAAGCAGTATCCAGAGTTGCCACAAAAAATTATGAAGTATGCAAAGAAATGGAAAAAGACACAGGCAACAGAAAGTTTCTGTGTTCTGTGAGAGTGACCTTTGTCAGATTTAACAAAAATCAAGGTATCATGTTCAAGGAACTAAAGGAAACCATGCTTAAAGAAGTAAAGGAAGGTATAAAGACAGTGTCTCATCAAATAGAGAATATCAATAGAAATGGAAATTATAAAGAAGAACCAAATGGAAAATTTGGAGTTGAGAAGTTCAATAATTAAGATGAAAAATTAATTAAAGGGGCTCAACAGTATTTTTGACTTGGCAGAAGAAAGGATGAATGAATGTGAAGATAGGTTGATAGAGATTGTATAATCCAAAGAACAGAGAAAATAGAATGAAGAAAAATGAACAGTGCCTCAGAGAAATGTGGGACATTTTTAAGCACACCAACATATCTATAATAATAGAAGTGTAATATGCTGATTAGACTGGACATCATTCTGGACGTGATTCCGGACATCCTTCCGGATGAAGCCAGGACTGGAGGGAAGCCCCGGTCCCGGGTACCAGACGGAAGCCAGTGCTGGCAGCCAGGGGAAGGAAGGCTTTACTCTTGTACAAATTTGGTGCATCGGGTCTCTAGTCTATAATAATAAAAGCGTAATATGCTAATTAGACCGGACAGCTGAACGACCCTCCAGATGTCCTTACGGGGGAAGCTGGGGCTGCAAGGGCGAGGCAAGCCACTGTGGCTGCGAGGGCGGAGCCCCTTGCGCGAATTTCCTGCATCGGGCCTGTAGTACAGTATATAATGGGAATGCCAAGTTCTTTTCTCAACTTATTTAAAAAGCAGTTGTATAAAATAATATGTATGTAATTGGATTATTTGTGGAAATATATCTGATAATAACAGCACAAAGGAGGTGGGTGGGATCAATGTTGTGTTGGAGTAAGGAAATGATACCAGATGGTAACTCAGATTCACAGGAACAAATGAAGGACACCAGGAATGGTTAATAAGATAAATATAACAAACTATAAATATATACTGTTCTCTTTTCTCAACTTCTTTAATAGACCATAACATATATAAATAGTAATAACAGTATATTATTGGGTTTGTAACATATAGCTGTCCTATGTTTAACAATAATATGACAAAAGAGAAGAGGGAATATAGTTATATAGGAATAAGCCTTCTATATCTCACCGGAATTAGGTTAGTTATTTAAATCTGAAGTGGATTCTGATAAGGTACATATGGTAAGCCCTAAAATAACCATTAAGAAAATAACTCTTGCCTGGCGGTATGGCTCAGTGGTTGAGTATTGACCTATGAACCATTAGGTCACAGTTTGATTCCCAGTCAAAGGACATGCCCAGGTTGCAGGCTCCATCCCCAGTGTGTGGCATGCAGGAAGCAGCCAATCAATGATTCTCTCTCATCATTGATGTTTCTATCTCTCCCTCTCCCTTCCTCTCTGAAATCAATAAAAATATATTAAAAAAAATTTTTTTTAAAGAACTATAAGTGAAATGGCAGGCGTATATCTAAATATCAATAATAACAATGTGAATGGATTAAACAAAAACAAGATCCAACTATATGTTACCTTTGGGAAATAGACATTAGAATCAAAGATACAATTAAACTGAAGAGACTATGAGGGGTCCTTGAGACAGGAATTGTCCTAAACCTTGCTTAACTGCATGAATGGCACGCCATCTATCACCAGGTGTTCACAGAGTTCGAGCCTATGAGATTGTAGATCGTGGCTTCTTATCATTTTTGACTCTCCAATGATTTCCAGTCAGGAGCACTTTAGTAACATCATCCATGGCTACAATTTTAAGGAGATTTAAGTATAACCTGGAGACTTGGGGCCTAAATAAGGAAAGAGATAGATGTATTCTTTTTTAAAAAAAAATTTTTTATTGATTTTTAGAAGAAATGAGAGAGACATTGGTGAGAGAGAACCATTGATTGGCTGCCTCCCTGCACTGCCCCTGCCTGGGATCAAACCCACAGCTCGGGCATATGCCCTGACCAGGAATCAAATGGAAGACCTCTCAGTACATGGGACATTGCTCAACCAGCTGAGCCACACAGGGCAAAACAGATCTGTTCTTTTACTTAGGCAAAGCACCGTGCAATCCAAAGCATATTGCCGTGACTACTGCTGGACTCTGTCCTTGCTAGAAAAGGCTCAGCCTCCTGGATGAAGGGAAAATAGGGGGGAAAGCATTGATGATATCCTTCTTCCCTCAACTCTGATTCTGGAGTTTTAGGGGACAGAGGTAGCAGACCAGTGTAGCTAATGAGTGGGGGAATCTGCAATGAGTTGTTGCAATTTTCATTCCTAGCTCTTTTCATTTTTATTAAAGATTTCATTCATACCTGTGAAAAGCTCTGCCATGAAGGAGACTGTGGACCATGCTCTCGCACATCAGTTATTTCCTGCAGATGCTCTTTCAGAACAAAGGTAAATCCTAAAAAATGATAGTTTTTGCCACCAATGCCTTTTACATTGGTGATTATGGAAGAGGGGGGCGATCAAAATAACCTCAGTTTTATTCTTGTCATACTATGTATGATTTGTTTAGTCTAGCCAGTGTATACTGACACCTACTATGGTTGTAGGATAGATATCTGGGGTGGAGAGGGGATTGGCAATAAAAGCTCAGAGGCCAGTCATGGGGATAAGACAAGTATAGCTCAGCAAATCAAGTGTGATAATGCTAGATGCTGGAAGAGAACAACAATAGCACTGATGCAAAGAATTAACTAAGAAGTTAGAGGGAACATAATCCACAAGATCGCCCTCACTTCTGACACCTACTGCAAGAGTTTAGACAACTGCTGAATTAGAATGGTCCACATGACTACCCTCAAGGTTTGATAATTCTCTAGAAGGACTCTCAGAATTCAGTGAAAGCTGTTATAGTCATTGTTACAGTATATTACAGGAAAAGGATACAGATTAAAGTCACCCAAAGGAAGAGGCATGTAGGGCAGAGTCAGAGAAAGTACCAAATGTGAAGCTTCCAGCTGTCCTCTCCCCATGGAGTTGGAACATTGTTACTTTTTCAGCATCAGGGTGTACAGTGGAGTATTGCCAAACAGGGAAGCTCCCCCAGCTTTTATTGAAGTTCCATTGTATAGGCATGATTGACTGCCAATGTAGCTGATCTCAGTCTCCAGTCCTTCCAGAGGTCTACTCATACTGTGTGGCCCAAAGCCCCCACCCTAAATCACATCATTGGTTCTCCAGTGTGGTCATCTCCCACCCTAAGACTATCCAGTGTGGCCATCCTGACCCTAAATCATATTATTAGACTAGAACCCAAGTTACTTGTGACCCAAGGCCCCAGACAAACAATGACACTCTTATCTGGCATAATATTGCAAGGGCTTCAATATTAACTCCCAGAAGCCAGTAACGGAAGTCAGACTTCTCAAGGTCACGGTTACTTATTATACAACTGTTTTATAAGTTGACAAGTTAATCAGTGTGTCTACTTTCTACCCTGGGCAGTTTGAATTGGACTTTGTGTTATAAAAAGGGTGTCTTACCATTTTGAAATTAGGCCTTAGTGCCCATTCCTCTGTCTGTACCAGAAGAGTCAGGAAGCCTTCCTGTGGAAGTCTTTGGGTAATCAACTTGAGGAACAAACTGAATGTTGATCTACCCTGCTCTCTGACCTACTACTAGTCATTTCAGTGCATGCCGGCCCCGTCCCAGCAGAGCACAGGCTGGGGTGCCCACAAAATTCTGAGCCGTTGGTTCTATTTCTTAAATACAGCCCAAGGTCTGGGTACCAGCTGACTTAAAAATGATTCTGAGGATATAGTCCATAATTGGGAGATGCATTAATAGTTAAGTTTCAGAATAAAATACAAAATGTAAAACCACTGTCTACCTGCAAAAGTTATGTGAGCATTGTAGGGTTTTTGTTTGTTTTTCCTGAAAGAAACCACAGAATACAAGGGGCAGAAAGGAGTTCTGAATGTCAGGTAGAAGGCCACTTTATGCTTTGTAAATACAACTGGAAGTCTGAGATGCTATGATTTAGTAATCACAAATTTAGTAATGTCCAGAGGTGCTCTCTGTGACAAAGAATCACAAGCAATGTTGGGACGCATGAACTCAAAATGGTTACTGTCGATTTGCTTCTTTCTTCCTAGTAATCCTTTTTTCACTCACCTTTTTTTTGCTTCTCATTCACTCTGTGTCCTCACTCCCTCTAATAGTGGACCCTATGGCAGTGAGAGTATTCTTAAAAAGCTATGTGTAAATTTTTGCAAATAAAAGCCTTATTGTAAAATTGCTATACAAATTCACTCTCAATATAAGAATTCTGTTCAACCCTTTGACAAAGTAAAAAAAAAAAATCTCTTCGAAATGCTGGTAATCATCAACTCATTGTCCAGCCAGATTTTTCATGAATGTAGATTTTTCATGAATTGTCTTTTGTAATGGAATGACCTTTTCCATGTAAGTAAGTTTTCTAGATAAGTAAAACATTTCTTAAAGCTTCAAAGGTTGTTTTAATCACTTTGGTGGGAGTCTTTGAGAAATATATGGCATATATTACTGCCTCTTTACAAAGAATACTGTGCTTAAGTTTTTATTAGTAGTTCATATTTGTTATAGAGATTCATGGGAGCTCTGCCTTTCCCTGCAGTTGTAGATACCACTCCAGCATGTCATTTCCTCTGTACAGCCCAGGATTAGCATTAACTGAAAAACTCACTCAGGCAATGTCATGAGTCACCTTTGCTTTATATCTCTAGAGAGCATATAGGGAGTTTTTTGGTATCATCAAACCTAGCCAACTCATTAATTTATCTAAAACATCTTCTAGCCAAAAGCTTCAATTTCTTTGACCTCTTCACTTCTATTATCAACTTTAGTGGTTGCCCTTTTTTATTTTCAGGGTCATTTTTACTAAGAACTAATGTTTTTATCATTTTACTTATTTCTGAGTACAATGCAACCTGTAAATGAATGGCATCAAAGCCAAATACAAATGTAGTTGTTGGACAGCCAGCCAGGTTCACTCTACCCCAAATGACTGGCTTGTTCCCCACGCACCAGCCTCATGTTATTCAGGATCATGCTTCAACAAAATTACATGTGATAGATCTTTGGGACCATTCACACAATGCAAACCACAGTAATAAAACTTTGAATGCCACAGGTGTACGTACTCTAATCCCACTTCGCTGCAGTCCAGCTAGGTTGTCAGTAATGCTCTTAAGTGTGTAGAGTTGTTTGCTCCTGCATTAAATGATACCGGATTGTTACATATTTTCAATTTTTTATTGTTTTGTCTGTATATACCCTTAATAGGCAGTTATTTCTCTTTGCTTTGCCTACCTTTAGCAGCCCTTCTTTCCATTTAGATTTATAATACCTAATCTGTGCATTTGGAGGACAGACCACAAAGATTGTTAAAATTATATTTGCATGAAAAATTAGTAAGCCTGGGGCCTTGTTGTAAGTAAAGCATATTAATATAGGGACTGGGCTAATCTTGCTCCAGATAGTGAAGTTGGTGAATAAATTACCAGAGAAGTAGAGTACATTTGGGATATACATGTTACATTTAGCATTATACAATAGTTGTTTTGTTTCATTTATTCTCAAAGTAGTTACTTTTTCTTTTTCCATAGGAGCTTCCATGTACCAGTCTCAAAAGTGAAGGTATGACTGGGAAGGGGCATGAGGAAACTTTCTGGGGTAAAGGTAATGTTCCTAGGATTATGTATTTGTAAAAATTCAGTGAAGGTACAATTAACATTCGTGCATTTCATTGTATGTAAACTTTACCTCATAAGAAAAGGAAGAAACAAATTGAATTCTTATTAATGAAGTGCTGACAATTTTAGGGGAAGTGTGCTCATGTCTGCAACTTACCTTAAAATGCATTAAAAAAAGATAAATTGATGGGTGCGTAGAAAATAGATATGTGGAAAAATAACTAATGGAACTAATGGTATAATCTAGGTAGTGAACATATAAGTGTTTACTGTAAAATTGTTTAATCTTTTTTATATGTTTGAAATTTTTCGTAATAAAATATTGAAGAGAAGTGAAGGTAACTAATATCTAATGGAACAAGCTTTTTTAAAAATATTTTTTTATTGATATTTAGAGAAAGAGGAAGGGAGAGGGAGAGAGAGAGAGAGAGAGAGAGAGAAAGAGAGAGAGAGAGAGAGAGAGAGAGAGAGAGAAACGTCAATGTGAGAGCGAAACATCAACCAGGTGCCTCCTGCACACTTACCGGGATTGAGCCCGCAACCCAGGCATGTGCCCTGACCAGGAATCTTACCAGCAACCTTTCAGGGCATGGCATGACACCCAAACAACTGAGCTACACCACCCATGACTAATGAAGCAAACTTTTTTACACACAGACTTCGATGCCTGTCCCCCTTAAGGCTCTATAGGATATTGGATACCTGGAACCAGGGCCTCAGCCAGCAGCTATACCATTTTACATTCTCACCAGCAGTGAGGGTTCCAATTTCTCCCTAACACTTGTTATTTTCTGTTTTTTATTTTTATTAATATTATTATATCTGTCCTAAGTGGATGTGAAGTGCTAAGTTGTGGTTCTGATGTTCATTTCCCTAATGACTAATGATGTTGAACTTTTTATTTGGCCATTTCTATATCTTTGGAAAAGAATCTGTTCAAGTCCTTTACCCATTTCAAATTGTGTTGTTGTTGAGTTGTACGAGTTCTTTACAGACAGTCCTCGGTTTATGTTTTGTGGTTATGTCGCCATCTTCATTTACTTATTAAAAAAAAAAAGTTCTGTCATTTTGACATATGTACATATGTACTTTATGTTTTTTATTATTTATTTACCACAAGTAAAGGTCAGGAATTGTTATCTTTCTTTTAAATTTTTTTTACTGTTTCACTTCATTACTGCTGTGTATGTGCTCCATGTGAGTGACGTAGGTGCTTATGTAGGTGGGTTCCGATCTCTGACGTAATCCGAGGACCTACTGTATATATTTTGGATCCTAGATCCTTATGAAACATGATTTGCAAATATTTTCTCCCATTGTGTGTGGGTTGTTTTTCCCCCCTTTTTTTTCTTCTTTCTGTTTAGTCATTTAATATAAGAGGAGGTCACAAAAACATCCTCCCTCTTTAGATCATGGCAATTTTAATCTGTCCCATAAGCATAGCCACTAAAATCTATTAGGAGAAAATATGGTAGTCAAATGGGAAAGTCTTTTCACTTTCTTGAAAGTGTTCCTTGATGCACAAAAGTTTTTAATATTGATGAAATCTAATTTATGTTTTTGTTGTTATTGGGCTCTTAGTGTCCTACCTTTTTTGAAAGTATATCTGTAGGAAGAATTTCTTAAAATGGAAATTACCACTTAATTTTTTTTTTTTTTAGAGAGAGTGGAAGGGAGAGGGAGAGACAGAGAGAGAAACATCCATGTGAGAGAGACACATCAATTGGTTGCCTCCCACACGTACCCTGACCAAGGCCAGGGATCAAGCTGGCAACCATGGTACATGCCCTTGACTGGAATCAAAACCAGGACCCTTCAATCTTGACTCAGTCCTTGGCTCTATCCACTGAGTCAAACCGGCTAGGGCACTATTTAAATTTTTAATAGATACATTTGTACTCCAAAAGTTTATACTCTCATCACTAAATATGTATGCCTTTTTTCCATACCTTCACACATACAGTATATTAGTCGTCCTGTTTTCTGTTTTTTGACAATTTGGCAAGTAAAAAATGGTATCTTATTTTAATATGCATTTTTCACTATTAACATTTTTACCACTTATTTACATAATTATTTTTAAATTTTTAATTGATTCTAGAGAGAGAAAGGGAGAGAGAGAGAAATATTAATTGGTTGCCTCCAACAGGCACCCTGACCAGGGAATAAACTCACAACCTGGGTATGTTCCCTGACTGGGATTGAACCCACAACCCTTTGAAGCCTGGGATCATGCTCCAAACAACTGAGCCACACCGGCCAGTGCTTATTTTCATTATTATATATGTATTGCTTAAGCCTGCAGTCACTCAGATATATGTTATAGCCTTTGCTTTGTTTTTCTTTTCAATTGTCCACAGCAGATGCTACATTTATGTGCGACAAGCGGTGTAGCAAGAAAAGGTTGTGTGGACGGCATAAATGTAATGAGATATGCTGTGTGGTAAGTGGCCCTATCATTAGTCACAGTCAGATTGCATTCATTCAGGAGCTGGGCTTCTGGAAGCCTCGGCCATCTGGAATGCAGCCCAGATTTAGAAATCACTGGAAGGGGCTCCCTGAGCAGGAGTCAGAGAGCTGCCCAATCAAGCTGACCTCAGTCAGGTTAAAATGTCAGTCAGTGGCAACATGGAGGAAGAAAAAGACGAAAGACAGAGGCCTCAGGCCCCAGAGCTCAAGACTGCTAGATGAGCAGTTCTCCACAGGAGATTGTGTGCTGTCCCAGCACACAGACTGGCCTGTGCTTAGTAACTCGGGCTTCAGGTTTCATATACTCCTTGGGTCAAGTTAGTAGGTAAAATGTGTGTGGCATTGTTGAAAGGAGCAAGTTTTAGTTCTGTAATATTCACTTCTGTGGAACTAAATAAAGAAAACACTTCCTGGCAGTCAGATAACACAGTACCAGTAGCAAGGTAATGCACCTATACTGGTACATACGTAATACATTTATGTGAATGTGTGTATATATAAAAAATACATAATTGTTTTAAATTTTATTGACATGGTGAAGAGTAATAAATTTGTACAGTATATCAAGACTTATTTATAAGCTAGTGTTTGAAGGCTTAAAGACTTCTTATTATTGAAAATTTCTAACATACACAAAAGCAGAGAAACTATTAGTCCCATATACCCACATCTCCACTAACTCTGCCTCCCCTGATTATTTTGAAGCTAAAGTCAGACATCATTTCATTCATAAATATGGAGAGCTTTTATTATTACTAGAGGCCCGGTGCACAAATTTGTGCATGGGTGGGGTCCCTCGGCCTGGCTGCCAATCGGGACCCATTAGGGCTGGCCTTCGGGGTGGGGGTGGGAGGGCGCGGACCACAGGAGTGCACTGACCACTAGGGGGCAGCTCCTGTGTTGAGCGTCTTCCCCCTGGTGGTCAGTGTGTGTCATAGCAATGGTCGCTTAGGTTTTTATATAAATAATCTATATATTATTATTATTATTTATCTTGTTTATGAAAAACAAAACAGATAATTTTGTAAACAAATATAATCCTCTTCCTAGGATAAGGAGCACAAATGTCCTTTGATTTGTGGGAGGAAACTTCGTTGTGGCCTTCATAGATGTGAAGAACCTTGTCATCGTGGGAACTGCCAGACATGCTGGCAAGCCAGTGAGTGTCTTCACTGTATACTTTATTATAAGAATTTTCTGGGAATTTAGGCATAATATATTTTGAGAGAATGATATGCTTAGAGTGGTATGAATTACTGAACTAGTAAGTCTTAATATTTCAGATATATTAAGTTTTTTTTAAATGTTATTCCGTGCCCTAGCCAGTTTTTCTCAGTGATTAGAAAGACAGCCTGTAGACCAAAGGGTCCAGAGTTCGATTCTGGTCAAGGACACATACCTTGGCTGTAGGCTCCTCCCTGGCCCGGGCTGTGATCAGGGCTTGTGCAGGAGGCAACCAATTGATGTGTTTCTCTCACATCGATATTTCTCTCTGTCTTTTTCTCTCTCTCCCACTCTCCCTTAAAAAAAATCAATGGAAAAATATCCTCGAGTAAAGATTAACCAAAAAAATAATAATAAAAATAAAAAAGACTTTAAGAAAAAAAAAGTTATTCTTAGTGCTATATTGTCCCTAAATATATGAAACGTGGGATGTAGGCAATGATCCTAAGATGGAGTCAGGTTCATTAATGGATACCTCTTTTGCTACTTGCTTCTTAAATATTATAGACCCAGGTTCTGTCCTTAGCAATTTTTCTATCAGTGATTTTCAACCTTTTTCATTTCATGGCACACATAAGCTAATTACTAAAATTCTGCAGCACACCAAGAAATGTATTATATTTTTTGCCGATCTGACAAAAAATATAGGTATAATTTTGATTGATTTACATACACACAAAAAAGTAGTTACCTACCCTTTTTGCTCCAAAGTGACATTTAAAAAAATCAGGTGCCTATACCTGTTTATAAGAATTTTTGGTACCAACAATTAACCATCAGATGCAACCTTATGCTATGTGACCAATAAGATGCAACTGTATTATTGACCTGTATATTTATGGTCAGGACAGGACATTCACACTGGACAGCTATTGTTGTGTTGGCTGTTGTCATTTTATTATTTGATTATTTGACAATCTAAGGGAAAGGAGGTCAATGCCCCTGACTAAATAGGTATTGCATGTTTTAAAAATTCTTGTAGCACACTGGTTGAAAATACTGCTCTGTATTATTAGCAATAGTCTGCAAACTTTTTGGCCACAGGACTTATTTGCATTCTTAAAAAATTATTGAGAACCCTAAAGAACTCTTTTTATGTGAGTTATAGTTATCTATGTTTACCATATGAGGCGCTAAAACGAGATTTTTAAAATATTAACTTCTTTTTTTTTAAATTGTAGTTACCATTGCATGTTAACATAAATAATAATTTTTTTAACTATATTTTCAAAAAAATTAGAGTAGATGCTTGATTTAATAGAAGGTAGCCGATTCTCATATCTGCTTCTATATCAATCTATTGCAATATAGTTGAGGCATATGGAAAAAATGCAGCTTCACACAGTTAGTTAAATAAGTAATTGAGTATTTTAGAACTTTTACAAATAATTGTGGGTATTCTCTTTTGCTATTACACCAAAACTTAACTTCATTTCAGAAAGTACTTAAGTCAGTGTTTTTGTTTTTATTCTCGGTCACATTGAAATTCATTGGTTTTTCTTGTATTTTGAATGGATCTTTTACCCATGCATGACTTCACAATGTCATACATTGATCATTTGGAAAAGAGTTGTTCACTGGGTTATGCATATCTTTGAAGTGTTGACAAATTTTGTGTTATACTGTTAAAAACTCACGACTATAATTATCATCAGAAAACTCTTAGGAAAAGTATTAGCAAATTGTCAAGCTCATCATAGTGATAATTACATATTTTCAAATATTCTATTTTTATTCAAAAGCTTGAATTTTATCGTTGGCAGCAAAGTCATTTTCATAAAGTGACAGGCTCACTTTGTTCATTTTTTATAAACTGTCTGCCAAATATCCAAGTCTGAATAACCATAGTTTGTCAGTCATTATTTCAAGTAAAAATGGTGTTCTGTGTAAAAAAAAAAAAAAAAAAGTGTGTGGGGGGGTCAGTTGGGAAAAAGACATATGTAAAACTTTAGACAAAAAAAAAAGTTACTTTAGCTCACAACCCAGAGAAGTGCAATTCTTCAAAAAACAAAACCCATTTTGTTTGTTTGTTTGCTTGTTTGTTTGTTTTAAATCCTCACCTAAGGACATGTTTTTATTGATTTTAGAGAGAGGAAGGGAGACACACACACACACACACACACACACACATTGATGTGAGAGAGAACCACCTATTATGACCCTCCTATACTTCCCCCAACCAGGAATTGAACCTACAACGTAGGTATGTAACCCTGACTGGGAATCAGCCAGCAACCTTTTGGTATATGGAACAATGCTCCAATCAACTGAGCACCTGGCCAGGGCACAACCCGAGTTTTTTGTGTGCAGCAAAAGTGCATTATATGCAGATTCTCCATTTTATTCCACAGAATATTAACATATACATATTCAAGATTCAAGGATGGTTTTTTTTATTTGTTTTTTTGCTGCTTCATCAAGAACTTTCTTAAGTGAAACTGACATTTTTATATTTACTATTAAGTACTTGTCAGTGAAAAATACAGTGATCACAGTTTGATCCTGCAGCCTTGATTTGCACTAAGGCCCTGGCAGGTTTTTTGTTTTTGCACCAACATAGTAGAAAAAGTAAATAATATCTTAGTATTATTATGAAAATAATTTTGACCTTGTGGACTTATTGAAAGACTCTCAGGGATCCCTAAGGATCAACAGGGCACTTTTAGAACTGCTGCATTAAAAGATTGGCCTAAGCCCAGCCTGGTATGGCTCAGTGGTTGAGCGTTGACCCAGGAACCCACAAGTCACTGGTTCAATTCCCAGTCAGGGCACATGCCTGGGTTGCGGGCTCAGTCGCCGGTAGGGGGGCATGCAGGAGGCAGCCGATCAATGATTCTCTCTTATCATTGGTGTTTCTCTCTCTCAGTCCCTCTCCCTTCCTCTCTGAAATCAATAAAATAAAATTTAAAAAAGATTGGCCCAAGTCAGATTTCCCATAATTATGTCTTCTCTGGAATGCTAGGCTCATCTCATTTCAAAAAGGCATTGAGTCAGTGTTTTGTTACAGATCACACACATGGAGTTCTACAGAAAAACATACATGGCCCCCTTTACCCAGCTATTTCACATATATCAGCTCATCCTCACAATAATTTTGTTGAGTGAATAGGTAAAAGTTTGGTATCCTCATTTGACCAAAAAGCTCAGAGGGACTTGCCCACAGTCCCTGAGCAAATAAATAATAGGTCTAGAACTAGGAGCCTAAGTCTCCTGACTGTATTTACAGGGCTCTTTCTACCACATCGTCTAACCTTTGAAGGGTTTGCTGGAGAGTGTTGACTAGAAAAGAGCAGTGGTAGATTCTAGAGGTTCCAGCATTTCCAAACTCTAGTGTCCCAGTTGAGAACCATGATCAAAAGGCCTGGCCTCTATCAAGACCTCGAGTTGGAGAACTGGTTCCCCTTGGGATCTATGGGTTAAGTGGGCTGCTTCTTAGAACTGTCCCGTGTGAGCTCTCATTTTGATTTGGCTTATAACCTGTGCCTAATAAACTCACATGTAGCTCTGTGCTTCATTTCAACTTTATATGTCAAGCACCATCGATGTTGATTATACTATGAAAAATTTTTTTAATTGCTTCAGTGGCTCTCTGAGGTTTATATCAAATGTATATTTTTGTATGTTTGTTACTGTGCTCTCATAATCTCTATCATTTTCCTAACCAAAAGAGTTAAAGAGCTGTACCTTTAGTGGAAGTCTCATGTTGTTCTCTCAAAAAGAGATGGCCTATAGATCTATTATTTATAAAATACATATAACACTGTCTTAAGCTCATGGTCTTAGAGTTCATTGTAGATAAAAATGAAACACTTTATATCTGTCTGCTCCACACTTTTCACAAAATACAAACTTAAAAAATAAAAAGTAACCTAGCCCTAGCCAGTTTGGCTCAGTGGATAGAGCATCGTCCTATGGACTGAAGGGTCGTTTGATTCCAGTCAAGGGCACGTACCTCGGTTGCAGGCTCCCGGCCCTGGTTGGGGGCATGCGGGAGCAACCAATTGTTGTGTCTCTCTCACATCAGTGTTTTTTTCTCTCTCTCTCCCTCTCTCTTCCACTCTCTTTAAAAAAATCAATGGAAAAAATATCCTTAGGTGAGGATTTAAAAAAAAAAAATAGTAGCCTATTCTCCTCTAGAAATATAAGCCCCAAAAAGAAAAAAAAAAAGTATATGTGTGTGTGTGTAATATGTGTGTGCTCATCCCAAACTCATGAAGGGTTATTTTGTTTCACCCGCTGCTCCACCAGGTTTTGATGAATTATCCTGCCACTGTGGTGCATCAGTGATCTACCCTCCAGTTCCCTGTGGTACCAGGCCCCCTGTGTGTACCCAAACCTGTGCCAGAGTCCATGATTGTGACCATCCAGGTGGGTCCCATCCCCTTGCCTCCACACCTTCCAGCCTTCTCACACCATGTCATTTAGAATGTTGCATGATGGTCTTCACTGTTCTGAGGTCATGCTGTGATGGCACCCCTTGCCCCCACAGTTGCTCAGAAGCTGCTTCTGTGAAGATGGATCTGTGATTAGATGTCAAACACACCTGAAAGGCCAGGAGAAGCCCTCACTGGTCTTGTCTTTCAGGGACATTTTTTTTCTTTCCTTGTGACCTCCACTTTTGGTGCATATTTCAAAGTTGAGCATCTTTTTACAAAATTAAAAGTAACGAGTTTTGTTGTTATAGAAGCAATATATGTTTATTATGTAAAAAGAAAGAAAAAAGATAAAGTCAAAACATTGAAATATCATTTAAGTCTTCTTTTAGGAATTAAACTTAGTGTGTATTTTGGGGGATCTTTTTTTTCTTCTTTTTTTAAATATATTTTATTGGTTTTTTACAGAGAGGAAGGGAGAGGGATAGAGAGTCAGAAACATCGATTGAGAGAGAAACATCGATCAGCTGCCTCCTGCACACCCCCCACTGGGGATATGCCCGCAACCAAGGTACATGCCCTTGACTGGAATCGAACCTGGGACCCTTTGGTCCACAGGCCAACACTCTATCCACTGAGCCAAACCAGTCAGGGCTGGGGATCTTTTTTCATGGGCAGAATACATATTTGTTTTTTCCCCTTTAAAATAAAGGTGGGATTCTACTGAACTTTCTCTCTCTCTCTCTCTCTCTCTCTTTTTTTTTTTTAACCCTCACCAAGGTTATTTTTTCCCATTGATCTTTAGAGAGAGAGGGTGAAAGGAGGGAGGGAGGGAGGGACGAGGGTGGGGGAGGAGGAGAGAGAGAGAGAGAGAGAGAGAGAGAGATCGCTTCCACATGCCCCAACCAGGGCTAGGGATCCAACCTGCAACTGAGGTACATGCTGTGCCCTTGACCGGGAATCAAACCCAAACCTCTCGGTCCACAGGCTGATACTCTAACTGACTAGGGTTGAACTTACTCATTTTAACTAACATTTTCTCTTCTTATTGTAATTTTAGCCTTTTTCCTTATCAATTAATATTTTTTACAAATAGATTTTTCAATGGCAGTGGAGTGTTCTGTTGCATAGATGGACCATAACTTATGTTGCTGGACATTTAAACTGTTTCCAGTTTCTCTCTAATGGTCTGCTACAGACACCAGGCCAAAAGCTACTTATCATCACCCATGTTTCCTTTTTTTTTTTTAGATTTTTTTTTTTTTTTTATTTCATCACCCATGTTTTCATATCTATTTAGTTTTGTGTCACTGGCTTTCCTCTAGGACAGCGGTTCTCAACCTGTGGGTCGCGACCCCTTTGGCGATCGAACAACCCTTTCACAGAGGTCGCCTAAGACCATCCTGCATATCAGATATTTACATTACGATTCATAACAGTAACAACATTACAGTTATGAAGTAGCAACGAAAATAATTTTATGGTTGGGTCACAACATGAGGAACTGTATTGAAAGGGCCAGAAGGTTGAGAACCACTGCTCTAGGACCATATGAGGTCCATCATTTCATTTAACCAAGACCCAGGGGCAAACCTGAAATTACTCAGGTCACCAGATTTGATGGTGACTTTGGCCATCTGATTCATACTGACAATTAGACAACTAGCTCTCAATTTTTAAGTTAATAAAGTAAAACAGAATTAAGTACATTCTTTAAAAAAAATATATTTCTTTATTGATTTCAGAACGGAAGGGAGAAGGAGAGAGAGACAGAAACATCAGTGATGAGAGGGAATCATTGATCGGCTGCCTCCTACACACCCCCTACTGGGGATCGAGCCCGAAACCCAGGCATATGCCCTTGGCCAGAATCCAACCTGGGACCCTTCAGTCCGCAGGCTGACGCTCTATCCACTGAGCCAAGCCAGCTAGGGCTAAGTAAATTCTTTGTTTTATTTTATGTTATTTCTTTTTCCATCACCATTTATCCCTCCACCTACCAGTACTTTTTGAAGTGAAAAGTTTCTTCCATGAGGATCTTAGGATGGCCATCCCAGCTTAGTTTGCAAGCCCCTGCTGTGGTGTTTACACCAGCATGAAGTAAATGCTCAAGCCAGTTCTCACCCACTCTCCTTTACACTCATTAGCAGATGTTACAGCTGGAGTCCAAAGCCTGTTGGTTAATGTCCATAGTATGAACTTAACCGTTTGTGAATTTTGTTGTTTTAGCCTGCTTTTGTTCAGCATTCCTTTAACTTTTTTTGAGTGATTTTGGTATATCCAATATGCTGTGAGACACAGAGGGAGATTTAGAGGAAGAAAAAATATCCCATGACCTTGAGATTCTTACATTCTCCCTGAGAGGAAGAGGATGGTAATTAAGTACACATAACACAACTAATTATTGCATGAAGATGGGCCAGATAACATGGCAGTAAGCCATCCACGTAAGAACTAAGACATTGGGGGTTGTCAGAGAGCTCAGGGCAGGGTGTGGTCAGCTAAGGAAGGCTTTGTTGTAGGACGTAAGTTTGGATCAACTGCCTCTTATAGGCAGCAAGGAAATTGAAAGGGGTCAGCGGAAGCATGTTAGGTGGATGAGTAACAAAGGTGTCTGAGCAGAAGTGAGCAGTTGCTGTGTAAGGTAGAGCCAAAAGAATAAGTAGAATGGATAGACCATGGGGCTGTGCTAAGTACTCCAAGTATAAAAGTTCCCTATCATACGCCATTATAATGTGTAATAATTTATGTGGCTTTATTTAACCACTATTTCTAATTTTTCCTTTCTCTTTCTATAGTATATCATTCTTGTCATAGCGAAGAGAAGTGTCCGCCTTGTACTTTCCTAACTCAGAAATGGTGCATGGGCAAACATGAGGTAAGTTTTCTCTGTCATGTTCATTATTCCAGCCAGAGATTTATTTTTATTGAATTACTTTGAGTTGTTAGTCTCATTTTTTCTCAAAATTAATACTCCCAAGAAGCAGAGGTTTGCTATTGACACTTAAAAAAAAAATTAAGGCATGCCCTATATCAGTGATGGCGAACCTATGACAGGTGTGTCAGAGGTGACAGGCGAACTCATTTTTTTGGTTGATTTTTCTTTGTTAAATGGCATTTAAATATATAAAATAAATATCAAAAATATAAGTCTTTGTTTTACTATGGTTGCAAATATCAAAAAATTTCTATATGTGACACGGCACCAGAGTTAAGTTAGGGTTTATCAAAATGCTGACACGCTGAGCTCAAAAGGTTTGCCATCATTGCCCTAGCTGGTTTTGCTCAGTGGATAGTGTCGGCCTGCAGACTGAAGGATCCAGGGTTCGATTCTGGTCAAGGGCATGTACCTTGGTAGCAGGTTCCCCAGCCCTGGTTGGGGTGTGTGCAGGAGGAACCAATCGATGTGTCTCTCTTACATCGATGTTTCTCTCTGTCTTTCCCTCTCCCTTCAACTCTCTCTAAAAATCAATGGAAAAATATCCTTGGTTGAGGATTAACAGTAAAAAATATAAAAGGAAAAGGAAAAAAGTATATAAAAGTATATTAAGGTATACTTTGCATAACTATATACTACACACACACACGAAATAACATCCTAAAGGGTAATGAGAATATAGCCAAGTCATTAGGGGAGGGGACAGCAGAGGGCACTTAATGTGCAAAAATTACCTCCAGCACCCTGGTAGTAGAGTAGGTAAGTGTTTAATGATTGGGAACTATAATCTACCAAAATACTGATTCCAAAGTGTTACAAGCATGTACACCCTAGACTTCAGAGTCCTCTTCAAAAGTGATAATTATATGTCACTGGAGTCAAAGTATGTTTCTCATTTTGAGAATTCTTGAAAGAATTTGAGTGATTATATAAAAGTAACCTTTGGTTCCCTAGGAATACAATTTCTGCATCTTTTTCCTGGAGTGAGGAATCCTAGAAGGAGGCATTTCTAAGAAAAAATGAGTTGGGAGTTACAATGGCTGATTGACTTAATTTTTTAAATGACAGAGTTGTCTAAAGTTGTGGAGACTATGAGTTAGGAGATACGAGGAGAGTTGAATATTTAATTATATGTAACAGTCCTGCCTTGGCCAGGTAGCTCAGTTGGTTAGAGTGTCATCCCAATATGCTAAGGTTGTGGGTTTGATTCCCTGGTCAAGGCACATACAAAAATCAACCAATGAATGCATAAATAAGTGGAATAACAAATCAATATCTCTCTCTCTCTCTCTCTCTCTCTCTCTCTCTTTTTTCCAAATCAATAAAAACACAACAACACACAAACAGCCCTACCAGCAGCTTGAAGCCATGGGCCATCAGTGCCCCAGCTCTCAGGATTTCTCTGTCAACTCAGTGCCCTAGGGAAAAGATTGTCTGATCCCCCAGTTGGTCACAGCATTTCAAATACTCCTAGTTATGTGGCTTCATATGCTTATTACCCACCTTGGGAAGTTTATATCCCAAGTCATACCTGGCTGTTCCCATATATCCTTTTGTATCTTAACAAGCATTATTAAATAAGGTTCATATTTGTTTTTTAACTAAACTTTCAGACTTTGAAAAGTCGCCTAATTTTTTTCAGATAAAAATTACTTTTTGAAAAAAATGTTCTTGTCCAGCCAGCATGGTTCAGTGGTTGAGCATCGACCTGTGAATCGTGCCCAGGTTGTGAGCTTGATCCCCAGTGTGGGGCGTGCAGAAGGCAGCTTTCTCTTCATCATTGATGTTTCTATCTCTCCTACCCTCTCTGAAAACAATAAAAATATTTTTTTTCAAAAAAAAAGAAAAGATGTTCTTTTTGAAAGTTTAGAAATGTTTAGATAGAAAGTTAAAACTCACCCCAAATCCCACATGGAGATGAAAAAAATCTGACTACTTCCTTCTCTCCTAGTTACGAAGCAACATCCCGTGTCACCTGGTTGATATCTCTTGCGGATTACCCTGCAGTGCTGCGCTACCGTGTGGGATGCACAGGTGTCAGAGACTCTGTCACAAAGGAGAGTGTCTTGTGGATGAGGCTTGCAAGCAGCCCTGCACCACCCCCAGAGCTGACTGTGGCCACCCCTGCATGGCACCCTGCCACCTCAGCTCACCCTGCCCCGTGACTGCTTGCAAAGCCAAGGTGTGTATTCCCAGCTCCAGGTGCAGCATAGACTCTGGTTCTCAGGCTGCTAATGAGTCTAGAACTGCCTGTAGCGGCGCCTGGGCATGCATCCTTATCAGAGGTCATTGGTTGCAAGAAACTGCAAGTTAAGTTAGCAAGAGAAAGGTGGAATAAATTGCATAGATTTCTGTCGGCCCACCTTGAAATGGCCTTTTAAATATATAAAGGTCTGTTTTGTGCAAGATGTTTTGCTAGGTGTTGGGACTATACCAGTGAATGGGAGACACATGATCCCTTCAATTAGATGGGTCAGATAATTAATTACTCAATTAATTATGATTGGTGTCAAGAAGGAGTATTACACCCGTGTAGAGGGAGCTGTGAGAGTATGTGAGAAGGGGGCTAACATGGTCTGAGGGATTAAGCAAGGCCCCCCTGAGGACGTGAAAGCAGTGGGATGAGGAATAGTTGGTTAGACCTTGACTGGTTCTGGGTCAGATGTGTGTCTCTGGTTCAGTGGTAAAAACTCCATTCTAGGCCTGTCCTTTCAGGTGGGGTTAAGGATAAGAGTAGTTCCCAGAAAGGGGCATCTCAGCTATCACTTAGATTGCAGTGAGGCTAACTTCCTCCATCTCGGAGGGCAGCCACTCACTGTCTCTCTCTTTGCCGTGGTTTGATTTGAGAGAGGCTTTAAAAGGGAAAGCTGCCTATTCACATGGTTGCCATGTACTAAATGTCTCTCCTTGTTAATCTTCTTTCAGATTGAGCTGCAGTGTGAATGTGGACGAAGAAAAGAGATCATGATTTGCTCTGAAGCATCCAGTACTTATCAAAGGTTAGTGCTACCTAAATGGTAACAATTGGTGGATCTAAGTAAAGGGAATACACATGTTTATTGTAGGATCCTTGCAACTTTTGTAAAAGTTGGAAAGTTTTTAAGAAAATTTTCTTGAATTTCATTTTTCTGGTTCAAAGAAAAGGTTCTGCTTTATGTACCTTTCCTTCCTGAACTTTAATTTATAAAATAACCTCTTTATTTCTCCTCCTCCTTCTTCCTCTCTCTCTCCCTTTTGGTCTTATTACACCATGAAATCAGAAGGGAAGATGTCCTGAAGTTATTTTAATGCCCTTCCAGTTGTGGTGGCACAGCTAGGACCAAGTCCTGTGTTCTTCCCCTGGGGTGGGGGTTTCTGACCGTCTTTGTAGCCTCCAGAAATCTTGGGACCCATGTGTTCACACAGGGATCTGAGCACAGAAGGGGAAGTGTTAGGAATGGATGGTTGTGTGCCATGGATACAGAGATGTGCCATGGAGATAGGACTTTAGGAGTACGCAGACAACAGAGAGTGGCAGTGTTGGGATACCCCCAGAGTCCCAGGCATTGCCCTGGATGTTCAAGGGAGCACTGAGGAGTGGATTGTCTCATAGTGTCCTGTGGAGCTAGCTGCTAGGAATCTGATTGAGGAGATATGCCATCAGCATGTAAGTAGTTTATAATAGATGGGTTTCCAGGTCACACAAATTGTTGAGTGATAGATATGCCTTGAAAGAAGTCTTCTGTGTGCCTAGTACAGTGATGGCGAACCTTTTGAGCTCGGTATGTCAGCATTTTGAAAAACCCTAACTTAACTCTGGTGCCGTGTCACATATAGAAATTTTTTGATATTTGCAACCATAGTAAAACAAAGACTTATATTTTTGATATTCATTTTATATATTTAAATGCCATTTAACAAAGAAAAATCAACCAAAAAAATGAGTTCGTGTGTCACCTCTGACACACGTGTCAAAGGTTCGCCATCACTGAGCTAGTATGAGGAAGTTCTTGTGAAACTGCAATGCCTTTTCTTACCTTTCTTTTTTATACTTCAGAATAGCTGCTATTTCCATGGCCTCTAAAATAACAGACATGCAGCTTGGAGATTCAGTGGAGATCAGCAAGTTAATTACTAAGAAGGAAATTCACCAAGCCAGGTAATTTTTTTTTTTTTAATCTTCACCCGAGAATATTTTTCCATTGATTTTTAGAGATAGTGGAAGAGAGAGGGAAGGACAGAGAGAAATCTTGATTTGAGAGAAACACATCAATTGGTTGCTTCCTGCATGCGCACCAACCAGGGCGTGGGCCAGGGCCCAGGCCGGGGAGGAGCCCTTGACCCCGGGACCCTTTGGTCTGCAAGCCAGCACTCTATCCACTGAGCCAAACTGGCTAGAGCAAGCCAGGTAATTTAAAAATGTGTGGCTATGCCTTCTTTCTCCTATTAGGCTTAATTTCCAAAGGGCCAGAACAATTCATTTCTCAGTACCTCACAGAAAAGCCATGTACACAAAGGTATTCAACAAACCTTTGATATTAAGAGTTACACACAATCCAATCCAATGAATTCTACTCAGTGTATAGCTGAGCCTAGAAGAGACTTTTCCAGGCCTCACTCCAGCCAGTAGCCAAAGGAAGCAGAGGCGCAGATGTGTTTAGCCCGACCCACTCGAGAACAGAGAACCAGAGTGGTAGCTGTGTCAGGAGGTGGAGGTGGGGCTGTCAGAGGGATACTGGGAGCATTTTTGAGGACTGAGCAGGCAGGGGACACTCTGAGGCCCTTCTGAGGATTTCTCAACTTTCATAACTCAGAGGCCTGCCCACCCGTCCTTGACAAGGACCTCATCCAGCCATCCTCTGGCCTAGAGTCTGCTCTGTTTCCAGGTTGACTAATAACTAAGATCTTACTACTAGCTAGAAACTGTGAAACCTGTGCCCTGACTTTATTTTTTTTCATTTACTTCCCAAGGCTGGAATGTGATGAGGAGTGTTCAGCTTTAGAAAGGAAAAAGTAAGTAATGTCAACTGCTGTTCTCCTAATTGTCCTTAAGCTCTGTGAAACTACTGGGAGGAAGCAACCCTTCAACATTCACTCGCTCCTGCTCTGCGTATTTTCCTGCTATTGGACAGCAAGAGAAATTTGATCATCAAGAATTGAAGTATCTAAGGATAAAGTACTTAACGCGATTTCAGCATATTTCTGAAACATGAGCTCGTATGGTTTTGGGCACGGTATAAACATCACATGCACAGCATGCTTATCCATGACTAGCAGACTTCCTGATTCCACTGGAGAAAAGAGGCTTAAAATTATTTTTTTTTTGAGGCTTAAAATTTTTTAGTGAACTTACATGTTGAAGTATAATATATATGTAGAAGATCAGAAGTACATAGATCAGTGAGTCATCACAAAGTAAATACAGTGTTATAATCAGCACCATGTCAAGAAATGGAAAATTGCCAGAATCCTCTCTGTACTCCACAGAGATATATAACCTCTTATTCTGACTTCTGACACTTTAGGTTAGTTTTGTCTGTTTTTGAAATTTATATAAATGATGAAATCATATAGCTTGCATTAGTTTTGTCTGGCTTCTTTCATTACATTTGTGACATTCATTCCTGTTGTTGCATCTAGCAGTACTTTGTTCATTTTCATTCCCACTTATTTTATTGTATCAATATATCATAATCTTTTCTACCATTAATAGATATCTGTGTTATCAGCATTGGGCTATTATAAATAATGTTCTGTAAAAAAATTCTTGTTTTGGTGCATACATGTATTTGTTTCTATTGAATATAAACCTAGGAGTAGAATTGCTTATTAACCCTTTGAGTGCCAACCAATATCCTAGGAACTATGCTAAAATTGCCAAGGCATTTTTGCTGATTTTACAGCAGTTTAAGAAAAAAATTATGAATCGCAAGTAAATGAAGTTACATATTCAAAAACTTAAGGAAACCTTTACTACATTTTGTTTTCATCTTTGACATATATTGTTTGCTGATTGTATTATAAAATACTAGTAGAAAAAAAATTTGAACAAAACATATAATGTTAAAGTGCTCCCGGCACTTTTGGCGAAAGACAGAAGGAGCGAGATTGCGCTCCCCGGCACTCTAGGGATTAATAGGGTATGCATATGTTCAGCTCTATTCAGTTCTGCCAAACAGTGTCCAAAATGGTTGTACCAATTACACTCTCACCAGCAGGGTCATAGTTCTTATTGCTCCTTTTTTTTTTTTTTTTTTTAAATTCTCACCTGAGAATATTTTTTTTTCATTGATTTTTAGAGAGTGGAAGGGAGGGAGGAGGGGGAGAGAGAGGGAAACATTGATGTGAGAGAGACATATCAACTGGTTGCCTCCCACATGTGCCCAACCAGGACATGGAATCTAACCTGCAACCGAGGTACGTGCCCTTGACCCTTGGTTCGAGGGCCAACGCTCTAACCACTGAGGAAAACTGGCCAGGGCTGCTCTACATTTTTGTTAGCTCCTAGAATTGTCAGTATTTTTACTTTAATCCATTCCTCATGGATGTGTAGCCTGCTGTTAATGAGCTTTTAACTTATATTTACCTGATGACCAGTGAGATTGAGAACCTTTTCCTATGTTTATTAGTCATTTGGATGTTGTCTTTTATGAAGTGCCTACTCAAGTCTTTTACATAGTTTTAAGTTGTGTTGTCTGGCTTTTTTCGTATTGTTTAGTAGGAGTTCTTTATATATTTTGGATATGAGACCTTTGTTGGTTTTATATATTGTATTTTTTCATACTTCCTGCCTTTTCGCTCTCTTCATGGTATCTTGATAAACAGAAGTTTCTCTTTTTTTAAAAAATATATTTTATTGATTTTTTACAGAGAGGAAGGGAGAGGGTTAGAGAGTTAGAAACATTGATGAGAGAAAAACATCGATCAGCTGCCTCCTGCACACCCCCTACTAGGATGTGCCTGCAACCAAGGTACATGCCCTTGACCAGAATCGAACCTGGGACCCTTCAGTCTGCAGGCTGACGCTCTATCCACTGAGCCAAACTGGTTAGGGCAAACAGAAGTTTCTAATGTTAAGGTAGTCCAGTTTATCAGTCTTTTCCTTAATGAGTAGGGCTTTTTATGTCCTATTTAAGAAATATTTGTCTTTCTCCGGTCATGATGACATTCTTTGTTACTGTCTAGAAGCTATATTATTTTACCTTTAACATTTAGAGCTATGGTTGACCTAGACTGATTTTATGATCATGGTATATGAGGAGGGATGGTCATGACTCAGTGTTTTTTCATATGAATATTCATTTGACCAGTACCATTTAACAAGACATTCTTTTTTCAGTGCTCTGTAGTGCTACCTTTATTTTATTTAATGAGGGATGAGGTTTAAGTAAATTTCGGGATATACATAGTTAGAAGATTACGCATTATTAAAACAGTATGTGTGAAAACTAAACAGTAATATGAGAAAAGCTAATCACATAATGATAGGGGAGAAAAAGAGGCAAAGTTTTATATGCACTGATTGCATTGTATTTATTGGGAGGGAAATGTACAAAAATGCAGTGCTTATGTTGTTAACAGGATTATTTTCCAGACTTCTATAATGTGATGTTAATTTTAATATTTATAGGTCTACTTAATGTTTAGGTGAAACCTCATCCCTCATTGACCGTTTCCAGTACTCTCAAACCCCCAGCCTTCTTTTCACCAAAAAATCTAAGTCCCCAATGTTATCTTATCCTGTGGCTTGCTTGGACCCACATAGATCTGTCTTGTTTATTTTCTTCTGTGAAGACAATACTATATTTTGTCCCAAGTTGTTATTATTCTTTCCTTAATAATCGGGTTTACCAAAATGAGATCATCCTATATAATAAAAGCGTAGTATGCAAATTGTCCTGGTCAAATTCCCAGGAGGTCTTCTGGGAGTTGGACCAGGGGGCGGGGCCATCAGGGGGAAGGGAGGGCGGCCGGCAGCTGCTAAGGACCCTACCAGTGCACACATTTCATGCATGCACTGGGCCTCTAGTTAATGTATAAAGAACTTGGGACATGGTGAGCACTTTGTGTTACTGTAAGATAGTTTCCCCCTCCTTTCCTTTTATTTACATATTCTTCTCTTATTTTTAGGCAGTTAGCAGAGGCATTTCATATCAGTGATGATTCTGATCCTTTCAATGTACGTTCTTCAGCATCAAAATTTAGTGACAGTTTGAAAGAAGATGCCAGGTATGTAACTTGTTACTGACTTTCTTGATTGTGGCTTATAAGAATGTTTGGTCTTTTAAGATAGAACTAATATGTACTCCTGTGATTGAGCGAGTTAAAGTTTATGTATCTGTTACAGGATATTATATGATGTTTAATAAAAATCCTTCTCTTGGTTTCTCAGAACTATCCCTTGAAGAATTGAACTTGGTGTGTGTGTGTGTGTGTGTGTGTGTGTGTCCCCATCCGTGTGTCCCCTATGGCAGGTGTTTGGGCCTTCTCAGGGCTGGACTAGCCTAAACACTGGCCAAATGCCAACTCTGTCCACCCAGGTCTCAGTCACATGGGGCCTCACTTGGGCAGTAACAGCTCTTATTGTCCACTTATCTCCTAGCACTCTGATGGCTATTTCTTCTTCCATCTTCTCCTTTCTCATATTTGTTTTCTCTTTCTTAGTTCAGTCATAATCAACATTCTGTTATCTGACAATTCCTGACCTCTGCAGTTTTTTTGCTCACATTGTCCATTATAGTTCATTTAGTTCGCTTACCCCTGTCCCCACTTTATAGGCAGAAAGGGTGGGCAGGAGGGATTTTCAAAGAGTAGAAACAGATGAAGTTAACTGTCGTGATTTCTCATTTCAGGAAGGACCTAAAGTTTGTCAGTGACGTTGAGAAGGAAATGAAAGCCCTTGTGGAAGCCGTGGATAAGGTTGAAGTCAAAACATACCATTGGACATATCTCTGAGGCCAGCTTGATAAAAAATCAAGTCCCAGAAACACTCTTGGTATAGAGTAGTTGTAGAAAAGTCACAACTTCCTTTTAAGGATTCTTGCCTTTCCCAAAAGCCCAGCCATAATAATATCCACAGAACCCCTGTCCTGGTTTAGGAAAGATATCTGCAGTAAAATTACATGTAAATAAACATCCTAGTTCATTGCCTAAGGGTGGGTGAAGAAACCTGGACAAGGGCTTTCAATAGTGATAGTTGAAAGACTATGTGAGATACTTAGGGAGACGTGCTGGGCCCTCTGAAGGGCTGTTGTATAATAGGACACACTAGTTCTTTATTACTCCAAAAGCAGAAAAGAAATCCTTGGGTAAAAGTAAAAAGATGGCTGACTAGAGCTGAAGAGTAACGGCATAGACTTTTTTAGGAGTCTCAGGCGTGTGAGGCCTCACCCAGCCGGCAAGGCTCAGTGTTTGAGTGTCGACCTATGAACCAGGAGGTCACCGTTTGATTCCCAGTCAGGGCACATGCCTGGGTTGCGGGCTTGATCCCCAGTGTGGGGCATGCAGGAGGCAGCCAATGATTCTCTCTCATCGATGTTTCTATCTCTTCATCTCCCTTTCTCTGAAATCAATTAAAAAAAATTTTTTTTTAAAAGAGAGACTGAGGCCTCTCTCCTGAAGGCAGCCAGGGATGTTGAGGAGGTAGCTTAAGCAAAAGAAGTCTTTAGTCAGAAGCAGCCAGCTACACAGTGGCTTCCTCTTCATTCAGTGGGGATTCAGAGTGAGGATGAGATGCTTTAGCTTCATATCTAATGAAGTTTTCCTTCCCACCATCTGTCTTGCCCCCTTCCATTCCTCCCTTTGTTCTCACTTCCCAGCAGGATACTAACACAAAGGAGGAAATGGAATAATTGTTCCTCTTCTAATTAGGAAACCTGAGCAAATGTATTTTTCTTTTTTCTTTTTAGTATGTTTTTATTGATTTCAGAGAAGAAGGAAGAGAGAGAGATCAAAACATCAATGAAGAGAGAGAATCATTGATTGGCTGCCTCCTGCATGGCTGCCCGTGAAGTCAAGCCTGCAACCCAGGCATGTTCCCTGAATGGGAATCTGTGACCTCCTGGTTCATAGGTCGATGCTCAACCACTGAGCCACACTGGTTGGGCCTGAGCAAATGTATTTTTCTGCTTGGGTGTCTGTATCTGCATATAAATGATTTTTACTGCAGAAGGTACTTTTTTAGGAAGTGAGATTTTCTTGTTTTGTAAGTCTTATATTTATTTAGTCATTTCTTGGGATTATCACCCTCTCCACACTTATAGGCCTCCTCAGGAGAAGCCAATCACTGTCTAAGTCTTAGTTCACTTACCTTTGTCCCTCACCTAGGCAGCTACTACTGTGTGGCTGACAGTAGATGAAGTGCATCAGCCCTCATCCTCCCAAACTGCTGTCCTTGTTTGGCAGTCAGTGAAGTGCTGTGCACTGTAGGCCTCTAAAACTCAGCTGCCTCTCTATTGACCCAGGCTGTTCTGGTGTGGGGGGAAGGCACTTTGTAAGCGTATTTGGACTCCAAGATAATTTATCACTCATTCTCTTTTCCCGTAATATAGGGAAAGAACAATAAGAAGAGCCACTTCTTCCCTCCCATGAACAGAGACCATCGCCGGATCATCCACGAACTGGCCCAAGTGTACGGCCTGGAGAGCGTGAGCTATGACAGTGAACCGAAGCGCAATGTCGTAGTCATTGCAGTCAGGTGGGTTGGTCTTGCCATCATAGGAGGAACTGCTTGGTGGAGCAAACTGGACCCGGGAAGCAGTCTGTCAGTGTTTGCTTTCCTACTTCCTCTCCTGGAAGAACAGTTCTCCTTTGGGACAGCCACTCTGAGGTGATCTAAAAGTCCATTCAGAGAGCCAAAGCTTCAATCCACAGAACAGACCCACCTAAAGAATACAAGCCTCACGTCTGCCCAGATCCACATCGGTCACGGGAAGCAGCATTCCTCAGGCTGAGGGAGCAGACCCTGAGGGCGTGGGTTGGGGGCCTGCTCATCACATCTGTCCCTTTTTCCCTTCTGGCATGATGGAAACAGAAAGAATGCTGCACTGTGACTCAGCATTTGCCATTAGAGGAAACGGGGGCAGTAATGTGTGACACAGGAGGGGACAAGGAGGATCTAGGATTAAGTGTGAGATGAGAAAAAGCAGGTAACCGGTGGTGGAAGGGACGAGGGTTAAATGAAGGTGACCATGCCTGAGCGGAGACAGTCATATCAGAGAGTGCTCAGCAACATCATAGCGTCATGGACGGGATTTCTAGCTGTCTGCCTGTCTCCACAAAAAATTCTCACTTCTTAATATTTTGTGTTCTTTTATCAGAGGGAAGTCTGTTTGTCCAACTACCACGTTGACAAGTGTACTTGAAAAGGAAATGCAGGCACGGCCTCCACCCCCAATTCCTCATCACAGACAGTCAGACAAGTAAGGATTGTTCAGCTGCTTTCCAAAGGGTCCTGGCTGTTCAGAGAAGCTAGCAGGGCTGAGCTATCCTGGGCTGCCCCAGCCATTGGTGGCTTCTTCAGGCCTGGCCTTGGGGTTCCATGTTCAAATATATAAGGTTTCACTGGATGTCAGACACATTTATCATGCCAGAGAGGTTCCCATTTGATGTTTGCTATGCCCACTTCCCCTCAAGGAAGGTCAGTTATGATGTCATTTCCATGGTGTAGCTGGAGACACTGGAAAGTGGATTCAGCCTGTCACACCAGATGATTGAGGAACATCATGCAGTTTACAACAGTTACTCTGGATGGAAGTAAGATTGGTGTGGGGGGTTGGCAGGAAAGAGGGGGTCTTTCATGTTTTGCTCTACTTTCATACGATTTGAGTCATTTTTACAACAAAAACATGCATTCATAATTTAAAGAGAAAAGAAAAAGAAAAAAGGAAAACCACATTGGCAAGCAACAGCAAGTCTGCCAGGTGTTCTCTCAGGAGCAAGGAGAACACTGTCCCTCCCCATCTCCCTGGCAGAGGGAGGCTGGCTGCCTTACTGTGATGAAGCAGTGTTGTTGAAAGTTGCTCTGAAACCCATAGGGCTCCTGCTGCTGTTCTGGCCTTCCACACAGAAGCCCTGGCAGTACCTCCTACACAAAACCTCTGGGAGCATGGGTAGAGCAGTTTATAGGGTCAACATAAGGGTCATAGCAACCGCTGTTCCCCTGGGACAGATAGAGCAGCTGGGTGTTGCCCGTTGGACACAGCCCCAGCAGGAGCGTCTGGGGCCATGTAGCCCCCAGTGTCAGTCCCGATCATCACTGGGAAGTAGGTGGCCTACATTCCAGTCAGCGCAGATTGCGGTCTACATGGGCAGTGGTTTTGGAAACAGGTGGAGTATTTTACATACTATTCCACAGCCGCCTCCAGTACCACCTGGGCATAACCATGTGTAGTCATTGGCCTGTTTATGCCATGCTGTCTCCCCCCCCCCCCCCCGCTCCCCTCCCCCCGGCCTTTGCTTGCTTAATTTTTTTTTTTCAAATATATTTTATTGATTTTTTACAGAGAGGAAGGGAGAGAGACAGAGAGTTAGAAACATCGATGAGAGAGAAACATCGATCAGCTGCCTCCTGCACACCCCCCACTGGGGATGTGCCCGCAACCCAGGCACATGCCCTTGACCAGAATCGAACCTGGGACCTTTCAGTCCACAGGCCGACGCTCCATCCACTGAGCCAAACCGGTTTCGGCTGCTTGCTTAATTTTTATATAAAACTGTGTTCTTGAAAATTTTTAGAATAGAGAAAATAGTATTAATATAATAAACCCCCATGCACCCATCACCAAATTTCTGCTCATGCAGACCCTGCTATCTTTTTTTTTTTTAAATATATTTTTATTGGTTTCAGAGAGGAAGGAAGAGGGAAAGAAAGACAGAAACATCATGATGAGAATCATTGATCAGTTGCCTCCTGCATGCCCCCTACTCAGGATCAAGCCCGCAACACAGGCATGTGCTCTTGACAGGAATCGAACCTGGGACTCTTCAGTCCACAGGCCGACACTTTGTCCATTGAGCCAAACCAGCTAGGGCTCTGTTATCAGAGTTTCACAAATGATAAATCACCCAATCCTTAACTTTCTAAAGACCTGAATCTGGGTTCCCCCAGAAAGAAAAGATGGATTATTCTTTGTTTGCTTTTCAGGAATCCTGGGAGCAATAATTTACAGAAGATAGAAAAGGAGGCTGTAATTGACTACTTTGATGTCCAGGACTGAGAAGCTCAAGATGCACTTAGATGAAAGAATGATTAGGTGGGGATTCATTTGCCAGCAGATAAATCATGCTTATTCCCAACTTCCTGGTGGACTTACAGCCTCTCATACTGTCTTATATTGATACGTTCAAAGCATGAGTGTGTCAGAAATCCCCTGTCCTCTGATCCCTCTGTATGAAGTGTCTTTGTGCAGCCAGATGCTGGCTGCACAGTCACTAGAGATTCAGTCATGTATTTGCAGAAGCTCCTCACACCTTCACTGTGATTGCTCAGAGGCTTAGACATTGGACTTGATTTGGACAAACCAGAATATTAGCCTGAAACCCCCTTTATGACACTTAGTCATAGCCTCAGTTATCCCAGTTATCCATCCATCTCCTGAAAATGCCTGCGACATTAGATGTACCTTGCTTTCTTAATCCAGATTGATCACAGACACAAGCAGACTTCTCAGTTTGAAATATCAAACATTGAATTTGATACACTATATCCAGAATCACATGTGTTGTGTTGAACCCAGCTATCTTATGTCAGTCTTTTGCCAAAAACTGTCATAGATATATCTAGTTGAGCTTATTTTAATGGTTCTCAGTACTATTAGTTCTAGACCTAGCAGAGAAGTTGGGTGGCTTTAAAGAATTCCATGTTTTAGACTCCAGGGAGCACCTCATACCACATCACTGAGCGTGTCTGGTGACAGTCACTTCAGCGATCCACCATGATGGCCGAGAACAAGCTCCTCCTGCCACGTTCACACTGTGGCCTCAATGTGTGACCAGAGTAGCCCCAGCACCTTCTCTCTGGTTGAGAAAGAGTCTCAGGTAGACTTATCTTGCCTGTGTTGCTTTCTCCCAGGCCTTCAGCAGCCATATTAGCTCTCCCTATGTCTGAGCGCTGAACTTCTGTTTGAATAGTCAGAAAAGTATGTGGACAGTCCAGGGCTTATCCCAGCAGCCCCTGGAGGCGTACTTTAAGCTCCTTTAAGGCAGGTGCATTACCAGTTTGGCCCTCCCCCTTGGCACCCTCAGCACAGAGGCCAAACTTCCAACTTCCTTCTGCTCCAAAACAAGCCACAAGCCCAGATCAACAGGAGATTTGAGAAATGACTTTACAAAACTAGCACTTAATTTTCACAGAGCAGGGCTAGCCTTTGGTCCAACCCAGACAATCTGCCTTGAAAAGCATCAGGTACAGCTGTGGGAACAGAAAATTGGAGGAAAGAGATGATCTATAAAACCACCTTATGTGGGCCCATTTAGCACAGGTTCAGTGGCCCTATACCCAACAGGAAGCCCACAGGCATTTGTTACATCTTTTAATCAATGGGTTTAGTGGGTGAACTGTATATTGAGAGCATCTCAGAATCAGCAGGAGGCAGGAAACCTGATTTCAGATTCCAGCTGTCATATAACAACTTGCCAGTTGGTGGAATGGAGGTATCAAACTACCTCACCAGGGTGGTGGTGATTAAATGAGATAACATAGGTAGAGGTACCTAACCTATCATAGGTGCTGAACATTTATAAAAATTATACTTGATATCTGGAAAATATGTCAGCATCTTTAGTCTCCATAATACTAGCCAAGTAAAAGGTTAGAGTGCTGAGCATGCCTCTTCAGGTGAATACTTGTGTGCCTACTTAGCACCAGCCTTGTACTAGGGCTGTGGGGAGCAGATGTGGCCTGTTCTTTAGTTAGTAATCCAGTAGGGGACACATACCTGAATATATATAGTGGAATGGGTTGGTCTGGCAGAAATCGTTCATTAGTCTTATTAAAAGCTGAAGTGTTATACAAGGAGTTTTTTGTGGATGGTAGGACTAGGTTAGCTTTCATGTTGGGGGAAGGACCTCTGGTGAGGAAGAGAAACAGGAGGAAGCATTTGAGCTGCTTCTAGAGATAGCAGACTGCCCTATGGAGGAGAAGTATGCCAAGTGAAGGTAAAGGGCATGAGGCAAGCCCAGGTGTATGGCTTGTGGTGGGTTTGAGGAAGGGATCTCCCAGAGTGGGCAGACAACTGGAAGTACAGGTGATGAAGCTGAAAGTGTAGGCTGGTCAACTTGAGAGCCATGGGGGATTCTAAGAGAACAGCTTGGCTGGATTCATGATCTAGAGCTGGAGCCAGCAAACATTTTCTGTAAAGGGCCAGATAGTAAATATTTGAGGCTTAGAACTGTAGTTTCTGTTGCAGCTACCATTGTACAACTCTGCCATTGTAGTGTGAAAGCAGCCACAGACAATACACAAGTGAGTATTAGAACTCCATTCTAATAACAATTTTATAAAATCAGAATCGCATGTCATTTTTATGTCACAACATATTGTTCCTTTGCCTAACCTTTTAAAAATGTGAAAACTATTGTTAGCTTGTGGGTTGTACAAAAACAACAGATGTGGCCATGGACTTTGTTTGCCAAGGAATAACAGGTAAGAGGCCCAGCTGAGAGCTCTGGGAGCGATCCAAGTGAGAGGATAAGGGTGGTGGGAACTGGTGCTGCAAAGAGGGAAGAGATTTCAGGAGATCCAGGAGGTAGGATAGGGTGCCGGGGAGCAGCAGGGAGCCGGCCCCCGCATCGCCAAAGTGACCCCAGATCCCCTCAGCAAAAAGAAGCTGCTTCTCATTCTCCATTGAGCAGTGGCTTTGGACAAGACCACATGAATGTGGACCAAAGGAAAAGATATTCCTCCACCCCATACATAGAGCCTGTGGGGACCAAGACTCCACGCTTACTCCCCAAGAATCGGGTGTATTTTTGCTCCCCCCTCTAGCCCCACACTCTCCAGCAGGAGTTTGCTTGTGGGGCCAGAGCTTTCCAGAAATCAAGTTCTTATCTCTGGAATTCCCTCTGGCAGAGCTGACTCCTCTCAATAGTGGTGCCCGCCTGGCGTGCAGTAGGGGGTTGTGTGTGGGACTGGAGATGAAAGCAGCCCTCCAGGTTGCAGGTCTGTTTGAAGCACCCCTGGATGGTGTCCTGGACAGGACCAGCCAGGCCTCAGCGGGGAGGGAGGGGCGGTGTTAGGTCTTGTGAGGGAGGTGCAAAGTTTCAAACCAAAGGTCCTGAGATTTAGGTTTGGCATGTCCTTCCCACATGGTGCCTGTCTTTGTGCTTCATGCCTAAAAGCCTGGAGTCTATTCTCTAAGGAGAACCTGCTGCTGTGCCACCTCTGCCACACTCATCAGGCAAATTCTCCCAAACTCCCCACATGACCCCAGCACAGATGTCCCCTACCATCTCTCGAGGCCTTTTAGAGCTCACAATTCCCCAGGGCATTCTCTAAGCCCATCCAGCCCCTGTCTACAAAGGCCCTGACCGAAGGAACAAGGCTCCATGGGATCTCACTTGTGTGTGCCAAGCCAGGACTGGATATCCAGGCCTTGGGTTTCCCAACATAGAGCTGCCCTAGGCCAGGAGGGGCCTGAGTCTTTAGGATAAGGTGCATCATCTTTCCCAAACAATTGCCTGGGCATATTCCCAGTGGCTCGGGCTGCCCTCACCACAGGCTTCATGCTGCACAGCCTCCTGGGAGACCTGGGTGCAGAGAGCCCAGCTGAACTGCTAGGATGCCCAGTTGGCTGCCTCAGCTCTGTGTGACTCCAGGCATTTTGCTTCCAGTGTTTGGGCATTGGTCTCCCCATCTGGCGGGTGGGTAATAGTTCCTCCTTGTACACTGCCCAGAGCCATTGGGAGGGTCATGGAGAGACAGGGTCTTAGAGGTTGGAGAGTCTGCCAGTGTCATTTGGCATCTCAGCACGGTCACATCTCTGGAGCCTGTCCCAGGACTGTCTCAAGTGCAGCTCAGTTAGAGGGAAGGAACAGAGCAGTCGCAAAGTTGCTCTGATAGGGGCTGAGGCTTTCAGACGCACACACACCCCCTTACCCCACACACACCCCAAGTCTGACACCTGGGTGAAGAAGTCAGAAGTCCTTATGTACCCACACTTTCCCAAGTATCTCTTCTGAGCTCATAATATGCACTAAGCATAGTGTTCATATTTTACTCCTCAAAGCCCCATGAGGTAGCTATTCTTATTATCCCCATTTCACTAGTATACTCTGAGTAGTGGGGTAACCCAAGATCACTCAGTTAACAACTGGAAATCTAATATTCCTGCTAGGTCTGACTCCAAGACCTGTGTCCTCTCCACTACACAGAGCAGTGGCAGCTCACACTGGAGGCCCTGAGATTGCATGACCCATGAGGTCAAGACAAGAAAGTTTACACTGTACAAATGCTGAGAACACCAGCAACTCCCCCGCCCACAACAGAGGGGTTTTCCTATAATGGCCACGAGAGGGCAGTATATATCCTCAGCCTGGGGATGGTGTGGGGGAGTGTTTTACACTTTGCCTCATGAAAACTCTTTAAAACTTTTTAGAAGAGTTTATTAGCTTGAATGTATCACGTTTTCATTTTTTAATTTGTTTTTTATTCTTGAGAGTGTTACAGATGTCCCCCACCCCCCACCCCTTTTTTTTTGCTAACTCCCACCCTACTCCAGGCCTTCACAGCACTATTATCTGTGTCCATTGGCTATGCATACATTCATATAAATTCTTTGGTTAATCTCCACACCCCCACCACCTTCCCTCTGAAATCTATCAGTCTGTTCCGTGCATCCATGTCTCTGGACCTTTTTGTTCATCAGTTTATTTTGTTCATTAGATTCTACATATAAGTGAGATCATGTGATATTTGTCTTTCTCTGAGTGGCTTATTTTGCTTAGCATAATATTCTCCAAGTCTATCCATACTGTTGCAAAGGGTAAGAGATCCTTCTTTTTATATCCATGTAGTATTCCATTGTGTAAATGTACCACAGCTTTTTTATACATTCATCTACTGATGGGCACTTAGCTGTTTCCAGATCTAGCTATTGTAAATAATGCTGCTATGAACATAGGGGTGCATATGTTCTTGCTGATTGGTGTTTCTGGTTTCTTGGGATATATTCCCAGAAGTGGGATCTCTAGGTCAAATGGCAGTTCCATTTTTAATATTTTGAGGAAACCTGCATACTGTTTCCACAATGACTGTACTGGTCTGCATTCCCACCAGTAGTGTACTGTGGTCCTTTTCTGCACATCCTCACCAGCACTTACTGTTTGTTGATTTATTGATAGTAGCCATTCTGGCAGGTGTGAGATGATATCTCATTGTAGTTTTAATTTGCATCTCTCTGATAATTAGCGATATTGAGCATTTTTTCATGTCTCTTGGCCATCTGTATGTTCTCTGGAGATTATCTGTTTAGGTCCTTTGCCCATTTTAAAATTGGATTGTCTTCCTTTGTTGAGTTATATGAGTTCTTTATATATTTTGGAAATTAACCCCTTATCAGATGTATCATTGGCAAGTATGTTCTCCCATACAGTAGGTTCCCTTTTCATTTTGATGGTGGCTTCTTTTGCTGTGTAGAAGCTTTTTGGTTTGATGTAGTCCCATTTGTTTATTGTTTTACTTTATTTCTCTTGCCCTAGGAGATATATCAGCAAAAATTCTGTTAAGTGAGATGTAAGTGATTTTATTGTTTATGTTTTCTTCTAGGATGTTTATGGTTTTAGTCACATACATATATCCTTACATTTAAGTATTTTACCCATTTTGAGTTTATTCTTCTATCTGGGTAAGTTAGTGGTCTAGTTTCATTACTTAGCATGTACCTGTCCAATTTTCCCAACACCATTTATTTGAAAAGACTGTTTCTACTCCATTGTATGCTCTTGCCTCCTTTGTCAAATACTAATTGACAATAATGATATGGGTCGATTACTTGGGTCTCTGATTTATATGCCTGTTCTTGTGCCAGTACCAGGCTGTTTTTTATTACAGTGGCTTTGTAGTATAGTTTGATATAATGCTTCCACTTTTTCGTATCTTCCTCTTTTTCTTATTTCGGTGTCCTATAGTTTTCTGAGTAGGTCTTTTACTTCCTTGATTAAGGTATCTTATTTTTGTTGTTACACTGGTAAATGGGATTAATTTTTTAGTTTCTCTTTCTGAAAGTTCATTATTAGGGTATAAAAATGTCATCGATTTCTGGATGTTAGTTTTCTATCCTGCTACTTTGTTAAATTCATTTATTAAATCTACGAGTTTTTTGATGGAGTCTTTAGAGTTTTCTATATACAATATTATGTCATCTACAAATGATAGTTTTACTTCCTCCTTTCCAATTTGTATGCCTTTTATTTTTTCTCCTTGTTTGATCAGTGTGGGTAGGACTTCCAGTATTATGTTGAATAAGAGTGGTGAAAGCAGACATCCCTGTCTTTTCCTGTTCTTAAGGGAAACGCTTTTAGTTTTTGCCCATGTGATGTTAGCTATAGGGTTGTCATATATGGCCTTTATTATGTTCAAGTATGTTCCCTCTATTACCTCTTTGCTGAGAGTTTTTATCAGAAATGGGGGTTGGATTTTGTCAAATGCTTTTTCTGCCTCAATTGATATGATCATATGATTTTTGTCTTCCAGTCTGTTTATGTGATGTGTCACATTTATTGATTTATTAACATTGTACTGCCTTGCATCCCCAGAATAAATCCCACTTGCTCATAGAATATGATATTTTTAATGTATTGCTGGATCTGATTTGCTAATATTTTATTGAGGATTTTAGCATCTATGTTCATCAGGGAATGACCTGTAATTTTCTTTCTTTGTAGTGTCTTTATCTGGCTTTGGAATTAGGTTAATGCTGGTCTTGTGAAAAGAGCTTGGAAGTCTTCCCTTTTGAAATTTTTGGAATAGTTTGAGGACAATACAAGTAGGTATTAGTTCTTTGAGTGTTTGGTAAAACTCCCCTGTGAAGCCATCCGGTCCAGGACTTCTGTTTGCTGAGAGTTTTTTTAAATTACTGTTTCAATTTCATTAGTAGTTATGGGCCTGTTTAGGTTTTCTGATTCTTCCTGAGTTTTGGGAGATTTTATGTTTCCAAAAATTTGTCCATTTTACCCAGGTTGTCCAGTTTGTTGGCATATAGTTGTGTAGTATTTTCTTACAATCATTTGCATTTCTGTGGTGTCAGTTGTTATTTCACCTCTTTCATTTCTGATTTTATTTATTTGGATCCTCTTTCTTGCAGAGAGAACCAGTATTTAAAAAAAAAAAAAGCCAGCTGGTGTGGCTCAGTGGTTGAGGTCACTGGTTTGATTATTGGTTGTGGCACATGCCCAGGTTGTGGGCTCGATCCCCAGTAGGGCGCATGCAGGAGGCAGCTGATGGATGTTTCCCTCTCATCAATGTTTCCTTTTTTCTCAGGTCAAAAACTCTGAAGTTACTCTGTAAAAAATCAATTAAAAAATTTTTTAAAACTCTGAAGTTATACCTGCCTCCTTACAGGCTGTAAGGGAATGAATAAGGGAGAGAGTACCAGGGCCCTTAAGGCTACTGGAAGACAGGGCAGGGAAGTAAATGATAAGCTATAGCTCATATTTTGAAAGGATCATTCCAGGTGCTGTAGAGCTGAGTTAGAGCAAGGGAAGAGCCTGGGAGACCAGTCAGAAAACCACTGCTATCATATAAGTAAGAGGTGACAGTGGCTCAAACCTGGGGTGGTGAGAAATGGTAACACCTATAGGATTTGCTGGTAGCTGCAAAGTGGGGTATGAGAGGAGGAAGGTATAGTTTCAAAGTTCGGTTTTTTAAATATATTTTATTTATTTTTTACAGAGAGGAAGGGAGAGGGATAGAGAGTTAGAAACATCTATGAGAGAGAAACATCGATCAGCTGCCTCCTGCACACTCCCTACTGGGGATGTGCCCGCAACCAAGGTACATGCCCTTGACTGGAATCGAACCTGGGACCCTTCAGTCCGCAGGCCGACACTCCATCCACTGAGCCAAACCGGTCAGGGCAACTTCAAAGTTTTGACCTGAGTAATGGAAAGATGAATTTGCCATTGACTGAAACAGGAAACAGTGTGGGAAGAGCAGGCTTGGGAGAAGAATATCTGTCCAGTAGGTGGTTGTACATGGGAGGCCACAGATAATGCCTGGATACAGAATTGGGATGGAAATCTAATTTTGGCAGCTGTTGGCATAGAATGGTATTTAAAGGTTAGTGAGATCATGTTGGGCTGGGGTGCGGAGGTGGTTGTGAAAGCGAAGGGTTCTGAGAACTGTGCCCTGGGCACCTTACAATCTACAGGGCAGCAAGCTACAGACAGGGCAAGAGTCAGAGATTCCCAGAACCAGAGCTGAAACTGGAACTAAGTGGAGTCCTGTGGGGTGAGGGTCTCTGGGATTTTCTTCCAAGTTTCCTAGGAGAGTGTGGGCTTCTCTTGCCCTGACTCATCTGAACCTCCTGAGGCCCCAGGACACAATTCATTTAAGGCCCTAGAGTATTCAGGCTCCAGATCCAGGGGACATCATAGAGCTTGGGTGCCTCCTTCCCTTTGGCCTCCTCCTCTCTTAAACATAGGTGCTCCACAGGGCTTCATCATCCCTCCCTGATCCACCATCTGCAAGCTTTCAAATGCCACCCTGGGCTTCAAAGCTCTCTCTCTAGCTCAGGCCCATATCTTCCCTGAATGTCCCACAGGCCCCTGCAATCTAGCATGTCCAACCTTCAGACTGTTTCCTGGTACGTCCACCACCTATCCAGTTTTCCTAACCCTAGTAATGGACCTCCCTTAGTTCATATTCTCTAATATCTCTTCACTTGGGGCCAGAAGCCAGGACACAGGCAAGGGAATGTGGGGTGTTGGGTATGGGGTGTGGGGAAGGCAAGAACACATTCTTGCTGGCCCTAGCCGGGCTGTTGTAGGGAGCTGTAGTGACCCCCATGTGAGGAATCCTTATCGGTCAGCAGGTATGTGGTTGAGTCCCTGAAGGACTCAAAGGTGCAACTGTAGATTTATTGGCCTCATCTTTGTGCCTGGGTATGCCTGGCCCTAAGCTGTGTGTCTTCTCTCTCAGTCCCTGAGCCTACAGCCCCCACTCACCCAGGTCCTCCTGCCCTTGGCTCCTGAGCACAGACACAAGGGGAGACCATGAAGTCTGGAAAACTCTACTTGGCCTTGCCCTAGTCAGTTTGGCTCAGTGGATAGAGCATCAGCCTGGGGACTGAAGGGTCCTGGGTTGCAGCTCGATCCCCAGTAGGGGGCATGCAGGAGACAGCCAGTCAATGATTCTCTCTCATTGATGTTTCTATCTCTCCCTCTCCCTTCCTCTCTGAAATCAATAAAAAATAAAAATAAAAAAAACTCGGCCTTCAACCTTGCTCCATCACCATGGATTACAAAACTGAAACCTGAAGCACCTTACTCCTCTGAGCCTCATTATCCCACTTTACAGATGAGGAAACTGAAGCCCAAGAGGTTCAATGACCTGCCAAAGTTTGATGAGGGGCACTTGAGTGTTTGGGGGGATTTATGCATTTGTGTGGTTCTTATTGTTGTTTTTAGTGTTATTTTAACTGTACCTGTATGTAATATGCATGTTTACAGACTGCATTCCACTATATTTAAAAAACAAACAAAAACTAGCCAAGGTTGCCGTGGCCAGTGTGGCTCAGTTGGTAGGAGTGTCATCCCATACACACTGAAAGGTTGTGGGTTCAATCCCCAGCCCTGGTCAGGGTGCATGATCAGTAGTTCTCACATTGATTTTTCTCTCCCTCTCTCTATAAAAATTAATGAAAATGTCCTCAGGTGAGGATTTTTAAAAAAAACAACTAGCCAAGATCATATCAATAAGGACTAAAATCCCTACTCTCTACCCCTTACTGAGCCAATCTCCCCAGGCCTCAGTTTCCTTGGATATGAGATGGGCATGATGGCATGAGATCTATAAGAAGGTTTAGAGTGACAACAAACACACTCCCTACATGCCAGGCATAGCTCATTTTGTCATCCCAGCAGCCCTATGGGGTGGGAACTGTAATTGTCCTGTCTTACCTAAGATCATACAGCTAGTGAGAAGCAGAGCTAGTATTTTGATCCAGGTGTACTGGCCTTTTTCTGTGCTCTTAGGTGCCGTAGGCTGGTCTCTGTGGTGCACAGGAGGTCTGGGCTCATGGCTGTTCCCACTCCAGAGTCAGCATAGAGGTGGGTAAGGAGCCGAGGTCAGATTTGGGCTCTGAGTGGTCATAGCCTCCTCCTCCTGAGAGTTTTCGCACCCCAGCCTGGCCTGAGATGGCTACTCCCACCCCTTCCAGGGCTGCAAAACCCCACCCAAGGGACAGACCAGCCAGACCAGGGTGCTACCTGTGGGTGCCTCTCCCCTAGAGGCCCTGAGTGGGGGTGGGAGAACAGGCTGGACAAGGGAGTAAGGGCTCTTCCCAAAGCCAGGACCACTAGGCTGAGCAGCAAACCTTTATCTGCAAAGCTCTGGAGAGGCCTGGTCTAGAGCTAGTAGTTCTTTCTGCCCCACCTCTGTCCCCCTCTACAGCCTCAGCTGGGATAGGGCATGGGGTGGGTAGGGAACTAGTATAACATGAGGCTTCCAAGTTCTGGAAGAAGTTAGAGCTGGGGGGCTCCCCAGACACCAACAGATTGAGGCCTCATTGTACAGATAGGGAAATCAAGGCCCAGGGAAGGGAGGGGATCCTTTCCGTGTCACACATCCAGCCCATACTGGGCCTGGGAGTGGAGCCAGGACTCCCACGGCTCATGTCCTAGCTTGGCTCCCAGAGCTGCACGGGTATGTTTCCTGGGTCCAGCCAGGGAGTAGTTACAGGAGGGATTCCGTGTGTGTGTGTGTGTGTGTGTGTGTGCGCGCGCTCCTGAGAGAGAGGAGAACCCAGATAAGAAACCACAGGCACCATGATACCTGCCCCCCCCCCCCCCCCCAATCCTGCTTTCTTTCCTATCCTGTCCTTCCTTTCTTCCTCCCTGCAGTGAAACCTGCCTCTCTCCTCCAGGGACCTCCCTCGCCCTCTACCCTAAGCCTTGGTCTCACCTCTCCTCTAAGCCTGGCCTCAGTTTATCCTATCCCTCTTCTTTGACCTCATTTTCTTTCACCCCCCCGCCCCTCCCCATGCCAGCAGTGGCCCCTCCATGTTCCCACCTCAGAACCTTAGCACTGGCTCTTTCCTCAGCCTGGCGTGCTCTTCCTCTGTGTCCGTATGGCTCACTTCCTCACCCCCTTCAGGTTTTACTCAGAGTAACCTCAGTGAGGCCTGTCTTTATACCCACACACTTCCTATCCCCATTTCCTGCTTTTCCTTCTAACACGTTTTGCACGGAATATCAGCTCTAATGAGAACAAGGACTTTTGTGAATCTTCTTTGTTCCTGTATCCTCAGCACTGCAATGGTGTCCAGCATGCTATAGGCTTTCAGCCAACATCTGCCAAGGGAATGAAAGGGGTCTGTGCTCTACTGAAGTGCTCTGTGATGGGTCAGGCTCATCTAGCTTGACATTGGGATCAGAATCTGCAGGATGTTATGGCAACAGGCCTAGAGCAGGTCTGTGGCAGAGCAGTGGACAGTAGGCAGGGGTTCTGGAGGACCCACTGGCTGCCTTGGCTCTGAGACCATCTCCCAGGGACATAAAGATGCCAGAAGGCTGAAGTAGTCAGTGAGGGACAGAGGAGGGTAGCAACCAGAACCCTGGGGCCCATATATGCCTCTCCTACCTGTGACTGAGGCCTTATGGTTATGCTGCTCTGAACCACCAGGAATTAGAAAGGCCACTCTCCTCGTGTTCACAGAGCCACTGAGGTTCAGAGAGGAGAAGAGAGACTTATCCAGGGTCACAGGGGGAAGCAGCTGGCTGGGACTTCCAGCTGTGGGCCCTTCCCTGTGGCCCCCAGGCCTGTTCCCTGGTTAAGCTCTCCACTCTGGGATGTCAGACATACCTCTCTCCTTTCTCCCTGGGTCCCCTATAGTCTTCCCACCACCTATTCTCATGCTATAGCCATTTTTCATCTTTTAAAATACATGAAACCCATGTAGGTGTATATATCAGCTATATATTAAAAAGCACAATCATCTAACCCATAAATTTTTCCCAACTCCAAAACTAGAAAATTATTAATAGCTTGCACCACCCCTGTGCTCCTCCCCATCTCATCTCCCATTTCTATAATCCTATATCCCTGGAAGAATCATTCCCTCCCCCTCCCCGCTTTTTTAAAGTAGTTTTATCATGTGTTTGCTCCAAGAATATGTTACTTTTGCATGTTTGTCAACAGTCTAACTGGTGTCATACTGTATACAGTCTACTGCGTTGCTTTTTATGCCTCCAAAATATTTCCTTGTTGCAGGTAGCTATTGTGCCTTAGTTTTTATTTATGTATCAAACCTGTTGTATGTGACTGTAGTGCAATGTACCTATCTATTCCCATGTAGATGGACATTTGGATTGTTTCCAATGCCCCCTGACCATCCACTCTGTGGCCCCTTTCAGCCAAATCTCCTGAGGTGCCCACTGCACACCTCTCAGCCTCCTCCTGGCTGTGCTCCTAAGATCCTGCTCACTGACCCTTTCACTCTCCCATGGCCCCAGCTATATCCACACACCCACAACTTTTTCAATCTCATTCTTCAACTCTTTTTTGAACTCCAGACTATACAAAAGACATAATTGTTTATTGAGCACTTACTATGTGCCAAGCACTATTCTCAGCATTATATATGTTTTATTCCATTGAATATCCACAGCAATGCAAATGGTAGGTAATAATAACATAACAAAAACCAAGTCCCAGAGAGGTTGAGTAACTTGCCCAAGACTACACATCTCTTGCCCTTCACGTCCCATAGACAACTCCAGCTCAACATGTCCACCATATAACTTGTCATCTTCCTTTCCAAACCAGTTCCCTCCCAGGCTCTGCTCTCAGCGGAGACATCTCCAGTGTCACAGGCCCAAGCCAGAAACTGAAAGTAAGACCTGGCTCCTGCCTTGTCCTCACCCACTCCTTCATCCAGTGCCAGCCCAAGTCCTAGTTATTAAGCAAAACCCTTCTCACCCACCAGCACTGACCTATTAGGTGCGCTGCTGCTCCTCTCGGATTATTGCCTCTCACCATACTTGCTTGCAGGCCCCAATATCTCCCTTTTCCACCAACCTGCACACAGCAGCTCAGGAGGACTTTCTAAATCTCTTCTCTCCGTGTCCCCACCTCCAGAAGAAAGCCCAGCCTCCTCTGCCCCCTGTCCCCTCAATCTGTAAAGTGCAGCAGCCAACCCCTGAAAGGATACACCCCAATTCTGCAGTATCTCCTCTGGGAAGCCATCCTTGGCTTCAGCTTTGAGGCCAGACTGTGAGCCCTCTATGAGCCCCACAGTCTCCATGTAGCCCCCTCTCCACCCCTTAGCTCTTGACTCCTGTCCCCATTAGACTGTGTTTCTCGAAGGCAAAGACCCAGCCTCCTCCACTCAAGGCCTGCACACAGGAGGTACTCAATAATTGCTGAAAGGATAAACACACAAGCAATGATGGGAACCATGGATAATGCTGCCTTCTGAATCCCAGAAAGTAGGATGATTCCTGTCTGGCCCCAGAGTTGGTGTCTCCTGGCTGCCCTACCTCCATCCAACTTCTGGGCCTATCCTCTTGAACTCCATGAGGCCTTTTCCTGTCTCTACACCTTTTAGAAGGATTTGCCTCTCTGCATCTTCTTTTCTAGCTCTGGAGTTTCTTAACGTGGGACAGCTCTGACACCAGGAATAAGGAAGAGGATTCTAACCCCTTACATACTTTCCGTCTATCTACATCAAGCATTTTCATGGGTGGGGGTAATTTTGCCCCCAAGAGAGAGAAAATGGATTATTGGAAGGAGTAAATGAAAAAGTTTACTATTTCTGTATAAAGCACAGGCATACGTAAAATACACAAACAGATATACAGTATCCTAGTATCTATAGTATTAAAATATCATGTAATGGGGGAGATGAGGGGTCTAGCCCTGGTTGATGTGGCTCAGTTGGTTGAGCATCGTCCTGTGTTCCAAAAGGTTGCCAGTTCAATTCCTGGTCAGAGCACATGCCTGGGTTTCAACTCAATCCCTGGTAGGGGGTGTGTAGGAGGCAGCTGATCAATGTTCTAGTCTCACATCGATATTTTTCTTTCTCTCTCTAGAATTCAATAAAAAATCTTTAAAATTATATATATATGGCTTGTGAGGTAGGGCAATAATGACAACAACAACAAAAGGAGAGAAACTCTGACCTACATCATGCTTGGGCTTTGTCTAATCTGGTGCAAGGACTGGCCAAAACTGAGGAAGAGTCTTGAGTCCTATCCCAAGGAAGCTCGGGGTAGCAGCTCAGGGTATCCCCAGAACTGACTGCCCACTAGCTAGCTGTTGGTCTTTCCCCAAGCCATCCCTTTCCTATCCTATGCCTGAAAGTCCACTGTTCTGTGCCTGGCATCTTTTGATCTTCTGTTCTTCCTATGGCCTTTCCCCATTCTCCCCCAGGGGGCGCCACAGCTCCCAGGACTGGAAGGAGTTGGAGGCCTCTTAGGTCCATTCTCTAGCTTTGGGCTAGGGCATAACCCTAGAGTTCCTGGAAGAACCAGGAGGGAAGCCTAACCATAGGAGGCACCCAGGAAGCAAGGGTGCCAATGTGGGACAAGGCTTTATTGTGGTGGGGATGGGGTCACAAATAATCTTACTTAGAATTGCTGTTCTTGGATGTTGTCACTTAAGGGTGGGACAGGCTGGACTGGAGTTCTGTTGTCGAGGGACACAGAGACAGAGGCACAGGAGGAGTTCACAGTTTGGTGAGGCATGGTCTTGGGCAGTACAGGTGTTCGGTGGTCTTCATACTCCACGGGATTCTCCAATATCTGGGGCTCCCGTGGGATAGTGGCGCCAATGAAGACCACGTAGATGATGCCACCTAAGTAGGCACCGAGGAGCGGTGCCACCACTGGCACCCACCACCAATTCTTATCCCTGCAGGCAAGAGGCAGAGGCCTGGTGAGGGGGCCGATACCCGAAACAGCAGCTGCATCCACCTCATGCCGAGACGGGTTAGGCCTGAGAGTAGAGGAGTGACCCCCATCCTAACCCAGGAGTCACCCCTGAGCCTGAAACACTGGTCAGCTTCATCCTGATTCAGGGACAGGGGCTGATCTGGGGCAGGAGTTACATTCAGTCCAGAAGCAGGATCTGCAACCGTGCTAATCAGAGGGACGGTCGGGACCCGCTCCTGCCTCCCCAGACCAACTGGCAGCTCTGCAGGACTCCTGTGCTGTTCCTCATATCACCTCCACCCCTCCACATGAAGGAAACCCACAGAAAACTCGGAGTGGGCTGGGCAGGGCAGTACCTGAAGACCTCTGTGCCCCAACCGGCAATAAAGGTGAAGAAGCGGGGAGGTAGGTCCCGGGATGGGTTGATGGCATATCCTGTGTTCATGCCCAGAGACACTCCAATGACAACAATAAGGATGCCAATCACCACGGCCTGTGTCCCTGGCAGGGCTGGGTTGTTACGTTTGTCCGTGATGGCAAGGAGACATAGCTGGAGCATCCCCGTGACGAATACCTGTGGAGCAGATGCCATAGCAGCCACCCAGGCCCCCTAGCCAAACCAGGGCCTCAACAGTGCTCCCAGGCTGAACCCCCTGGCAGAGATATATCTTAGTACAGTTCCCATCAGAGTTCTTATCCCTCTATGGCGAGGGGCTGCCTGCCGGTCCCTTCCTGAGGTGGGGAGGGCCTGTGGAGGGACAACCACCCTGAACCACTGACCTCATCCAGGAAGCCCCTCCACAATGTCATGTACTCAGGAAGGTAGGTGGCAAAAATGTTAGCAGTGGCTACAGGGCCAGTCACTGTCAGATTTCCGCCCGAGTAGTTCATAATGGCTGCTGTGGAGACGAATTAGAGTGTGAAACTTCCCCTAGTTCCATCAACCCCACTGTAGTCCCAGAAATAAGGTGGGAGGCAGGGGTTGGGAGCATCTCCAGGGCTTTTCTCTCCCAGACATTTTCACAGGCCAGGACACTGAGATCAGCTCTGCCCATAACTCAGAGGAGGAGGCTGAGGCCAGAAGTGGACAACCCAGGACAGGACACTCACCGTAGAAGATGCCATAGATGCTGGCAGCAGCCAAGAAGGAACCCACGAACTGACCCAGTACATACACAGGAAACTTCTTCCAGGGCAAGTGGCCTAGTGCACAGTTGGTGAAGGTCACCGCTGCGTTCATGTGGGCGCCTGCAGGGTGGGCAAGTGTGTCGGGAGAGTGAGAGCAGATGCAACAACAGCAACAATATTGAGAGCCCCAACAGTAATAATGAGGCAAGCATTTATGCAGTGCACTCTCACTTAATTTTCACAAGGACCCGGGGCAGAGACCACCATCTCCATTTGATCATTAAGGAACGTGAGGAGTGAAGAAATTAGATAGCTTGGCTAAGTTGACCCAGTCTGTAAAACTGGTGGGTCAAGGAGGCTCTTGAAGAGTCTGGGTGAGAAGGGAGCTTCGGGTATTCTCCCTCCAAGTGGGCAGTGGGTGAGGCGCTGGATGACTGGGAGAAGGGGATGGCTGGGAGAAGGGGATGGCTGGAGGTGGGCAGGAAGAACCTGCCGGGGATCCCTGGCCTTGACAGTCGGTCAGGGCCCAGGCTCACTCACCAGAGACTTTCCCTGCCACGTGCACTCCAATGGCGACTCCAAAGCCAAAACCCAAGTTGACACCGAGGAAGCTCCCAAAATTTTCTCCTAGAACCATATGGGCCACGGAGCCAAGGCCAAACACCTGCGAGGGAGGGCCTCTGAGAGGACTGCCTTCCCAGAAGCCCCAACCTCAGAGGAGGGCTCAGAGCTCAGTTCGGGCTCCTCACCCTTGTGCCCTGGACCTCCCCAAATCGCCCTGGGAGACCCTCTGCCGTGCCCTCTTCCTCCGGAGACTTCCCTCCTCATGACCTCTCCCTACTTGTCCCTGTCAGGGCCTCTAAGACCTGACCAGTGAGAGCGGGGTGGGAGTGTAAAAGGAGCCCAAGTGGGATAGTGGAGACAGAGGCTCTTATGGACACATCCAGACCCCTAGACCCCAAGCCCACCTGAAGTTCAGGGGATGGCAGGGCCTTGAGGCGGACCTGGCTGCTGTGGATTGAACCTCAGAGCATCTCACACTTCAAGCCTAGCCTGAAGGAAGATTCTTCAAGGGATCTCCAAACTTCATGCCTGGGCTCTGCCACATCAGTCCTGGGAGCCAGTGGGGTTCTGACTCGCACCCTTAGCAACATTTCCATTGCCCTCATGTGTAATTCCTGAACTTGCAGCTCTTATCCATCCCTACCTGCTGGATCTCCTCAGGTGACACCCCCATGGACCCCCTTTGCAGGGAGAATAGAGGCCTGAAGCTAGGCCCTCACCTCCTACGGCCACCCATCTGAGTCTATATCTGCCTATCTCTTCAGCTCTCAAACCTGCACCCAGCCTCTCCCTTCCTCTGCAGAGGCCTCCCTCTTGCCTGTATCGTCCACCCTCCCCTTCACTGGCTCCCACAGACTCATGTCTCTTCCTTCCTAAAAGTAATTCTTCCCACCTCAGCCCAGCCTTCCTGTCCACCTGTGGATACCTCTCCCCCTCCTGTCAGGCTCCAGGAAAGAACCCACTGGCTGGCTCCTTTATTCCCTTGCTCTCCCTCCTCAATCTGGCTTCTGCTTCCACATCTCACCAAGACTACAGCTCTCAGAGGGCTCCGGCCCTCTGGTTTCCCAAAGGTCCCTTCAGACATCATCTTACTTGACTCTGCTGACTTTGACTCTCTTAACCACTCTGCTCCTGGAAAGTCCCTCCTCTCAGCCTCCATGACATGTCTCCCTCATGGTGTTCCTCCTCCCTCCCTCCCTCTCTACAGTTCCTTCCCACATCCTTTTCCTTCATCTGCTTCATGAGTGTAGATGATCCCAGGGCTTCATCCCTGGCCCCTTTCATGTCTCGCCCCAGTCACTCTTCTTGAGTCTTCTTACCAGGTCTATGGCTCCAGCTATGCCTCCCGCACTAAAATTCCCAAAACCTGCACCTGGGCGCCCCATCCCTGTTTCCCGATACCCGCTGGAAGCCTGGGTGTTCCACAGGCATCTTGGACTCTCTGTTGAAAGCTCACCATCTCAGAAAATGTGATCCTCATCCTATGTTCCCCATTTCAGTGGCCAAACCAGAAACTTGGTTGTCACAAATGAGAGCTTTCCCTCCTCCCCGACACCCAATCACTTCTGTTTACATTCTTCCCAGATCTTTTTCAGCCTCCTTCTTGCACCCAGAGTGACCTTTCTAACACAGAGGTCTGATCGTGTCTGCCCCTCATTTAAACATTCACTGGCACCCCTTCATTTCTAGGATAAAGTCCAAGCTCAGTAGGCCTCCATTCAAGACTCTTTATAATCTCTGCCTCTCAGTTTCGTATCTGCTCCAGTGTTCTCTATGTTCAGCAATAGTATTACCGCTAAGTAATAATAACCACTTATTGAAAATTTGCTATGTGCCAGGCACTGGTAAACATTACATCTCTCACTTCCTTTAACCCTTACACCAACATATGCATTAGGTACTATCAATCTCCCCATTTGACAGATAAACAATCCAAGGCTTAGAGAAGTTGAGTGACTTGGCCAAAGTACGCAGTCTGCGTGTAGTAAGCCAGAATTTGAATCCCAAGCAGTCACCTATGCCAGACAGCCTCAAACCAAACAACCACACTGCTCCCTGCACGCCTCTGTGTTTTTCCATATGCTATTCCCTCTGTCTGGAATACCTGATCCTAGATCCTGACAAAAGGATAGTCTACTTTAAGGCCACACTCAGCACTTCCTTTGAAAAGTCCATGTGTTTTGGACATGTTGACTCCGAGGAACCTCTAGATGTCCAGACTGCTGGGAGCCAGAGTCTGGATTTGTATCATCCAATGTGATGGCCACCAGCCACATGTGGCTATTATGTGCTTGGAATGTGGCTAGTCCCAACTGAGAGCTGCTTTAAGTGTAAAGTACAAACTCATCAAAGACTTAGTAGGAAAAGGAGAATGTAGAATCTTATTAATAATTGTATATTGATTGCATGTTGAACTGGTAATATTTTGGCTCTATGGATTAAATCTAATTATTAAAATTTGTTTCACTTGTCACTTTTTACCTCTTTAAAACATTTAAAATTACATATATGACTCATATTATATTTCCCTTTGATAGTTCTAGAGTTTTTGAAAAAGATAACCTGGAGAACTGTGGACATGAGGACTACTTCTGAAGCCATCAGGGAGGACGAAAGCAGGAGAGAGGACGCAGAGTGAGAAGGCATCTGAGGGCTGAGCCTGGAGGGCATTAGAAATGCTCGCTGGAGCAGGTGTTGAAATGAAAGAAGAACAGAGAGAGAGTGTATCCTGGACATCAGGGAGAAGCAGAGTTTCCAAGAAGGTTGTGGTCCACACAGTCCGGTGTAACCTTTGGGTCAAGTGCATGAAGGCCGAGAAGGCCTCCCTTTGGATGTGACAATCAGAGGTCATTAATAATGTGATGAGCACTGTATCATGAGGCCATGAGGACAGAAGCCAGGTCTTAGAGGCTGAGAGGTGAGTAGGTAGCGAGGAAGAGTTGAAGGGCTCCAGTGTAGGCCTCCCTTTGTGAACCTGCCTGAGAAGGAAGGGAGCGAGAATGTGATAAATGAAGGGGCTCATGGGATGAAGGGAGGGATGTCTAATTCTGTGTTGTGCTGTTTTCAGTAGAGAGACTTTGGTATGTTAAGATCGAGAGAGGGAGAGGCTGGAGATGAAGGAGAGAGAAAAAGGACGGGGTAAAGTATCTCAATAGACTGAGGGATGGGACTGACAGGATTGAAGGAGGGGCCCTGCCTGAATGGAGGGGGAGAAATGTGGATACACAGGTAGGTGTGTTCTGGTGGTGAGAGGGACAGGTGGGTAAGGAGCCAGACACAGAAGCCCACCTGATGGTTTTCTCTTTCAAGCTGGAGGCCAAGCCATTTGCTGATTTAAAAAACAGGCAGTCCAACCAGCGTGGCTCAGTGGTTGAGTGTGGACCTATGAACCAGTGAGTCACGGTTCAATTCCCTGCCTGGGTTGTGGACTTGATCCCCACTGTGGGCCATACCAGAGGCAGCCAATCGATGATTCTCTGTCATCATTGATGTTTCTATCTTTCTCTCCCTCTTTCTCTCTGAAATCAATAAAAGTATATCTTTAAAAAGAAAAAATAATAAAATAAAAAACAAGCAGAGTACAGAGCAGCTTTGGGGAAGTCTGAGGAAAAGTGAAATAGCCTGGATAGAGTAGGGCAGAGGCAGTGAGCAGGGCCCACTGGGTTCCTCAAGAGCCCTAGGACAGGTGCAGAGGGGCCCAGAAGTGGGCCAGCTTAGGGCCAAGGGTAGGATGAGGCAGGAAATGACAGGAACAGATGGACTGTGGGAGTGGGGAGTGGGGAGTGAGGTCAGGACAGACTGACAGGTTTGGGAGGTGTCAGGAAGTGCAGGGAGTGGAGCCAGCATGGAAGGTCTGAAGACCAAGGGTCCTTATTTCCAAGGAGCTCAGAGCCATTTGCTAAAAATAATGAATGAGCGAATAAACCCCACCTGGTCTCCTGTGTCATGGTTGCTAAGTGGCAGCCATGGGCCTAATCCATCCAACACACGTGCTTGGTTTCGATAACTTAGTTTTGACAATGAGAAGTTTCAGCTTCTCTTGAGGAATCAGAAGCCTAATGCAAACCCACATTCCACCCTGCATGGCAACAGCTGGAGCAGTAGCAGCTGTGTCCTTGCACAGGTCGGCACTCTGCAGTCAGGCCCCCTCCACTCTGAGTTGCTCTCTCTGGCCCCTGGAACGAGTAAGTTTGCACCCCTGCCCTATGGTCCAGTTCACGTCCACAGCTGGTTTTTCAGATCCCTGATGGCGCAGCTCCTCCCTTCCTGGTCAGTGAATGTGGCCAAGTCCTTCCAACAGTCAGAAGGCCAGCCTCGAGGACAACACTCTCATAGATGGCAGAGAGGAACTGAGTAGAACAGCCCATTTCCCTCATCCTGGCCACAGTAAATGGAGCCCAAGGTCACACTTGCTTCTCTTGTAAAACCTTTACCCTGATGATTCATTGAACTTCCTATCAATTTGGCACAGGCCCAACAAAAAACAATAACACAATGCTTAAACCTCCCAAAGTTCTTTTGCATGTGTTACTTCTTTTAATTCTCACAGCAATTCTGAATGGCAAATGTTTCTGCTCCCACTCTACAGATGGGGAAAACAAGGCTGAGAGTGAGGTCTTGGACTATCTGGAGCCCAAAAGTGAGGGCCTTATCTCAGCTGGGGGCTCGTTAACAAACCAGGGTGTTAGAAATCCTGTCATCACTAAACAAAGACACAGAGCATAGAGGTTAAGGGTCAAGACCATGATGTTAGACTAGACTGGATTTAATTTTATCTTAAAATGTGACTTGGGGCAAGTACCAGTCTCATGGAGTCTCAGTTTCCCCCTCTGAGAAATGGGGATAATTTCTCAGAGGGGGGAACTCTGAGGATTGGGAAGGTATTGCACGTAAGGGACTTAGTTTAGAATCAGTGCCTGGCATGCAATAGGTGTTCAATAATAATCTCCATAAAAGGAAGATAAACACAGACATGGGCAGGCATCAATGGGTGGTGCCTTTTTCCCTAAGAGATTTCCAAGGAGCACCCTCCTGCCTCCAGGGTTCCAAGGTTTAAAAGTCCTCATGGGACTGGAATGTTTTGTCATAAATGAATTACTTTGCCCTGTTTTAAGGCAGGACAGAATCCAGTGCTGTCCTCGTAGCTCAGGAGCCAAGCAGGAAGGTGAGTAATGGGGGAGGGAGAGAGAGTGTCATAATGACCAGACACCAACACAGGGGTCCTACATGTGAACTGGGTGTTGGGCTCTTGGTCTTCCTCACACAAGTCTGCCAGCTCAATGTTAGTTTCATGTTTACTAACGAGGAAGCTGGAGTGCTAACAGTTAAGATACTTATGAAAGATCACACAGGGAGAAGGTAGCAGAGCCAGAATTCAAACCCATCTCCAAAGCCCACGAAGGCCCCATTCAGCACATTTTATGACTGAGAAGGCACACTCCGAGGCACAGAGAGATCTGCTCCAGGCAGGATAAGAACCCAGGCATCCAGAGTCCCTTGGGCTCCATAAGTCCCATCATCTCCTATCCTGGGGCGTGCGCACGTGTACACACACACACACACACACACACACACACACACACGCAGTTAGACTCATATTCACGTGCGTGCACACACACTCACTCAGGCACACTTACACTGTCTCACACACCCTGCCTCTCTTCCCACTTCCTCTGGCGTGCTCCTGGCTGCCTTTACTTTTCTTCCCAGAGGCTGCCCCTTCTTTTTATGGACCTGGGTCTCCCTAAGGTGCAGACAAGCATGGCTACACCTCAGGGGCAGAGGCTGGCTGGGGAAGGTGGCAGAGCTGAAGCAGGGGAGGAGGGAGTTTGCAAGATACGGCACCTCCTGGTTGAGGTCTCGTTTCTGTCCTATCACCCACTAAAAGAGCCCTTGCCAGGTCCCCAGTGACTTCCATGTTGTCAAACCGCATGGACCCTGGTCAGTTCTCACCTTCTCTGTCTGCTGACCACTCCCTCCTGTGGGCCCCCCACACTCCTGTCACCAGTCACCGCCCACTTTCTCCTTCCACCTCTCTGGCCGATACTTCCCAGGCCCCTTTGTGTGCCATTCTTCATTCTCTCTCCTCGGCGTACTGTCTCTTCATATACACTCTCACTGAACAGTTTTTTAACCACCACCCATATTCTGATGAACTCTAACTCCATAAGTCCAGCCCAAGCTTCTGTCATGAGCTCCAGGCCCCTATAACCAACCACCTCCTAGATTTCTTCCCGGGCACCTCACCTGATCATGTCCAAACTGACCTTACCTCTCTCCCTGTGCTGGGCCCAGGGCTCAGAATGGCCCCCTTGGCACTTACCCCACATCTATGGCTTAAGAAACCTCCTTGATTCCACTGTCTACAACTGCCTCAAACATGTGCTTTCTTCTCTATCCCTGGACCATTCACCATTCTTTATCCTAGGTCTTTGCAACAGTCTCTTGACTGGTTCCCCTCACTTCACTCAGCCTTGCCCATTCTGTTGAGACTCCACACTACTCCCAGAATTTCCTTCTAAAAATCCAAATCTGACCATATCATTCCCCTGCTTGAAGACCTTCAGTGTCTCCCCTTTGCCCTCAGTATTAATTCTCAAAACCTGACATTTGCCTTGGCCTGTGTGCTCAGTGGTTAGAGCATTGGCCTGCACACTAAAGGGTCGCAGGTTCAATTCCTGGTTAAGGGCACATAACACATCGATGTTTCTCTCTCTCTCTCTCTCTCTCTCTCTCTCTCTCTCTCTCTCTCCCCCCTCCTCCCTCCCTCCTACTCTCTCTAAAAATCAATGGGAAAAAATATCCTTGGGTAAGTATTAACAAAAAGAAAAAACCTGACACTCAACATTCTCTCCAATCTCTTTCCTCTTGGTGTCCCTTCTCCCCACCTCCAGTCATGCCCCCTGACACTCCCCAGCCCATAATTTTGTTCTGCCTCCACAGAGTATGAGCCCTTTCTCTCCCAAAAAGACGGTGATAAAGGCAGAGCTCTCTCCTTACTTTCCTACGCTTCCCCCTCAGGCTCCCAGATCAGAGACGGGAATGGGCAATGTGACCCAGGAGGCCAGCAATGGGAGGGGTCATGGATTGCCCTCACTGAGCCCCAGCCTCATGAATTCTTGGGTTTGTGCCCCTTCCTCAGAGCCCCATCATGACACTCACCATCATGACAAATGTGCTCATGAGCTCGGCCAGGAACTCTCGCACCATCTCCTTCTGCAGTATTGCTTGCACCCTTATTACCACGGGCGACGGGATCATCTTGACCTTGCGGGTGGACCTGAAGCAGCAGCCCAAACCCATAAGCAGAAGTGAGACTCAAGTACACTTGCTACCTACTCATCAGCCCATTGACTCACGGCTGAGTTAATGGGTAACCCAATGGACTGTCCACACACACACACACACCTCCTGTTGCTCCGGGCTGCTGAGACAGCTGGGATCAAAGACACCTGAGTGCCACGGGGACATGGAGCGGGACTGGGGGTAGATAATCGGGTTATGCCTCTTATTCTTTCTGGTAGGGACTGTACCAGTGGGAAGACCACACCAACAAGGCCACTTGGCAGAGGGGCAGTTGGGGATCTGATTGGTGCAACCTGTGGTGCCAAGGAGCCCCGGGCGAGAAGCAAGTGGGAGAGAGCAGGGAGGAAGGTGGAACTCAGTTGTCTATCTGCCTGCCTGCAGGAACCAGGTACCTGAGGACACAGGCAAGACATCAGGCAGGACTGACAACCGAAAGGCATTCTGCACGCAGCACAGGGTGAGACAAAGTCTGCTCCCAGGCTCTATAAACAGCACTCGGGCCTGAAATGTGCACCAGGTTCTGCCAAAGATGAGGGGTTTGCAAAGTGCACCCACTCAAAACCAGGTCAACACAACAGATGTTGAGTGAGTGAGTGAGTGAGTGAGTGAACAAATGAGAGAAAGGGCGAGAGGAAAGAAGGATCTTACTCCTTGGTATATTCTCAGTGCCTAGCACAGTGCCAGACACATAGGTGTTCCAATATCTATAGTGGGATGAATAAAAACTGGGGAATTCATCTGTCTTTCCATTCGATCCCCAAAACTTTCTGCAGTGCCTGGCCCATGGTAGATGCTTGATAAATATTTATTTAATAAACTCATGATTGGATGGATAGAGGAAAAAGTGAGTTATAGGCTCTATCATCTGTTGGGGGTGGGGTGGGATAGAGCTTGAGTTTGGAGGAGATGGGGTGCAGAGGCTAAAGAGGAGAAAGAGGGGTGGAGATAACTCTAAGTGTGGCCTTTGGTGCGTGTTAAGACTGGTGACCCTCCCCATTGACTGCCTGAAGCCGACACTAGGCACTTACTACCTTGCCCTGCTTGGGATAGCAACATCACCCCCACTGCCCCAGGCTTCTTAAATCTCCCCAGCCGCACAACAGCAAAGAGTAAACAGAGGGAGTGAGAAATGTGAACCAGGCATGGATACACCACCTTTTACTTTTCTGGCGGGGCCCCATGTTCATTACTCACCCACCTCAGTCCTTGCTCTGTCCTTATCCCAGGAAAACAAACCCAGGGCTGCGCATTGGAGGGATATAGAGTTGCCTGGATGATCCATTGGCTCCCATCCAACTCCAGCTCCCACGCATCACCATGTATGGTCACCTTGCCCCCAGGACTGGCCTCCTTAGCCCCGAAGAAGAGCCTATGAGCAGCCTGAAGCAGTCAGGGACCCAAGAACAGTCCTGGGAAGGTGCCACAGAGGCAGAGGAAAGGTGGATAGAGCAGGAAGTATGTCCTATGGGGAAAGATAGAGCAAGGAAAAAGGGGTGGGGTGTGATTTTAAATAGAGCAGTCAGAGTGAACCGCATTGAGAATGTGGCATTTGAGCCCTGGCCAGGTAGTTCAGTTAGATGCAGGAGTAGGGAACCTTTTTTCTGCCAAGGGCCATTTGAATATTTATAACATCATCCATGAGCCATGCAAAATTATCAACTTAAAAATTAGCCTGCTGTATTTGGTCAAACATTTAACTCACCTCTAATGCCTTGGCAGGACCAGACCAAATGATTTCGCAGGCCTTATATGGCTCAAGGGCCGGAGGTTCCCTACCTCTGAGTTAGAGCATCATCCTGATACACCAAGATTGCAAGTTTGATTCCCAGTCAGGGCACAGACAAGAATCAACCAATGAATGCATAAATAAGTGGCACAACAAATCAATCTCCTCTCTCTCTCTCTCTCTCTCTCTCTCAATAAATAAATAAATAAATAAGATGTGGCATTTGAGCAAAGACACAGGTAACTATGGGAAGAGTAATTCAGGCAAAGGAACAGTCGCTGAAAGGCTGAGGTAAAGAAGCTCCAGTGTGGCTGGAGTGGGCAGAGTTGGGCTGGGGTCGGGGTAGGTCAGAGAGGAAACAGACTAGGGAGGTAGGCCCTTGGCCATTGCAAGGACTTTGGCCTCTATTTCACCCCAAAGGAACCTGAGCCTGAGAGGGTGAGAGGTAGTGAGTTTAGTTCAGTTGAGCACCACCACTGACCAACCCCTTGATCCTTACCCAGGTCTTTCTGAGCTTCCCTTCACTCCAGGGCCCAGCCTGTGCTTCACTATAGGCACAGGTGGGAGAAGCCCTTTCTCTGGGCTCCATGAGCTACTGAGGGCATCAGCTGGCATGAGGGAGAGGCTTAGAGTGGGACAGAGAGGGCACTGGGTGCACTGGGGGTGGGAGATGGGGGGCTGGTATAGGGGAATGCGTGAGTGCTTACCGCTTCTTCTTGTCTGCTTGCGTCATTCTGGCAGAGATATTTAGATACTGTGGAAGCAGAGAGAGGTCACTAGGGCTTGGGGGTGCAGAACCTGGCCCCACATTGTCATCAGACCTCAGCCTCCAGGAGAAGCCACAGGACCAGTTGCTACTGGTTCCAACCCCTCAACCCAGCCAACCTGGCAGGGAGTAGGCATGCGGTTGGATGTGCTTCAGCCAATGGGAAGAGGTCCTGGAGTCCTACCCCCTCTACCCATGCTGTCCTCAGGACCCTAACCTCTGGACCAGGCCCTTCAGAGCTCCTCTGACCTTCCCAGGTCTGACACACACTTTGGACAGTGGGGATAACCACAGACTCCCCTCAGTGGCTCCACCCTCACACGTGTGGCTATTATTGCCTTGAGTCTAACCTCAAGCCCTCTTGCTGCTGACTTAAACTGTGGCTTTCCAGGGCCTCTTTCTTACACACACATATGCACACAGGATGAGCTTCTAAAAATTCATTTAGTCCATACCCCCCTCAGAGCAAGGTTTATCCTTCTCACCATTCCTGGAAATTCCTTATATTCCCATTTTCCTTGGAAATGGCAGCACGAATATAACTTGAGTTTCCCCATCCCCCTTGTTCTCTAGCCCAATTCCCTCTAGCTGCAGCACAGTCACCACCCTAGTCTGATTGCAGAACCCCTTTAGCCCCAGCCCCAGCCTCTCAAGGGGGAGAGACCACTCCAGCAACGCCAGCAATAACCTATCTCTCTGATTCTCATCCCTCCTGCTTCAATCCAATGTCGCTGGTCTCCATTCTCTCCTGGCCCCACCCCCTCACCCTGCTGACAGCCCAGCGCCACACATCCTCCCAATCTGCTCCACCACTGATCCTCCCAGCATTCAATTTACAGGTAAGGAAACAAGCCCAGAGAGAGCGTCATGCAGCAACTCAGGACTAAACCAGAACAGACATCCAGGCTTTCACCTCCCAACTGGGGTTTCTTCCCCTAATGGTCACATGGTCACCTCTTCCCCATATGGTTCCCAAGGAATGGCATTCCCAGGCCTGGGTCCCAGAAGAGGCCCCCTTGTCCCAGCCCTGCCCTAGAGTCAGACTCACTCTGCTGAAAGGCCTTCTTTCTCAGCGTCCACTTGGGGGCCTTCTCAGTTACAGCAGGTCTCAGTCTTGTTTCTCCATGACTGTCCCAAGCTCTGGCTGCTCCCGCAGCTGGGGCTCCGTTGTCCTTGTGTCCCTGGTCTAGGGCCCGCCCCTCAGCCCTCCTGGGGTGGCTCCAAGTGCTGCTCTGCTCTGCTCTTCTCCTCCAGAGGAGAGGTCAGTGGAGCAGGGGTTTGGCCCGTACCACTTGAGCCAAGTCCAGATGAACTGCCCAGAATAGCATCACTTCTCCTGCCAGCAGTGCCATGGAAACCACGTTCTGAGACAGCCCTTGTGAGGTCAGAGATGGAGCTCAGGGTGGGCGCTGGGCCTCACGGTCCCAGAGGAAGGACCTGTCCTCCAAGCCAAGTGTCCAGCCCAGACCCAGGGGAAGCCCTCCCAGGCCCCAGGCCCAGGGGAGGCTCCAGAGGCTCCTGCACGTCTGGCTGTGGGGAGAGCTGTGCAGAATGTGGATTAGAATGTTCTGGAGATCAACAACCAGGTGGAGAGGTTCAGGGGAGACCCTGGGTCAGTCCTCAGGGAGCCCCTATTCTGAAGGAGGAAGGGGAGACTCAGGCCCTGGACTTACCCAGTCTGAAGGGCAGGAGGACACATGAGCCATATTTGCAGGAAAACCCCAGTCTGAGAGGGGAGGAAGAAAGCCAAGCCCCGTCCTCTGGGGGTCCCTAATCTGGAGTGGGAGAGAAGAAGCCTGGGTCTCAGCCTCTGGGAGCCCCCATCTAAGCAGGGGTGGGACACCTAGGCCCTGTGCTCGAAAACACTTCCCTTGGGGATAGCAAGTGAGGCCCCTGTGGAGGAACCAAAGCTGACCAGAGTATGGGGCTCCGACCCAGGGCTGCAGGAGCTCAGTGACTAAGGTGGGGTCAGACGCCAGCCGGGGACCCACTGCCTTCTGAGAGGACTTGTGGAGCTGGAGCATACCTGGGCCTCCAAGGATGAGGCAATTCGGGATTTAAACAGGTGACCCTGTGCTGAGACAAAAGGGAATGGTTGCTGGTCTGCAAATTGTAAGGAGACCCATGAAGTGGACTAATAGGTGGGAGACAGTAAGTCCAGGGAACTCCCTGTGGAGAGGCAGTGTAAGAGCTGGAATAGGACTGTCCTCTAGAGGGGGCCAGTAGACCAGGCCAGGTCTGGAACCTGGGCTGCCCAGGTCCCCATCCCAACTTGTCCTGCAGGTCATGCTTCAGGGAGAGGCAGGGGTCAGCTGCCATCTGAATCAGAAGTCATCCTTAGGAATAAACTCTTTCATTGCCTGCCCCCAACACCCCCCCCCCCTACACACACACACACACATACACACACACACTCTGAGGCTCCGCCCCTCACCTCTGCAGACTCAAGTGGGCTCAGGATGCTGTCCTTCCTGGGACAGGAGAATGTACCCTGGACATGGGGGACACCTGCCTTTAATCCTTTCTTGTGTGTGCTTTAGGGATGAGGGTGAGGTAAGGGTCAGTGGAGCTGAGGTCTAGGATGAGGTCAGAGCTTGGGCAAAGTTGGATTAGGCTGGTATCAGGCTGATGAGGGAGGAAGGTGAAATCCATGTTGAAGTCAGTGGTTAAGCTCACTTACTGGGCCGGGTGCTGGGGACCAGAGATGGAGAAGACATAGTCCTGTTTGTCTCTTGGGAGAGATAAGATAAATGGCAGGTGATTTAGGATACACTGTGATAAGATGGAGGGAATACGGGCAGCAGCTAAGCCAGGCTGGAGGGAGGTAAGAATTTTCCAGAAGAGATGACATGGGCGCTGAGTCCACCAAGGTGAGTGGGGGAGGGTGGGAGGAGGACGATGATTTGAAGCCCAATGGGATTGTGAGAAAACCTGGGAACTGTGAGTGGCTTTCAGAGGGAGGGCCGGAGAAGTGAGCAGGGGCAGACCATGAAGGAATTTGTCTGCCAGGATACGGGATCAGACTTTATCCCAAGGGCCTGAGGAGCCATCAAGGGGTTCTAAGCAAAGAGAAGAGCAAAGTAGCCAACCTAGGGTCCTTGAGGCCCTGGAGCATCCAGTAGGCCTGAGCTTGGGAGAGGGTTCCAGCTGGAGAAAGAAAGAGAACAGGAGATATCAGCACCTGGGCCTTCACCATGAGAGTCAATGGGATTGCCAGGAAGCGGGAAGGAATGGGGGCAAGAGACAGGGGCAGGCTTCTGGGGACACGTGGGTGACTGAGAAGGAGCAGGTGAGGAGGAGATAGATGCCCATACACTGGGCTGCCAACAGGCTGCCAGGAGCTCGAAGGGGCTGTGGCCCGAATTGGGTGTGAGAAGAGACCAGACTTGATGAGCTGGTGGGATGGAGAGTGGCCACAACAGTGAAGACGTGGTGGCTAAGGAGACAGAAAGATCAACTGTGGAGAGAAGAGAGGCAGCTAAAGGGGCTGCAAGGTTGGGTGTTTGGGTCAGAGTTGGGTCTATACAGAGCCTGGGAGGATCTCCAGGGCCAGTGGGGATGATGGAGAGCAGAGAGGGGACACCCGGGGTCCTATCTGCACAGGGTAAACTCTCAGTAGGGCCACTAGATAAAATATAAGATGTTCAGCTAAATTTGAATTTCAAAGGAACAATATTTGCAATACCTGTAACATACCTATACTAAAACACGATCCATTGTTTCTCTGAAATTCAAATTTTAACTGGCTCTGAACTGCAGTGAACACTGACACACACACACCTGTGCCCACCCCCGCCCCCCCAGGTGTAAGTCCTCACTGGGCATCAAATCTCTGCACAGCCTTGGCGCAGTCCCTGCCCTAGGCCTCTGCTTCCTCATCTGCGAGATGGGGTCGGCAGATATGTGGTCTACCACCCAGTCACTTTTGGCATCCAGACAGGCCCCAGGAAAAGGTTTATGAAGGTAACAACAGCCCATCAAGTCAAAAACTAATTTGGTTGAAAATGAATTGGTAAAATGAGTACGCTACGGGGCAATTTTTGCAAACTTTGATATTTCTTTAGGCATTTAGTCCCTCTTTCAGAAATTGTTTAGTTTTCTTGTTCTAATTTTGTCTGCAATACACTATTTTTACTAGCAAAAGGTTGGAAATAACCCCATGCTCATTTATTTCTCATGACACCAAAAATCTTACAATGTGAACTGGTGAATGGTGACATTCATGTTCAACTTAACTGAAAATTTAAATATTTATGAACACATAGCTAAGCAAGTGGAGCAGATATAATTGTCTATCATTGGAGTGGAAATTTTTTAAAAATAGAAAACAAATTTGAAAATCTCAGATTCTTTTATTGTTTATTATCTAAAATAAGAAAAGAATAAAACCTATATAAAGTTCTTGTACAGTACTTTTTTCACTCAAAACATTTATTCAGAATAGCTTTTCATGCCAATAGGCCCACATCCACATCATGCATGTGGCTGTACAGCACAGAATTTTAAATGTGTCCAACGCTTCTCTCTCATGAACAGCATGGGACAGACACAAGTGATTGAAACCCAATAAGGAGTGAACATGCAAATAGAAATTTTTTAAAATGAGAGTGAAGGAAAACACCCAAAGATGCCAAAAATTCTCTGATCTTCTCCAAAATGCCCCCAAAAGTGTTGATGTGTAAAAAGCTAATCATTTTAGCTGATTATTTGTTTCAACCAACATGCCACTTGATTAACTTACTTATCATGTAAACTACTTGCAATCAAATTGTCTTAGACTTAGCAGTGGTTCTCAACCTTCTGGCCCTTTAAATACAGTTCCTCATGTTGTGACCCAACCATAAAATTATTTTTGTTGCTGCTTCATAACTGTAATGTTGCTACTGTTATGAACTGTAATGTAAATATCTGGTATGCAGGATGGTCTTAGGCGACCCCTGTGAAAGGGTCGTTCGACCGCCAAAGGAGTCGCGACCCACAGGTTGAGAACCGCTGATGTAGAGCCTTGGGATCCTTTGTATACCTGAGGAGTCCATCGCATCAGTCAGTAAGAAAGGAGCTGCTCTGACTGCAAGAGCAGGCCTGAGGGTGGGAGCACAGTACAGGTCCTTCCAGGTGAAATCACTTGAAGTTGTGAGATTCTCTCTCTCTCTATCTATCTTTATCTCTCTCTAATATATATTTTTATTGATTTCAGAGAAGAAGGGAGAGGGAGAGAAAGATAGAAACATCAATGATGAGAGAGAATCATTGGTCAGCTGCCTACTGGGGATCAAGCCAGCAACCGGGCATGTGCCCTGACTGGGAATCGGCACTCAACCACCGAGCCACATCAGCTGGGTGAAGTTGTGAGATTCTCATTTTTCTCAAAAAAGAAAACATCCTTAAGCCTCACCTAGGTAAGTGTTCCCTTTCAAACTCATTTTTTTAGGTAGAAAATTGAGATTAAGAGCAAGGTAACAACTTGCCCAAGATCACCCAGAACCGGAACGTCTAGATCAGAACTCTGCCCCTGCCCTAGTAGGAGAACTGGGGGTTACGGGGCTAGTCCGGGGCAGGGTTGAGGGAGGACAGCACAGGCAGACCCAGGATGGTCTTTAACCCTGACATTGCAATAACCATACCCCCAGCCCCGGCTCTTATCCTTCCTTCTCAGTCATGCCTGGACCTCCAGGACAATGTGAAGAAAGACTAGAGCAGACAAGGTCGGGAGGCACAGCCACTTGCCAAAGGGCACACGTCCTGCGAGTCAAAGAACCAGAATTCAAACCCAGGCCTGCTCCACTCTAAAGCTAATGTCAGACTGCCTAATGTGGCATCAGGAACCAGGCATAGAGTCCAGGCCTGTCACTTTCTAGTATGAGCTGGAGCTATCAGGGAAGGCTTCCTGGAGGAGGGAGTCTCATTGACAAAGTTGGGAGATGATAGTGAAGGAATAGGCATGTATAAAAAGCATGTGTATCTTTGTATATGTCTGTGTGTGAGCATGTGTGTGAATGGGCAGCTGTGTGTGTGTGCATGTGCATATCTCTATCTGGTCTTGCATGTGAAAACTACTTTCTGTGTTCTCTCTCTCTCACACACACACACACACACACACACACACGCAGTGGTGCACAGATGAGTATGAGCCCATTCCACTGGGTTAATATTTTCCTGTCTGCGTCAGCACAGTCCCAGTCAGTGGGCAGCTCACTGCAGGAACGTGCCCTATCTGATCTGGTCAGGTGCTACGGGCCTAGAACAGGGCGGGTTTGGGGTGGGCAGAAAGCCCATCTCAGCAACCCCAGGGCAAGCTACTCTCTCTCTACTCTCCTGCTCAGCCTGAGAAAGTAGGCAGGCCCAGTGGCCGGGAAGCCCCAGGGTGATGCTATTGCCCAGCCTCCCCAGTCACACTGGGGGCTCCCCAAGTGGAGAAGCCTCCCTTCTTCCCTCAAAATAGACAAGGCCAGAGGCTCCCTGAGATACCTCTTCACTCCCTTATTTTTGCCCTAATCCCATGGCCTCTCCAAACACAGATGTCCCACTGAGGATGAACGGCGTAGAGACCTAGAGGAACTGATCACAGGGTGTCCCCCTTCAGCAGAGGAGCAGGCCATCCTGTGGGGTTTTATTTACAGCTTTTCAAGAACACAGTGATCACACTAAGGGCCTGTGCCGAGAGGTCTGTGTGGGCAGGGACTGGGGCACGAGCACCTACAGGCACTGAGCCTCAGCTAGGAAGGCTTAGTGAAACACGGGGACCTGCGTATAGCCTCCTGGTTCCTGGGCCTCTCCCAGTGTCAATGGGAGTCCTCCCGCACTCCCACCAGTCCTTGGGATGCAGGCTGCATCAGACTTGGGTAGGCAGACAGACACAGTCTCTTCTGCTCTGGGCACAGCCCAAGATCCAGGGAGAGTCAAACCAGATGTCCTAGCTCCTAGCCCAGCTTGAGATGCCCTAATACGTCTTTGTATAGGAGAGACAAGGATGGAACCTAGAGGGTGGACCACGACACACATCTCCTACCTGCCACCCCCAGTTGCTCCCCACAGTGCAGACTTAGAGGCTTCCTGCCTCCCTCAGGCTCCATGTCTGGGCAGCTTTCTCCCCACCCTAGGGCCACTTCTGACTTTCATAGCCCATGCCACTTTTGCTTTGTGGGCGGCCTCCTCCTTTAAAAGATTAAGTAAATGTAATATTTTATGCCCTGACCAGGTAGCTCAGTTGGTTAGGGCAGCATCCTGATACACCAAGGTTGTGGGTTTGATCTCCAGTCAGGGCACATACAAAAATCAACCAATGAATGCATGAATAAGTAGAACAACACATCAATGTTTCTCTCTCTCTCTACTTTCCTCTTTCTCTAAAATTTTTAAAAATTCAAAAAAAATTATATTGCAGAACTGTGTTGATACAAAGATGAATAAATTAATATTGTGTATTAAAACATTTTTTCAACCTACAAGTTCATTTTTTTCTTATTTTAAAACAACATTTTTGTGGGGCTTTTAAATGAAATCTTCGTGGGCACTGTGCCTGGAGAAGTCGGCCCCGCACATCCCCGATGTCCTTTCCGACCGCACAAATGCTGCCATCTCCCCAGTCTGACTGCCGGCCCAGGTCTCACCCCACTGCTCCAGACCCAGCAGCCTCTCTCGTTCTCTTTCTCATATGCCTAATGGGCATATCTGCCTTCACCTGCTCCAACCCAACCTCATCTAAACGTCTCCCAAATCTGTTCCATTCTGGTTTCATCAACCTTTTTTCTTTTTTTATGAAGTGCTTAAAAACAAATTCCAGCCATTCTGTCATTTCACTTCTACATTCTTCAATACCCATCTCTAAAATGAACATTTTCTTGCATAATCACAATGCCATTCACACCTAACAAAAATGAACAATTCCATGTAAATATCAAGTACCCACAATTGTTTCAAAATATATTTTTTAATTAATTTGTTAGTTTGCTTGAGCCAGGATCCCAACAAAATCACACATTACTTGGGTTAAGTGCTCTCAAACGCTTTCTCCCTCTTATTCATGTCACTGGCTTGTTGAATAAATGTGGTTCTAGAGGAAGTCCGTTTTCTAGATTGGCCTGTTTGCTTCCTTGTGGTGTCATTTAACTTTTCCTCCATCTCCTCTATTTCTCAGAATGTACAGGAAGTTAGCTCTAACAGTGTGACTTTAGTTAGGTTCTATTTGTGGGGGATGGGAGGAATCCTTTGTGAATAGTGCTGTGTGCTTCCTCTTGCATCCCATTCAGAGGCACATAGTGTCTAGCGGCCCTGTGTTTAGTGATGCTGGCCAATCCATGGGCTCACAGGGCGGCAGCCTGACCCTCCTATTGTCAAGGTTCCCCATCAGCTATTCACCTTCCAGTTTCATCCTTTGATTTTTGCCGTAATCAATTTCAAAATTCTTCCACACTAAAGAATTTCAAAGGAGAAGCTCTGAACAGCAATCTCTTAACCCACAGAGAAGAAAGGGCTAATAGTAATGGAGTCTCTGGTACCCGATTAGTCAGAGTGAAGAGGGGAGTCAGGGTCAGGGATGCCTCACGAGAAGATGGAAAGAGTGAAGTGCTGGCGGAAGGAGCAATGGGAAGCCCAGGGACCTCCTGGCCAGGAGCCTGAGTCCGGGCCTGGTTTGAAGTTTGGCTGGGGCAGGGGCGCTCCCTCATCCAGGTGGCGAGCTGTGTGGTTCATAGTTCAGACTTTAGAGCCAGGCAATCTGAACTTGAATCCAGTTCAGCCTCTTAATTGGCTTGGGTAACTTTGAGCAAGATATTTAACTGGGTGTCTTCATCTGTAAGATGGAGATACTAATCCTGACCTCTCAGGGCTGTTGGGAGAACGGACTGAGTGGTAAGGGTGTGGCAAGTGCCTGGTGGAGAGTAAACTCTGTGTGGTAGAGACAATGCCTGAGGAAGGGAACCCTACACCCAACCACTCTTGCCCTGATTGACTCTTGCCTGGCACCAGGGCCAAGTAGAAGGGCTGTGGGGGGGGGGGGGGGGCGTGGAATATCCCTCTCTCTTTCCACAGACAGCACAACCAAAGCCCACAGACTTCCACCCAGATCTCAAGCCGCTCCAGCTGGGTGTGTCTGGTCTCCCAGCTCTTCCTGTTGCAGACGGGTCACTCAGCGCTCGGGTCTTGATACCCTGGTTGCCTCCTCGGGTCTGGGGGTGAGCATAGCCACCTGCCATCATCCGCTCAGTCAACAAGCTCACCCGGTGGCTGGGGGACTCGGTGTGACAGGGCCTTGGGCAGGCAGCCTCCTGGGGATGGCCTGGCCTGTATGGCGCCTCGTGAACAAATAGCACAGGCACAATAACTGCATGCGAGGCCCCTGCCCTGAGCGGGAGACAGCTAGGTTGTCAGGGCGGGCGACTATGCATCTGGGTGGGATGGAGTGGGGTTTCTGCACTCACGGCTCCAAGACCCTGAGCCCTGGAGCGAACAGCCGGGTGGGGCAGAGAGCAGGGGCTCCTCCCTCCTGCTCTTGTTCCAGCCTGTTTGCTCCTGCCCTGACTGCTCCTACACAGCCCTGGCCCCAGTTAGCTTCTCACTTGCTTCCCGAAGCAGCTGAGGCAACCCAGCCTAGGTCTTCATTCGGGTGGGATGGGGGAGTTGAAATACTCGCCCTCACAATACATCCTTTTTAACAGCACTCATTAGACTGGGCACTAGCGCCCCCTGTTGGCGGTCTAACCTGACTCCTTTGGCCACGAGTCCCTGCCTCCAACTCCACTCAAGGGACTGGCAGGATTAGCCTTAGCCCCTGGGTCCTGCTCTGAGGGGAGACACCAGCCCAGTCCACACACCTTCATTGTGGTTTCCAAGTTTTCTTTTCCACATCACTTGTGCTGCTTCCTTTCTTGTTTTGTTGACTTTGGTGCTGTCTGTTTACTCTGACTAAGCCTATACAGCCTGGGGTTGAAAACTCGGAACTTGGAGAAGTGTGAACCTGAGAGAGAGCAAGCTGGGGGTGGGTGGGACTGGCAGGGGGTGGGCATAAGGGCTGGGGGAGGGGGGGGGTGAGAGAGAGACTGGGAGAGGTATGAGCTGGTTCCCAACCTCAGTCTGGAGGACACTGCTATTCACCGCCCCCCCGCCCCCCGCCCCCTTGCAGGCCATCAGTGTTGGGAGGGGGCAGGGATGGGTGGGCAGACTTTCCCAGCCTCACCTCGGGCAGGTCTTGGCCTGTAACGTTAAGTTGTTTTGAAGCTCAGCCCCAGAACTCTAAATGCCTCACTTCTCTAGGAGATTTGAACACCCCTTGTAGGTCAGAGTGCAAGTTCTCTGGAGATTGTTACCTGCTTTCAACCCCTAGTCCTTCAACTGAACAACTCAGGGAACGCCGCCATTCCCCATCTGAAGCCCCGGGACCAAGGAACATCTCCGAAGTCACTAAGTGAAATCTTGGAGTAGAATCCAGGCTTCCTGGCTCCCAGCGCAAGCTCTCTGCTCCACTTCAAGCATCTCTCAGATCATGGGACATGATGGGAAGGCAGCCCCAGGCGCCGTGGCAGGGGCCAGCACACACAGACATGGGCGTGCACGCGCTCCTCATGCCAGCTCAGAGTGCATACAAAGCAGGGGCATGGCAACCAGGGGCTGATGTGCTTTCCTCATATCCCAGTAGACGAGACACCTCCTGGACCTTATGTCCTTCCGGCCTGAGAGAGGGTAAGAGAAAGCTCTGGCTCGATGCCCACCTGCCACACTCACTGCTCCTGACCTACCTGTGTGGCCTGTGGAGTGTGCATGCCCTTTCAGGGTTAGGATGAGGGAGCCACCCTGGCCTACAGCCCAGGGCTTAAGGGAGAAGCTGAGAGAAACCACTGCCATCACATGGGCCTAGAGTGCCCGGCTCTGCCAGCTGGTCCAGCCAAGCCCTCCTTGAAGAGGATGAGTTGTCATCAGGAGCCCTCCTCACCTGCCTCCCACCCAGGCCGCCTCCTCTGGGCTCAGCAGACTCCAAAGCTGCTTCCCTTTCTCAGGGAAACACCTGCACCCGTGCGCCTTGCTCAGGGAAGAGCTGCGTGTTCCCCAGACCCCGTCCACCTCATACCGTACACGCCTTCCACATCTACGGCCCACATCTTTGCACAGCCCACACGGCCTATGTGCACAGGGTCTTCCTGGCCCATCTGCACAGTTCAAACATGGGCACACATCTCAGACTCGGGCGTGTAACACAGCAGAGATCCCATAGAGAGGAACACACAGGTGCTCCATTCCACACACCCTCTGCCCCTTCCAGAAACAGGCCATATGAGGGTGAGGGATGAGTCACCTGCTAATCCGAGGGACCTGCTGAGCCAGCAGGATGGCAAGTCCCAAGCTGACAGATGTGGCCTCAGGGGACCAACACCCCGCGTGGGGTCGGCCCTGCCACCAGCCTCCAGCACGCCAACCCTCCGCTTCCACCCTTATTACCTCCTGCCCACACTCTCAGCCAGGACTCATGACAGAAAGGCACCTCTATTCCTTTCATATTCATAGGTATAGTTATATTCATATTTATATTTCTGCAGCTGAGCTGTCATCTGTCACTATACCTTTAGGGCTACCATCAAACTTTTGATGTAGATATAGATGCCGTAGGAGGAAACCAGGGTGGCAGAACCACCCATCCTCTCTCTTCTCCCCTAAACCCCATGCCTCCTATCTATGACCTCCTTTATGGAAGCTCTTCCTGTCAATAGATAATTCACACCTCTCACCCCTCTTAGCTCACATACACTTGAGTCACGAGCCCAACTCTGGTTCTGTCCATGTAGCTCAGTTGGTTGGAGCATGGCTCGTACACCAAAAGGTTGAGGGTTTGATCCTGGGTCAGGGTGCATGCAGGAGGCAACCGATCAATGTTTCTCACATTGATGTTTAGATATATCTCCCTCTCTATCCATCTCTCTCTCTCCCTCTCCCTCTCCCTCTCCCTTTCTAAAATCAATGAACATATCCTCAGGTGAGGATTAAAAAAAAACAAACACTCACTCTGGACCCAGGGGACAGGCTTTGTCCCCTCTTGTCCTCTCCCACCTGTATTCCTGCTCAGGATTTTGTCCCCAAGACTGGGACCTCCCTGAGGACAGAGAGACCGTCTACAAACATAGACAGAGAAACAGGAGGCCAGTGTGGTCAGTGAGTATGTCATCCAGCAGATGAAGGAAGCTGGTAAAACCCTCCCCTGGTTCCTCATATCCCATTATCACTGAGTCAAGTCCTGCTGGGTCTGAAGAATACCCGCAAGCTCCTACTAGATGCCAGACATATCGGTCTATACAGGGTCAACTTTGTACATGCATTAAAATTAAGAAACATCACTCCAGCCTGGCCAGCATGCCTCAGTGGCTGAGTGTTGACCTATGAACCAGGAGGTCACAGTTCGATTCCTGGTCAGGGCACATGCCGGGATTGCAGACTCGATCCCAAGGAGCGTGCGGGAGGCAGCCGATCAATGATTCTCTCTCATCATTGATGTTTCTTTCTCCCCCGCCCTCTCTACCCTCCCCCCCATTCCTCTCTGAAATCAATTTTTCTAGTCTAAAAACATAACATATAGTGGTTAAGAGTGTGGCCTCTGAAGCCAGACTTGGGTTCAAACTCCAGTTCTGCTGCTTACCTGTTACTTAATTTATTTGTGCCTCCGTTTCCTCATCTGTAAAAAGGAGATAAGAGTATTTATCTACCGCATGAAATTGTTGTGAATATTAAATGAACTAATAACACACACGGAGGGCTTAGGAGTGGGCTCGGCCTACAGTAAATTCTCTTAAGAGTTTGCCACTATTACTTTCCTTCCCTCCGCTAATTTGGCATTTTATAATCTGTCCCTAACAACCCAATCTTCACACAACTGTCAACATGGTCTTCTAAACACAGATCTGATGGGGTCTCTTCAGTACTCAGAATCCTTCTGTGGCTCCCCATGGCCCTCAGGATGGTGTCTGGACCCCTATCCCTGCTCATAATGCCCTCACATTCGTCCCAGCACTCCAGCCTCAACACCTCGCCACCCACTACGCCTTAAACGCCTGGACTCCCCTGGATGCTCTCTGCCTGGAATGGTCTGTCCATGGTGTGCTGGTAAATGCTTAACAACGAGGTCTCTGGGAAAAAGGTATGCGTTTATATACATAAGTTGATTATAAATTTTACTGATGATAAAGTTGGAAAATAAATACACAATTTACAAATACTAAACATGTATTTATAAATACTAAAATATTTGTGCTCTTTATTGTAATTCTACAGCATCAATTGCTCTTTAAAATGATTTCTTTAATTTTTGCTAATTCTTATGTTTGTAGCCAACCTGTGGTTGCAATGTATCCAGGATTTGACAAAAATCAGACCATAAACAAATGTTTGATTATTATCCGATTCCACAGAAATTCATTCATTTCATTGACTAATGAGGATAGTCCCAACATTTTTGTTTACATTAAAGAGTAAGGTAAAAGTAAGAGAACAAAGACATATTTTGAAATTTCACTCATTCACCAGTGATGTGTGACCCTTTTTGTTGAATTGGATGGTAATTTCCAAATATTGAAAGAACTAGAGGCCCAGTGCACAAAATTTGTGCATGGGTAGGGCCCCTAAGCCTGGCCAGCGAAAAGGGCCCATCTGTGGGGTGACTGGCGGGCAGGGCAACCGGTGGGCCCCTGCTGGCACCCGCCTTGGCTGGCAGCCTGGCGCCACCCATTCGCTGGCCCCAACCGAGGGCAGCTCCTGTGTTGAGTGTCTGCCCCCTGGTGGTCAGTGTGCATCATAGCAACTGGTTATTCTGCTGTTTGGTCAATTTGCATATTAGGGTTTTATTATATAGGATGTTTCCTCAAAGTGTTTTTTGTTTTGTTTTTGTGCCTTGACCGGGAATCAAACCGGCGACCGTTCAGTGCACAAGACAACGCCCCAACTGAGCCACACTGGCCAGGGCTTCCTCAAGGTTTTGTGTTGTTCACAATGTAATGGCTACAGACATGACAAACTTTTAAGTTTAACCTGCATTATTAACATTTTCTCTATCACTTCCTTAAGTCTAGATCAAGGGTCAATAAACTCTTTTATAAAGGGTCAAATACTAGTAAATACTTTAGGCTGTCCAGGCCCTACAGTGTCTGTTGCAACTACTTAGCTCTGCTATTGTAGCATAAAAGCAGCTTCAGACAATAGGTAAACAAATAAATCTGATGAACATGGCTGTGTTTCAATCCAACTTTATTGTAGACACTAACATTCAGTTTTCATATAATTTCCACTTGTCATGAAATCTTATTTTTTTCAACTATCAAACAATATAAAAACCACCCTGGCCAGGTAGCTCACTTGTTTACAGCATCGTCTCAATACACCAAGGTTGGGGGTTCGAACCCCAGTCAGAGCACATACAAGAATCAACCAATGACTGCATAAATAAGTGGAACAACAAATCAATGTCCCCCCTACCCACTTTCTCCCTCCTTTCTTCTCTCTTTCTAAAAAAAAATGAATTAAAAATGTTTTTAAATATGTATATATAAAAAAAACATTCTCATAGGCTGGATTTGGCCTGCAGGCTATAGTTTGTCAACCCCTGCTCCATGCAATCAATCAAAACAATAAATTAAGCCCTAACTTGTAATGTTAGTCAATTTAAATGATGTAAATACTGCCACATGGCCGGTTTCATACTACCAACCTAACATGACTGAACAAGGAGTTGGGAAACGATGAGTAGCAGCTCTCCATTAAATAGGGTGTAAGTAATTTCCAGAGCATAAATAACAGTAAACTGTAATGACAGAAAGTGATGCGTTTGATCATTTATTACCTTTGTTTTACAAAATAATTTATGGAATTATACATTTATATAATTGAATGGCTGTGATTAATAAACAGTTTACAAAATTTTAAAAACTTAATCATTAGCTCTTGTGAGCCTGTTGGGGTGGCTCCAAAACCTTTGCCGTCCTCCATGGCCTCCCTGGTCAAGGCCAACTGGCCCTTCCAGGCTCAGGGTCCACATTACGTCTGCCCTGACCTTCCCTAGGCTGGACATGGTGCCTTCTCTGCGTTACCACAGCCCTATGTGCTTCTCTTTTGGAGCCGGTAAGGGATAAGTTACTACACTTATTTTCTTGCCTGTTTTTCCTCAGGAGGAAAACACAAGGACTAACAGTCTTGTTCACATCTGCATCCTCCCTAATCCAGCTCACCTGCCCCTCCTGCATCCCTTAGAAAATAGCTGGCAGCCCTGGTCGGTTTGTTCAGTGGTTAGAACATTGGCCCTTGGACCTAAGAGTCGCAGGTTCGATTCCTGGTCAAGAGTACGTGCCTGGGTTGCAGGTTCAATCCCTGGCCCCAGTTGCGGGGCGTGGGGAAGGCAACGGATACTATGTCTCTCACATTGATGTCTCTCTCTCTCTCTCTCTCTCTCTCTCTCTCCCTCCCTCCCTCTCTCCCTTCCACTCGCTCTAAAAATCAATGGGAAAAATATCCTCGGATGAAGATTAACAACAACAAAAGAGAAAATGCCTGGCAGAGAGAAGGCACTAGGATTTAAAGATGTAGACTATAGCTGTAGATATGTAATATTTATTTATGTCCGCAAAATTACTAGTGTTTTTTCCAACATATGGCCTACTTGCTAAATTTTTTTAAAAAGAACAGTGAATTAATAACAAAAAAATAACCTGTTAATTTAATTAAATGCAAATCTTGGTTAAAAGCATTTTAAAATGAACAGGGTGTTAATTTTCACATGTGACATATGGACTGGAAATTTTGTCCATTAAATTCGAAGTCCGTTAAATGAAGGTCCACAAAATCGAAGGTTTACTGTACTTGCATCCTGCTGCAGCGCTCCACCCCAACAGCGAGGTCCGGGCTCCCCATCCATCTTCACCCTTCAGCTGTGTGTTCTCTTAGCTCCCAGGACTTCAAGAGGAACTTATAACTTTTTTATATATATGTTATATATGTTATTAATTTATATGTATGTTATTTATATATTTATATATATTATTAATTTTTAGAGAGAAGGGAAGGGAGAGGGAAAGAGAAAGAGAAACATCAATGTGAGAGTGGAACATGTGAGAGGAACATCGATTGGCTGCCTCCTGCACGCCTCCCACCAGGAATCGAGCCCGCAACCTGGGCATGTGCCCTAACTGGGAATTGAATAAGCAACCTTGTGGTGTATGGGACAATGCCCAACCAACTGAGCCACAGTGGTTGGGGCAGGAACACTTTGGCAGGTGAGGACCAAGGAGATTCTCCCCATTTCACGGAGGAACACCTGGGGTCCTGGGCTCGGAGCTGACTGACCCAGCCTTAGATGTCCCAGGGCTTTTTCCTTAACTGCAAATTCCCCAAATCCTGACCACCGGGAGGTTACAGCCTACCTTGTTCTCCAGGTCATCCTGTCCATTGCCCCTTCCTTCTGATAAGGCTGTTTGCATAAAGGACTGGGTGGCATGGACTTTTCCTTCCTTCCTGGGAAGCAGCCCAAATAAAGAGGCACCTCATCCTCCCTGTCCATCATCACCTGCCCCTTCTGCAGTCGAACCCGAATCCCTCCTACTTTCATGACATTGCCTTTCCTTCCGTCCTAGAAGTTACCTCATCGAGGGGCTGTTCTCCAACCTCCAGCCCCTCCTCAGCTTCACAGCAGAGCCAAGACCTAGCCCAACCCAGCATCTGTCACCAAACAAGGGTAGCCGGCTTGTTGGAGCCACCTCTCCCATCCCTGACCTTTGCCTGGGACCCACCCTCGTCTACCCTGTCTCCACAACACACACACACACACACCCCTCCTTCTGGGGCCCAGACTCCACTGTCCACCTGTCCAGACTTGCCTTCTGACACACCCAGCCCAGCAAGTCCCCTGTGGTAGAATGTCTCACTCAGACCAGAGAAAGAAGCAGGACGAGGAAGCTTGAGGGGGCAACTTTGCATCCCGCCTGTGACTGACATCCCTTCCCCAGTTTGGGAAATTGCATAACAAACCCCAGGCCCACAGTCACCAAACACCCCAGTTTAATGTGTGGGCTGTCAACATAAGAAAGGTTCAAACCTGTCGAGATTTTTTTGTGAGTTTATTTGAGCCAAGCTGTCGACAGTGGCCAGGAAGTAAAACCCCAAGAGATTGAGATAATGCTCCGGAGAATGGCAGTTTTTCACCTTGTTTTATACATTAGGATCAAAAGAAAAGACGTGAGTTACATGAAACCCATTGGTGATAGATTAGGGAGGTGGGAGGAAGCAAAGGGGGAAAACCTCTGGGATTGGATAAAAAGTAAAATGAGAGATAGATACATCTTTTACATAGTTGGGTACAGGATAGTTAATAGTCAATAACTAACACTTGATAACAATAACAACCAGGGGATTTAATGGTCCCTGCTCTGGCGCGGTGGTTGTGCTTGGAGGGGTCCGGAAAAAGGTAAGTTACCTTGACTTGCCAAAGGTATGTTATCCTAGATGCAAAAGACAATAGACAGGCTCAGTGAAGGTAAAGATTGACTTGCCAGGGAAGGTTCTAGCCTAGGAATGACTACCTGCCATAAACTGCTTTTAGTTAAAAAGTATGTGTGTGTGTGTGTGTGTGTGTGTGTGTGTGTGTGTGTGTGTTGTTGTTGCTGTTTTAAATATTTTTATTGATTTCAGAGAGGAAGGTAGAGGGAGAGATAGAAACATCAATGATAAGAGAGAATCACTGATTGGCTGCTTCCTGCCTGCCTCCCACTGGAGACCGAGCCTGCAACCTGGGCATGTGCCCTTGACTGGAATCGAACCCAGGACCCTTTAGTCTGTAGGCCAACTATCTATCCGCTGAGCCAAACTGTTTTAGTGTCAGGCCATCCTATGTGGTTACTTTAGGTCTCTGAATTTGTAAGGCCACCATACAGGGCTCCCCCGAGATGGTCAGGTTAGCACGTGACCCCTTTTCATCCCCTGGGCAAAGTGACATCGCAAGAGGGACTTGAGAGTGTGGCCCTGAGAGCTGGCCCAAGGCCTCGAGGTAAGTTAGACCCAGGTCTGGATCCTACGCATGGGCTCCGATCCCTGCATAGGGTGGCCTCCTTGCTGCATAGCCACCAGCAAGAAGAGTCAGCGGGTCCCCCTGAGGAAGTCAGCAGGTGCCAGAGGACCAGAGGTGGGGTCTAGCTCTGGCAAAGGAGAGCCTTGCCCTGCAGAATTTTGGCATGTTGGACACCCTGAAATCACTCCCAGCTCAGTGTTAAGGGAGGAAAACAGACCAGCTCAGCCAGTTACTAGGGTTCCTTACCAGGGTCAGTCTACCCTGGGAACGAGCCATTATGGGCAGAGAACTTAAAAACAAAACTGACTAAAAGGCAGACTGCTTCTCGCTATCACCATCAGCAGCAATTCTAAAGAATAAAATACTTCTCCCAGATGAGGTGGGGCATTGCCACTGCCCCCCGCCCCCCGCCCCACATGCACACACCACTGTTCCTAACTACATATTCACCCCCACATTCTGTCTATCAAATCTGCATTATCCCTTAGTCCATAAGACATTGGAGAATGTATGGGTCCTTTTAGGACATCTTTTTCTGAATGTCTACCTCTGAACTTCTTTAAAAGTATGAATCAGCCCGGCCAGCATGGCTCAATGGTTGAGCGCCAACTTATGAACCAGAAGGTCATGGTTCAATTCCTGATCAGGGCACATGCCCAGGTTGCGGGCTCAATCCCCAGTGTGGGGCATGCAGGAGGCAGTCAATCAATAATTCTCTCACATCATTGATTTTTCTCTCTTTCTCTCTCCCTCTTCCTCTTTGAAATCAATTAAAAAATATATTTTATTGAATTTTACAGAGAGGAAGGGAGAGGGATAGAGAGTTAGAAACATCAATGAGTGAGAAACATAGATCAGCTGCCTCCTGCACAACCCTTACTGGGGATTGATCCTGCAACCAAGATACATGCCCTTGACCGGAATCGAACCCAGGCCGACGCTCTATTCACTGAGCCAAGCCAGTTAGGGCAATAAAAAATATATTTTTTTAAAAAAAAAAGAAAGAAAGAAAAAAGGAAAGAAGAAAAATATTAATCAGTTCCTACAAGAGTACTTGATTCATTCACTACTCATTCATTCATTCATTCATTCAACAGCCATGGAAGCCCTCCCAAGTGATAGGTACTAGCTGCGCAATGGAAAACAAGTCACAGTGCCAGCCATAGAGGGCATGTAGAGAAAATGGTGAGTAAATAAGAAGCTACAATGTTGCCCGGTTGGCATGGCTTACTGGTTGAGCATTGACCTATGAACCAGGAGGTCACGGTTCAACCCCTGGACAGGGCACATGCCTGGGTTGTGGGCTCGATCCCCAGTGTGGGGTATGCAGAAGGCAGCTGATTAATGATTCTCTCTCATCATTGATATTTTTCTCTCTCTCCCCCCCTCTCCCTTCCTTGCTGAAATCAATTTAAAAAATTTTTTTAAGTTACAAGGCATATAACTAAAAGGGGGAAGTGTGGGCAAAAAAAAAAGGGGGGGGGTGTCACATACTAAACTTGACAAACTCAGGAGAAGCCTGCATGGCAAGACTTGCAGACTCAAAGACTGAAAGTAGCCATATAGGATGGTCTGAAATTAAACTTTCTAAAGGAAAGTTATGGTGGATACAGTCCTGTCGTAGGCCTGTATCTTCTCTGACAAAGGTCAATCTTTACCTTAACTGAGCCTGTCTACTGTCTTTTTGCATTTATAATAACGTATGGAATGTCATCATAATTTCCTTTTTCCAGATCCCACAGGACATAATCACTGCACCAGAGCACAGACCACAAAACCGCTCATTGTTATTGTTATTGTGCTAATTGTTTACTGTTAACTAGCTTACACCCAACAATATAAAAGAAATACGTATCTCTCCGGTTTAATTTTTATCCAATATCAGAGAATCTCAGAGATTCACACACACACACTTCACTTTCTCCCGCTTTGCTTTCTCCTGCCTCCCTAATCTATCACCAATGAATTTCATGTAAGCTCCTTATGGCCTCCCCTCTGACTCTGGTACATAAAACAGGTGGTGCCCTGACCCATGTGGCTCAGCTGGTTGGGCATCATCCCATGCACTTCAGGTTGCTGGTTCGATTCTAGCAGCCATCAATGTTTGGGTCTCACAGTAATGTTTATCTCTCCCTCTTCCTTCCTCTCTCTCTAAAAATCCATAAAAAGCCCTGGCAGGAGGATGTATGAGAAGCAGCCAATTAATGTCTCTCTCTCTCTCTCTCTCTCTCTCTCTCTCTCTCTCAGTCAATAAAAACACTAAATTTCTTTAATATTTTAAAATTTAATTTTAAAATATTTTAAAAAAATAAATAGTAAAACTGCCATTTCATGGAGCATTTTCTCAATCCACTGAGATTTCACCTCCCAGCAATTGTCATCTCAGTTTGGCTCAAATAAACTCATAAAAATTATCTTTTAAAAAAAAGAAGAAGAACCCAGCTGTCATGGTTCAGTGCTTGAGCTTTGACCTATGAACCAGGAGGTCATGGCTCGACTACCCGTCAGAGCACATGCCCAGTTGCAGGTTCGATCCCCAGTGCAGAAGGCAGCCGATCAATGAGTATCTCTCATCATTGATGTTTCTGTCTCTCTCTCCCTCTCCCTTCCTCTCTGAAATCAATAAAAATATAGAAAAAGAAAAAAAGAAGAAATTAGATATCAGAAGTAATAAGTACAAGGACCTATGGGAGTTGAGAGGAGGGGCACTGAACCAAACTGGGGGGTAGAGTGGCAATCAGGAAGCCTTCCTGGAAGGAAGGGCCATGCTGAGAGGTGAGAAGTAGTTAGCCAGGCAAATGAATGAGGGCAGAATGGATGTTTTCCCCTGAAGAAGAGACAATACATGCAAAGGCCCAGAGGGAGCCTGGGAAATGCCAACACTGGAATTCTGTGTGTCTGGAGTGGGGTAGGAACATGGGGAAGACAGAGAGGTCAGCCTGGGACAGATCATGATCTGTCTTGTACTTGTTTCTGAGAGTGATGGGAGTCATTGAAGGGCTGTAAAAAGAGGAGTGGCAGGGTGGGTGAGTGTGATAGAAAGTTCAGTGTGGTTGTAGCTCAGAAAGTGAATTTGGAGTGGAAGGAGCAAGAGTGGAGAAGAGAATCTGGTTAGGAGGCAGCTGCAGTAATGACGGCATGAGATGGTGGTGGCCGGGACAGAGGAAGTAGCATCGGGGACGGACAAAGGGGCGAGCCTGGAGCGCAGTGCTGAGAAACGATGACAGCGAGCGTGCTGGAGCTGGAAGACGTGCCTCCTGGATGTCTGGCTGGGGTGGTGCCCTCTCTGAAACAGGAGCCAAGGGCAAAGCAGACTTGGTGCATAATCAGGTCTCATTTTCATGTTTCTGATAAGAATTTCTTAAATTCATATCACTTCTTAACTGTGCCATCAGGTATGGGGGCGGGGGTTTGGTTTTGTAGATCAAGGCAGCCCTCAGAATACTCCTCTTGTGCAGGGAGGGGTTACTCTGAAGAATTAAAGTAAAAATTAGTGAGAGTTGCAGCAAAAAGGGTGCATTTAATTAATACCACCACATTTAACTGATCACTCATTCATTCAGGCCTGGTGCTGGGAGCTAGACAAGAGGCCTTGCCTCATAGAATTTACAATCTAGTAAATCAAAAAGTAATACAGGATTATAAAACCCTGACACTTTTACATAAAACATTACTTTTGCCTCTGTGTGTGTTTTTTATACAAACGCATAGCTTTTATTATAAAAAATAATAATGCCCATCAAAGAATATATGAAAACTATAAGAAATAAAAATAGATTGCTCACAATTCAGAAACAACACAATGCCTATTAATCCTTTCACTCCTTTTCATCTTTGACTCATTATACTCTGTTGACATAATTCACAATAATTCTGCATAAGCCTGTTTGCATAATGCCCTTTTCACCTAATGCCATGATTACAGAATAATCATTACCTCTTCAGAACCATGATTTTCAGAACTAAGAGACAAACCATACTGTGTTTAACCTACCCTCTGTCATTGGTTATTTGGCTTGTTTCCAAGTGTTTGTGCCAAATCAGCAAAAAAGTCCTTGAAAATGGACAGCAAAAATACCAGAGGGAATGAGCAATTGATATGTGTACAGCACTTGGCACAGTGCCTGGCACTGTTAAGTGTTCAATAAATAGTATTTATTCACTCAACAGACATTCATGACCCCATATCAGAAGCCAGATATTGTTCTAGGCTCTGCGGACCTGGCAGTGACCAAGACAGACACAGTTACTGCCCTCCCAGAGCACCCAGTCTGGTGGGCAAGACGGTCTTAAACACATAATGATATGATTATAACTAGGTGATCAAAAGTGTTGTGTGTCAAGGTGCTGGGGGCTATGAGCGTGTACTGTGGAGAGAAGGTAATAGTCTGAGGGGACATCAGAGAATTCTAAAAAGCAAAATAACTGTCAATTTAATAAATGAAGCCCCCCTGGCCAGAGCAGAGGGCAAAGTTAGGGAGCACGGCAATTCCAGGTAGGGAAGCCCACAGGATGCCAGAGGCTGGAAAGGAAGAGGCAAAGGCTCAGAGTGGCACACGTTTCCGGAAGTCTACGCCAGAGGGGGCCGCCCATTTCAGGACCTAGGTGAGGCGCTGAAGATAAGGAGGATGTTGATGACTGACAGGGAGGAGGCAGGGATGGGCAGTGCTGGTGAGCCAGCTAGCAGAGGGGATGGAGAAAGAGGTGACAGTCCAGAGGACTTGGAGGTGATGGGAACTGGAACAGGTGGTGACAGGGGGATGGGGATGGACTAGGCAGTGACAGGGCGGGGGCTAGAGGCAGTGGATAAAGAACAGGGTTGGTGCACACCCTCTGGGGGGCAGCCCTCGCCATTCCCTTTTTCCTCCTCTTCGCCCACTTTTTCCCCACAGACATGCATCTCCTAAACTTGAAGGGACCCCACGAGACTTGCAACCTGGGGAGCAATAGGCAGCAGCAGTTCATCACAGGCTGGTCCCCTGAACCTGTTCCCACGGCCCCCTTTTCTCTAACTTCCCAGAAGCTGGGGCAGCCCAGCTGAGGTTCCCCGGTTGCTTTTTCTATATAAGCCCTTTCTTGTTTTACTGTCCCAGGTTTTGTTTGGTTTTGTTTTAGGAAGAGCCTTCCCGTAGAAACCGAAGACCTACTAGACAAATTCAAAAAGGAGCTGTAAGCAGTACTTACTGTCCCCAACTTTAATAAACTTCCCTCATAGTAAAAAAAACAAGACAGGGTTGGTTCAGACAGCAGGCGCGGACAGCAATGCTGGAGAAGGTGGTGGGAACTGGGTCGAGTGACAGCTGAAGAAAGGGGCAGTGGTTCTGATGCAGGGATGATGGTGAGGGTGATGAGTGACAGGGTCAGAAATGAGCGGTGACCATGGAGGTGACTTAAGAGTGACGGGAAGTGTGGGTGGTGATGATGTGCTGATGGCAAACTAGAGACGCCCACCCTGCCCCCTCCCCTGTGTTTCAGCACAGGAACTGTTTCCTAGGCCTCCAGTTCCATGACTCAGGTCTAGGCATCAGCCAGGCCCCAGATACGATCTCTAGGCGCAGCCACAGCCAGGAGGGCTGGCGGGGTGCCTCCACTGGCTGTGCCCAGGCCCATCAGAGACCCAGGCAGGAGCCTTAGTATCATCTCTGCCGCCTCCTCCTGGGTCCACATTGACCCCAATCTGAGGTCCACCAAGAACCCTAGCCTCTCCTTTTGCCACCGCTGTCCTAGTCAGGACTTTATTCCATCAGCTTTCCCCACAACTGACCCCATTAGAAGTTTCTGGGCCTTCTAAGGCTTTGTCACAACCATTTCCTGGGAGGAGAGAAAAGGGAAGTGGGCTTCAAGCCTGGGGTGAGGAGGAAGCAGGGAGTCTGAATAATCCCATCCAGTCACCCTACAAACATTTACAGGGCTCCTTGCAACATATGAGGGCTGACTTGCACAAGCAGACCTATGTTTCCCTGTTTCCATGAATCTCAGACGGGGGGACAGACATGTAAGTGGCAATCACCATTGAGAGAGTGCTAGTCCCTTGCAACAGACGGGGACAAACTGCTTTTTAAAGCCTGCGGAGAGCGGGCCCCGTTAAAGGAAATCCCAGGACCTGTCTAGTGACTCTTTTGCCTTTTGCTCAGCTGAGCACAAAATGATTTGTCGTGAGTAATCAGGAGGGAGAAAGTGTGGAGGGGCAATAAGAAGGGAACGAAAACTGCTGAGGTAACAGAAGCTAGATGCCGTGAATGAAAAGGGGTCCTATGGGAAGTAACTGTTAGGGCCACCGAAGGAGGAACGCACAAGGCCAGAGTGGTAAAGAATTATGAATTCATTAGGTCATCTGGAAAGCCAGATGGGCTGAGCCCCAAAATCGTGCCAGCACCCAGGAACGGGGAGTCGGAGATTTTAAAGGACTCTAGGCAGTCTTTTCCTGGACAGAGAATTCTCTGGGTGTATCTGGGATCCTGGGAAGGCCCGGAGAGGAAGGATAATGGTCTTAGCAAGTGGAATGTGGCCTTAGCAATGGAATGTGGTCTAAGCGAACGGGAATGCTGGTCGTGAAGTGTTCTAAAGGAGAGTTGGGGAGTGAAGGGGAGGACGGCGGGGGGGGATATCAATTCAATTATTTGATCAGACCTAACAGCAACCTCACAGGGTGATCTGATCATAAATTTTTAATTGGGCCTGGCCAGTGTGCTCAGTGGTTGAGCATTGACCTATAAACTAGGAGGTCACAATTCAATTCCCAGTCAGGGCACATGCCCGGGTTGCAGGCTCGATCCCCAGTTGGGGGTGTGCAGGAGGCAGCCGATCAATGATTCTCTCTCATCATTGATGTTACTATCTCTCTTTCCCTCTGCCTGCCTCCCTGAAATCAATTAAAATATATTTGAAATAAATAAATTCCTAATTGGGCAGATTACAGTGGGTAGTCACGGCCCAGGCCGATAGCTTATTTTTTAAATTAATTAATTTAAAATTTTTCTGATTGATTTTTTTTTTCCTTTGGGGGAAAGAGAGGAAGGAAGAGAGAGACACACAGAGAGAGAAACATTGATTTGTTGTTTCACTTAATTATGAATTTATTGGTTGATTCTTGTCTGTGCACTGACTAGGGATCAAAGCCCCAATCTTGGCGTGTCAGGGGACGACAATGCTCTAACCACCTGGGCTACCAGCCGAGGCCTGTACCTCCTTTAGTGAAAGGTTTATCCTCACTTTACCCGAGCCCTATCCATTGTTTCTGGGCATCTACGTTAACACATCTTTGAAAAGTCCCCTTTCAGACTCCTCCTCCTAAAGCAGCGGTTCTCAACCGGTGGGTCTCGACCCCTTTGGTGGTCGAATGACCCTTTCACAGGGATCGCCTAAGACCATCCTGCATATCAGATATTTACATTACGATTCATCACAGTAGCAACATTACAGTTATGAAGTAGCAACGAAAATAATTTTATGCTTGGGTCACAGCATGAGGAACTGTATTTAAAGGGCCAGAAGGTTGAGAACCACTGGACCTAAAGGGTCACCACCCTTTAGAAAGCACATGTTAACTATCCTGTCCTCGGATCTGACTGTGCTTTCTCCCACCTTCATATAATCTTCCCTACTGTTCTCCATCACAAATTCATAAAGGAAACTGCAAATCGTTACACTTAGAAGCATGTATCTCAGTGTTGAGATCTTGCTTCCAGGTGTATCCTCCATTTGACTCAAATAAATTTTTATAAAAATTCTCTGCTGGTTTGGGCATTCTTATGGCAGTGCTAAACAAGAAAAGGGTGCCAGGGAGAAATTGCTACTGTGGAGGAGCCAAAATGATTGTCAAGAACAGGGATGTCTAGAGGGATAAATACTGATAGAAAAAGTAAAAGTTAAGCCCTAACCGGTTTGGCTCAGTGGATAGAGCGTCAGCCTGCGGACTGAAGGATCCCAGGTTCAATTCCAGTCAAGGCATGTACCTTGGTTGCAGGCACATCCCCAGTAGGGAGTGTGCAGGAGGCAGCTGAACGATGTTTCTCTCTCATTGATGTTTCTAACTCTCTATCCCTCTCCCTTCCTCTCTGTAAAAAAATCAATAAAGGATATATTTTTTTAAAAAGTAAAAATTAAAAAAAAAAGAACAGGGCCCTAGTTGGTTTGGCTCAGTGGATAGAGCATCGGCCTGCAGACTGAAGGGTCCCAGGTTCGATTCCGGTCAAAGGCACATGCCTGGGTTGCGGGCTTGATCCCCAGTGGGGAGGGTGCAGGAGGCAGCTGATCAATTATTCTCTCTCCTCATTGGTGTTTCTATCTCTCTCTCCCTCTCCCTTCCTCTCTGAAATCAATTAAAAAAAAAAAAGAACAGGGATGTCTAATATTCAACTTGAGCGTGTTGGGTTTGTGCAAAGTAAGCTTCCTACTTCTCCCAAAGCCTTCAGCAGAGTTAGGTGCTAACATGAAGACCTCCTATGACATAAAAACACTTCTCTGACCTGTTCACTGTGCATCTAGTCTCCATCCAAGGTGGGGTCTGGCCCCCAGCTGGCTCCTCTCTGCCTCCCTCACTTGATGGTGAATGGGCTCACAGGGGCCACCAAGCAAGAGCCCTAGGAGGCTTTGGTTTCCTGGATCCTCCCAACCAGGATCCTGTCTGAGCTGGCCCCACCCACCTTTCCAGTCTCAGCTGGAACTCCAAGCTCCAGCTTTCCCAGGGCCTCTCTCCTGCCTATGGGCTTTTGTACAAATTGTTACCTCTGCCTGGAGCACCCCACCTGGCTAATTCTTTCTCATCCTTCAGGTCTGAATATAGAGGTACAGGGCTGGCTTTATGGGCAGGCAAGCTGGGTCTTAAAAGGGCCCTGCACTTGACTTAATACGGTTTCTTTCTTGAAACTCTAAATCAGCGGTTCTCAACTTGTGGGTCTCGACCCCTTTGGCGGTCGAACGACCCTTTCACAGGGGTCGCCTAAGACCATCTTGCATATCAGATATTTACATTACGATTCATCACAGTAGCAACATTACAGTTATGAAGTAGCAACGAAAATAATTTTATGCTTGGGTCACAACATGAGGAACTGTATTTAAAGGGCCAGAAGGTTGAGAACCACTGCTCTAAATAGTTTTTGAATCAGGAGACCTGCCTTTTCATTTCTCACTAGGCCCTACACATTATATAGCCAGTCCTGCGGGGGTGCTTTTTTTCTGGTAAAATATCCCAAGTCCCAGTTTCCTTTGGTTGATTGTATTGTAGTCTTCACTAACTAGGCTTTACATTCCAAGAAAACAGAAACCATTTGGTAGGCTCTGGTTTTCCCTTTCCTAACAGTGTTCAGTTTCCATCTTAGAACCCATTTTGTTCAGCTGGTGCTCTTACCTTGCTTGGGGCCAGAGAAGGAACATGTGACTTAGGGCCTAAGTCTTAGGCTAATCCAATCAGGTCAGACTATTCTAGTGACCCAGCATGTGACCAAGCTGGTCCAATCAGAGTGCACCTCTGGGTGTCTGCTGGACAGAGATTCTCCTTCTTCCCTGCCAGAATCATGTAGCCTGGAGCTACTGCCAGGTGCCTGAGAAACACAAGAGGATCCAGGCTTAGGATGAGGCTGACACCCTGGAGGAAAGAGAGGAGAAACTAAAAGGACGTTGATCATGGATCAAGCCTCACCTGAAGTTTTTCTCTGGTTTTTCAATTATGTGAGCCAATGAATTACCATGGTTGCCCAAGCCACTATGAGTCCAATTTTTGCATCCAGATGCTTCTTACCTGATATTGTATATATTTTGCTCATGGTATTTCTGGCACCTACTACAACCTGGCATAAAATAGGTCCTCAATAAATATTTGATGAAATATTAACAAATAATAAACAAATTTGTTATATAATAAACAAAAAAATGAATGACACTCAAGCCCTCTGGCAGAAAGGCCAGAGGTACTACTTTGCACATGAGACCCTTCCAGGACCTGTTGTGCAGAGTTCTGCTGGCCTCATGGATCCTGAACACCTCAAGGGATCCCTGCACGTCCCTCACTGGCTAGGGCCCAAATCCTGGAACAGCCCAGAGCTTGGTCACTTTCTGCTCATCCCTGACAGCCAGGCCTGCTGTGGTTTCTCTCCAACTAGTTATCCCTGGGCTTAGAACTGTATGTTGGGGTCCAGCCCCAACAGGTCCAGGGATTCCCAAAGGTGTGGACGCAGTCAGCGAAGAAGGAATGACACAGAGACAGCGTTCAGTTGGTCATCATAGCTAGGTTCTCTTTTTTTTGTCCTGTTACCTCTATATTTATACCATTTGATCCTATAGGCATGCCTCTATAATCACATCATGGTATGTTTTGGGTAACCTTCTACAGTTCCTTGTTTCTTATCTGACCTTTGCCAAAAATCCTGTCTCCATTGTATCTAGTTCTGTTGATTTTAATCTTGTCTAGGTTAATCAAGGGCTATTCCAAGGTCACTGCTCTACTGATAGGCTACAAAAAAGTGACTGAAGGAGATTATCCTACCCAGTAAAGGTTATGTCCTCCCAGCCCCGCTGCTTGCCTTCCCTGGGACTGCCCTGTGACAGTGGGTCTCCAGGGGTACAGGCTTTGGTGCTTTCCCTGGTGGGCAGACCCCTGGGGATGTGGGCCCAACAAGTCCCAAATTTATTGCCAACAGTCTTAGTCCAAGTTCTTCATAAATAGTACATGGTATTTCTGTAACACTAGGGGGATTTACTGATTTATTCTCTTTCTTGTCCTGTTAATCCCTAACCTGGGGAAACAACCTTTCTCGGGGAGGTGGTCCTGTTTAAAACACATAGCGCTAAGAGAGGGAGCAAACCATATGCCATATACACTAGGTCCCTTGAAACATAAGCTGTGCAGATGTTTCTTCCCTGCAGCGACTGTGTCAAGCAGCAAGGATGGACCGGCCTCCGGCAAATCCCCCCATTTTTATTTTTTAAATGACAGCGTGTGTAAATCAGCGGCCACCTCTCAGATTGGGTTATTTAAGACTCGGAAGAAGACTTGTTTGTGATTTTGTTAACAGGTCAGTCCGAGGCTTAACCCTATATCGGCTCCCCACACCTGTACCCTGAGACTGGGGACCCCAGCCTGGACTGGCCACTGCCTTACCCAGTAGCTTCATACAAGTGACCCGTATTTGAGATTCAGTCTCCTGCTCTGTAGAATGTGAGAGGATGTGGACCCGTTGATTCCAGAGGAGGCCCTGAACTTGTGTGAGACAGACAGGGGTACCAGTTGGAAATGGGGGGTTTCATTCAATTCGGCTGTTCTCTCGTTCAGCAAGTATTTGTAAACAGCTATCACGTGCCTTGCCCAGGCACTGGGACTTTCGGTCACATTCTTTAAGCTTCCTGCTTCCTGACCACTTACTCTGAAATCTGGGTTGTGACCTCAAAACCTAAAGGCATCCCAACCCCACATCCTGACCTCTGTGGCCCCCGTTTCTTCATCCTCTGTTTCTGCACTTACCCCCTCACGCACATTTCCAGCCTGTCAGACGTATTGCATAGAAGTGTGGCTTCTGGCAACCCAGGAGTAGGAGCGTATTCAAGTGTGAGTGCTGGATAAGTGTATGTGCACTCAGTGTGAGAGCACTGAGAGTGTCCATGTGTGCGTGTCAGTGTAAGGACAGGTGTGTGTGCCAGAATGGGAATGTGGCAGTGCATGAGTGCACATGAGTGAATCTAAGCGTGCTTGAGCATCTGAGTGTGTGGATGAGTGAGAGACAATGTCAGAGGATGACTATGCCTGTATGAGTGCGTAGCACATGCGTGTGTACAGGTGTGTCAGTGAGTGTGTAAATGTGTTTGTGTGAGTGTGTACACATACGTCCTTCAGTCACAGCAGACACACCCTCGTGTATGTGGGCACAGATGCACCTCCAAGAGCCAAAGGTGATGCAAGCTGTAAACCCTCAGTCTGATAAAAGGGAGACTTTGTTCCCAGGTTGGGGTCATCTCCACTCTCCACCCCTGACATGGACCGGGCATCCCCAGCTAAAGGCGACCGCTAACAGGAAAGAGCTCCCTCAGACTGAGCCAGCAGCTCTGCCTGCCTCTACCTTAGGCCAGGCCACCTTCTCCTCTCCTGCAACCAATTTCCGGCCAGGCCCTGTCAGTGACCCTGAGCGGAGAGGGAAAGAATGAAGGTGGTGGGCAGGACATTCCAGGTGCCTCCTCAGCTATGGGGGGCGTCTCCATGGAGACGAGCGGTGGGCCATGACCAGATGATTATCAGGGCTCCCAGAGTCCTCTCTCCCCTTGCCCAGCCGCTCCCAGCCAAGCCTTCTTGGCTCTGAGCGCAGTGAGGAAGCCTGGCAAAAGCTTCACTCTTCACAGGGGCTTCTGGGAAGCTGGTCAAGGTGACTGAATCCAGTGGGAGGCTTTATTCCCAGAGAGCTCTGGAGATGGGGAAAGGCAGTACTCACCCCTTCTCCACACCACACCATATCACACTCTGACCTGAAGGTATGACCAAGACAGTCAAAGGAGGGGAGCTGGGTCAGGTTAGTCAGTTTTCAGCCCGCTCAGAGTCTCACCCCACTGGCAACGTTGGCTGTCCCATGAGTGCCCCTTAGTGCTTCCCCCACCCAGGTCTTCTCGTTTGGGGCCATACGCAGGAACGAGACGGGAACATAGACCCTCTTCCTGCTCCCAGAGCTGCTGGAACTCCCAGTGTGTTGGTGAGAGCAGGAAAAAGCTTCCAGAGTTATCGTCATTATCTTGGTGTCTGCCCCACTCTTGAGCTGAAGTGGAAGGGCAGTGAGACCTGCAGAGGCTGTGAAACGAGATTCGCAAACACAGATTGGGACTGTGCTTCTGCCCTCCACCTGCCTGGGAATGACTCTCTCCCGACTCCATACATACTACCCTCTGACCCCTAATTGGTGACATGACTGCTTTCAACCCACACAGGGAGCTCAAAAGGAAGCGTCATAATAATAATATTTAATATTGTTATTGTATATTCTATAGCACTTCCTACCACACCTGGCATTGTTCCATACATATGTTATCTCATTTCATCCCCACCTAATGCAGCCTAATGAGGTAAGTACTAGTATTATCCCCATTTTACAGATAAAGAGACTAAAGAGCAGAGAGGTAAACTGTCAGGTCCAGCAGGAACAGTGTATCCTGGGAGGGCTGCACCGAGAAGAGCTGGAGGGGCTTTCACAGAGCTGGGGGCAGGGCCACCGGGTCCAACAAGGGATGGCCTGGGACTAACAGCAAGCAGCCACTGCCCCTAGTGGGAGGCGGCGAGAGCAATGTGACCGAAACACAGTGGAAGCCCTGCAAAGGGCACCGATATCTTGACCTTTCTCCACCCCGCCCCCCAACCACTCCCACCTTCCCTGCTGTCTGATTTCCTAGCTGTGCTTCCCACCTGCCAGACCCAACTGGAAGCCAGAGACCCAGGCGGTACAGCCCATAGATATTAGCCTCCTGGGGCACAGAGCAGCTGGAGATTGGATCTGGGGGACACGGAGACTCCACATGCCTAAGGTCCATGGCTAGGAAGGACTGGTTTGGAACAAGGGTCAACTGGACCCAAAGACCCGCTCCCTGAGAGGTTGCAAAGGGGGGTGAGAGGAGCCAGACTGGGGACAGAAGACGATTCTAGTCCCAGGTCTGCTGCACTGCTCTGTGACCCTGAACGAGACCCTGGGCCTCCGTTTCCCCTTTACACGAAGAGGAGGTGTCCCACTCTGGGACAGCCAAGGAGCCCAGACAGATGGAGCCTGTGTTCCCACTGCCTACCTCTCCCTTGCCTCAAATAAGCCTGGCACCGAAGGCTGAGGCCCCAGCGTCCTTGAGGAAGCCATGCCAGATGCTGGGCAGACACACCCGCTCCTCTGCCCGCCTCGGGACTCAGACTTGTCCCAGGTAAACTCCTTCGGGCTCCCTGAGGGCCCGGCTCCTCAGTCTCTCCTCCCTTTGTGCTGCCAGCATTCCCTGGCCCACAACTCAGAACCCCACCCAGGAAGGGCTCCCTCCTCCCGGTGAAGAGGTGCAGGACCCTGCCTAGGCCAGCACCCCACAGACCCTTCATCAGGCACCAAGGGCGTCCCTGACCACTGAGATCTGTGTTCCGGAGTATTCTCTTCTCTCCCCTTCCCACCCCACCCAGCTCTACTCCACCCATGCTGCCCCGGGGGAGGGGGGCCGGGGCGCCCCACCCAGGTTTTCAGACAAACAAAATCAAGGAGAAAGAGTTAGCAAAGAGGAGGGAGCTCATTACCAAAAATTAAGGAGGTGGCATGCCCTGGAGTAAGATGAGCGGGACTGGGCTGGCAGGTACGCACAGAGATGGGCTCCAAGGTACACAAGATGTTCACTTGTCAGTACACAAAGACCCAGACACAGGGCCAGGCAGTGACAGAGCAAGACAGAGACGGTGGGCCAGAGGCACAGACCCACAGAGACAACCAGACACCCTGAGAGGGAGACCCGCACACGCAGCAGCCCTGGGAAGTGCACGCTTGCCTGTGCTCACACAGAAGCAGGCGCACAGGAGACAGGAGCCACGCTCAGGTTTTAGGGAGACTGATTTCAATCCAAACAAGTCAGAACGTTAAGGAAACACGGGCTCCTCCAAAGTGGGCCGTGGAAAGGACTCAGCCCGGGAGGCAAGGACAGAGGTGGGGCGTGGGAGCTGTCTAGCCCCCCACAGGGCGATTCTCCTCCCAAGTTCACCGTGGAAAATGGATTAAAGTACTTTCCTAAAGTGAACGAAGAGATTTCTTTCTGGAATGTGCTCTCGGCCAGATCGGCTAATCAGAGGCATCACTGCCAGGAAGTGTGTGGCGAGGTGGGAAGCTTTCCTCCTGGCCCTGGCACTCCCTGCCACTTGGCTCAGGTCCCTCCTAGCCTCTGCCCTGCCTCACTGCTCCTGGCCAGGCCTCACCCTTTCTCATACCAACTGACCCTCCATCCAACATGTCCCCTTGGCTGGGTGCTCTTCTGCCCTCCACACCTGTGTCTCTTGTGTCTCCCTTCAATCTTACCCCAAAAGCCTCCTCTAGTCAGGGCATAGCAAGCCATCATCCCCACTCTTCTCCTCCCCTCCCGCCCCCCCTCTCTACCTCGGCAGGAAATTCAGAATCTGTGAAATGAATCTGATGCAGAAGAGGATGTTGAATTCAATGACCTTAAAAACACAGCGTTCAGTATCTCTCCTTCACCACCACCCGCTTCCCCAGCTCTGCAGGAAAAGCCATGAGGTGAGGTGACATTTATTGACTGTTTACCATCCGCTGGTCATTGTGCTAAGTCCCTTTCATGAATTATCTTCCATTACTTCCTCCTTTCAGTATCTCCCAATTCACAGATGAGGAAACTGAGGTTCAGAGGGGAGAATGATCACCCCAGGTCCCACAGCTAGAGAGAGGGCAAGCTGGGCCTGGAATCCAGGCTTGACTACTTTCCTTAACCTTGTAAACTCCTTAACCAGGCCTCCCATCACCAGAAGGCCTCCCACCACCGCCTGAGCCGACTGGTCAAGGTCAACAGCAGGATTTGGGAAGAAAGGATGGCGGAAAGACATGGGGGATGCGGGGGAAGACAGCAGGTGGGACACTGCAGGTGGGATCAATGTGGCTGGAATGAAACTCTGAAGCCACATGAGTTGCCCTTCCTCCCCCAGGGCCTGGGAAGGGAACACTCCCTCTGGCATGCTTCCCTCCAACATTCCATCCACTCCTCTTGCGAGCTGGGGACAAAGAAGGGTGGAGACCTGAGATGGAGCTGCCTTCTCCCACCCCACCTCCAGAGTCCTCGCTGTGTGACCCTGCTTTTGCCACCCACCCTCTCTGGGCTATGGTCTACTCATCTGTGAAATGGCTGGGGAGCAAGAGCTGGTTTGGCCTCTAAAACTCACAGTCCTCCTGCCAAACCCAGGAATCCTCGGCACCCGTGGGGTTAACTCTGCAGGAGGGCTTGGGTTGAGGCCACCTTCCCTTTTATTCTCAGTGAAACTTGAGGATTGGGTGAGGAAGGAGAAGGTGAGAAGGAGCATGTGATCGCCTGCCAGAGCTTCCTGGGCTCAGGTGTGCCAAGCCCTTTGCCTTCCTGTGCAGTCAGGGCACCAGCGTCAGTCAGCCCAACCCCAGTCTTACCGACTCAGATGTGCCTCAGACCTGGAGAACTGAAACCGGGGGAGACAAGGGTGCATGCAGCTTGGTCTCTGGGATCGGACCACTGACTGTAGAAGATGATGGAAGCATGGGGATGGCTTCCTGGAGAAGGAGGCATCAGAGCAGATCAGGAGGGTTTTAGTGAGTGGGCAGGTTAGGAAGGCACAGGAGCACACAGAGAAGTCGGATGGGTGGAGCGTTGTGAAGGGATGGCTAGGGCCAGGGGCCAGGGCCTGCAGGGCCTGAATGCAGGGGGGGGGGGGGGGGCGGGTTGGATTATCTCTGGACAGTGGGGAAAGCCATGGAAAGAGACTCACTTTCAGAGGGGGTTTCAGAACAATCCCCTGGTTGCTGTATAGAGTGACTGGGACAGGCCTGGAGGTAGGGAAGCTGCTAAGGGGCTGTGACCAAGCAATGGGTGGATTTTGGCGGAGCCTGAACAGCTGCCAGCTGTAGAAGACAATATAGGTTCCTGGTCTGATTGGACTCCTCCAGCAACGGAGAGCTCACTATTTCTTGGGTAGCCAGCCGCCCTCCCCTCCGGGCAGCTCTGCCTGGGAGGAAGCTCTCCCCTAGGCCAGGCTCAGCCCCTCTTCCTAGGCTGATGGGGAGTGCAGGGGTCAGGAAGGGGATGCCATTCACGTGCGGGACTCCCAGGAAGATGGGAGCTTGGGGGAAAGTGTGGCGCCGCTGAGTTCAAGCTGAGAGGAAGGGGCTCTCTGACCTGGCTGCGTGCTCCTGGCTGGGCACGCTGGGTATTTGTGTCCAGATACGCGGACGCTCCTTAGCTGGCCCCAGGAGCACAGCAGGACCAGCAGACAAATGTTGACACAATGGGCAGTTTCAGGCATATATTTTATTGTTGTTTTTTTTATATATAAAAGCAAGAGTACATGTATTGAGTGGAGGATTAAGAGAGTAAAGACCCAATTTAGAGTCTCCAACCCCGCCCCCCTAAAATTAAGACATCTGCTATATATTTTTTTTTTAAAAAAGAGCAAATATGAAACTTATGACCTGGACTTCACCCCACTTCTCATGCCTACATTATGACAAAACACGTTATTCAGCTCCTACTTATATACAGTCAAAGGCTCACACCTGGGCTGTGGCCCCCTCCTCCCAGCCCTGCCCATATTCCCCTCGTACCATCCCCAAGGCCTCCCCTGAGCCCCTGCTTGGAAAACAGGGTAGACACACACGCACTCAGAAACATATCTGGACCCTCCTCCACCTGCAGCCCCTGAAACATGCAGGCCCCTGACACTTTCCTCACTCCCCCCCAACCCTCCCCCTTAACCCCCTCACTCCCAGCTAAAATCCTTCCACTTGGTCCTTTGCCCTGAATATCTGGGGAAACACACACACACACACACACACACACACACACACACACAGAAGCACACGCACGCACTCACGTACCCGCTGCCCATTCCCTCCCTTGGGGAGACAAAGTTCTGTTGGCCCTACGCTCTGTCCATCACAGTTTAAGGACAGTGGCCTGAAGTCCTATGTGGGCAGGGGCCAGTGGGAAGTCCTGGAGGGACTGTCCAGAGGGGTGGGGGCAGACAAGGAGCTTCTCAGACTGGAGGGAGGTCGTGAGGGGGGCTTCCAGGGAGCAGCCCCTGCACAGTCAGTGGATGCTCCAGGGAGAGGGGCAGGGGTGGCCCTGCCCACTCAGACCTGCTCCTTGTGCTTCACGTGGGCCAGCTTCACATTCTCCTGCTCAGTGGAGGGTGGAGGCTGCTCCAGGTGGCAGCCGATCATGAGCTGGTACACGAAGACTCCCGCAATGGAGCCCAGGAGCGGGGAGACGATGGGCACCCACCACCACTGGCGGCCGGTCCTGGGGAGCAGAATATGGAGTTAGGGGCGGGCGGGGCCGGCAGAGGGAAGGCAGGCTGAGGCTGGCTGGGTGGGGGTGGCACTCACGTGAACACTTCCGAGCCCCAGCCGGCGATGGCGGTGAAGAGGCGGGGGCCGAAGTCCCGGGCAGGGTTGACAGCGTAGCCAGAGTTGAAGCCCATGGAGGTGCCGATGACCAGAACCACCAGGCCCACGGTGAAGGCCTCCAGGCCCCGGGGGACGGGGTTGTTGTAAGGGTCCACAATGGCCAGCACACACACGATGAGGGAGGCTGTGCCGATGAACTGGCGAGCAGGGAGAGCAGGTGAGGAGGAGCCCCCACCCCACCCTCTGGCCCCGCCTTTGGGTCTCTGGCTTCCCTCCAGCTCTTAGTCTTGTCACCGCCCGCTTTCTCCTCCATAGGACAGTGGTGCTAGGACTTTTTCAGGGGTAAGGATCCTCTGGGGAGCTGGTTAAATATAAAGAGCTGCCATTCTGACTCTGACGGAGGTGTCCCCACACATGGAGGTGTCCCCACACTGTGAGAAACTCTGCTTTAGGCAAGGAGTCCTGTCCCCCAGCCAACCCATCAGCAGCCCAGGGCAGCCTGGTCCCCTCCCTGTGTTCCCTTCACGTGTCTCCAGCCCATACCTGATCGAAGAAGCCATTGACCATGTCCAAGTGTCCAGAAGGATAGGTGGCAAAGATGCCAGCTGTGCCGTTGGGGCCCGAGACTATAAGCTGGTTGTCGGCAAAGGCCCAGATTGCATCTGATGACAGGTTAAACCCCAAGTGGGTGAGTGCAGAGGCCTGAGCCCAGTTTCTCCTCTTAGGCTGGACCCACCCTCCCAGGGGTCATGGGTAAGTAGAATCACTGCTGTTTACTCAGGAGCCGGAGGCAGTGAGGTGGGTGGGGTGAGGGCCTGAGACGCTATTGTTGCCCAACTCGTTTATTTCCCCTGTGCCCCGCACCTTGGGCTTGTGCGTGAATGAGTGAGTCATAAGCCGGGGGCCTGGGCAGGCCCCATCTGTCTGTCATGGGAGGGCCTGATGCCAGCAGGTCCCAAGTAGGAGGAGGGGGTAGTGGAGGAGGGTAATGCTTACCATAGTACAGCCCGAAAACTATCCCAGCGCCCAGGAAGGCTCCCAGGGTCTGCGCCAGGGTATAGATGGGCAGCTTGATCCAAGGCTCTCTCGCCAGGAAGCACATGGCAAAGGTCACAGCGGGGTTCAGGTGGGCCCCTGCACAGATGGGAGAGGGGACCTATTGGCCATCGCCTGCCACCGTGGGGAGGCCAGGATTCCACACCACCTTCATGTTCCCCGTCTCTGGCCCGGGGGAGCAGGGGTGCAGAGAAGGGTTTCTTGTACCAGATGGCGGGTTGGATTGTGGAACAGGCCAACTCTGCTAATCTCTGATTCCAAGGTGAGAGTCAGAGTCTAAGTACCAAGTTCCCTCTCCACTCCTCTCTTCCCAGGGCTCAGAGCTCAGGCCACAGCTATGCCCTGCCCTTGGGAATGTCCCCCCACCCTACTCCACATGGGGGCCCCTTGTGAGAATGTTTTGAGGGTGGAGCAAGGCCTTACCGGAGACCTGGCCAGCGATGAGGATGCCCAGGGTGACGGCAAAGCCAAAGGCCAGGTTGATGGTAAGGAAACCACCATGGGTGCCCCGGCTGAGCACGACCTGGGCCACGGAACCACAGCCAAACATCTGTGTCAGGAAACAGAAAACGTAGTGAGGGTGAGGCCCGGCTGAGGCGCAGCAACTCTCACTTTAGAGGGACGGGTGAAGCCAGAGACCTCTGCCTGCCCCATCAGGAGGACGGAGGGCCGGTCCTGGACTTCAACCGAAAGCCCTCCTGCTGCAGTTGCACTCTGAGAAGAAGCGAACATGCCCTTCCACCTGCAATATCCCAACTCTAACATAACAGGTCCCCGTGGAAGCAGAGTCTGCAACTGGGCGCCCTAAAGATGGCTGAACCATCTTCATTGATTTTTGTTGAACCTCAACAGGAGTGGGGTGGAGGGGAACAGTTTTCATCTTAGCAGTTTCTCCCCAGCCCTTCACTCACTCATCCCCCACCTGCAGGTGCCTCCCTTTTTGCCCCAAAGAAGAGCTAAGTGGTGGTGGTGGTGGTGGTGGTGGTGGTGGTGATGGGGGCGGCACACAAAAATGGGGAGGGGAGGAGGCCAGAAGTTAGGCTGAATCCACTTTTCCTGAATCTGGGATGTCAGAGCCCCTGCCCATGCCCCTGGCTCCCCTCAGCCCTTCTCAGCACCCTCGCCCTCCTTGACCTGACCCTGTCCTAGAGCCTCCTCTCTCCACCAGCCCTGACCTCTCTCCCCCAGTGGTCCAGGGCCCCCCTCAGATGTGGAGTTCCTAAAGACAATAAGTGGCTCCTCTCACTAGCCCTAGTCCAGGCCCCTGGGCAGTGGAAGTGGGGGAGATTAGTTCTAAGCTCTCTACCAGGGATGGGGGGATTCAAGAGGACTAAAGTCCTACAAGAACAGAATGTACTGTTTCCCTTGTTCAAATGTATAAATGCTTCTGCGCCGGTTGTAAAGGGCTGTTGCCCTGAGCCCCCAGAGTATCCCCCAAAGCTGCTCCAGCCCCTGCCCAGGTCTCCTCTCTCACCTTCCCATAACTAAAGGTTTGCTATCTACCCAGCAGGCAATTTCCAAGGCCCGTGCTAAGGGTCCCTGTCAATTCTGATGGGTCAGTGTCCTGTGGACTGGGTTGTTAGGCATTCTCATTATCATCCCTCAGAAAGATCAAGAGATAGTGGAGAAGCCAGCGGCAAAGGTGACGCAGGACAAAGGTGTACAGGCAGGTGCGAGCAAAGATCAGAGGTGGTGAGTATGTGGGGGTAGGAGGAGTGACGGGCACGTGTGGGTCTGGGGAACCCTGCTGCGCTTGGCAGGCTCTGGTCTCAGTTCCTTGCCCGCCTGAAGGCCAAACCTGGCTCCATCCCAGGAGGCCTTGGAGTGAGAAGCTGTCAGAGCCAGTTCTACCACCTTGGGGCTAATCTTCCTCTTCCTCACCCTCCTTCTCCCCAGTGCCCCTCCCTTACTAGGTACCCCAGAGAAAGGGGCTCTCCTGGCTCTAAAGCCAATTCTGATTCCACTACTGCAGGCTCTAGGCCCCCAACCCTCAGAGGTGTACGCAGGCAAGCCCTCCCCCACCTCTCGGGGGTCTCCCAAGCCTGGCTCTCTCTCTTCAGGCTGCCCTTGAGGTGCTGCTTTTCACTGACACCCAATGCCTCGCACTCACCTGAGCCTGAAACCCTCCTTCCTGGGTTCAGCACTAGGCCTGACTGTTCCTTTGTGGGGGAGGTGAACTGAGACTTGGGAGGGGACAGGGCGACCCCTCCGTGAATGTGGAAAGCAACGTCCCCTGTCCTGGCTGCTCTCAAACGGGGACAGGGAGTGGGGGACTCAGGGCTCTGGGACGGGAGAATGATAAGCACCTGCCCCACTCCTGTCCTGGCACAGGGGAGGGAGGAACGGGGATGACTGGTAGGGCCACTCGTCGTGTGAGGGGCTGTGGAGAAAGTGCCCCCTGGTTTCCTTACCCCCCCCCCCCTTCCTGTTTCCAGAGGTGAGTCTCAGCTCTCCTCTTCCCACGGTGCCAGTTCCATCACCGCCACCCATTGGGGTGGGCCACGCCAGCCCTCCCTGCCTCTGGTTAAGCTTCCAAGTCGGCAGGGGGCTGGCAGGTCTGCAGGACCTGGGGCTGGGGCTGGGGCTGGGGCAGGAACGGGGTAGCCTACCCGCCACAGTGGAGCAACCCAACCCAGAAGTAACCAACGGGGAAAACAGAGGAGGTAACCACCACCAGAGCGGCTGAAAATCAGAAACTGGGACAGGAAATGGGGACTCTAACCGCTGTGTCTGCCAGACCCAAAAAATGCAATCAGTCACCCAGGAACAACCCAGGGACGAAACTGGTGTAACCAGGGAGTAACTGGGTCTGGTGAGTAACCAGGCAGGGGACGTGTCCACTCGAGAACCCACAGAGTAGCTCAGAGCCTGGGTAACTGGCAGGGTCTGGGAGTGGCTCAGCAGGAGGGGAGCCCCTTCAGGGACACCACTTCCTCTGCGCCTGGGCCCCAATCCTTCCACAGCCTCCTATCGGCAGGATCCTGCTTTCCTCTCGCTCTGCTGTTTGCACCCTGTGGGCCTCCGCCCTCTGCCCCAACCCGTGGCAAACTGTCCTCATGGGAACTTTTGGACTTTCTGAGGCTTAATTATTCATTAGGGGCCAGGTATCAGACGCCAACTAACCTAATAGGGACCCATCTGCCTCTGCCCCCACTGCGTCCTGGGCTGGGACGCTGAGAACTTGGGGAGCCATGGGAGCCTGGAGAAAGGGCTGGAGGTCCCAGAGGGCAGGGGTGGCCGCGGCCGGCCTGTGGGCTGGGTCACTGGGGAGTGACAGCCCTAGGAGACGGGGTGAAAGCCAGGTGGGGAGAGCACTCTGGGAGGGATCAAGGTGGGGATCAGAGCTGGGAGAAGGGTCGGGACTGTCTTGAGAAGCACAGCGCTCCGATGCACAGGGTTAGGGCTGGTAGGGGCGGGGGCAGAGGGGATTCCCTAGGTCCCCCCACTCACCACGAGGATGAGGGTTCCCAGGCACTCAGCCAGCGCCTGGCGCAGCAGCCGGTAGCGGATGTGGAGCATCTCCCCGCAGCGGTTCACCAACTCCTTCTGTCGACCCATGTTGGGGCAGTTAGCGGCGGGCGGGCAGGTGGCGGAGCGCGGAGGGAGGCGGCGGGCGGGCGGGGCGCAGTGCCCGTGAGCGCCGGCTGGCGCCCTTTATAGCGGCGGGAGGCACAGGTCCCGCCCGCCCCGCCGCCCCGCGCCCCGCCCGCTCAGTCCTGCTTCGCACGCCTTTAGCCTGCCCGGCCCCGCAGGCGTGGGCGGCCTCCCCACACCTTGCCTGGGAGGTTGGTGGGGATGCGGGGTTGGAGGGTGCTAATGAGGAAGGTGGAGGAACGTGGGGTGTGAGGGACCTTAGGAGTGAGGTTGGCCCCGGAGAGCACTTGGGGGAAGATGTGTCTTGGAGGCTGAGGGCCAATGGTGGGGTTCAGGCATGTGCAGGGCGTGGCTGGGGGGCAATGGAGCTGCCAGGGAGATTGCCTTGGCCCCTGACCCTGAGCTTTGCTGTCATCCCCGCCATGGACATGTCAGAAAGGGCTACAGGATGGCTGGAGCCAGCATGTCCTCAGTCAGGGGGCTGGAGGCAGGAGGCTGTGGGCCCCAAGGGAGAAGAGACCCTCTCATAGACCAACGCAGGGGCACACACAGAACACGTGCTGAGTTCCAGCCAGAGCGCACGGGCCTTTGCTCCTTCTGCTGTGAGTGCTTCACATGTTGCATGACCAGCTCTGTCCACACATGACATCGGTCTTGTAGGCCTGATCACACTCGCCGGGCATCTCTCATGGCTGTGCACATCCTGTCTGATATGGCTGAGTTGGCTGAGGTGGTCACACATGTACCTGAGTGCATTTTGCACGTGGCTCCAGGGACTGAAGTTGTCCATGCCACATGCTTGCCTGCAGAGTAGGTCCCAGCTGGGTTTGTTTTCCTTAATTTTTTTGTTAATCCTCACCCATGGATATTTTTCCCACTGATTTTTTTTTTTTTTAAGAAAATGAAAGGGAGGGGGAGAGACAGAGAGAGAAACATCAATGTGAGAGACACATCGACTGGTTGCCTCCCGACCGGGGCGGGGATTAAGCCTGCAACCAAAGTAGGTGCAGTTGACCGGAATCGAACCAGCAACCCTTCAGTCCTCCAGCTGACGCTCTAACCACTGAGCACCCGGCTAGGGGCCAGCTGTTTTTAACCCTCTCCTCTCCCACTCTGGTTGATCCTGTCCAAGGGAGAGTCTGTCCTTTTAAGAGATTGAACTGCCTAAACTGTTGGAGAGTCAGCCCCATCTGCGGGGTGGGTGTCGTTCAATAATTGGGAATCTGAGGTTTAGTGGCCTGGGCCCAACTCCCACAAGACTGGAAGCAAATATGCCCTCACCCCAGTCCCTTTCATAGCACTGCCAGGGGAGACCAAAGAAACCACTTTTACCAGATGAACTTTTACCAGATGAACTTAACCCAGGTGGGCAAAGGGCCCTGGGAACTTGTCCCTTGAGAAATGGCTGTCAGAAATGAAGGTTCCAAAGGTGACTAAAGCCCAAAGAGATGGGATTTAGCGATACATATCAGGTAAATTTACACACACGTACCCACATGCGTGCTGACAGCCACACAGCCTATGGACACTGAGCTCTGGTCACATACTCAAGGGGTCCCATTTACATGAGAACCTGGTCATATATATGGAACCCACATACAACATCTCTCATAACCTTGGCTCAGAGAGATGCACCCCACCTTCTGGGCCCCCATGGGCTGGGAGGTCCCATGGTGAATCAGGGTGCCATCACTGAGTGTCTACCCACAGCCTCGCTGCCAGTGTGTGACTCAGGACGGAACCCTAGACTCCTGGTGCCAGAGCCCAGCCTGGGAAGGGGGAACATGTCCCCCTCCCTTCTCCCTGCCTCGTGATGTACTTCTCAGCTCCTCGCTGCCTCCGGCGGGGCTGCAAAGGCAGCATAGGTGGGAACAGGCAAGGGAGTCCTCACAGTGAAGAAAGTGGAGAACCCCAGCCCAGAGCACCTCCTCCTGAGCCTGTCAGCCTGGAACCCAGAGCAGGGGAGAGAAACAGGCAGCTCTGCCACCAGCAGGCACCCACAAGGTTCCTGCACACAGTTAGCACTCAGCTCACAGAGGTGTTCCCACGTGCTGCAGGGGAGAGCAGATCACACATACAGCCAAGGACTTGCGTATCTTGTTCACATTCAGCAGCATTTATTAATACATGTGCACCTACATGTACTCACTGTGTGCAGGTATGTATGTGCCCACCTATAATCTGAGGCTACAGTTCACCACAAATCATCCTTGCCACCCCTCTAATGGAGGCAGCTCCATGCCAAGGCACATGGTTTGGCAAGAGGAACACGAGCTGGCTCTCATTTCTCTATGGTCCCGAATCAGGGCTCAGCCTTCAGGACCGTGTCCCCATACACTCCCACCAAACTCATTCCTCTCTGTAACTGGTGGTTACACGCATGTTCATATGCGTGCATACACATGCACATTGGTACGTGCTAGGGTTGGAGCTGAGCAGGTATGGGTAGGGCTTCATGCTTCTTAATGGGCCTGAGAGGACCCTGCCTGGAGGAGGGGAAGGGTGCAATGCCCAGCAAGGGTTCCTTGTCCCTGTCAGCTCTCCTGAGGTCATTTGGGACTAAGAGGGGTCAGGGCCCGAGGACACATGTCCATAAACACCAGGCTAGTGTAGTCCATGTGCATGGCGCCCCCTGGCTGAAAAGGCAGAAGGAAGCCTGGCTTCACAGAGAAGAGAGTGAGTCTGGCGAGGCCCTGACTGAGTCACACAGCTCCCTGGAGCCCTCGGGGCTCCCTGCTGTGCTTTGGGAAGGAAAGCCAAGGCCAAGTGCAGGCTGGAACCCAGCCCACCTGGGAGCTCCTGGCGGAGGCTCCATCTCCTCCCAGGGCATCTTGAGCAAGGTGTGTGTCTCACCTGGGTGGAAGGGCTGAGCTCCCGGAGGGGTCTTGACCCATCCACCCGTGGGAGGCTGTGACTCCTTGAGGTCAGAGCTGGGGGAGTGGGTTCCCGGTCAAGGGAAGGGCTGAAGATGCAAGTCCCAGCCTGCTGAATCAGAGGTGCTGGCTGGGGCGCTGTAAGGAGTGGGGTGTGGAACACCCATCATTTCCCGCCCCCAAAACATTTTTGCCTGAATGGGTGCAGCCTGAAACAGCAGAAGAGACATGGGTTTTGCTGTCAGCAAGTGGGGTGAAGAAGAGTATTGACATAGAAAATGAATAATGCTACAATCCCCCCAGCCTCCCTGACCCCCCTAACCTCTTCCAGAGCATTGGAGCAGGCTGATGGAGGAGGCCAAAACAGACATAGGCATTTCCAATGTATTTTTATTTATTTATTCATGTACTTATCCTCATCCAAGGATATTTTCTCCACTGATTTTTTAAAAATATATTTTATTAATTTTTTACAGAGAGGAAGGGAGAAGGATAGAGAGTTAGAAACATCAATGAGAGAGAAACATCAATCAGCCGCCTCCTGCACATCCCCTACTGGGAATGTGCCCGCAACCAAGGTACATGCCCTTGACCAGAATTGAACCTGGGACCCTTCAGTCCGCAGGCCGACGCTCTATCCACTGAGCCAAACCGATTAGGGCTCCACTGATTTTTAGAGAGAGTGGAAGGCAGGGGGAGAGACACAGAGAGAGAAACATCGATGTGAGAGAGACACATCTATCAGAGATATGTGACCTTGACCAGAAGCGAACCCATAACCCTTTAGTTACAGGCTGACACTCTAACTACTGAGCCAAACCAGCCAGGGTCACATTTTCAGTTTTAGAATGTACTTCCTCCCATATACAAAACAATCCCCAGAAATCCCCAGTGGGTATATTTTTCCCTTTCCACAAATGAAAAAACTGAAGTTTGGAGAGAAGTCACTTGCTAAGGTCTTATTCGACCACTGAGTGTTGAGCCTGGGATTCAAACCCCATGGGGATGGGGAGAGGCGGTGAAAAGGACAGCGACCAGGGAGCCACAGGAAGCCCCTTCGCGCGTGAGCCCCCTTTCTAGAGTGTGCACCGCTCTTAGGCCACTGCTGGACACCCTTCCTGTTTCTGGGCCTTGGGAGTCGGGGTAGCTGTAGGCTGGCATGGGGAGTGGAGAACAGAGATGAATCACTGAATTATGAGCGTCTCCAGACTGGGGGGCGGGCAAGCATCTCCTCCTACTGCGCCAACAGCCACCCCCTGTCTGCAGACAGACAGACGAGATGGTAGGGAACCTGTGAATGGGAACCTACCCCTCAGGCACCGCCAGCCAGATGAGCAGCTGGACGTTGAGAAAATCTACCTTTTGACCCATATCCTGGGAACTCTGTGTTCACCTCCTGGTGTCCCTGAGCTGCCCTCGGCACCCTTTGAGGACAGCAGAGGGTCATGGAGGGGAGTCAGCGGGATGGGATAGAGACGTAGACCTCTTGCTGAGTCATAGGGGCAGGCTGATGGGGGCAGAGCCCTCTTACAGACCTAGAATTTCAGTTCTAAGCCTGGCTTGGCCACTGACCAGTGAGCGGCCCTGGCCAGCTCTCTTCCCTCACCTCTCAGAGCCTCAGTGTCTCCATCAGCCACCTGGAAGTTTCAGGTGGAGTCCTCTCCCAACCCCAGACCCAGGGCCTCGGTCAGAATCAAACAAGATGGTGGATGTTTTTCAGGCTTTGAAAACTGTATTATACAGTCAACATAGAAGAAAGGATTCATTCCAGAAGCTGCCTCCTTCATCAGAGCCTCATGTCTTCATGTGTGAATAGCCACGTGTGTTCTTGGCTGTGTGTATGCATGTATCCAAAAAGGTCTGTGTGTACATGTGGGCAGCCATGGGGTCCACACATGTATGTATGTATGTATCCATGAGGGCCTTTGTGGGCAAATGTGTGTCCACGGGGGCCTGTGTGTGGCCTTGTCTGGGACTAGTTATGGATCTGTGTCCGGTGTTTATAAAAGCCAGAGATAGGAGACGGGGATCTGTTAAGGAGTCTGAAGAGGCACTGGCTGGACACTTGGGTGTGCCCCATGCCAGCCCGGGAAGAGCAGAGGTAGTGACAAGAGGCTGACACGGACCAGGCTACCACTGCAAACAGGCCTAGGGTGTCCGAGGGCTCTGGTTCACACCTCAGGACCAAATTCCTGGAGCCCCTGGGTATTGAGCTGGGATTCCAACCCCATGGGCTTGAATGGGGAGATGGGCTTTCTGACGTCTCATCTCCCTCCTCACTAACAGGAAAGCTCCTGGATCCAGGATAAGTTTGCTTCAGAGGATGAAGAGTTAGAGCCGGGGTCAAGGAAGAAGGTACGCTCAAATGCTTCCTGTGGGGCCTGAGCCAAGGCCCAGCATTTGCCTGATCCCTGAAACCAGCAAGAGCCTGGGGCATCCTTTGGGCTGAGGCAATTAGAGGGCTTCCTGGAGGAGGAAACATTTGGCTGGGGATTTTGTGGAGAGTTTTCCAGGTGAGAGACTGCTGGGGCAGGCCCTGGACAGGATGGGTGCTGGCCTGGTACATGAAGTGAGCAGCCATAGTGAAGCCAGGAAGAGACACAAGAAGCATAGGAAGGGCCTTGTGTTCCATCTTAAGGGCCTGGATCTTACCCCGGGATGGAGAGGGCAGAGATATTTAAGCTGGGCTTCTTTAAGCCCCAAGGGCTCTGAGGAAGCTCTCTGCAGCTGGAGCTGGGGAGAGGGGAGCCAGGGAGGCAGAGCACTGCCCCACCTCCTGTTCCAACCACAGCATTTTAACCATTTTACATCAAGGTTCTGAACAAAATTACAATTGACAAGTATTTCACTAAGAACAGTGGCTTAGCCCAAGCTAGTTTGGCTCAGTGGATAGAGTGTCTGCCTGTGGACTAAAGGGTCCCAGGTTCGATTCCGGCCAAGGGCACATGCCTGAGTTGCAGGCTCCATTCCCCACCCCCCACCCCCAGTAGGGGGCATGCAGGAGGCAGCCAATCAATGATTCTCTCTCATGATTGATGTTTCCATCTCTCTATCACTCTCCCTTCCTCTCTGAAATCAATAAAAACACATTAAAAAAAAAAAAAAAAGAAGAGTGGCTTATGGGAGACTTGAGGGTTTTAAGCAGGGGACTGGTATGGTCTCCATTTGCCATTTAGAAGGATCCCTCCAGGTGGCTGAGTGGAGACTGGGTAAGAAGGGGAAAGACTGAGGCCAGAAAGCCTGGAAGGAGGCCACAGAGGAGAGAAAGAGTCCAGGGCAATGGCTGTAGGGAGGGCGGGAGGTTTGGATTTGGGATTTCGTGGGCAGGGCAGGTAGACAAGAAGCTGTCCCCCTTTACTTTTGCTTTTAAACACGCCCATTTACATTATCCAAAAAACTCTAAATAAATTATTCAGCATCATCAAAACAGACTTCTGGCTATTTAACAAAAGCATAAACACAGCAATGTTAACAAGAAAACAAAACTCTGGCTAATAACACAGCAATACCAATGCAAAACCAAACTACAAACGTGTCAACATTTTCAGGCTATCTTACTCAAAGTCCTTAGATTTTAGCTTCGCAAGATTTTGCAGAAAACTGACAGTTCTCCAACTCTAGCATAGCTTCCACTTGCTTTTTTAACATTTGCTTGGCCTCAGTCGCCATCTTCTTCAGCTGACTCCATGCTGATATCTTGGTCACTAGCGTAGTAAGATGCCGCCGATGCGAAGATGTCGTAGATGCAAAACTAGTCCCTTGGATCAGGCTGCCTGGACGGTTGACCTCATCACTGAGCAGGCATCAGTCCCAGTCAAATCAGCCCTGTCCACGCAGGTGGAAGTCTGGTCCTGCAGCGCTGGAGACTTCCCACTCTGAGTCTGGGGTCTCACACAGGCCCAAAGTCCCAGGGAGCTAGCAGGTCGTATAAGCAAAGATAACCAAAGCCTAGAAACAATGCAACTGCCGCACGAGCTTACAATCTAGGTCTAAAATAAAAATTACTTCCTTAAACATCAACCACAGCCATCTTTTACTTTACAGTGGCTTAAACAAAACCCAGGAGATTTCTACCTTATTTTGTACCTCCTAATTACTTATTATTTTCTACCGCCTATTTTCTACCTCTTGCTTTCTACTGCTTATTTTCTACTTATTTCTCTATTCCTACAGCTTATTTCTACCACTTATTTCTACTTATTTCTCTATTTCTACAGCTTATTTCTCTGACCGCTTACTTTCTACAGCTTATTTCTCCTACCATTTATTTCCTACCACTTATTTTTTACAGCTTATTTCTACTTATTTCTCTACCTCTAACTATAAACTATAGGTAGGCTTGGCTGCCCTTGCCCAAACCTTTCTGGGTTGCAACCCCTGCTTACAGAACCATAGGTAGGTCTGGCTGCCCTTGCCCAAACCTTTCCTGGGTTGCAACCCCCGCTTATTTCTACATTTCTACAGCTTATTTCTCTTACCGTTTATTTTCTATTTATTTCTCTACCTCTAACTATGAACTACAGGTAGGCTTGGCTGCCCTTGCCCAAAACTTCCTTGTTTCTACTTATTTCTCTATTTCTACAGCTTATTTCCTACCACTTATTTTTTACTTATTTCTCTACCTCTAACTATGAACTATAGGTCAGCTTGGCTGCCCTTGCCCAAACCTTTCCTGGGTTGCAACCCCTGCTTATTTCTCTATTTCTACAGCTTATTTCTACTTATTTCTCTATTTCTACAGCTTATTTCTACCTTACCTATCTTTAGCTTAACAAAACCTAAGAGATTTCTTATTTTCTACCGCTTATTTCTACCGCTCTTTTTTAAACGTCTACTGACTTTCTCTTTTGCTTATCTTATTTTCTCTACTTATTTAAAAATGTGTCCGCTTATTTCTACCTTAGAAATTTAAAAATGCTTACTTTAAAAATGCTTCGATTAAGCATTATTCCCATCTTTTACACCGAGCTAATTTTACCACACTTCGGCTCCCTACCTTATTTTTGTTTTTTGGCCTTCTTACTTTTGCTTTTTAAGCTTACTCTCTGCGCGCGCCTTGGGGCCTCCTTTCACCTGACCACTTTTTAAATTCCCCCCGAACTCAGGCCTGTTCGGTCACCACTTGTTACGGCCAAAGGGCCTGTTCGGGTGCCATACGTGGGGAACCGGCACGGCCATGGCATACTCAGCCCCATACTTGGGAAAGGTCAGGGCGCCTTATGTGCCATGCCAGCTCAGCCTGGTTCAGTGACCCTGAGTCGGGGGGGTGAAAGGATTGAGAAAAGACAGACAAGAGAATGAAAGCTGGGTCTCGGTGGGACGCTGCTCCCTGATAAGGAGACAGCGCCCGCGCCCACAAGCCGTGTCTTTATTTTATAGCAGATGCCACAAGGCAAAGTAGGGACATGATCAAGTTGTTTACAGCATTCTCGTGAGTTTCAACCTCACTTAACTACATGCACCCGAACTCTATCACAAGGCACGTGGGGCTACGTGTTTGGACCATAGGTCCAAGCTTACAACCATAGTTGTTGGCTATAATTGTGCTGGGAGGGCCCTGCCCTCCAGCTGGGACTTGCACGTGGCAATGAGAGGACCCTGTTCTTTCATTAGTCCAAGGCTTGAACCTGGCCAAAACACTGTAGCCGCGCCCCACAAAGCTGAAATTGGAAGTGGACAGAACTGAGTAGACAGGAACCTGAAGCTGAGGTGGGGCCCAGGAGAACTGCTGTGAGAGGCCTGAAAGGCTTGCGGGTGGGGAGACAGGTTCGGGAAGAAGACTCTGCATCTGGTGTTCCAGAAAGGCGATGGGTGTGTGTGAGAGCCCTGGTCTACGCTCCCCTCTTCCCAGCTCAGTCTGGGGGCTAATTACTGGGCAGCCACCAGCTGCCTGCCCGAGGGGAGAGGACTCACAGTTCTGGAGAAGGAGCCAGGGGAGAGGACAGGCTGCAGCAGGAGGTTCTGCAGTCAGACTTCAGGAATGACTTCCTGAGGGCCTCTAGACCTAGGGTCAGTGGGATCTGGGCTCCAGCGAGACCCCCTGGGTTGGGAGATAAAGATGAGGCTGTTGTGGAGGGAGATTGGGAAAGGTCAGGGTGCCACATCTGACTATCTTTTTCAACCAAATAGTTGGTTGTCAAGTGGAACAGGGGCTGGATCTCCATGATCCTTTACTCCCTCTGTCAGGGCCCAACCTTGGCATCGTCAGTCTTTAGGAGACCCCGTCACTGTCCTGTGGAGGTTTCCAGTCCAGGAGAACAGAGGAGACCTGGGTCCTGCTTTTGAGGAGCTCCCAGCAGGGGAACAGAGGAGATCCAGGCTTGAGCTGAGGTGGACCCGAGTGCTCACGCTCCCACCCTTACCCCTACGCTTGACTGCTCCTTCTCTGGGTCTTGCTGATAACAGCTTCATTCAACTGCCTTGGGCAGAGGGAGTGGGGCAGAGCTGGCGGGCAGCCCAGAACAGGGGAGGGGGGCGAGGCTTTCCACTCCTCCCTGCCCCATTGTTCAGGCCTCTCTAGTCCTTTATTCCTCCTCACCCCCCTCCTTGCCCAAAGAAAGCCCAGACTCAGCAGCAAGGCCCGGAGCCAGGGCACCTAGATTCTCTGTAGCTCCACTCCCTGCTTCCTGTGTGACCCTGGAGGTGCATACACCTCTCTGGGCCCATGCAAACCAGAAAGTCTTCTCCCCACCCCCCTTCCAGAAACTGAAGTGGGAGCGGGAAGTGTCTCTCTCTGGTCCCTGGTGGTCCCCCTTAGTTCCACGGAGCAGTCTAAGCTGCCCCTTCGGGGAAGGGGCAGGCTGGCCGTTCCTGAGAAAGGTCGGGGTGATTCACCTTCCCAGGCTTCCCCTCCCCTTTATGGCTCACCCGGATTAATGTCTGACTCACAAAGCGACCGGTTATGTGTATATTTGGGGGGGGGGGGGGGGGAGGGAGGGCGGGGGAAGGCGGGCTTGGACTAGAGCTAGACCAAATCTGACAATAGGTCAGTAACCAAGCACCCTCGGGACTTCGTTGAACGTCACTTGCTGCAAGGACCCCTAGGATTGGGAGTCTTGTTCTTTTTCTCCAAAGGAGTTGGGCAGAGAAAAATAGGGTCTTTAGCTAGAAGGATTCTGGTTTAGAGAAGGTTATTGGAAACCACAGACAGAAGCGATGACCCTCTGAGGATTCACTAAATGCAACTACATAGAGAGGCTTAATTCTGACAGAATTGGGGAAATGGAAGCCCCCAAAAGGGGAAGGCTTTATTTAAAGCCATTTAAAGCTGCAGGTAAGAATCCAGAGCTCCAGCCTCCTACCATCAGCCTACCCGCGTCCACCTGCAAAGGTAAACGCAGAGGCCCAGAAGCAGACGCACCCATGGGGATGTGTCATCTACATCACCCTGCATAGCCTGGCTCACACTGAGGCTCCTTCTCTTCCCCTGAGGTTCCAGCTCCTCAGGCCACCCATCCCCTTCCAGCGAAGTCATCTTGGACCACACCGGCTTCATCACCTACTTCCCAGAGAAAATCTGCGGCAACAGGTTGGAGCACAATGTGAGGGATTGAAATTGGAGCCTGGCTTTCCTGCTTCCCCCTCCCCCACTCCCACCCCACTCCTTAAGCTGGAGCAAGGAGTACAGAAAGGATGGTGCAGCTCCTTGAGTTTATGAGTTCTCAGTCCTCTTCCCTAGCCACAGGGGGTACCTGACAAAGCCATTATCATGCCTATTTTAATTTTTTAAAAATATTTTTATTGATTTCAGCGGGGATGTGGGGAGAGGGAGCTAGAAACATCAATGATGAGAATCATTGATCAGCTGCCTGCATGCTTCCCACTGAGGACTGAGCCCACACCTCAGGCATGTGCCCTGACTGGGAATCGAACTGTGACCTCCTGGTTCATAGGTCGACACGACACTCCACCAGAGCCACGCTGGCCTGGCTATTCATGCCTGTTTTAAAGGTGAAGAGGCTAAGCCCAGCAAGAGGAAGTGACTTGCCCAGGATCACTTGGGGAGGTAGCAGGGCCGGGGCTTATTTCCAAAGTGGGATTGGCACGTGCACCTCTTGAAGCCACCTGCTACACAGTCTTGCCTGGGACACTGACCCCTGCTTTCACCGGGATAATCCAAAACTGGGTTTGTGGAGGGGGTCAGAAGCTACAGGCCTGAAGCTGACTTTCACAGAAAATAAATCCTGGCTGCTGATGTCTATAGTTCGTGAATGAACAGCACCGGGAGGGATGTAGACCCTAGCTTACAAAGCCAATCAATGCCTTAGTCAGTTTGGCTCAGTGGGTAGACCATCGGTCTGTGGACTGAAGGGTCCTGGGTTCAATTCCGGTGAAGGGCACATGGCCCAGTTGCAGTCTTGATCCCCAGTAGGGGCATGCAGGAGGCAGCCGATCAATGATTCTCTCATTGTTGATGTTTCTATCTCTAGCTCTTAAAACCAATCAATGTATTCGCTATGCTAACCTCAACCATAGGCCCCATGACAGTGACAGGTAGGAGCTGACATGGGTTCACAAAGACTAGGAGACCAGATTTCCCGTATGTGGCTTATCATCTTGAGGATGAAGCCCCATAGACAGGCATCGAAGTCCCTCCACAAACAGGCTCCTGCCCACCACTGAACCTGTCCCATCTTTCAGAAAATTAGGATAATTGAAAGTACGTCCTTCATAGGGCTGGTATGAGTGTATGAGCAAATTCCCGTAAATAAGATGTGCAAAATAACAAATAGGGCTCAGCAGTTATTAGGCTCAATAAACATGGACTTGTCATTCTCTCTCAGGCTGTCTTCCACCATCACCACCCCACACATTCTGGCAGAGATCACAAACTGATTCTCTTTTCCTGGAAGTCTCCTGGTAGTTTCCCAGCCCTCCGTCTGCCTGGGCAAGGTGCCCCTCCAGCACACACCTGTACCCTACTCGAGTACAGCACACGGTACTGGGTGCCACGAAACCTATCTTCAAACATGTTCCCTGCCCCCAAAGAGCTTACATATAGGAGACAAGGTTAAAACCCCATGAAAAAGGCAGACAAGCCACGAACATGAGAAAATTAAATGGTTTAATCTTAAACCAGAATTTAAGACAACAGGAGAGTTTGTGGTGCTGTCAGCGATGGCAAAGCACAGTAACTGCTCCAAGTACTTCAGAGGGAAAGAGCCTGTCGGCTGGGGGTGAGGGAGGGTGTAAAGAGGAGGCACTTTTCTGAGTCTAGAAAAACGGCAAGATTAGGGGAGATGGAGAAGGGAGGGGCTGCTGTGCGGACGTATGGGTCAGGCTGGAAGGAAGCAGCGTCCCTCCCCCAGAGCAGCGGGGCTCCTGGAGCAGGACTTGGTCTAGCTCATCGAGGCACCCCACGCAGCACACTGCGGGTGGTCTGTGACAGAAAGGGCAGAAGCACAGAGGTGGAGGGTGTCAGACACTGAGCGGCCAGGGCAGCACTCTGTGCGTCTGCATCTCTCCTGGACTGGGGGGTCACCAGCCCCCTCATCCTCTCACCCACATAGCTCTTCCTGTCCTCTGTGCTTTTCCATGGCCCCACCCTGGACAGCAGCAGAAACAACACAGGAAGGCATGATGCCCCTTCAATGTTGTCTACCAGCCCCACTCCACTGCTCAGTGCTGGTGCTCCGATCCGCAGGAAGTGCCACATGTGCTCTGGGCCCCATGTAAAGGCCGATAATGCACCGAAGGACATGCAGGAGTCTAGGCAGGTATCCTGGCAACGGGAAGGGGACAGAGTCCCAGCCCGGGGCACATGTCCTCCTTTCCAGGCTTCTGGAAGCAGCCTAGGAAGGAAAAAAAGTCCCAGGCCAGGGCTGACAGACAGATGGAACTCCTCCGTCTCCACCCAACCTCTGGGAGTTCAGTCAGGTCCAGGGGACCCCGTAGGACATCATGGCCCCTGCCCCAATGCTGGTGCGTTAGTCAGAGAATTGGGGGCAGGACTTTTGTTGGGAACGAGTCAGTGTGTTCACGTCATCAGGCTCTCCAAGGAGGGTCCATATGCGACGAGGGTGGAGGTCCCACCACTGACACCTTGCTCCAGAGGTCTACAATCCTGCTGTCCACCCACAGGTTGTTCCTGAGACTGGAGCTCATACAGTCCACCTCTCACTTCGGGCCTCCACAGCCCGTACCAGGCCTTCACCCAGGACGGCAAAGTCCTCCAGGATGGCTTCTACATTGGGCACCATCACCATCTCCCCACCTTGAGACACCACCATGCGCCCCTTTGTGTTGGAGGCCTGTGGGAATCAGAGAAATGAAGTGTCACAGAGGCACACCCAGAGACACCGACACATAGACGTCACACCTGACACAGGGTCACTCATGGAGCAGGCCACACACAGACACGCACGCCCACAGGGAACCAGATGTACACACTCAGGAGCAGATGGCTGTCCCCAGCCAGCACACCTTGAAAGAGTGGGGCTGGAAGCTGGTGGGCTTCCAGAGGACTCCGATCACCTCTCCACCATGCTGGTCATAGAAGAAAAGGGCCAGGTCCCCATAGGCCTCCTAAGAAAGGGCAGGACAGAGACAAGATTACAGGACAGAGTCACCTCCACGTCCCCTCCCCGGGGTCCGTCGGCCCTTAGGACCTACCCTGAGCTGTGCCAGATAGAGCTGAGGAGGATCGTAGCCCAGCACAGGCATCAGGGACGAGGGCCCTGGCTCTCTGAGCAGGCCCCGGCAGAAGGAGGCAGCGGGTGAGTCCACAGCCTGGCGGTGCCGGGGGATGTGGCGGGGAGACAGGCGGATCAGCACATCATACATGTCCAAGGGCGGCCGGAACACTGTCTGAGAAAGGACAGGGAGGGTCAACAGTGCCCACTGAAGAGTTGGGAGCTGACCACAAACCTTTCTACATGTCCACCTTGACTTCTCCCCCTTGATGTGACCACCCATTATGGGCCTGAGTGCTCATGTGAAGGCAGAAACAGAGCCAGCTGGTGCGAGCTTGGGTTAGCACAAGGAGCATAGGCTGGAAGCATGAGGCCTGGATGGAGCTGGGGCCCCGGTTCTCCTCCAGGCCCCTCCACTGCCCGTCACCCTGGGCAGCTTCAATCTCAATAAACAGGGGACTGGGCATCCTCTGAGGGCTCCTAGAGCGCCGGACTTCCAGGTTCAAAGGTGGAATCCTCAGAGCCCCCGCAGTCAGTCCTGGTCAGGGGCTTACCCTGATATCTCCAGGCCCCCGGGGATCCATTAGCTGCTTCTCTAGGATCGGTAAGGCCTCGGCTGCCAGGACCACAAGCTGCTGCAGGATCTGGGGGTACACATGTATCAAATAAGTCTGACCTGACCACAGGTCTCTCTTAGCTCAGGCTAGGCCTGCTTTTTCCTTGGGAGAAAGCCACACATTTGGGGGCAGAGATGGGAGTGAACCTGGGGCGAGGGCCCATCCTGTGTCCATGTGGAGTTTTTGCGATCCTGAGGGGTAATGATGACCATGACGGGGAGTTGTTTCCGAGTTGCCAGGAAGCCACTGCGGATCTCCACCTGCTCCTCCACTGTGGACAAGAGGGAATCCTGGCTCAGCTTGGCCCTCCCCCAGATACCCGCTACTGCCCCAGGTCCTGCTCCTGTACACCCAGCAGCTACCCATCACGAGGATTTCCGATGCCCCTCCAGGTGGCAAAAGGTGAAAGGGACACGGAATTTGCCTCAGGCAGGCAGGGCGTTAACTACCAGCCTCGGCCCAGAGCAGAATTTTCCACTGCCTGGCACCCACCTGGTTTCCCGGCCTGCACAAGCTGAGGCCTGGCCCTGGCCCCCTCCAACCCCAAGCTCCCACACACCTGGGGAATTAGAAAGCTGACACCTTCCTCTCTCCTAGGACCAGGAGCTCCTCATGTTACAACCAGAAATCATCACTCCCACCCCACCCCCAAGAAGTCTGGGCACCTTTTTTTTTTTTTTACAGAGAGAGGAAGGGGGAAAGAGAGGGAGGGAGGGGTAGGAAAAGAGAGGGAGGGAGGGAAGGAGGGAGGGAGAAAGATTGCAGTTCCACTTATTTATGCATTTATCGGCTGATTCTTGTATATGTCCTGACCAGGGATAGAATCCGCAACCTTGGTATATTGGGACGATGCTCTAACCAAGCGAGCTGCCCAGCCAGGGCAGTGGGCATCTATTCTAATCTGACAGCAATCGGGGACAGGGGAGGCAGAGAAAACCCAACAGACTGACCAGGAAAACCCCTGCCTGCCACACTCTGCAAGCCACAAAGTCCTACCACTTACCAGTGAGTTCATTGTTGAGGTTGACAATAAGGGGGTTGTTCTTCCAATCAAAGGTTGATACCAGGAAAAGGAACCGAAGGAAGCCCACCTGGGGGGAGCTGAGGGGAAGGAGTGAGCAAAGTGGGGTCCAGCCCCACATCCCCAACCTTCTTGCAATCTAGGGGCTACATCTCTTGGCATGGATTGAGGGTATGTCTCAGAACCCCTCTGTCACTTGCCTCAGCCACCCTCTCCCATTTGGACTGAAGGTACAGTACTAGGGATGAAAGCCGGCCCCAAGGGGAGCTTCCTGGCTAGAGAAAAGGCGGAGGGAATCACCTGGGAGGGGTGAAGGGCTCAGGGTGCAGGAATAGAGCGGCAGCCACCAGGTCCAGGCTCTCATCGGTGAAGCCCTCACCCAGGAGCTGGGCACGCACCCACCGCTTGGCCAGCCGAGCCACACCTGAGAAGGCTGGGTGCTGCTGCTGGAGTCTGGGGGGAGGAAGAGAAGAGGGAGTGGCAATGAGACTCAAGCACTCAGGGCCCAAGAACAGTGTTTCAGCCCTAGTGCCACTGTTTATTCTAACTTTACGCAACACTAGCTCTGTGCTAATGCATTACACGTATGAGCTCATGCCTTCCTAATGACCCAAGAGGTTGGTCCTAGTACCACTCCCATTTTATAGATGAGAAGAATAAGGTCCAGGGGGGAATCCTGCCCAAAGGGATTTTTTTTAAGCCAGTAAAATGGCGAAGCCAGGATTCTAGAATTTGCCTGACACCAGAACGCACATCCCTAAATATTATGCCATTTGGCCTCCCAGAGAGGCGGGCAGGCCAGGAGGACAGAAAGGGGCAGAAATGGGTCTACAGACAGAAGAGCCTGGGCAGGGGGCCATACCCATGCAAGGCACTTGTGAGCAGGGGCAACTGTTTTGTCTCCTTCTCCAGGCGGAGGGAGGCAGGCGTATCCCTCAACGAGATCATCCCCTCAGGGCTCCGCATCTCCTTCAGGATCTGGGGCTCCCGCTGGTAGGCCACATGAATCCGGAACACAAACCCATCCTGTTGGAAGAGGGAATGGGATGGGAGGTACCTGTCTGCCTGGGCACCCACCCCTCAGCAGGGGTCTCCCTGCCCTGCACCAGCCTAACCTTCAGGACATCAGTGTGCGTAGCCGTGGCCCGGCACTGCAGCCCATGCTGTTGCATCAGCAGCTCTGCCAGGCGCAGCTGGAAAGCAGCCCGAACCCGCCGTATGGCCTCAGCATCCTGTGGCCACTGACCACTGCCCTCCAGGTGACACACCACTGGGGAGAAGAGCGACAGGCCTCAGTCTGCAGCGTGGAGTGGGAACAGTCCCTCTCATCCCCTCCCAAGAGCCCTCTCACCAGTCATGGGCTCCACATAAGCTGGACAGGGCTTGTCGGGCCGGGGCAGCAGCGAGGCCCGCTCTGGAAAGTGCTTATGGAAGGAGTAGGCTGGCCAGGCTGGAGTTGGTGGGAACACCTATGGGATAAGGAAAGCTGAAGAAGGGGCCTGGAATTGGGAAGGGGAGTGCCCAGGGTCAGGAGCTGGAAGGGAGAAAACTGGATGGGTGAAACATAGAGTTGGGGATCACCAAAGAGAAAGGGCTCCCTGCCTTCGCGCCTCACCTCGGTGTAGCGCAGCACTGGGTGAGCTCCTTGCACAGCAGACACAGTCAATGGGAGGCCGTCCAGCCCCCACAGCAGGCGGCTGAGTTCATCATAGCAACGCACAGCGGCTGCCAGGGCCTCCTCACCTGTGCTGGAGGTCTTTGAGGGAGAAAACAGTCAGGAAGCCAGGACCCTGCAGAACCAACCCCACCACCACAAGGGAACCTGCCTGCCACCACGCCAGCTGCTGCAGAGCCAGCACCCCCTCTGCTGGACATTCCAGGAAGTGCAGCTTGGCTAAGGTGGTAAGGGCTCTCGGATCCCAACCAATCCAGCCACACAGGCTCCTCTACAGTCCTTAGCTTGACTGCAATCCTGAACCAGCAGGGCCCTTACCTCTTTCAAGCCTTGGATCAGTGCATCCAGGAGGCCCCCCATATAGTGGACACAGGTTTCTGGGATGTCAGCATGGCTGGAAGAGGGGCACAGACACAGTGTACACATTGGGGGCTAGGAGTCTGCTGCTGGATGTGAACTGCTCACCCCAAAAGCCTGGGCTCCCCAGCCCACAGTTGCCTCCTGGCATTCAGATGCCAACACTCACAGTGCCAAGAGGTGGGTGACCACCTGGTGGGGAATAAGGCGCTTCTGGGACATAGAGTCTGCCTCCCAGACCACAGCTTCCCGAATGGCTCCATCCTGGAAACGCCGAAGCTCCGAGCGAGATCCCCAGAACTGGCGGAAGTCAGCAGCCTGAAAGTAAAAAAGTAATTGGAGAGATCAACAAAGAAGGGCTCTGTCAGAAATCTCCCTGGAAGCCCTGGCTGCTTTGGCTCAGTGGATACAGCGTCAGTCTGCGGACTGAAGGGTCCCAGGTTCAATTCCAGTCCAGGGCACATGCCTGGGTTGCAGGCTCGATCCCCAGTGGGGGGGATGTGAAGGAGGCAGACGATCAATGATTCTCTCTCATCACTGATGTTGTGCTCTCTCTCCCCCTCTCCTTTCCTCTCTGAAATCAATAAAAAAAATTTTTTTTTTTAAAAGAAATCTCCCTGATGGGCCTCAATCCAGGTGGCATGAGAACAATCCATCCCACTCCTCCCAATGTGCATGCTGGGGCTCCCAAGACAGGGCCAAATCACCCCTCAGACCTCAGGGCTCCTCACCTCGGGCTGGTCAGCCTCTGGACCCAGCTCAAGGACGCTGGTCAGCCCCTCAGGCCGAAGGAGCAATCCCAGAGTCAGGGCCCCAGAGTCTCTGTGCTTCGGTGGATCCTGGCTGATGTCCCACTGTGGAAGACAGAAAGGCTGAGCTTAACCCAAGAGCCCTCCATCTTGGTCTGGAAACCCACTTGTTAATTAGATGGATGGCATATCTTTTGTATCTCCTGGGGCCCTAAATCCAACCCCCCTTTGACCCACAAGCTCTGACCCATCCATACCACCTCACCTCTGAGACTGGGGGCCGAGAGTGGGCCAGCAGATGCAGCCGGGACCCCAGGCCCTGCTCCAGGAGGGTGGTTAGTGGACCCAAAGCAGCTGAGACATAGTCCCCACCGTGATCCTGCAGCTCTGGCCATAGCTTCAGCCGGTGACATGCTGCCTGCAGACGACTCAGTGGACAGAGACTGGAGATGGGGCATAAAAGGGGACAGAGGGAGAATCAGGTACTGCTGGCCCCCCAAAACCAGGAAAATCTGAACACTTGCTAAGGACCTCTGCCCCATCACTGTAGCCCCAGGTTAACAGGACCCACTGACATACGCTGTCACCCCTAAACTTACTGCAGGATGTGGTCAAAAGCTCGGATCATGGGTTTGGGAGTCATTAAAAGCAGCTGGAATCCATCGTCAGCTTTGCTGTCCAGCAACACCATAGACAGCCGTGCCTCATGCTGCACCTGGGGCACAGAGACTCAGTTGTGAGACTGCCACCACTGTACTCTCCCCTCATCCCCTGAGGGCTCAGGCCAAGAGGCATGCCTGCCCTAAGCTCTCTGGAGAGGAGTTTCTGAGTTCTGGTGCTGGCAGAGAAGACAGAGGCTGGGCTGGGACATCTGGGGAGCCTTGGAGTGGGGAACCATGGGTACCTGGTGATAAGTGGAGGCAGTGACATCAGCACAAAGGTTGAGGCGGCCTGAGGAGTCCAGGAAGACAACAGGGAAGGACTGGTGGAAGTCAGCCAGGGCCGGCTTGGAGGGGTAGAGAGAAGCCTGTCAGAGTCGGGGCTCACCTTCTGGTCTTCTTGCCCAGACTCAGCCCTGCCCCACTCACCAAGGAAGAATCTGAGCTGAAACATAAACTGATCCCATTGACGGTCAAATCTGTGGTGGCTGAAGTGAACCAGAGAAGGTGGGTGTCAGAAAATATTCCTCTCCCTGGGGGCCCCTCCCTCTGGCCAGGTGGCTGCCACTGACTCTGGGACTCAGTTTGTTCATCTATCTGATGGCAAGAGACCAAATTGTCCCTGACAAGATGAGAGGATCCCCAAGATGAGTGGAATTCTTGGCCTTTCCAAGTCTAGTTGCCTCACCCAGAAACTGCAGGACACTTCTCAGGACCTGGTAGCCGCTCATGGTGGTGTGGATCTTGCGTATGGACACGAGGAAGGCAACCAGCATGGAGACAAGGAACCCACTAAATCCTCCCAGGCCCTGAAAAGAAGATGGAGAGAGAGGCCCAAGCTCAGAGCCAGCCCCCCACTCAGCAAGGCAGGGAAGCTGAGCCATTCTCCACTCACTTTATCCAGGTCTCGCTGCCGCAGCCAGACCTTCAGAAGGGCCACACCATCCTTCAGCCCCAAGGCTGAGCCCAGCACAGTTGACAGCAACTGTACATGGGACTGGAGGGCTGTGTCCTGCAGGACCCATGTGTTATAGTGGGGGGTGGGAGGCTCTGGACTACCTGTGGGACAAAAGGAAAAGCCATGAGAAAAGTTCTCACAACACCCTTCCCTCCAGCTCCACCTTGACCCCAGTGCCTGCTCACCATCGCCTGGAGGACTCTGCCCGCGGTACCAGGCAGAGCGCACATTGTTCTTGGAGGGCAGCAGGCGGCACGGGCGGAAGAAGTCAGGTGGAGGGCACGGATGAAGACGTACAGTGACCAGGTGCTCATCCTTCCCTGGGAGGGGACAGGGGGTGCTGAGACCCTGCAACCTCTGGAGCCAGAGGGACCCCTGTACCTACTTGAGGGCCCCATGCACGCCCACCTCTGAATTTGAGATCTCTATACCTTCCTCTTCAAACTTGAGGCCCAAGCCTCTCACTTTGGACCTAAGGGCCCTGTGCTTCCCCCACTGGATTTATCACCCCATCCTGTGCCCTAGGCCCAGTGTATGCCCCCCCGGCCCCCACCATGAGGCCGCAGCAGCAGCAAGGGTTTCAGGTGGCAGCCATTGGTGTACGAGAAGCGAACACTGCCAAAGAGGGGGTCTTGGGCCAGGTGGTGAGCCAAGTGGGCCAGGTAGAGGGCACGCTTGCGGAAGTAGCGCTGGTTCAGCCCATCCTTGTCCTGTAGGATCTCCTGAAGGGGATCAAGAAAAGAGAGATGGCCATGCACTTTAAGTACTTACTGTTCAAGAGTTTGGGGGTCCAGATGAAGCCAAGGTGAGAGTTATCGTGAGTTATAGCTTAGCAACTCCAGGAATTCTCTGCCGCCAGAATGCCCGAGTCAGGGCTAGCAACACCATACTCAGTTTGCAAAGGTGTAAGGGGACAGCAATTGACCTAAGGGCTCATCTGAGTAGCCCTCTAAAGATAATTGCAGTGATCTATTCTTCTGATTTAGAATTCAGATTTCAATCCACTGGCAAGCAACAGGTGGGGAAAAGGGAGGGACTCTGGGATTTGTAAGTAGTACAGTAGCAGGCCGTTCCATCCCTGAACTCTGGACCTCACCTTGGGCATGGTCAGTGCTACATCCACATTGATGTCCGGCCGGATGCAGGTGCCCAAAAGGTAGCTGCCCACAACAGTGACCTGGGCTGGGGGCAGGAAGCGGAAACAGCCCTTCACAGTATAGGGCACTTGGTGGAGAGGCACTCGAACTCCAGCTGGGAGCCATGCCTGGTCAGTCAGCTGTGGGGACAGAGACAGTGATACATATTGATTTGATTGCCTATCTGAACACATCCCCTGGATGTCTAGTACACCTCTCAAATACAAAATGTCAACATGTTTGAAACCAAACTCCTGATATTCTTGTAAACACGTCTTCTCCATGATGGCAATTCCATACTAGCTGCTCAGGCCAAAAACATTTATATCACCATACTCATCTGTTAAGAATTCCCACTTCACTTTCAAAAGACATCCAGACATGACCACGTCTCTAAACCACCATTTTTCAGTGATCACTGCATAAGAGGTTCCTAACCACTTTCCCTGACTTCACCTATGTCCCACTCTGTTCTACTTTTTAAATAATTTTATTTATGTATTTTTAAAATTTGTATTTATTGACTTTAGAGTAAGGGTGGGGAACATCCAACCCATGGGTCATTTAAGTCCCGCAAAATCATTTGGTCTGGCCCTGCCAAGGCATTAGCGGTTAGTTAAATGTTTGACTAGCCCTAGCTGGGCATACAGGAGGCAGTGGATCAATGATTCTCTCTCATCATTGATGTTTCTATCTCTCTCTCTCTTTCCCTCTGATAAAAATATTTTTTTAAAATAAATGTTTGACCAAATATAGCAGGCTAATTTTTAAGTTGATAATTTTGTATGGCCTGAAAATGATGTTATAAATATCTAAATGGCGCCCAGCCAGTGCAGCTCAATGGTTGAGCATCACTATGAACCAGGAGGTTGAGGTTTGATTCCCGGTCAGGGCACATGCCCAGATTGTGGGCTCAATCCCTGGTGGGGGCAGCGTAGGAGACAGTTGATTGATGTTTCTCACTCAACAATGTTTCTGTCTCCCTCTCCCTCTCCCTTCCTCTCTCTTTAAAAAAAATTTTTTTAATTAAAAAAAATCATAAACCACTCCCATCCTCTGATATTCCCATAATCCCCTTACTTTGACCTACTTTTTCCTTTTTTTTCATAGTGCTTACTACCTTCTAATTTAACATGTAGTTTACTTGTCATGCTTATTATCTATTGTCCATAACCCCAACACTAAAACAGGCTGCTTTGTTCAGAGGCAGCCTAAGAACACAACTACTGCAAGGCACATAAACATCTGCTAAATGAATGAACATGTGACTGATCACACTCCCAGCTTAGCTTCCTGGCAACGAGAATAACACCCTAACCTCTCCAGAGAATAGCACGGCCCCTGTTTCAGATGCTCCCACTAAGGATTCTTCTGGGCTTTCCAATGCCCTATACCACTGGTCTTACCTCTGTCTCAAGGGTTGAGGGCACCCTCATGATCCGCTGGTTGACATCCCGTAGGAAAGCATCAATCCGCTCCTTCTTCTTCTCTGACAGCCTCACTTCCTTCAGTAGCTCCTCTACCTGTAAGAAGGGGTGAGGGAAAGTCCTTTATCCTCAGGATCTCAGGTCTGCCCCTCTAAGCTAAGCCCCAGCCATGCACAGTACCTGTAAACGAAGCAAGCTGGAGTGGAACAGGCTCTCAGTCTCCCGAAGGCGATTCAGTTCCTCACTGGTAGGTTCCTTGTACAGTTCTGCCCGGCTAAGCTTCACTGGCTGCAGGAGACCCTCCACTGGAGACCCAGCCACTGTATGCTTCTTTGAAAATTCCTTCTTCCCCTTCTTGACTGTGCCTTCCAGAGTTGGCTCCATCATCTGTGCCCAGCGAGAAGGAGAAACCAGTATGAGGTCATAGATGTTTAACGTTCATTCACTGCCTGAAGTACCACCTGATAGGATGTGGGTAAAAGCTTTACTTGCATCTGCTCCTGCTTTTGAATGGGAGTCAGATTGTGGAACACTCAGGATAATCACTCCTTAGACCAGTGGTTCTCAACCTTGGCTGCACATTAGAATCACCTGGGAATCTTTTTAAAATCCTGATTTCTGGGCCTCATCCTCCAGAAATTCTGTTTGTTGTATGGGGTGGGGCGACAACATTAGTAACAAAGAAACAGAATTTCCGGAGGATGAGGCCCAGAAATCAGGATTTTAAAAAGATTCCCAGGTGATTTGAAATGAATAAAACTAAAAAAAAAAAAAAAAGACCGTACCTTTTTATGTAATGATGTTTACTTTGAATTTATATTAGTTCACACAAACACTCCATCCATGCTTTTGTTCCGGCCCTCCGGTCCAGTTTAAGAACCTATTGTGGCTCTTGAGTCAAAAAGTTTGCCCACCCCTGCTCTAGACTGAGAACGCCTTGAGTTGAGGCTTCCCTGTCTACCTGACACACAAGCAAGGAGCACTGGTAGGGGTAGTAGCTCACTGGGCGCTACCCTAAGCAACGCCTGAGTTCCTTGTATTTCCAGGTATCATGCATCAGGGTGCTTCTAATTCTGCTGGATCAGTCCTGGGACTCTGCAAATGCCATCCCCACGCTTCCTCTATTCAAATCCTGCCAGGTTCCATCTCCCCTAGCAAGCCCTGACTAACCCTGATTAGCACTTTATACATCAGTGCTTAATTGGTGATGGAAAGAGCTAGAACTTACAGGCTCTGGCGAATATACTCAGTAAGTCACCCCATCCTCACAATAATCCTGGGGGAAAACGAGCCCTTGAAGTCCCGTGAGCTCGAGGTTCCACAGTTGGTATGCCTACACTGTGAGCAGAGTTCAGATCCTGGTCAGCGGGATCCCAAACCTTCTCCCCTGGAGGGAGCCCTGGACCGCGCCCCCCATTCACAGATTCACACGCGGGAGAGCCTCCCGCGTACAGCGCTCCAAGCGCGCCACCATGTGCCCGGCTGGAAGCATCGGGCGAAGGGAGCTGCTCCAGAGGGGCCCGCACTCGTGCTCCCTGCTGGCGAGCAGTCAGGCTTTGCCACCTCCACCACGTGGAGCACCCCTTCCTCCCAGATGGTTCACCCACCTCGGGGTCGCCGGCATCTCCGCGAGGCTGTGCTCCCGCAGGCGCTGGCCCCATCCCTCCGGGCCGTCTGGCTCCCGCAGGTCGGGTTCAAAGCCGGCGGTACAACTTCTTCCCACTGCGACAGAACTGCCGAAGCCCCTCCGCGGAAGCGGAACCCCCTCAGCAGACCTCCTGTACACTCCAAAGGACCTGCTGGGGCACCCCAAGAGACATCGCCAGGGCACCCCCAGAGAACGCCGACGAGCCACGTGCCGCAGGACCCCGCCCAGCTCCAGAGCCATTGGACCAGTGCCCCGAAGGCTTGCTCGCCATTGGTTCCTGTCACTCTTCAGGACCGCCCACTATGGGGGAGGAGCCAAACGGATTTGCTTTACGGTCTCTTTGCGACACCAGGCAGGAAGCTTGCCGATAGTCGGCGACCGCCTCCCTTTTCTCACTTCCTCCGCTTGGGTCAAAAGGAGAAAGGCGGAGCTAATGTGCGCCCTCTCAGGAGTGTTTTATTTATTTACACCGGTGATTCTTTCCCTTTTCTTCATCTACCACATCTTAGTAATTAACCGGTCTTGTCACTTCTGCCTCCAAAATATAGCTTGAACTTACTCGTTTTTACTACCAAGTTTAGTCTGAGTTACATCATTTTGTCCCTAGTTTATTGTAATAACTTTTCTCCAGTTTATTACATTTTCCAAATGTACTGAAACGTTGCAATAGGTATAGAATGAACGCCCATGTAATCATAGTCCAATAATAAAGTTTAACCTTGATTCAAGTCTATGATAGAAAGTTCATGCTCAAATTCTGCCAATTATCTCAACATCTTTTATATACTACCAGTTTATTTCCTGATGCGAGATCATGCATTAATTTAGTCATATTTCTTTTCTCTCAATCCAGAACATTTTCTGATCTCACCCTTTTTTGGCCTATTATAACAACGTTTTTGAAGAATATAAGACAAGTTTCATTTGTTTATTTTAAATATATTTTTATTGATTTCAGAGAGGAAGGGAGAGAGCTAGAAACACCAATGATGAGAGAGAATCATTGATCGGCTGCCTCCTGCATGCCCCATACTGGGGTTTGGGTATCGAGCTTGCAACCCCACCATGTGTCCTGACTGGGAATTGAACCTTGAACCATGACCTTCTAGTTCCTAGACCTACGCTCAACACTGAGCCACACTGGGCGGGCTAAAAACAATTTTTGATTGTTTATCAATTATCTACCTCTTTGCTCTTGACTTTGAGTCCATGAAAACAAGGACCAGGTCTACATGCCCAGAGTCTAGCACACTGTAAATGCTCAATAAATGTCAAATGAATGAATGAATGTCAATCTTTTAGTTTTGTCTCTTACCATTGTCTCCATCAAATTTATGCCCAGCCATATTGAACTACTTGGAGTTTCCCGACTCTATCTTGCCCTCTTGTCCTGTACCTTTGAAGTTGCTGTCTTCCTTGCTCAGAATGTTTTGGTTGTCCCCCGACCCCCAGCTTTATTGAGCTATAATTGATAGATAGCATTGCTTAAGTTTAAGATGTATAATGTGATGATTTGTTACATATTGCAAAATGATTACCACAGTAAGGTTAATTAAGACATTTAACGTAACCACCATTTGTTGTGATGGTGGTGGTGGTGGTGAGAACATTTAAGATTTACTCCCTTAGAAACGTTCAAGCATACAATGCAGTATTGTTAACTACTGTCATCATGCTGAACATAGGAGCCCCAGAATTCATTCCTCTTATAACTGGAAATTTGTACCTTTTAACTAACAGCATCTCATTTCCCCCATTCCACAGCCCCTGGCAATCACCAGTCTACCCTGTGCTTTCATGAGCTTGGTGTTTTGAGATTCCACACATAAGTGAGATCATACAGTATTTTTTAAAATATATATTTTATTGATTTTTTATTGAGAGGAAGGGAGAAGGAAACATCGATCAGCTGCCTCCTGCACACTCCCTACTGGGGATGTGCCCGAAACCAAGGTACATGCCCTTGACCACAATCGAACCTGGGACCCTTGAGTCCACACACCAACGCTCTATCCATTGAGCCAAACCCGTTAGGGCGAGATCATACAGTATTTATATTTTTTTCCTCTGACTTACTTCACTTGCCTAATGCCCTTAATGTTCATCCATGTTGTCACATATGGCAAGACTTCCTTCTTTATGGCTGAAGAATGCTTTAATTGTTAAGGAAGGTTTCCTGGAGGAGATGGGCTTGTGCTAAGTCTTGAAGCATGATTTCAGTTTTGAATTGAGAGGATGAAGCAGCACTGCTCAAGTCTGAAGAAGACCAAAGAGATAAGAAATTAGTTGATCACTCATTCCACATTGGATGACACTTAAGAAATGGCAAATCTTGTGCCCAGTGTAAAAGATAAATAAGACATGACGATCACAAGCCAGAAACTAGAATACTACTCTTTTCCTCACATTTTGCAGGCTGGTTCCTCTATTCATTTAAATGTGATGTCATAGAGATTTCTTCTGTCCCTGCCCTGCCTCCATTTAAAATTGCATCAACCCCTGCCCTGGCTGGGTGGCTCGGTTGGTTGGAGCATCATCCCATACAACAAAAGGTTTCATGTTAGATTCCCAGTTGGGACACATACCTAGGATGTTGGTTTGATCCCCGGTCGGGGCGTGTATGTGAGACTCCAATCAATGTTTCTCTCGCACATCAATGCTTCTCCCTCCCTCCTCTCTCTCTAAAATCAATAAAACATCTTTTTGAGTGAGGATTTAAAAAATAAAGTTGCATTCACCTCAAAATTTTTAGTCTTGATTTTCTTAATCACCTTTATTTAAAAATTTGCAATGATATTGTTTACTTATTACCTGTTTTGTCTTACATCCGCTAGAACTGTGGTCAGCAAACTGCAGCTCGCGAGCCACATGCGGCTCTTTGGCCCCTTGAGTGTGGCTCTTCCTAAGCCTTAGGAGTACCCTAATTAAGTTAATAACAATGTACCTACCTATATAGTTTAAGTTTAAAAAATTTGGCTCTCAAAAGAAATTTCAATCATTGTACTGTTGATATTTGGCTTTGTTGACTAATGAGTTTGCCCACCACTGTGCTAGAATGTAAGCTCCATGAGGGCAGGATGTAATAATTTCTGTCTCATTCACTACTGTATCCTTGGAATTTAGCACAGGACCTGTCACAGAGCATACACTCAATACATATTTGTTGAGTGAATGAATGGCTCTTTCCTAAGAGTAACTCAGAGGCTGGGAGAAAGATGTAAACAAATAATTGCAATATAGCGTTGGAGTAATAATATGCACAGTTGCTGTGGGCATGTTAGATTAGGAACATTATGGCATAGTGGTTAGAAGCAGTCACACTAAAGTGGGATGGCCAAGGTTCATCTCCAGGTTCTGCCATTTATTCATTGGGTGACTTTTTAAAAATATATTTTTTTATTATTGGTCTTAGAGAGAGAGAGAGAGGGAGAGAGAAACATCAATTGGTTGCTTCTCACACGCACTGGGCAACCCAGGCTTATGCCCTGATGGGGAATCAAACCCACCAGTTTTTGGTGCACAAGATGATGCTGCAACCAACTGAGCCATACCTACCAGGGCCATTGGATGTCTTTCCTAACCTCTCTAAGCCTTATTATACACAGTTAGATAGATATTCTAGTAATGACCATGTCATGGATTTTTTTTAGTGAGAATTAAGTAGGATACTGTTTGCCTGTCACATACTGATGCACAGCAAATGTTAGCTATTATTATTAAAGGAAAATTGTTCCTTAAGAGCACTACCCAAGACTTACATGCGTTAAGATATGCAGAATGAAAACAATCTTGGCCCCCTAAGGTCAGAATTAACTTTTCTAAAGCAAGTACTCCTCCCTTTTATTTATCTTACCAAGATTGATTTCCATGTCTTTTCTTTGTGCAAGAAAGGTAATTGATTCTTCAGTAGAGCCCTGGTTGTACCAGGTGATGCCACAGAGACTGAGGGTGAATATTCTGTTTTTTTTTCCCACCACTAGAGGGCACCAAATAAGTCAAATCAACCTCTACTTGTCATTATGAAACAATATGAGAAAGCACTAGTAAGCTGTTTCTGCCATTCATTCTTTTTAAAAAAATATATTTTATTAACTTTTTACAGAGAGGAAAGGAGAGGGATAGAGAGTTAGAAACATTGATGAGAGAGAAACATCGATCAGCTGCCTCCTGCACACTCCCCACTGGGGATGTGCCCGCAACTAAGGTACATGCCCTTGATTGGAATCGAACCCAGGATCCTTGAGTCCGCAGGCCGACGCTCTATCCGCTGAGCCAAACCGGTTAGGGCTCATTCTTTTTTAAAAAAATTTATTTTAGATAGAGAGGGAGGGAAAGAGAAACATCGATGTGAGAGAGAAACATCAATTGGTTGCCACCCAGACATGCTCCAGACCCCCAACCTGGGTATGTGCCCTGACCAGGAATCAAACCTTTGAACCTGCGATACTTTGGTGCACGGGAGAACCCTCCAATCAACTGAGCCACACTGGTCAGGACTGCCATTCATTCATTCATTCATTTTTAATATTTATTTATTTATTTATTTTTAAAAATATATCTTTATTGATCTCAGAGAGGAAAGGAGAGAGAGAGACAGAAACATGATGAGAGAATCATTGATTGGCTGCCCCCTTCATGCCCCCTGCTGGGGATTGAGCCCACAACCCGGGCATGTGCCCTTGGCTGGAATCGAACCTGGGACTCTTCAGTCTGCAGACACTCTATCCACTGAGCCAAACTGGCTAGGGCTTTACTAGGTGTACCAGTTAATAATGTGGATTTTTTCAATAGATGGAGTTACACATATGTTGATATATATGCGATTTGATATGTATGCTATTTTGTTGTACTGACAGCAAGCTTCAAAACTTCATGTCAAATTTTCTGAAGGTGTTAACATCATAGATATTTTTACACTTAAAAATGTTGAACTTCGTGCCAAAAAAAGAGCATTAGCGGGGAAGTTTAGAAGCTTGCTGTCAATACAACAAAATAGCATACATATCAAATCGCATATATATCAACATATGTGTAACTCCATCTATTGAAAAAAATCCGCATTATTAACCGGTACACCTAGTATATATATATATATATATATTTTAAATATATTTTTATTGATTTTAGAGAGGGAGAGGGATAGAAACATCAAGGATGAGAGAAAATCATTGATTGGCTGCCTCCTGCACACGTCCTACTGGGGATTGAGCCTGCAACCCCAGGGCATGTGCTCTGACCGGGAATCAAACAGTGACCTCCTGGTTCATAGGGCAAGGCTTAACCATTTAGCCACACCAGCCGGGGGAGCCATTCATTCTTTTGACAAATCTTTTTGAGTACCTATAATTTGCCAAACATTGTAGGAGATTGTATATGGTTATGAGCAAGACCTGTCATCCTTATAGAATTTATAATCTTGAGCACCTACTTATGTGTCTGAGAGATCCTTTTAGACATGGAAGTTGAGGCTGGGGTTCAACCTGTGATTTGTTGTTGTAGTCAATTAATGATTGTCTTCCTACCCTTGGTTCTGAGCCCATGAGAACAATTACCTAGGGTCTGCTTTGTGTCAGATAGTGTGCTGGTTGCTGAGGATCTAGGGATGAATAACACAGTTTCAACCTACTCATAAACAATGTCTTACCAGCTAGGATTAAAGACATGAGGCAAGTTCGGTGGAATTTTAGTTCCTGACCCGAGAATGGAGAACCTTAAGTACACAACTCATTAACACACTGGACTGTGGGCCTCTCAGACAGGTGTATGTTTATTAGTCATCCAGCTTACAGCCATGGCTACTACGATATTTAGCATGAGTTTGTGAGTTAATCCGAGTAGCTTCTGGTCCGGATGCCAGGTGTGTTTTTCCAGCAAATTACTAAGGATCTATCATCTTCTGGGTCAGGGTGGGGCTATGATGAATTTATGTGGGTGCAATGCTTTGAAGATGAACTTTCTGCCTGTGTGTCTACTCACAGTCTTGTTATTAAAGGTGTCAACATCATCTCCCCGTTTCCAGGTCAGCAATCTTCTTGTCCCTGAATTGAGTGGTGGAGGAGAGGAAGCTAGAACCAGTCATGCACCATCAATTTGGGAGGAGTGGCTGCATTGACTCAAGCACTCCCCCTCCTCTGAAGTGAGCTCCAATTCCCGAGGAGTTTGGCCTCCAGGCCAACAGAGTAGAGTTAGGAGCTAGGGAATGATTCTTTAAAATACTGAGACCTCATCTCGGAGAAAAAAGAAAAAAATAAAGAGGCTCCTTTAGTGTGGATTGTGCACAGTGACTTTCTTCTAAAGAGTACAATATCGCCCTAGCCAGTTTGGCCCAGTGGATAGAGCGTTGGCCAGCGGACTAAAGGGCCCCAGGTTCGATTCCAGTCAAGGGCATGTACCTGGATTGTGGGCACATCCCCAGTAGGGAGTGTGCAGGAGGCAGCTGATCAATGTTTCTAACTCTCTATCCCTCTCCCTTCCTCCCTGTAAAAAAAAAAAAAAATCAATAAAATATATTAAAACTAAAATAAAGAGTACAATATCGACACTGATAAATCATGTTGATATTATGTGCCCTTGACAGGAGGTGATGAAAATACTATCATTTTACCTCTGTGATCTCCCCTTCCCCCCTACTCCAAAGCCACATAACCCCAGTTTAATCATGAGAAAAACATCACATATCCTAACTGAGGGACATTCTATGACATACTTAACTAGTATGCATCAAAACTGTCAAGGTCATAAAAAAACAAGTAAAGTCTTAGAAACTGTCACAGTCAAGAGGAATATAACAAAACATGAAAACTAAATATAGTGTGGTGTCCAGGATGAGATCTTGAAACAGAAAAAGGACATTAGATAAAAACTAAGAAAATATGAGAAAAGACTTTAGTTAATAATAACATCAATAGTGATTCATTAATTGTAATACATGTATTACACTAACGTAAGCTGTTAATTATAGGGGAAATTGGGTGCCCATGGAAAAATATGGGAACTCTCAGTACTATCTCAACTTTTCTATAATCTAAAACTGTTGTAAAAAGAAGTCTATTAAATAATGGAGGGAGTTGTATCCAGAATACAGCTATGCCTTTATATTATTTTTTCTTTCTTTAAAGTTCCTGTTTATGGATCATTTACCATGCACCAGTCATTGCACTAAACCTTGACTATAAATGATCTCATCTAATCTTTACAATTCTTATGTTAGGTATCATTAAGCCTCTTTTACAGAAGCTGATGAAAAAGAAAGAGGTAATATAATGCAAATGGTGGAGCCAGCGTTGGAACCAAGGATCTTTCTGATCCCCAAATTCTAAGTGTTTGGCACTCTCACAGTATCCTGGCTTTTCAGGAAATGTTATCAAAGTACATGCCTTCTTAAGAGAAGAGTATTCTATCTAAATCATGGGGAATGACTTTCAACAATAAAGATTTTTTAAAAAATCACGGGGATTGAAGACTCTCTAGAAGATCTCACTTTAGACATGATTACTTTAAAAATCTCTCAGTTCCAGGTTGGACCTTCCAGCTGAAAGGAACTGTAGGGTGTCCAAGTTCACCCACAGTACTTCATGTTACAAATGGGCAAACTGAGGCACACCCAGAGCACTGGCCCCAAATCAGGAAGGAGTAGGGACCCGAGTTCCGTCCATCTCATTAATCCTCTACAGAGAAGAGCTAGGAACCCAGGTGCAATGTCATTAGTCCTCTATTGCCCACAGCTTCCTCTTTGTCGTTTAGGGAAGTAGAGGCTGGCGCATCCGCCTTCCCCACTCACCCCCACAAATGGGTGGCACACTGCCCCCCAAGTACACACTGGGGTGAGGGATGAACCTGCAGGAGATGTCGGGGAGGGGCCTGCAGAGCACCGGGTCTCCTGCCAGGAGGGCTCGGGAGGCCCGTGGATACACACAGGGGGAGGGCGCCGGGGCTGCAGGACCGGGGTTCCTTCCTCGGCGCGCCTGGGGAACCAGGGCGTCGAGACGCACAGCCAACGTTTTGGAGCCCAGCGCATCGCCGGAGGCCACCCTCGGCCCCATAGCCGCCTGCTCTTTACGGGCGGGGGACAGGAGCGGGCGTCACAAAGCGCCGCCACCGCGCCGGGCGGCCGAGAGGAGGCAGGGAAGTGGGAGGAGGAGGAGGAGGGGGAGGAGGACGGCGACCCGGAGGGCGGAGGAGGGAGGGGCGCGCGCACGCGCACGCGCGTCTGGTCGCCACTCGCTGAGAGCCTCCCCCTCCCGGCGCGCGCCCCTCCTCCCTCTCCCTCTCCCTCTCCCTCCTCCCTCTCGGCTCCGTCGCTCCCGTGGCGCGAGGCGCTCTCTCTCCTCCTCCTCCTCCTCCTCCTCCTCCACCGCCGCCCCTCCCCCCACGCTGCCGCCGCCGCCGCCGCGAGACCCCCGCGCGCCGCGCTCCCCCCCGCCCTCCGGCCCCGCGCGCCCTCCGGCCCCGGCGGCCGCGGCGGCCCCAGAGAAGAACGAGAGGGCGAGCGAGCGAGCGAGCGCGGCGCTCCCGGGCCGGCCTGGCCCCCTCTCCTCACCATCGCCGGCCCTCCGCCGCCTTTCTCCGCTTCCACCTTTTCTCCTCTCCCCCGCAAGTTGAGGCCCCCTCCGGGGGGGGAGGACCGGGACCGGGACCGGGAGTGAATTCCCCTAACTCCTTCACCCTCTCCCCGCACCTGGCCCCCGTGTGAGGAGAAGGGCCCGGCCCGGCCCGCGTAGTGTGTGCGGAGCACCCGGGCCGGCCCACGGGCCGTCTGGGGCCTGGTCCGGCCCGCCGGGGGTGTGAAGACCGGGGCCCGGTGCGGCCCGGCCCGAGGGCGAGCCGAGGGGAGGGGCCTGGTCCGGCTCGGCCGGTGCGTGAGGACTGGGGCCCCGGCCCGGCGCCGCCGCCGCCGCCGCGATGGCCCAGCAGCAGATGACCAGCTCGCAGAAGGCCCTGATGCTGGAGCTGAAGTCCCTGCAGGAGGAGCCGGTGGAGGGCTTCCGGATCACCCTGGTGGACGAGTCCGACCTCTACAACTGGGAGGTTGCCATCTTCGGACCCCCCAACACCCTCTACGAAGGCGGCTACTTCAAGGTACTCCCCGCCCTGCCCAGACTCGGCTTCCCCCGCGGAGCCCTCCGCTCCCCGCCGCTTTCGGCCGCTTTCGGGGCCCAGAGGGAGAGTAGGGGGGGGTCGGGGGGCTCCTCACCTCGGCAGCCCCCTCCCCCCACCGGTGGAGGCAGGAAGGCCTGGCTCACCCAGTGCCTTTTCTTTGTCCTGGGGGTGGGGGCGGGAGGCCCGACTGCACCGGGAAATGGGGGAGCCTCTCGGGCTGGGGCAGTGGCGACCCGGGGAGGAGGGGGGCTGCCTTTGTTTTGGTTCGTGTCTTCAGCTGAGGGTGTGAGGGGGGGAAGAAAGGTGGTTTGTCTGTGTCCCCTCTCGTCTTCCCATCAAAACCATCCCCGCGCCGGCTGGAACTGCCCCAGAGGGCAGAGTGACCTGCACTTAATGGATTGGACCTTTCTTTTTTGGGGGTGCGGGTGGGGGAGGGGGAGAGGGAGGGGGAGCAGCCTGTCATGCCCGGGGCAGCCCGGTGACCTGACATTTGGAGGGTTTGATGGGCTTCGGCCGAGTGCAGTTCCAACTTTGCATTCCAGTGGGCGGCAGTGGAGAATGGGGTGGTAAACAAGGGTCGCTGCTTTTTTCTCTCGCCTTTATCCACTTGAAGGAACTTGGGTTTAGCCCCCCTTTGTCCTCATTCTCTCTTTACTTCTGTGGTGTTTCCAAATGCCCTTTGTCCTCACCCTGCCCCCAACTTTCAGGCTTGTTGTTGTTGTTGTTTTGTTCCTGCGTGCAGACATACTCGCAGAGGGTGGACCTTAATGTGGGGAGACTGAGCGTTCCCCACTTTAGGGAGACGAAATTGGAACCTTTCGCTCAGGTGGCTAACTCACTAGCAAAGGGGTGGTCTCACGGATTGCAGGTGTCATCGCAGGTGAGCCGGTTTTCTGGAGTAGATAGTGACCCATGCACATTGTTTCCATTGTTTCCTATGACTTTAGGACGTTCTTGAATTTGCTGTTTTGTTGTTTTTTTTAATTCCGTGGTAGATAACTTGGAAATACTGAGGTTGTTGTTTTTCTATTTTGTTGAATTTCTTACTATTTTTGAAGGGACGAATCACAAATTGAAGGTTGAACGTTTTAAATGGTGGGTACAGAGATCGAGGGAAATGAGTGTTTTAGGAATCTGTTTAGTTTTTTTTTTATTTCCAAAATTAAGTAAAATAAAGCAGTGAGTCAGTGGTTTGTTTTGAAGGGAGGTGCGATCTTGGCAAAAGTTTTAAATGAGTATCTTAAGTCATGTAGTTATGTGTATTTTTAGGACTACCCAATTACTTTTGTTTTTTACCCTTATAAAGGTGGAAGACTCAGATTCAGGCTTGAAATTGGGTCAACTTTGTAGAAAAATGTGGCTAATCGATAGGGGAATGTTTAATATTCATGTCTGTGATAGTTACCGGATACCCAATAAAAGCACATTTTTAGAAAACTATGTAAAAGCAGTACCAACTGTTTGCCTTTTGTGGTCACCACACTATACTTTTTCAGATGCAAACATTTAAAATCACTAAATAAACATACAAGTTTTTAATTGAGGAATATTCTCTTGTCAAGTATACATTTCATTTACAGATACTGGAAAAATTAGTTGCGCAAAATGGAATTTATATAACTTCTAGCAGAGCATTATTTAGCAAATTTTACTGGCCAAATTTAGTGGAGTAAAGTTTATTTCCAAAAAAGGATTGTTTCCCAAAAAATATCATTGATAGTCAAGGTAAATGTGCACTGGTTAGAATAACCTCACTCCAATGGAATTTGTTAAAAAAAAAAATTAAGTGTTTTCAAATTGTAATATTTTTGCTTAACTGTGAAAGGAGTGTAGAGAGCTCTCTCAGTTTGGAATAGGTAGTATATAAAGGGGACTTCCTGTAGCATATACTGATTTAAATTAAATGGTTTTTAATTTTAGTCTTATTTAAAAAGAATGGTTTAATCTCCAGTTTTATTGTTAGGTTTCTTTATCTTTGTGTGTTTTTACCTTTAATTGTGACATTAAAATTTATGAAAATTCTTAAAACAGATTTTATGTTTTAGTCTTGTGTGAGAATTTTGTTCAATTTCATTTTCTTCCACTTTTTTCTTTATTGTATGGCCTTTTATCCCAAAATCCTTCACTGGAAACAGGCAAATTTATGGTCATGCTAGTGATAAGTTTTAAGCCATTGTTTTTTATTTTATTGCTTTTGTCTTAAAACAAGGCTTTTAGTGTGTTCCGTTACAGTTGCAGTTAAAAGTTGGCAAAGTCCGGCCGGTGTGGCTCAATGGTTGAGAGTCGACCTGTGAACCAGGAGGTCATGGTTCCATTCTTGTCAGGGCACATGTGGTGTTGCGGACTCAATCCCCAGTGTGGGCTGTGCAGGAGGCAGCTGATCAGTGATTCTCATAATTGATGTTTCTATCTCTTTCTTCCTCTTCCTTCCGCTCAGAAATCAATAAGATAGCCTGCGTATGCAAATTAACCGCCATTTTTGTTGGGTTAATTTGCATAGTCACTCTGATTGGCTGGTGGGCATAGCAGAGTGACACTAATTTGCATGTTTCTCTTTTATTAGTGTAGATATATATATTATATATATATATATATATATATATATATATATATATATATTTCAGAGGCCTCCTGCATGCCCCACACTGGGGATCGAGCTCACAATCCTGGTGTGTGCCCTGACTGGATTCAAACCGTGACCTCCTGGTTCATAGGTCGACACTTAATCACTGAGCCACGCCGGTTAGGCAAAAAATATATATTTTTAAAAATAAAGTACAGCAGTGAACTCTTTGTAGTTTTGATTTCTTTCAGTAATCTGATTGAGGGCATAAAATATAGGTGTGTTCCATTTTTACAACACTCTACAAACTGATAACTTAGAAAGTATTTGTTATATTCTAAAAGTTTTCCTTAATAGGAGCTATTTAATTTAATTTTATTGATTTCAGAGAGGAAGGGAGAGGAGATAGAAACATCAATGATGACAGAGAATCACTGATTGGCTGCCTCCTGCACGCCCCCTACTGGGGATTGAGCCCTCAACCCGGGCATGTACCCTTGACCAGAATTGAACCCGGGACTCTTCAGTCCGCAGGCCGATTCTCTATCCACTAAGCAAAACCGGCTAGGGCAACAGGAGCTTCTTTTTCAGATTTAACAATGATTTATATTAAAGAAACTTCAATAATTTTTTAAAATAAAGGGTTGTATAATTTTCATTTGTTCTAGCAGAAATGAATCTGTTTTCTGCACTCTTCCCCCCAAAAAAACACATCCTAAAACTCCAAAGTTAATATTTGGCCTGGTGATGTCCTTCAGATTATGGAATACTCTTATTATATGACTCTAATTCTTTTTTTAAAATATATTTTTATTTTATTTCAGAGAGGAAGGGAGAGGGAGGGAGATAGAAACATCAGTGATGAGAGATTGGCTGCCTCCTGCACACCCCACACTGGGGATCGAGCCCACAACCTGGGCATGTGCCCTGACTGGGAATCGAACCCTGACCTCCTGGTTCATATATCGACACTCAACCACTGAGCCACACCAGCCAGGCTGACTCTGTAATTCTTAATATGTAGTTGAAACAATTCTTTTAAGGAAGTGATTTTTAGTCTTTCTGGTATATGGATCCTTTTGTGAAATTGAAGTTTCTCTGGAATAAATAGATACATGTAAACTAGTTTCTATGCATTTTCAGAGGCTTAACTGATAAGTTAATCCCTTTTTTAGGGGATTTGATAGGTAACTAACAACAGTTTTAAAAATTATAAAAGTAATGCTATTTTAAAAGCAATTGTATGATGAGTTAGTTAAAATTTCTTTTTTAATTTTTCTTCAGTCACTTTGAGAATACCTCTTAGAGCTTTTACCTTTTCTGGAAGTTGAAATGGTCTTAAGTGAACTAAGGCAACGTTGTAAATTGAAACATAGTTAATGTCCAATGATTTTTTTTGGCACTAAATGTAATTTTAGTGTTGTTCTCCCCCCCCGCCCCCCCACCCAGTGCAAATATAGCACCTCAGTATTTTATAGATGATGCTTTTACAGTATCAAGTTGATTCCAAGATGCATATTTATCTAGTTTTTAACTTCTCTGAAATTGGGTTATGTCTTAGAAGCCACAAAGTCATACAGTTGCCATCAGTCTGGTGGCACTTGTGACCTAATTGTGAGAGAACACTGCATTAAAATCTTCTGATATTTTCATTTTTCTTTCTTTTCTTTTTTTTTTAAAAAATATTATTATTGATTTTAGAGAGAGAGGAATGGAGAGGGAGAGATAGACACATCGATGAGAGTGAAAAATCACTGATGGACTGCCTCTTGCATGCCCCCTACTAGGATTGAGCCTGTAGCCTGGGCATGTGCCCTTGACTGGAATCGAATCTGGGACCCTTCAGTCCACAGGCCGATGCTCTATCCACCAAGCCAAACCAGCTAGGGCTCATTTTTCTTACTGATTTTAAAGGGAGAAAGAGGGAGAGAGAGAGAGAGACAGAGAGACACATTGATTTGTTGTTCTACTTATCCATGCATCATTCATAGATTTCTTCTTGTATGTGCCCTGACAAGGGCTTGAACCCAAAACCTTGGTGCATCTTGAGGGTGGTCCAACCAATTAAGTGCCCCGGCTGGGACTTCTGATAATTTTTTTTAAAAAAATATATTTTATTGATCTTTTACAGAAAGGAAGGGAGAGGGATAGAGAGTTAGAAACATCGGTCAGCTTGCCCTGACCGGTTTGGCTCAGTGGATAGAGCGTTGGCCTGCGGACGGGAGGGTCCCGGGTTCGATTCCAGTCAGGGGCATGTGCCTTGGTTGCGGGCACATCCCCAGTGGGGGGTGTGCAGGAGGCAGCTGATCGATGCTTCTCTCTCATCGATGTTTCTGGCTCTCTGTCCCTCTTCCTTCTTCTCTGTAAAGAATCAATAAAATATTAAAAAAAAAAAAAAAGAAAGAAAGAAAGAAACATCGATCAGCTTCCTCCTGCACATCCCCTACTGGGAAAGTGCCCGAAACCAAGGTACATGCCCTTGACTGGAATCGAACCTGGGACCCTTCAGTCCACAGGCCGACGCTCTATCCACTGAGCCAAACGAGTTAGGGCTGATAATTTTTTAAAAATGCTAGCATCAGTACTTAAATTTGATAATAAGGGTTCTTATAATATTTTTTTAAAAAATATATTTTATTGATTTTTTTACAGAGAGGAAGGGAGAGAGATAGAGAGTTAGAAACATCGATGAGAGAGAAACACCGATCAGCTGCCTCCTGCACATCTCCTACTGGGGATGTGCCCGCAACCCAGGTACATGCCGTTGACTGGAATCGAACCTGGTACCCTTCAGTCCGCAGGCCGACGCTCTATCCACTGAGCCAAATCGGTTTCGGCAATATTTTTTTTTTTTAATAAGAGAAAGTTTGTTTAGAAAGTCACAGAGGTAGAAGAAATGGGCTCAGGAAAGAAGTTATAGAGGCAAAAGAAGGGTTGTAGCTTAGGAGAGAGAAGAAAAGGTAATGTGCCTATTCCCCTCCTCTTCCCCTAAGTGGGAAGATTCCCTACGTGGGGAAGAGGAGGGGAATAGGAAAGGCGAGGGTTTGCTCTTGAGAGGGAGAACGCCAATAAGGATTATTCTTGAACAAAGGATTTCGGCCTTAATACTTTCTTTGCAGCATGTTAATTCCTTTTTCAGAGATTTGTGTTAGTAAACAGTATTTATTTTTAAAATATATTTTATTGATTTCAGAGCTGAAAGCGGGGAGAGAGAGAGAGAGAAAGAGAAGCATCAATGATAGAATCATTGATTGGCTGCCTCCTGCATGCCCCACACTGGGGATTGAGCCTGAAACTTGGGCTTGTGCCCTGACCAGAATTGAACTGTGACTTACTGGTTCATAGGTTGACGCTCAACCACTGAGCCATGCTGGCTGAGCTAGATTGTTTTAAAGTAAATCTCAGACAACGTATCCTTTCATCCCTAAATGCTGAAGTCCCTAAAAGATAAGGACTTTAGTCTTACACTTGCTAAATAAATATTAACTCTTTCATATTATCGAACTAGGGGCCCAGTACATGAATTCGTGCACCTTGAAAGGAACTGTGGTCCGGGAGGCTGCAGTAGGCACAGGGGTGGGTCTTGGCCCATCCTCTGCGCCCCTGCCTGGCCCCTGGTCTCCTGTCTGCTGGAAGCCCTGCACCTGGCACCGCTGAGCGATTGGGGCCAGCGCCAGCAGTGGATGTGAGTGGCGGCTGCTGTCCCGATCGCCCCTCAGGAGCAGAGGGAGGTAGAGAAGCCCTCAGGGGCAATTAGGGCTGGCAGCTGCTGCTCACTTGCTAATGGTGCCAAGTGATCGAGACCAGCGCTGGGCACCAGCAGTGGGTGCAAGCGGCGGCTCCGGCGCTGGCAGTGGGTGCAAGTGGTGGCTCTGGTACTGGCAGCGGGTGCAAGCGGTGACTGCCGGCCCTGATCTCCCCTCAGGAACAGGGGGAGGTGGAGAAGCCCTGAGGGGTGATTGGGGCTGGCAGCCACCGTTTGCACCCGCTGACAGCACCGAGCGATCGGGGCTGGCGCCAGGCGCTGGCAGTGGGTGCGAGCGGTGGCTCTGGCGCCAGCAGCAGTGGATGCAAGTGGGGCTGGCACCGGCAGCAGGTGCAAGTGCCGGACAGGACCGCAGTGCGCGGGAGCAAAGAATTTTCAGTAACCACCAGAGGCTCGCCCCAATGGCAGCGACCAGCACCCCGCCTTGGTCTGGCACTCCCATTCACCTCCACCATCCCGCTGTGGCCGACGCCTGCCATGTTCTGCGCACGCCCTCTGGTGGTCAGCATACATCATAGCGACCAGTTCAGTTCTGCCATTTGGTCTATTTGCATATTAGCCTTTTATTATATAGGATACCCCATTGGTGTTTAGATCTAGTTGTCTCATAGATATACTTTTAGTTTGAATCAGGATCCAAAATGAGGCTCACAATTGCATTTAGTTGATATGCCTCTTGAGACTTTCTTAATTGATAGATTTCCCGTTCTCCCTTTTAAAACAATTTAAAAAACCCAGCTTTATTGAAATATAATTCACATGCCATATAATCCATCCATTTAAATGTACAACTCAGAGTTTTATAGTATACTAGAGGCCCGGTGCACGAAATTTATGCGGTGGGGGGGGGGCCCTCAGCCCATTGTATGGACATTTGGGTTTTCCCTCTCCAATCTGGGACCCCTTGGGGGATGTCCAACTGCCAGTTTAGGCCCGAACCTGGGGATCCTAAACAGGCAGTCGGATATCCCTCTCACAATCCTGGACCGCTGGCTCCTAATTGCTCACCTGCTGGCCTGGTCACCCCTAATTGCCCCCCCCCCCCCCCCGCCGGCCTGGTCACCCCCAACTGGCCCCCCCCCTCGACTGGCCCGGTCGCCTACAACTGCCCCCCTGCTGGCCTGGTTGCCCCCAACTGACCCCCCCTGCCGGCCTGGTCACCCCCACACAGCCTGCTGTCCAGTCATTTGGTTGCCCCTCACTAACCTCCCTTCCGGCCTGGTCATAGGCAGCCATCTTGTGAGGGTGTGAGGGTTAGTTTGCATATTACCTCTTTATTATATAGGATAAGTAGATTCATATGCTGTATGGTTTTATGTGACTGGCTTTCATTTAGCATAATGTTTTCAAATTGATATATGTTGTGGCATGTATTTTTATTAAATAATGTTCCATTGTATGGACATTTGGGTTTTCCACTATTTGGCTATTATAAATAATACTGATGTGTGCAAGTTTGTGTGCAAGTTTCAGTGTGGGCATGTTTTCATTTTCTTGGGTATTTACCTAGGAATAGAATTACTGGGTCATATGACAACACTTGAGGAACTGCCAGACTGTTCCAAAGTGGCTGTACCATTTTACATTCCTACTAGCAGTGTATGATGGTTCTAATTTATTTTCATTTTCACCAACACTTGTTTACTCTTTTAAAAAAATTTTATTGTTGGCATTTGAATGTATTTAACTGCTTGACTGTTGTCTTCAGTTTTAAGGAATTCACTATTGGACTGGTTATAATTATATTTTATTACAAACTAAAGGATATTATTATAGTACTAAAAGTAATGGAAAGTTATTCTATTTCTAACACTGGAGGTTACCAATGGAAAGTTCTAGCCCCAAACTTTTAGTTACCTTTTTCCCCCACATTATTTCTTTGCTGCTTTAATTCTTATATAATTTTATTGATTGATTGATTTTAGAGAGAGGAACGGGGGGAACAACATCCATTTGTTGTTCCACTTATGTATGCATTCATTGGCTGGTTGTTGTACGTGTCCTGACCAGGAATTCAAGCCGCAACCTTGGCGTTTCAGAGGACGCTTTAACGAACTAAGCCAGCCAGGGTTCTGTTTTAATTTTTTTTTTTAAAGTATTTTAGAGAGAGACACACACATCCATGCTTCTCTTTCTCTGTTTCTCCCCATCACTTCTACTCTTTCTAAAAATCAATGGAAAGAATGTCCTCGGATGAGGATTAATAACAACAAGTTTCTGAAATTATGAAAAGTCACCTATAATGATACTATTGAAATAATTTTAAAAATATTTTTTCTTCTGACATTGCTATATTTTATCTAAAATATTAGATACTGTGTATTTATTTTATGTGTATATTTAAATGTATTTTTATTGATTTTAGAGGGGGAGAGAGAGAGAAACATCAATGATGAGAATCATCCACTGCCTCCTGTGCACCCCCCCACTGGGGATCAAGCCCACAACCCAGGCATGTGCTCTGGGACCTGAATTGATCCGTGACCTTCTGGTTCATAGGTCAACACTCAGCCAGCTGGGCTGCGTATTCATTTTTTAAAAAGGACATATTTTGAACATTTCCCCAGCTATCTATTTAATCTTTTCTCTTTTATTGGATTTGGAAATTCAGTGTAGAATTTAACACATTTTCATATGTATGTTTGTGTATTTTTCATATAAGTTTCTGGTCCTAGATATATTGGGTGAAGAGTTATGAGTACCTACATAACATATTTAGAGAAGATATTATGAACTTGTTTTGACAAAGCATAGCAGTAAAAATGCCAATTTTCTGGAGGACAAGGAAACCACAAAAGAGGTGGCTACTATGGCCTTGGTTTTTAAAAATTGTATATGAAAAGTTAAAGGAACTAGAATAAACAAAATAATTTTAAAAAGATAAATTTGGAAAACTCACTATATGTAATTTTAATATGTACTGTAAAGCTATACTAATCAAGACAGTGTGGTGACCCTGGCTGGTTTGGCTCAGTGGACAGGGTGTTGACCTGCAGATTGAAGGGTCCCGTGTTTGATTCCGGTCAAGGACACATGCCCAGGTTGCGGGCTCGGTCCCAGGAGGGGGCATGCTTCCATAATGCCACTTCTAATAATTTGTCATAGAGCAATACAAGCTTGTGTAAATACTAAGTTTACACAGAAGTGTGAATGCAAGTATTTATAGCAGCACTATTCCTAATTGTCCAAACTGGAAACAACCCAAATGCCCATCAGTGGATGAATGTATAAGCAAACTGATATCTCTATATCACCGAGTGCTATTCAGCAATAAAAGGGAACCAACTGTTAATACATCAGTAACATGGATGAATATCAAAGGCATTATGGCAGTCTCATAAGATTACATTCTGGCCCTAACCAGTTTGGCTCAGTGGATAGTGGTTCTCAACCTTCCTAATGCCGCGACCCTTTAATACAGTTCCTCATGTTGTGGTGACCCCCAACCATAAAATTATTTTCGTTGCTACTTCATAACTGTAATTTTGTTACTGTTATGAATCATAATGTAAATATCTGATATGCAGGGTGTATTTTCATTGTTCTCGACCCACAGGTTGAGAACCGTTGGGAGCATCGGCCTGTGGACTGAAGGGTCCCAGGTTCAATTCCGGCCAAGGGCATGTACCTTGGTTGCGGGCACATCCCCAGTAGGGGGTATGCAGGAGGCAGCTGATCGATGTTTCTAACTCTCTATCCCTCTCCCCCTCTGTAAAAAATCAATAAAATATTAAAAAAAAGAAGATTACATTCTGAATGAGTCCATTTAGCTAACTTTCTGGAAAGACAAAACTGGACTAGTAAATACAAAGAACCAGATCAGTGGTTTCCAGAGGTTTGGGGGAGAGGGAGAGTTTGACTACAAAGGGCAGTGTGAGGGAATTCTTTGGGGGTGTTGGCATTGTTTTGTATTTATGGTGGTGGTTACAAGGATCTATGTACATGCAAACTTATAAAAGTGTATACCAAGCCCTGGCCAGTGTTAGTCAGTGGTTAGAGATTTGACCTGCACACAAAGGGTCTCAGGTTTGACTCCCTGTCAGGGGTACATGCCTGGGTTGCAAGTTCGATCCTCGGCCTTGGTTGGGGTGCATGTGAGAGGCAATAAATCGATGTGTCTTTTCTCTCTATCCCCTCCACTCTCTCTAAAAATCAATGGAAAAAATATCCTCGTGTGAGGGTTAACAACAAAAAGTGTACACCACAAAGGTGAATATTGCCCAGCTAGTGTGTCTTAGTGGTTAAGCATCGACCTGTGAACCAGGAGGTCACGGTTCAATTCCCAGTCAGGGCACATGCCCAGGTTGCAGTCTCAATCCCTAGGGTGGGGTGTGCAGGAGGCAGCTGATCAATGATTCTTCTCTCATCATTGATGTTTCTACTTCTCATTCCCCCTCTCCCTTCTCTGAAAACAATAAAAATATATTTTAAAAAAAGAAAGTGAGCCCTAAGCAGTTTGGGTCAGTGGATAGAGTGACTGAAGGGTCCCAGGCTCAATTCCGGTCAAGGGCATGTACCTTGGTTGCGGGCACATCCCCAGTAGGGAGTGTGCAGGAGGCAGCTTAATCGATGTTTCTCTCTCATCGATGTTTCTAACTCTCTACCCCTCTCCCTTCCTCTCTGTAAAAAATCAATAAAATATATTTTTTTTAAAAAGGGAATATTTTGCTATATAAATTTTAAAAGTAAAAAAAGCAGACTTAATAAAGTTTTGTCAGTTATGCTCCAATAAAGCTGAAAAAATAAGATTAATTTTTATTTATTTTATTTTATTTTTTTAAAAATATATTTTATTGATTTTTTACAGAGAGGAAGGGAGAGAGATAGAGAGTTAGAAACATCGATGAGAGAGAAACATCGATCAGCTGCCTCCTGCACATCTCCCACTGGGGATGTGCCCGCAACCCAGGCACATGCCCCTGACCGGAATCGAACCCGGGACCCTTCAGTCCGCAAGCCGACACTCTATCCACTGAGCCAAACCGGCCTCGGCAATAAGATTAATTTTTAAAAGGAAAAAGGTTCTTGTTAAAAAATGCACAATGGCTTTGTTATATTTTCTGAGTACTACTTAGATCAGTGGTTCTCAACCTGTGGGTCGCGACCCCTTTGGGGGTCGAACGACCCTTTCACAGGGGTCGCCTAAGACCATCGGAAAACACATATATAATTACATATTTTTGTAATTAATCACTATGCTTTAATTATGTTCAATTTGTAACAATGAAATTGGGGGTCACCACAACATGAGGAACTGTGTTAAAGGGTCGTGGCATTAGGAAGGTTGAGAACCACTGCCTTATATGCACCTATTTCTGAGGTTGAATGAACTAATAAGCAAAAGGGAGTTCACTGTCATGAACTTTAAAAAGAAGCTACTTACCTGTAGCTGGTTTGGCTCAGTGCTTAGAGTGGTGGCCGAGGACTTAAGGGTCGCGGATTTGATTCTGGTCAAGGGTATGTACCTCAGTTGCAGGCTTGATCTCTGCCCCAGTCGGGGTACATGAGGGAGACAACCAATCGATGTGTCTCACATCAATGTTTCTCTCTCTGCCTCTCCGTCTCCCTTCCACTTTATAAAAAAAAAAAAAAAATCAATGGAAAAAATATCCTCTGGTGAGGATTAAAAATAATAATAATGCCCTGGCTGGTTTGGCTCAGTGGATAGAGCGTCGGCCTGCAGACTCAAAGGTTCCGGGTTCGATTCCAGTTAGGGGCACATGCTTGGCTTGCAGGCTCAGTACCCAGTTGGGGGTGTGCAGGAGGCAATCGATCAATGTTTCTCTCTGGTTCTTCCTTTCCCTTCCTCTTTGAAATCAATAAAAATATATTAAAAAAAGAAGAAGAATAAAAAAACAAAAGAAGCTACTTATGCCGTTCTTTCTTTCCAACTTGGGGGGTATAATGGCTCCCGCAAAAAAAGGGTGGTGGAAAGGGCTCTTGTGCCATCAAGGAGGTGTGTCCAGAGAATACACCATCAACATTCATAAGCGCATTCATGAAGTGAGTTTCAAGAAATGTGCCCCTCGGGCACTCAAGATCTGGAAATTTGCCATGAAGGAGATGGGAACTCCGTATGTACACATTGACATCAGGCTGAATGAACAAAGTTTCTCTGGGCCAAAGGAATAAGGGGTGTTCCATACCCTGTCCAGGTACAGAAAACGAAATGAGGATAAAGAGACACTAAACAAGCTCTATATGTTGGTCACCTATGTTCCTGTCACCACTTTCAAAAATCTACAAACAGTTAATGTGGATGAGAACTAACTGCTGGTTGTTGAATAAAGATATAAAACTGCCAAAAGAAATAAAAGAAGCTACTTACTATATATAGGCTATTGTTAGGGTCTTCATCCATTTAACCATATGTCCTGTATTTATATCTCCTACTGCTCTCTACCAGAATCAATGTTATGAATATAATGAAAAGATGAAATGTTATTATATCCTTGGTTTGTCAATTAAAAGGAAAAGATTTCTAGGATTTTAAACACTAATAATGCTTAGTTAACTAGAAGACATACAAAGGATACAGTGCTGAGTTGTGTGTTGTTTTTTGTGTGCTGAGTTTTTATTTATTTATGCTTTTAAAATGTCTTGCAGTCTAACCATATCTAAAAACCAGGGTTAGTTTTTCATGTTGGGTTAGTGATTATCTAATTTTTCAAATAAAGACATTAAGGTCTAGGAAAGGAAATGACTAGTTCAAAGTTATAAGGGAATTTGTTAGAGAGCTAGCTATATAACTCAGGTCTAATTTTTTTCTCTCCCCTGATTGTGTAACCTGCTTCAGTGCCTACAGCTACGGGCAGAGACCAGGTAATGGTTGAAGGTCACAGTTTGCTCTGGCATGAGCACTGTGAGAACCCAGGGGGACGGGCCTGCCATAAATCCAAATCCATGTGTTTGGTCTTCTTAATATCCATTTCATTAAACCAGTGTATAATAATCACTAATAAATTATTTCATACTCTTTGGTTGAACTTTAAATTCTGTCCTAATTTAATAATTCAAATCTATAGAAACAATATATGTATTTAAATTAATTTTAAGGTGTACAGTTATGAATTTTGTTAAATATGTCATCATATTCAGATTTTTTTTGGAAGAAAAAGCAATTGGAAAAAATAACAGGCAGTTTTCATACCATACATGTGAGGGAAAAAAATATTTTTTCCCTCCCAAAGAATGTAGAAAATGGCTCTAAAGATTATCTAAAAGTTACAACTAGTGTAGTTTAGCAAATCCTCTATTATTTTGAATTCTATTAATTTGAAATTTGAGGCAGTTTCTAACAAGAGCTCAACAGTTCCCTTACAATAAAAATGTTATTTAGTAGGAGATTATGAGACTGAGAGGTAAACTATTATATGGATCACTTTTCAAATATTTTTGATGACATAGCTTTTAAAATTGTAGTAATATATATAACATTTGTCACTTTAACCATTTTTAGTGCATAATTTAGTGAAATTAAGTATATTTACAATGCTGTGTAACCATCACCACTGTCTATTTCCTGAACTTTTTCATTATCCCGAAGTGGAACTCTATTAATTGAAGTAACTCCTCAATTCCCCCTCCCTTGCTAACTTCTATTCAATTTTCTGTCTTTATGAATTTACCTAGTCTGGATACCTCATATAAGTGAAATCATACAATATTTGTCCTTTTGTGTCCAGCTTATTTCACTTGTTAAGTTTTCAGGGTTTGTCTGTGTTTGTAATATGTATCAGAATCTCATTCCTTTTTTTTTTTTTTTTTTTTTAAATATATTTTATTGACCTTTTACAGAGAGGAAGGGAGAGGGATAGAGAGTTAGAATCATCGATGGGAGAGAAACATTGATCAGCTGCTTCCTGCACACCCGCTACTGAGGATGTGCCTGCAACCAAGGTACATGCCCTTGACCGGAATCGAACCTGGACCCTTCAGTCCGCAGGCCCGATGCTGTATCCACTGAGCCAAACCGGTTAGGGCAGAATCTCATTCCTTTTTTAATGGCTGAAAATAATAATCACATTTTGTTAACCCATTCATCTTTTAAAGCTTGGTTGTTTCCACCTTTTGGCTATTGTGAATAATGCTGTTCTCTCTTGGATGCTGCAAGTGTTTAAAAGAAATTACGCATGCTCCCATTTCTTACAGTATTGTTCTCTTTCTTTCTTTTTTTTTCTTTTTAAAAATATATTTTATTGATTTTTTACAGAGAGGAAAGGAGAGGGATAGAGAGTTAGAAACATCCATGAGAGAGAAACATCGATCAGCTGCCTCCTGCACAACCCCCACTGGGGATGTGCCCGCAACCAAGGTACATGCCCCCGACTGTAATCGAACCTGGGACTCTTCAGTCCACAGGCTGATGCTCTAGCCACTGAGCCAAACTGGTCAGGGCCTCTTTCTTTTTTTAAAAAAATAATATTTTATTGATTTTTTTTTTTTGCTAAAAGTATTACAAAGGGTATTACATAAGTGCCCTTTTTATCCCCCCCACCCTTGACAAACCCCTGCCCTCCCTTACCCCCCAGTGTCTTATGTCCATTAGTTATGCTTATATAGATGCATACAAGTCCTTCGGTTGATCTCTTACTCCCCTCCCTCCTGTCCCCTATTTTATTGATTTTTACAGAGAGCAAGGGAGAGGGATAGACAGTTAGAAACATGGCTGAGAGAGAAACATCGATCAGCTGCTTCCTGCATGCCCCCTATTGGGGATCGAGCCTGCAACCAAGGTACATGCCCTTGACCGGAATTGAACCCAGAACCCTTCTTCAGTTCGCAGGCGATGCTCTATCCACTGAGCCAAACCGGTTAGGGCCTTCTTTTCTTTTCCTTCCCTCCCTCCCTCCCTCCCTCCCTCCCTCCTTCCCTCCCTCCCTTCCTTCCTTCCTCCCTTCCTTCCTTCCTTCCTTCCTTCCTTCCTTGGTGATGCAGAGTGAACTAGAAGCCATTTAGGCCCCCCCCCCCAAAAAATATACTAGTGGCCTGGTGCATGAAATTCATGCATGGGGGGGTTCCTTCAGCCCAGCTTGCACCCTCTCCAATCGGGGACCCCTTGGGGGATGTCTGACTGCCAGTTTAGGCCCAATCCAACAGGAATCAGGCCTAAACCGGCGGTCGGACATCCCTCTCGAAATCTGGGACTGCTGGCTCCTAACCGCTCACCTGCCTGCCTGCCTGATCGGCCCTAACTGCTTCTGCCTGCCTGTCTGATCGCCCCTAACTGCTCTCCCCTGCTGGCCTGATCTCGCCCCCAACTGCCCTCCTCTGCCGGCCTGGTTGCCCCCAACTGGCCTCCGCTGCCAGCCTGATCTCACCCCCAACTGGCCTCCCCTGCTGGCCTGACTGCCCCTAACAGCCTCTGCCTTGGCCTCTACCACCATGGCTTTGTCCGGAAGGAAGTCGGACATCTGAAAGATGGCCGGTACACCTGGTCTAATTAGCATATTACCCTTTTAATAGTGTATGTATATATATATATTAGAAGCCCGTTGCACGAAGGTTTGCTCAATAGGCCTTCCTTCCCCTGGCTGCTGGCACCGGTTTTCCTCCTGCACCGGGACCCAGGCCTTTGGTCCGGCCGCAGTGGAGAAGCCAAGCCCCGAGGCTAGGCTTCTCCCCTCCAGCCACAGTGAAGCTTGGCTTCTCCCCTCCAGCCACAGTAAAGCTTGGCTTCTCCGCTGCGGCCGCAGTGAGGCTTGGCTTCTCCGCAGCTGCAGCGGAGAAGCCAAGCCTCTTCAGTCTTCAGTCTTCACTCCATACCTGCGTATGCAAATTAACCACCATCTTTGTTGGGTTAATTTGCATAGTCACTCTGATTGGCTGGTGGGCGTAGCAGAGTGACACCAATTTGCATGTTTCTCTTTTATTAGTGTAGATTTATAAATATATATTTATTAAAGTAATTTCAGAGATGAAGGGAGAGAGAGAGAGAAACATCAATGATGAGAGAGAATCATTGATCCGCTGCCTCCTGCATGCCCCCTATTGGGGATCAAGCTCGCAACCCAGGCATATGCCCTTGACCAGAATCGAACCCTGGTTCCTTTAGTGTACAGGCTGATGCTCTACCCACACAGCCAAACCATCTATTCTAGGGCAACTTCTAAATTTCTTATTTCAAGTTAAGACATTAAACAAACCACAGTTTTACATTTCCCTAATTTAAAGAATCAAATAGATTCCAGCCCTGACCTGGTGGCTCAGTTGGTTGGAGTGTTGTCCCCTACACCAAAAAGGTTGCAGGTTCGATTCCCAGTTAGGGCACATCCAGGCTGTGGGTTCAGTCACCAGTCGGAGTGTATACAAAAGGCAACCAATTGATGTTTTTCTCTCACATTAATGTGTTGTTTTTTTCTCTTCCTCTCCCTTTCTCTTTCGAAATCAATAAAAACATTAAAAAGAGAAAAGAAAACCTCTTACCTATTAGCCATCACACTTCGTTTCCCCTCAACCTCTTCAGCCCTAGTTAACCACCAGTCTTTCTGTTTAGATGTGCCTGTTCTGAACATTTCATATAAATGGAATTAAATAGTACATAATATGTTAACTTTTGTGACTGACTGACTTTCATTTAGCATAATATTTTCAAGGTTCATCATGTTGTAGCATGTATCAATATTTTATTGCTGAATAATCCATTGTATGGACATAGCATATTTTGTTTATCCATTTGTTGATGGACATTAGTGTTGTTCCTGCTTATTGGCTATTAGTAATGCTTCTGTGAACATTTATGTACAAGTTTTGTGTGGATAGACTTCCATTTCTCTTGGGTATATACCTACAAGTGGAATTGCTAGATCATAGAGTAACTGTGTTTAACTTTTTGGGGAATTGCCAGATTGTTTTCCAAAGTGGCTGCATCATTTTACCTTTCCATCAGTCTCCTAGAGCCATGGTCAGCAAACCGCGTCTCGCGAGCCACATGCGGCTCTTTGGCCCCTTGAGTGTGGCTCTTCCACAAAATACCACGTGCGGGCGCGCGCATACAGTGCGATTGAAACTTCGTGGCCCATGCGCAGAAGTCGGTATTTTGTGGAAGAGCCACACTCAAGGGGCCAAAGAGCCGCATGTGGCTCGCGAGCTGCGGTTTGCCAACCACTGTCCTAGAGTATTCTGAACTTCATTATGTATTGTTGTCTTCTATATCTAGTTTGCAGCTATTACCTGAGATCACTACCTTCACCATCATCTTGGGTATTTCTGCTTCTCCTACCTTTGTTGGAGTGGTTGTTTTCTTTTTTTTAATATATTTTATTGATTTTTCACAGAGAGGAAAGGAGAGGGATAGAGAGTTAGAAACATCGATGAGAGAGAAACATCTATCAGCTGCCTCCTGCACACCTCCTACTGGGGATGTGCCCGCAACCAAGGTACATGCCCTTGGCTGTAATCAAACCTGGGACCTTTCAGTCCGCAGGCCGACGCTCTATCCACTGAACCAAACCGGTTAGGGCTGGAGTGGTTGTTTTCTATATTTTCTGTGACTTTGATTCATTCTCTTGTTTTGGTATATCACACCCTTCAGTAGATTTTTGAGAAAGTGTGCATAGCAGGTAAATTTTTTGAGTTCTTGTTCTAACTCTACACTTGCATTGCTTGGCAGTGTATACACAGAGTGGCCAGATTATTATGACCACCGACGTTTGTAGGCAAATTAGCTATAATTTCGTGCTGAAGTTGCCAGAGGGCCAGATCATTATAAATAGGGAAGCAGGTTGTTTACCACAACAGTAGGAGTGATTTTTTTTCTGAAGATATAGGTAAACGCGATTTAACAGCCTTTGAATGTGGGCAATATATTATTATGAGTGGCCAGATTATTATGACCACCTGACGATTGTGGGCAAATTAGCCGTACACTGCATCGTGTGGGATATGGAAGCCGAAGGCCTGTTCGAACATCTTTGTTGTCTGCAGTTACCAAGATAAAACGTCTCCAATTTGCACAGGAACACAAGGATGGGACAGTCGAGCATTGAAAAAAAGTCATGTGGTCCAATGGATCACGTTTCCAGTTTCATCATGCAAATGGCAGAGTGAGAATTTGGCGGAAACAGCATGAAAGCATGCACCCCACATGCATGAGTACAACCCTTCAAGCTGGTGGGGGCACTGTAATGGTTTGGGGCATGTTTTCCTGGCATGATTTGGGCCCTTTAATTCGTGTGGAACAACGTCTGAATAGCACATCATACCTAATTATCGTTGCTGATCAAGTTCATCCTATCATGTTGATGGCATATCCAATGGAGATGGCTTCTTCCAACAAGACAATGCGCCATGCCACGGTGCTCATATTGTGCAGGAGTGGTTTCAAGAACATGAGGGAGACTTTACCTTGCTTAGGTGGCCCCCACAATCACCAGATCTCAATCCAATTGAGCATTTGTGGGACGAAGTTAAAAGAGCCATCAGGCAGCTGGTTCCACAACCAACAAATCTCACAGAATTGGACAGTGCTATTCATCAGGCATGGTGGCAGATTCCTCGCATCACCTTTCAACATCTCGTGGAGTCAATGCCAAGAAGAATCGCTGCAGTATTGAAGGCAAAAGGTGGCCCAACGAAGTATTGATGGGGTGGTCATAATAATCTGGCCACTCATAATAATATATAACCCACGTTCAAAGGCTGTTAAATCACGTTGTTTAGCCATATCTTCAGAAAAAAATCACTTCTGTTGTGGTAAACAACCTGCTTCCCTATTTATAATGGTCTGGCCCTCTAGCAACTTCAGCGTGAAATTATAGCTAATTTGCCTACAAATGTCAGGTGGTCATCATAATCTGGCCACTCAGTGTATATTCTAGGTTGGAAATCCTATAGCTTTAGAATTTTGAGGCTATTGCTCTATTGTCTTCTTGGTTCTGGAAGTACTGTTTGACATTCAAAGCCATTCTAAATCCTGTCCATTATATGTGGCTTTTTTCTGGAGTTTGCAGAATCTTCTTCGTATTCCCAATGTTCTAGAATTTCACATTACTGTGGATATTCATGTTCTTTAGTGTTGGGAAATTTTCTTGAATTATTTGAATGATATTTTCTCCGGTACATTTTTGTTGTTCATTTTTGGAAGCACTTATCTAGGTATTAGATTACTCAGATTATTCCTCTGATTTAAAAAATCTTTCCCTACAATCAGTTTGTGCTTTTACTCTTTTAAATTATTACCTCACCTTTATCTTCCAATCCTTCTGTGAAGTTTTTTATTTTTGTTCTGTGTAGCATTTTTTTAAATATATATTTTATTAATTTTTACAGAGAGGAAGAGAGAGGGATAGAGAGTTAGAAACATCGATGAGAGAGAAACATCGATCAGCTGCCTCCTACACACCCCCTACTGGGGATGTGCCTGCTACCAAGGTACATGCCCTTGTCCGGAATTGAACCTAGGACCCTTGAGTCCGCAGGCCGACGCTCTATCCATTGAGCCAAACTGGTTAGGGCTAGCATTTTTTATTGTAACTTACAATAAGATGTGTGGATCTTAAGTGCGTGACTTGATTAGTTTTGACAAATGTGTACATCTAATTTAGCCATTACCATAGTCAAATTATAGAACATTTCCATCATTTCAGAAAGTTACTTATACCTTATACCCCTCTCCAATCATTTTCTTTCACACCATCCCAGACAACCACAGTTGTCTTCTGTCATCTATCACCGTAGCTCTAGATTTGCCTGTTCCAGAACTTATATAGGAAATCATACAGTATGTATTCTTAGGTTTGGCTTCTGTTGCTCAACATAATGTTTTTGAGATTCACATGTTACAAGTATGTTCTTTTTGATGAGTTGTATCTTATTGGATTAATAGATACTTAAATTGCTTCCAATCTTTAGCTACTCAAAACTTTCATGAACATTCTTTTAAAAAATATATATATTTTTTATTGATTTCAGAGAGGAAGGAAGAGGGAAGGAGAGATAGAAACTTTAACGAGAGAATCATCTATTGGCTGCCTGCTGCACACCCCCAAATGGGGAATCGAGCCAGCAACCGGGGCATGTGCCTTGCCTGGGAATCTAATTGTGACCTCCTGGTTCACAGGTCGTTGCTCAACCACCGAGCCAAATCAGCTGGGCTACAAACATTCTTGTTAAGGTCTTTTCATTTCTTTCTCTTGGGTAAATATCTAGACATGAAATTTATTGTGTATTTTTATTTTTGCTGTTTATTTTAAGAGTGCTCTCTTGATAATTGATTTTTAAAAATATGTTTTTATTGATTTTAGAGAGAGAGAAAGGGAGCGGGTGAGTTAGACACATCAACGAGAGAGAAACATCACTGATGGGCTGCCTTCTGCATGCCCCCTGCTGGGGGTCAAGCCTGCAAACCCAGGCATGTCCCCTTCACTGGAATCGAACCCAGGACCCTTCAGTCAGCAGGCT